>NC_064533.1:28373045-28981617 GCF_023856365.1 Brienomyrus brachyistius | reverse complement strand
AATCGACAGAACTATTTTTCGATTTTGCTAAAGTTTTGTGGATGTAGTGTGAAAACAACTGGATTTTGATGTTTACTCTTCTGAGAAAAGAATGGAAGGTTTCGGGAAATGTGCTTTAGCAATTCACAGGAAAAACTGTATGTGCAGGATGAGAATTCAAGTGCTGTTGGTGAGTTGAATTTCAATGTCAAAGTATGGATAGGTCAGAGGAGAGGATTCTTGTCCCATTGCTAAGCTAGTTCTCCGTCCTGACCCTGCCTGGAAACATGATGAGGAGGCAGAATGAATATTCTTCCTTGACTTTGGCTTGGCAGCTGTACAACATTTTACTGTAAAGTACCTTTCATTTGGATTTTTTTTTTACTTTGTCCTTTACAGTAACTTATTTTGGAGTGCTGGATACCTCAAAGCTTAAATACTGCTTTACAGTTTTTTTTTTTTTACAATATAGTTGTATGCAAACATTTTTGATAAACATCTATATTTTTGTACTATAATCTTGTGCAGTTTGTCCACAGTAAACTTGTTCTCCTAGATGCCAGGAAAAGTGTTGATCAGTAGAGTTTTCAGTTTGTTTCTTGGTGCAGGAGTGACCAATCTTATCCGCAAAGGGCGGGTGTGGAAGCGGGTTTTTGGGGTAACCTTTAGGTCAGCGGTTCAAACCCAGGTATGAGGACTCTTCAGCCAATTGGTCTTCTAATTAGTAATCTAATTAGGCAGTTGCAACAAAAACCTGCACACACACCGACCCTTTGCGGATAAGATTAGCCACCCCTGCTGTAGTGTGTAATGAATACTCGGTAGTATTTATATACTGTCTGACTTTGTGTGTGACCTGAAAGCATAAAACCATAAGTGTTTGTTTACAGATTTATAAACTGACTGGTTTTGTCGGAATAGCTGATGAGTAACACTTTCCACTTTGATTACATCTCGTTCTCATTGCTGCAATGTTACCAAAACAAATATATTTTAGATGTTATTCATCATCGTTTATGGGTTTCATCAATACCAGGGAACACCCATTTGCTTTCAGTCCATTTGGCTTGATATTTAATTAAATATCAAGTAGATCAACGTGTTTTCGAAACGAAAATTTCATTACTTGCTACTGAGAAATTGCTCATCTGTCATGTTCTCGGCTTTTGGTCTAAACAGAACAAGAACCTGCCCATTGAGAACACGACAGACTGCCTTAGTACGATGGCGAGCGTCTGCAAAGTCATGCTGGAGACCCCGTAAGTTATCAGCCCTCTCTTTCCGTAACCCCACATTCTCATAGCGATGCTAAGATGAGGTGTTGACACTTCGCTGGTATTATCTGTGTGGCCTTTGAAGTTTTCCATCTTTGTTTGTCTGCACATAGGGAGTATCGCAGCCGGTTCGCCAGTGAAGAGACCGCCTCCTTCTGTCTCAGGGTCATGGTGGGAGTCATCATCCTCTACGACTATGTGCATCCCGTTGGGGCCTTTGCCAAGTCCTCCAAGATCGATGTCAGTCCTGTTATCACATGCATGCTAAGTGCCATCCGCACCGGCCGGTCACCTTCCCTCTCTCCCGCCTTTTGATCTCATTCTGCCTCCTCCTTTTGAGTCGCATGTGTTCTACAAAGTCTGAAAATGCGTAAATGGACCTGAATAATGATATAATCCTTTGACAGATGAAAGGATGCATAAAAGTCCTCAAAGAGCAGCCTGCGAACAGCGTAGAAGGTCTTCTGAATGCTCTCCGGTTGGTGCTTTTTTCTGATCTAAGTACCACTTCTGATTGGTTAGGGATCAAGACACAGCCCCCCCCCCCCCTTTAATGTATTGTTTTATGGCCCCAGGGATTTCATATTTCAGTTGCAGTGCTTGTCTAAGTCCTGAATATCTAGGGATGACTTCTGAAGGAAGCCCTTCTTAGGAGGCTTTGCTTGTCTACTTAAAACCTCTTTAAATCTCATCAAACCTTGAGCGTGTCATGGTTGTCGGGCCCATGTTCCGCTTTAAAATGCATTGAGGTTAAATGACACTAAAGCCACAACAAGCCTTCGGCTCCATGTCAGTGAGATGCTTGTGGTGGCCTTTGGCCCACACTCGCACGACTGCCTTGGATTAGTCTGAGATTAGTCCTGGTTTTAGATGATTGACCAGAGTGTGACTTTTGCAGGTACACAACAAAGCATCTGAACGATGACACCGCCTCCAAGCAAATCAAAACTCTGCTGCAATAGCACCAACCTCGTCATGTGACCGCTGGCTGGTGCCTTCGTGGGAGGTTCGGCCGCCGAGCTGCCTGTCGACAGCGATGTACAGAATTTTATTTTCGTTTAACAAGGCAAGAAAAACTGAAACATTACTGCTTTAATTCTCCTTTTAATAAAGAAAGTGTCTCTAGTTTGTTTTCACAAAGAGGATTATTTTTTTAAAGCCATATAACAGCTGGCAGCTGATGATGTGCCCCAGTGTTCTTGCCTGTTGCGGAAGAGGGAATCATTTCAATGTTTTAAATCGCCTCTTCTACATGACAGGACCATGACTTTTTTGCATTTATGTACTAATATATTCCTTGTGTTTGCTTTTTTTTTTTTTTTAAAGTTAAAATTAAAGAATGTCAAATTAGTTTTGCTATTGAAATGGTACCTGGTGAAGATAATTGGAATTGTCTTGTTGTTTTTTTATAAGAGTTCTGGAAGATTCTGTTTGATACTATGGAATGTATTGATGATGAATAAAAGTGAGCTGGATCGTCAATAAGAATGTGATGGTTTTGAAAATACCATTTTTCTGTTATCTGTTGGTTCATTTGATATAGATTCCATAAAGATCTATAAAAAATATACTGATTTTTAAATTGACTGAATAACTGTGCCCGAGAGGAGCCTGGGGACAGCTGGTATGTCCTCCTCAACTTCAGTTCTCCACCAGTCTGCTTGCCTTGTACTGTATAGTGAGACTCACATGACACCTCGCAGGAGTGATTTTGATTGGAGGATCAAAACAATCCCCATCACTACCAGTGGCTCATTGTTATATTTAGCAAATTCTGTAAATTTCCCAGTGCAGCCACTCCCCAGCTTACAGTGACGTTACATTCTGAGAAACCTCTTAACCATCGTAAGGTGAAAATGCATTTTAATACAATATAACTAACAAACATCATAGCCTGTCCTGCCTTAAAAACATGCATAGAATTCTTATATTAATGAATTGGCTCAACTGTAGGTTAACACAAAGCTTATTTTTGTAATAAAATGTTGAATATCTCATGTAATTTATTGAATAATGTACCGAAAGTGAAAAACATTTACCCATCATAACATGGACCATCATAATGTGTATAGAGTGTATGCAGTACATATGCACCTGTGTGCAGGTAGAGAATAATTCTTATACTGTATTATAATTGATATTGAACCTGTTAGTTGCAGATGCAGATGATCTTGCTTGATGCATAATGAAATGGAAAATAAATGGTCTTTTAGGCCACATCCATTGACAGGCCATTTCTTCAACAAACTGTGCAGTCACCCCAACCCGCATCTGCATACACCTGCGATCCTTCGACATTCCCACCAGTTTAGAAATCAAGTTTGCGAGTTCAGGTCACAACAAGGCATCACTGTGATGTAATCCTGATATGAAGGAGGCCAGTTCTACCGTAACTGAACCAGTAAGTAACAGCAGCTGCCTGTGCCGCTGTGGTTATCCTGCTGACCAGTAGGGGTCGCCGTTCCGCTGTGCTTGTCAAAGTGACTCTCCCTTCCATGCTGACCGTCTGCCAGTAAAAGGTTTTTGGTCTCTGCTAAACCTTGTGTTGATGTCATGCCCTTGATTATTACAGCAAAACTTCAGATCTTAAAAGATATTCAGAATGAACTTGAAACAACTTTAAAATGTGTAAATAGTTGGAAACATTGCGTTAACAAGGAAGTTTTATTTTAGTTTCCATCATTAAAGACACTGATGCAACAAAAACTTCTCTCTCTGCAGGAGTCCATCCTGGTCATTTTTAGGTAAATGATTGAATCTATATATTTTGAGCATGTTGACCCATCCCCAAGTAAGAATCATAGTGGTTTCGGATATTTGGTGGCTTATTTGACCACTGGCACTGAAATGTTTGATATTCTCATTCCAGTGATCACATGGTTCCCTCATTTTCCCAGAAAAAATTGCTCAGTAGTAGATTAGTTTTCAAATGTCTCCTAACCACCCCTGTTTTGTGGTGGTTAATAGGATGGCAATTGCTTACTGTCTTAAGTCGCAGGAATTGGTTGACCTTTGTATTGCATTTCCTCCTTCCATATCCAGCCAAGTGCATTTGCTTCATGCTGAGGAATGAGAAGGTCCCCCCTCCACCATTTCATTTTCCGGCATGGGACCCTCACCTCCCCCCTCCTGCCGTCTTTCTGCTTTACTCATCTGGATGCTGAGTAACTAGGGCAACTGGAGTGGGAGGTGTGACTAGCATCCTATGGCTCCTGTGTGAACTGAAGATCTTCATCCTTCTCATGGAAGCCTGATGGGAAAGGTAGTTCTTTCCCCATGCAGAGGATCATTCATTAGCCGATTTTCTCACAGGAGCCCCCCCCATCCAAAAAAAAAAAAACAGAAGAGGGAGTCCACTAATGGTTCCTCTTTCCTTTTTTTATAAGAAAAGATTTTGAGTCTCAGGGAGGGGGGGGGTGTTTCACTTTCTCACATCCCTTTCAGCTCTGAAGACCAAGCACCATGTTGATGTTGTTTAGCAGGAAAAAACAAATATGGTCAATGTTTTGGATGCCCCCACCCTTCCTAAAATGCTCCCTTTTCCAACAATGTTGGAATTGCTGGGACTTGCTGTGAACCCCAACCAGGGCAACGCAGCAGGGTTGTGAGCTCGTGTGTAGTAATCTCCCCCCCCCCCCCCACAAATGCCCTTCATCCCTCCCACCCGAAACTTCTCTGCACGTGTAAGCCTGGTTCTACACGCCGCCCCAGAAAGAGAGTCTCCTCAATGGATTTTCCAGTTTTCTTGCTAGGGAACTCGCAGCACTCGTTCGATGCCAGACTACGCTACTCTCACTTATGGTCCCACTCACATCTGGCTCAAGGGCTGGTGGCCAAAAACAGCATGATTACGCAACCCAGCATTCGAGGAGCATCTTCCCATACGATTGCTGTAAAGTGGCTCTGGGAGTATGAGCTCTCTCTAGCTTACTGTGGCCCACATTGTCCTGCTTATGGGGGCCAGCGATGCTTCTCTCTCAATATTACAGCAGGAGAATCTGCCCAAAGATGGACGCTTTTATAAGCTTTCCTCATTCTTGGGAAACATGCCAGCCTATGCCAGTTCTAGCCAGGGACGGATTACGGACCGGGCCAGCGGGGCCGCTGCCCAGGGGCCCTTGGGGTGCAGGGGGCCCATGGGGCCCCTAGCCCAAAACAATCTGCAACGCTTATCAACAATGTATTTTCGTTTGTCTATTTTAGAGGGCCTAAATTCTTTGATCCTCTGCCTACAAGGGCCCCTGACCCTATAGGAAGGGCGTTTGGCTGCCAAGGGCCCTTGAATTGTGGTGGTTGTGGTGGTGGTGCTGGTGGTGGTGGGGGAGGGGACCCTCGCGAACGTTTTGCCCAGGGGCCCACACAACCCATAATCCGTCCCTGGTTCTAGCGGATCATGAAGAAATGCTGCCTTATTTGCTATCTGCACAAGTTCATTGCTTCTTTTCACATATCTTGTCTTGTTCTCCTTTGAAACATATGTATACATATAGATGAGTGTGAAGCCTGCAGGGTTTTGGGGGCATAAGGGCCTCGTCGAAGGCCCGACAGAGAGGAGGCTGTGCTGCTCAGCATGGGATTTACGTAAACCAGCGACCTTTGAAGCAGAAGCCTAAGCTGCTGAGACACCAACTGTCCTCTATTATTTACTGTTCGATTCAGACTTGTCACAGTAAATATTGCTCATATTATTAATTGCTATGCAGGTAGCACTTTCTGGTCAGCCACTCTCCAGGAGTCTGTGGAACCTATAAATGAATGGAGTATTTAATTTTTATTAACGATAAAATTATGAATCATCATTCATACACTTTGTGCTACTTTGAATGCAGAAAGCACTGGTTTTATGGCTCGACTTATGGCCTTGTATATTCATATAATATATAATTTTCATTTCATTTAAAATTTCATTTTAATTGCTGGATTTCCTGCCACAGTCCATAGTCATGTAGATAGGTGAATTGGTATCTCTGAATTACCCCATATTGTGATGGACTGGCATCCTCTCCCTAATAAGACATTATGGAAAAATTAGTGCTGTTATCAAAATGTTACGGATATCAGAAGCAGTCTTTTGCTATGGGTCATGCTAATATGCTAATATCGAATGTAAATAGGGTCCATTCTAGCATTCAGTGGGTGAATTGCTTCAGAGCTTGTGGGCCAAACTGGAATTCTTGGTATCCATTTAAGTGCTTTTTTTATCCCATAAAAACTCAAGGCCTCTCAAGTTGTCCATCAGACAAAGCAAAGTCTGTCCAGTAGTGCTGGTGAATGATCACATTAACTCTCTATGGTGGGGGGGGCGTTGCCACTTGGTGGCTCTGCTATGAGGTCTCCAGTCCACTGGGCACCTAGAACCTGTGGAAGGATCACATGAACAGAGAAGTCTATTTGATCCCCTCCACAGACAGCACCCATGTCAAAGTGGACGGCCATCAGCGACCAGCACGGAGGGAAACTTACGAGGAATTGTGCAATGCAGCACTCTGCTGCTGAAATGGTTCAAGAAAGCAAAGAGCAAAACACATATGCAAGATGTATAGGCTAGCTTGCACCCTCCATCCTCCCTGAATGATCTTAATGTTGTACTTTCTGCTGATTGGGTGGCTGTCTTATTACACTTTTGCTTTATTTGGATGATGTTATGTAGCTCTTACTCCTGTACTGCTTACGCAGGTACCTGGACATTCATTAGAAACTCAGCCTAGCCACACTTATGGCTGCTCGACTCCTAGACAGCACTTATGTCGGTGCTGTTTTCCCGACTTTGGACAGAAGCTTCTGCTAAATAAAAATGAAAGTAAAATGAAATCTTCATCACTTCCTAGCAGAATTACGGCTGATTGACTTTCCAGAGACAAAATGGGAAATGAAAAAGCAGATACCGTGAATTGTTTCTCATGTCTTATTATTTGTTCAGGAAGTAGCTTCTATTTCTGTTTTCCATTGAAACTGTAGAGGGACAGGAAATGGCTCTGATCAGCAGGGGTGGGGGTCGTGACACAAGGGGTTACGGTTGGAGTGGCTTTCCTCAAGAACTGCGGTCAGCCAATGTGGCACCCCTTCAGCCATCGCTCGCACGCTGAGAAACGGTTTTGAGCTGTGAAGATCACCATGGGCCCCTTAAAGAACAAGTTCCCCACCCAGAAGCTCACTTTGGGACAGCGGTCAGCTCATGGAAGCAAAATCTGCTTCTCACACACTCCCCAAAGTGTGGGAAAATGCAACAGGGTGTGAGGGTTCACTTTGAAGTTATACCGTGACGGAGAAGTGCTCTGACGATGGCGCCATCTCCAGATCACGGCACTTTTGACCGTGGGGCTGGCAGAAGCGGAGTGAGTGGATGAGTTCCAGGGCACCATATGAGCATCAACACCTTCATGGAACACTGTGTGACCCAATTAAGGCAATATTTCATTACATAAAGAGCAAATTTCCATCCTTCCATCCATCCTTAGTCCGTCCATCCATCCTTCCATCCATCCGTTTTCTGTACCTGCTTACCTTATGTAGCTTAAGGTCCAGAGTATCTTCTGGAAGCTACGGTTGCAGGAAGTTCCCAGAAATCACTCAATCCATTTTTTGTTAATAATCTAAAGTCCTAATCATATGTCACAGTGTTGGGAACCAAAAGTCACTTAGACCTCAATGAAGAACTGTTGTTAAATTTCCATAACTCGCTAAGTTCACAGAAACAGCACTTATTTAAGGTCTTAAGCTATCCGTGCATCCTGCGGACTGAGTGGGCTTTGAAAATTTCTACTACGAATGTTTTTCATCACATTTATTTTTTTGTCTGCCTGTTTGTGAGAAGGGAGGATAACCGTGGACCTTTGCTCTTCTGAACCCTTTGACCCCAAAAGGCAGCATCACGTGTGTGAAACCAAGGCATACGCTGTATCCTGAGAGAAAGCGCCCATTACATTTCTACAGTACAAAGAGGAACTGAGAGATGCTGAGAAATGGATGAAGAAATAAAGATTTGCCACAATGTTTCATCTTTTAGGCGAAAGACCAGACGAAGCATGACAGGAAGTGCGATAAGCACACAGGCGCAGGGCAAAGCCTGGAGCGAGTCAAGCAACAGACCGAGAAGCGGCCCTTTGTTTGCCATTGCGGTCTGTCAGTGTGAACGAGGATCTGCAAGTACTGGGCCTCGCTTTGGTCTACGCTGCGGCTCAATCAGAAGTATAAAGGTGCTTTTGGGGCATCGCTATGTTTCAGACAAACTTCAACTTCATTAATCTGAAAATGAGCAGCGGTGCCTGTACTGTCCTCTGATATAATATATGCTCCTGTAGAAATTAAATTGGGGTGGCACGGCCCAGCCCCAGTTTGGGTTAGCACTGTCTCCTCACAGCTTGGGGAAGTCTCCACGCAGGCCCTACGAGTTTACATGATCTCTGTGTCTCATTGTGGGGTTTCAAAAGGTGAACTGGAGATACCAAACTGTCTGTAGGTGTGATGTGCCCTGTGATGGGTTGGCAGCCCAACTTGGGTTGTTCCCTGCCTTGTGGTATAGCTTCTGGTATAGGCTGCAGTCCCCTATGTCCCTGAATAGGGCAAGTGGATGTCAAATCTGTGTCTCTTGTGGATAAAGAGGTTTGATGAGTGGTGGCACTAATGCAGAGAGAGATATACATATTTCCGCCTGGGTCATGTGTGCGGAGTTTGCATGTTCTCCCCATGTTGTCGTGGGGTTTTCTCCAGGTACTCCGGTTTCCCCCCACAGTTCAAAAACATGCTGAGGCTAATTGGCTAAATTGCCAGTAGGTGTGCATGTGTTAGTGAATGGTGTGTGAGTGTGCCCGGCGATGGGCTGGCCCCCCATCCTGGGTTGTTCCCTGCCTCGTGCCCATTGCTTCGCGGACCCCCCACAACTCAGTAGGGTAAGCAGTGTGGAAAATGGATGGCTGGATGAATTAATAAATTAACATTGGCTATTTATTTTTCAGGGACAGTTATAACTACTTTTTTTTTAGCAGTTAAGTCCTCGACCATTTGTCTATCTCTAGTGCTTCACTAACCAACGTAACAACAGCATAACTGCACTCCGCAAAGCCTAACTGTGTATGTGACCCAGCCTACCTGACAGTACACGGCCCATGTGACTCAGCTTAACTGCACTACACATAGGGTTTGTATGTGAAACCAGGAGAGACTCACTTCCCAAGACAAACCCGTTAAGTCTGACTGAGTTACCTACAAAATTAGGTAACTCAATCTTCTATAACAGTAATGTAACAGGTAACGCGTACTCCAAACTGATGTCAATGTATTGAATAATGGGTGAGAAATCCCGCCCCCGCCCTTCTCGAACGTGGTAATCTGTTATGGTTTCGCAATCACACTGGACTTGTGTCAGAAAATAACCGCTAATGTTACTAGGTCACCATGGATAGATTAACGGTTAGACTTTACTGTGTTCCTCCCATTCCCACACAACACCATAACAGTAAAATAAGAATATTAGTGGGTTTCTCTGTGTGTGAATGGGGTATAAGCGAGTGAGGAGAGAGATCACTACACATAATTAAATGCCTGCTTTGTTTACCTAACTTGTCTGGTTTCCATCTCCTTTGAAAATACCTCAGTAAACTCATTTCATTAGAGCCATATAAAAGTATCCGCTACTGTATATGATATAGCCTATTAGTGCCGTTATCCAGCGCAGGGCCAGCTACTGCCGTCCTGTGCGTCCTCAGACTGGCCTCAGGCTTAGGATAAATGGCCGGCCCTCCATTCAAACCCCAAGCTTTACTTTCCATAAGTGTGTCTAGGTCTCAAAGGAGAGCAAGATGGGATGTGTGAAAACAAAAAAAAAAATCCTATATACTTGCTCAAATTGTGAAGAGAGCATCATCTCTAGCATGCCATTGCTGATCTTCTTCACATCGCGTCATGCGATGGTTTCCAAAGTGTCATGTTGCCTCAATTCTTTAAATGTGCTGACATGTCTGTGGATTAGCAGAGCTCACTGCAGACTCCTTCTATAAAATAACACCAGTATTACCTGAAGAAGGAGAATTGCATTGCTGAGAAAAATCCTACCCCAAACACTGGACAGGCTGATGCTGCTGCACGTCAAACAAATGTGGGCACTGTGTACATTTTATCATGCAATTCAGAGGCTCATTATGTAGTTTTATTTAAAGTATATTTTCACTTTCATGAAGGAGGTCTCTCTCACATTACCCCTGTTGCTGGGTTGTGGGACTCAGGACAGCTATAACTAAACTACAGGGTTATTCATAGGTACATGTAAATGGGGACAAAAGCGTACAGTGAGAATGGGCACTTGGGGAATTCTGGGGCATGTTTCTGTTGTTAATGAATACATTAGAGACACGAGACTTTCATTCATACTGTATATTGTGGCTAGAAAGGAGTTTCACAGCTACTTCCCTTCAGATGCCAAATTTCTTTGTTTCTCAATGGATCAATTTTTAAAAAGAGGGGCTGCCTTAGTCTGCTGTTAAGTAGTCGACTATTAAAATAACTCACTAATGTGTGTCATGCGCTGCATCCCTGCCCCTCTTGTTCTCTCCCTAGTGTGGCTCTAAGAAGCCACACCTGTTGCTCATTTTTCTTGCCTCTCGTTTCAGCCCTCGTGTGGATCACTCCAGCTGCCTCTCGTCTGCTCCCTTGTTAGTGATGTATTAGAGTGCCTCCCAGTCCAGTGCTTCCCAGTCTGATCATTGGCATTGCCCTAATGTGGGTTTCTAGCATTTCCCCCTATTATCGGTTTTGCCTTTTTGGTTCACCCCATTTGGTCTACATTGGTTTGCCCTCTTCCTATTCCTTTAATAAACCCCTCATTGTTTTGCCCTCACACCTGTTCTGGTACCACTCTCTCCTAAAATTAGAATTCTACAGAATCAGAATTGGGTAATTCAACCAGTTGAGCATAAAGAGTGACAGTTACAGAGTATTCAACTGCTTGGTTGAAACAAAATCCCGGTCTGGACCTGAATTACCCAACTCTGGTTATGGATATTGCGATTGGAAGGTTCTGTGGTCAGTAGCACTGGACCCCTGAGTAAGACCCTTAACCACAATTTCCCCAGGGACTGGCTGATCCTGCTTTATAGTTATGTTACTTTGGATAAAAGCATCTAACAATAACTTAAATGCAAGGTTGAGATGAACTCAGAGCTTTATTAAGCCATTCTACCATTCTGTAAATTTATTTAACCTATTTGGACTTGAGTGTTCAAGTTGAAACATTCTGCAGTATTTCGCCAAAGTACTGGAGCCCTTCAATACCGTAATATTTCACAGCTTGTAGCTGGGGCACCTTGGAGTAGTATTTGTGATATAAATAAACTACCTGTTCCATATATTCAACAACATTTTTTAAATGATTATAATACAAAAAAGTCGCAATTACGTACAAGAAAGTAGGTGCAAACTAGATCTAAACGAACTACGGGACTGTATCTGCATATGGACACGCAGTGTGAAGCACAGACAGGTAGTTGCAAACAGAATTACTAAAAATTACTCTATAAGGTCAGAAACTTCTCAAAGAAATCCTGAACATCAGAAACAATGGTAGATTAACCCCCAAACATTCTGTTCAAAATGGCAGAATGTGCACTTAATTAAAGTGACGGATCATATAACATAATACAGCATGGGGTTATGTGGTAATGCTTCCTGTTTTCCTCCCACTTTCTCCACATTCTCCCTTCATATTCCAGGCTAGGAGTGAATATAAAAGTTTGCACAATCAAAATCCAGTTCCACAAAGACAATGATGCCTTCACTGCTCCCGAAACCCACGGGCAGGATTTGCTGCACACACTGTGAACACAAATACTCCGAAACTCTGTTATTCTCTGTTATTCTCTCTTCTCACAGGTCACAGCACGCCTGACCGTCTGGGGCAGCCTGCTAGCTAGCAGAGGAATTGCACGTGAGATTTCTGCAGTCACCCTCATAGTTTGAGCAGAAGAATTTCCTCCCACAAACCAGGTCTTTGCCAACCACAATACCATAAGTCTTAGGAGAATGTAGCAGCCTCAGCCTTTGATTCAATCAATGATCATCTGTATCCAGTCTCGCACAGCCTGCTCCTCCCTGTCAGCCCCCCTGACACATTAAAAGCCTGGGATGAAGTGATGGATTAAGTTGAAAAAAAAAGTGGGGGTACAGACTCTACTGAAAATCTATTTTAACTCAGACTGCTCAATCATCAAGATGGAAAGTGCATTGTATGGACCTAATACTGTCTAGATCAGGTGATGAGCTATGGATATGTCAGCATGAATGGGTTACAGAGCTTAGACTTAATTGATATAGCAGAAAATGAGCATCTTTCAACAATATACAAAAACTTCAGAAAAACTAGTCTGTGTGGCAGGGAGAAGGAAACAGGAGGGAACAAAATAATTCAACCCAAAGCCCACAAACAGTCCTGCAAATGTGTGGTGAAGCATATTGTGGTCTGGGAGAACTGTTTTTTCTGCAAATGCCAGCCATTAGTTGATGTCTTAATTATGAAACATCTCACTCAGTCTGATTTGGATGACTTGGAATGGACAGGGATGGCATGCATGGTATGACATAGGATGGGATAGCCTGGGATGGGCAGGGATGAGATGGGATGGTGTAGGATGGCATGGAATGGGCAAGGATGAAACAGCATAGCCTGGGATTGTCGGGCATAGCCTGTCATGGACAAGGTTGAGATGGGATGATCTAGTATGGTATGGGATAGACAGGGACGAGATGGGATGGATAGGGACGAGATGGGATGGCCTAGGATGTGTGGGATAGACAGGGATGAGATGGGATGGGCTGGGATGGTGTGGGATAGACAGAGAAGAGATGGGATGGCCTGGCATGGTGTGGGATAGACAGGGATGAGATGGGATGGCCTGGGATGGTGTGGGATAGACAGGGACAAGATGGGACGGCCTGGGAAGGTGTGGGATAGGCAGGGACAAGATGGGACGGGATGGGATGGTGTGGGATAGACAGGGATGAGATGGGATGGCTTGAGATGGCGTGGGATAGACAGGGATGAGATGGGATGGCCTGGGATGGTGTGGGATAGACAGGGACGAGATGGGATAGCCTGGGATGGTGTGGGATAGGCAGGGACAAGATGGGACGGGATGGGATGGTGTGGGATAGACAGGGATGAGATGGGATGGCCTGGGATGGTGTGGGATAGACAGGGACGAGATGGGATGGCCTGGGATGGTGTGGGATAGACAGGGATGAGATGGGATGGCCTGGGATGGTGTGAGATAGACAGGGATGAGATGGGATGGCCTGGGATGGTGTGGATAGACAGGGATGAGATGGGATGGCCTGGGATGGGATGGTCTGGGATGGTGTGGGATAGACAGGGATGAGATGGGATGGCCTGGGATGGTGTGGGATAGACAGGGACGAGATGGGATAGCCTGGGATGGTGTGGGATAGATAGGGACAAGATGGGATGGCCTGGGAAGGTGTGGGATAGACAGGGATGAGATGGGATGGCTTGGGATGGTGTGGGATAGACAGGGACGAGATGGGATGGCCTGGGAAGGTGTGGGATAGACAGGGATGAGATGGGATGGCTTGGGATGTGTGGGATAGACAGGGATGAGATGGGATGGCCTGGGATGGTGTGGGATAGACAGGGACGAGATGGGATGGCCTGGGATGGTGTGGGATAGACAGGGACGAGATGGGATGGCCTGGGATGGTGTGGGATAGACAGGGATGAGATGGGATGGCCTGGGATGGTGTGGGATAGACAGGGATGAGATGGGATGGCCTGGGATGGTGTGGGATAGACAGGGACGAGATGGGATGGTCTGGCATGGTGTGGGATAGACAGGGACGAGATGGGATGGCCTGGGATGGTGTGGGATAGACAGGGACGAGATGGGATGGCCTGGGATGGTGTGGATAGACAGGGATGAGATGGGATGGCCTGGGAAGGTGTGGGATAGACAGGGATGAGATGGGATGGCTTGGGATGGTGTGGGATAGACAGGGACAAGATGGGATGGCCTGGGAAGGTGTGGGATAGACAGGGATGAGATGGGATGGCCTGGGAAGGTGTGGGATAGACAGGGATGAGATGGGATGGCTTGGGATGTGTGGGATAGACAGGGATGAGATGGGATGGCCTGGGATGGTGTGGGATAGACAGGGACAAGATGGGATGGCCTGGGATGGTGTGGGATAGACAGGGATGAGATGGGATGGCCTGGGAAGGTGTGGGATAGACAGGGATGAGATGGGATGGCTTGGGATGTGTGGGATAGACAGGGATGAGATGGGATGGCCTGGGATGGTGTGGGATAGACAGGGACGAGATGGGATGGCCTGGGATGGTGTGGGATAGACAGGGATGAGATGGGATGGCCTGGGATGGTGTGGGATAGACAGGGATGAGATGGGATGGCCTGGGATGGTGTGGGATAGACAGGGACGAGATGGGATGGCCTGGGATGGTGTGGGATAGACAGGGATGAGATGGGATGGCTTGGGATGTGTGGGATAGACAGGGATGAGATGGGATGGCCTGGGAAGGTGTGGGATAGACAGGGATGAGATGGGATGGCTTGGGATGTGTGGGATAGACAGGGATGAGATGGGATGGCCTGGGATGGTGTGGGATAGACAGGGACGAGATGGGATGGCCTGGGATGGTGTGGGATAGACAGGGACGAGATGGGATGGTCTGGCATGGTGTGGGATAGACAGGGACGAGATGGGATGGCCTGGGATGGTGTGGGATAGACAGGGACGAGATGGGATGGCCTGGGATGGTGTGGATAGACAGGGATGAGATGGGATGGCCTGGGATGGTGTGGGATAGACAGGGATGAGATGGGATGGCCTGGGATGGTGTGGAATGGCACTAGGAATTATAATAAGAATTTGAATACATAATAAAGCATGCAGCAAAAAGCAGGCAAAGAAAAGAAGCCAACTATGGTTGCATGGCCTAATAAAAAAAACAGACTATTGATTTACAGAGAAAAAAATAAATACATATATTATTCATAAGCAATCTTCAGCAGCTCTGAGATCCTGAACAAATCTGATCAATATGTACAAAATCAGTGTACAAAACTGACAGAAGTCTGCCCAGATAAAGATATATATTGAACCACAATAATAATCCATCCATCCATGCATCTAATCATAAGCTCTTATCTGTGCGGGATGGCTGTGAGTGTGGAAGTACGTCTTGATCCTGCAGAGGGCTGTGGGACACCTGAGGTTGAGCCCACAATGTGTGTCTATGTCTGCATTTCAAAATGGACATCATTTCATAGCTGCTATCCAGCACATGTCATGCGTGTGATTTCAGAAAAGCACATTTTCCTACTTAATGACGATTAAGGGTCCACATGCATAATGCCTCATGAAGTCCACTTCAAACAAGGTGAAATGTGTCTCGTCTGGGTGCTGTAAGGTGTGTGGGCCCAGGCTTCAGCAGCTGTCAGCGGGATCCACTTAATTTAAAATTCACTAGAATGAAACAGTATTCTACTAATTCTGAGTGAGTGTGTCTCACTGGGTAAATTAACGGATACTTTCAGATTACTCTGCTGTGCTAGGCATCAACATCAGGCCATTTTTACTGTGGGATATCTTACTAGGAGTTAGGATTTCTCTCATAAAAATGTTTTTAAAACTTTCCTGTTTCTTGTTTTTTCTTTGCTGTTGCTTTTCATAAAACTAGGAAAATCTGAAGCAAACAGCAAAAGGCCAAGTACATCTGGTCACTTGTGAAGTGAATGTGTTTAAGTCTAACAGATTTTGGCCTTCTGTGTCATATTATCATGGACAACTTTCAGCTGTTGATATTTTCCCTACATTTCTGAGTAGACAGTTTGATAGTTGGCATTTGAAGATCCATGTGCAGCATAGAGCATCACAGAGGGTCACAGTCCAGCAAATTCCCATAGTTAGATGGTCACCAGTTATATGTTCTGGGAGATTGAATGAAATGTTTTCCTTGGTGATGACTTAAAGGTGTCTGAAGTTTAATAATCACTAAGCAGTTTTCTACCAGTAATTTAGGTTTCTTGTGCCTTTTGGGTTATCCACGTGTCCACCCCCATCACTGGCAGGGTTTGGTACAGTCCTGAGGGAATTGCTGCCATTTTAAAATGGACCCTTTAGTGCACTCTTTGATTGGAGATGCAGTCTTTATGTACCCTGATTTCCTGGAGAAGATGAAAGCTGCAGAAAGCACCTCTGTCCATTGATCTTGGTGGGAAAGTTTTTTTTTTCATTTGCTAGCTAAAAATCTACTATTTTGATAAAAAAATGCACTTTAAATGCTTAGAGGCATGTTTATCACCTTCATTGCTATAAAGGATTTGTGAAATAGCATATTGTATATTTAATGACATAACTCACTGGGAAAAAAAGGAAAATAATAAAACAATGAGTATCAATAATAAGAAAAATATGGCATGAATCATGTAGATTTGTTTCCCCCCGTACTGTACTTCATTCCACATCCACCACATATCCACACAATGTATAAATAATAAAAATGTAGGAAATTAGCTTATTAATATGAATAATCATTGTAACACTGTCCATTTTAAGTGACTGGAAGATGGATAAACAGATAGTTGGATAGATGGATGGAGATATGATCAATATTACTCAGAAATGCAAAAAAAAGAAAAAAGAATGTGTCCAAAAATGCTGTTAAGGTGTTACTGTTTGAGAGTGGTAGCTATTTTTTCATGCTGTGGTTTCACTGTTAAAACTGTCAGTTGATAATTACTTTGAATTCGCCTGCCACATAGGGGACAAGCTAGCAGGCGATAAAGGATGTTACATATCATAACAGTTGGAAGAAAGTGCCGGAGAAGTGGCTGTGAATTCCTGCTCATCCTGCCCTCTTCCCCACCCAACGTGTGTCCTGCGCTGCACTTTTATGGCTCAATTGTTTTAAAATGGGATTTACTTTTCCTGTTTTAAAGTGTATTCCTGCCACAGCGATACGTGGTGGGTGAGTCGAGGTGAATCCAGTAGACGTTATATGAAAATCTAAACTGACTCCAGCCGAGAAGAGCGGCAGGAAGCACTGGAGAAATGCTTTCACTCTTTAGCCAAAAAATGTCCATGCTAACTCTCCTTATTTGGCTAAACTGTAGAAACTTGTTCGACAAAGACATAAGGAGGATTTCGGTTCAGACCTTTGCTTTTTTGTCCACTAGAACTGCATCTGTGCTTATAGTTATCTGCATTACTATGGTGTGTTGCCTTCGTCAAATACTTCATGTATGTGGTCAGCTACTGCAGGCTTAGGAAATTCCATATATAGAGACCGCTGCCCATGACGCTTGGCCTGTCATCCAAACTTTCAGAAATATGACCCAAGCAAGTAGTGCCCATCTCTGACATAATATCATGGTTCCTGTATGACGCACCAACCCATCTTATAGGAATTTCTATAACGGTATGGAAACAGATTAATACTGCTGTGCATGTCGTATTTACATTAAGCAATGCAACCTTTGTAATGTGGTTTGCTGGATGGGATAGTGTAGAGCACAGGTTCTAAAGGCATCTACTGTTTGGTCTTTTAGTCTGGAGGTCCCCTAACAGTCTGCTACTAGCTCTTGTTTATACGTTTCCAGTAGACTCCATTGTGTCCAGTTTACCTCACTAGAGATGCCAGCATATTTTTCCAGGTGTGAATCTTTCATCTACCTCACAGCCTTGTAAACAGACCTTAATTGTAAACCATTTCCTTAAATAAAGGTTGTCTAGTTAAAAATTGACACAGGTAGCACATAAGCTGTAATGTCATATATATTTGCTTTTTCATCCATCTATATTCTAAATGCTTACACTAGTCACCCTGGACGGGATACCAGTCTAGCACAGAGCACACAGCTGGGGTACATCATGGATGGGATACCAGTCTATTACAGGGCACACAGCTGGGATATGCCCTGCATGGGATACCAGTCAATCACAGGGCACACAGCTGGAGTACATCCTGGATGGGATACCAGTCTAGCACAGGGCACACGACTGGGGTACACAATGAATGAGATATCAGTCTAACGCAGGGCACATGGCTGGGGTACATCCTGGATGAGATACCAGTCTCGCACAGGGCACATGGCTGGGGTACATCCTGGATGAGATACCAGTCTCGCACAGGGCACATGGCTGGGGTACACAATGAATGAGATACCAGTCTCGCACAGGGCACACGACTGGGGTACACAATGAATGAGATATCAGTTTAGCGCAGGGCACATGGCTGGGGTACATCCTGGATGGGATGCCAGTCCATCACAGGGCACATGACTGGGGTACACAATGAATGGGATACCAGTCCATCACAGGGTACAAGGCTGGGGTACACTTTGGGGGTGATATCAGTCCATCACAGGGCACACGGCTGGGGTACACCTTGGATGGGATACCAGTCCATCACAGGGCACATACTCACATCAAGCAACTTAGAGCCTAAGTGTATATTGGTAGAAGATACAAACTCCACACACACAGACGAGAGGTGAAATTTGAACCTACGACCCTGGAAGTTTGATAATCACCGATGCACTGTGTAGTCCCTATTTCTTTTATTTTTTCCTGTTTCGTTATTCATTATTTTGGGGTACAGAAAAGGTACAAAGAGTGCTACCTCTCATGACCTCATCATCCAATCCTAATTCGAAGGATTTGTTGTTTGTCTGACTTCTCAGAAGTGGATCTCAAAGAACTGTTAGGACATGCTGCTGGTTTCCTCGACAAGTGCGTCTCAGGCCTGGAAAGCTGTTGATTCACACGAGCCGGACTGTTTCTCAGCATCTCTGCCTCACTCGGTGTTTTCCGTTGATATGAAAGTGCGGTTTCACCTCCCAAGTTCGAAACAAGTTCAAAGGTGAGCAGTTAACTGACAGCTTCCCACAATCGACTGATTCCCGACAGCAGCGTGCGGCTTGCTTCACTGATACTGCCTTGTGTTTTTAACATATAATCTAATCACATCACTGAAGGCAAGACATGCCACCTTCAGGGCCTGGCAATAAAAATGGGAGTTGCCTGTTCTCACCAATCTGACTGACCCAGACACTTCCAGCCTGGGCTGAACTTGAGTTTGGATTATAGCAGTTAGTGATTAGAATACCACTGCTTTAAGTGTGGCAATATGTATATATATATATATATATATATATATATATATATATATATATATATATATATATATATCAGTGGGAGTTCAGAGCCAAACAATCTATTCCCAAGAGCTTGTCTGGGAGACGGTCAGTCCCAGGTGAACTGAGTTCCGGAACTGGGCTAATGTAGAACTACATTAATGTTACCTTTTACATACGACTATCTGTGCCAGGGGGTATGAACACACATTAACATAACACCAGCACAGGAACCTGTTAGCACAGGCCGTACATAAACTGGCTCAGTTGCTATTCCTAATGGGAAAAGAAAATATCCATCATGAGCACCACTGACAGTGCAATCACACAAAGCGAGAGTCTCACAGAAAGCAAACCACTACATTATTGATAGCAATTAGCTTATGGCCATTAGTCTTCCCAGAAGACCTTGGAAAACCTAGGATGCTAGTGTGGCACATTCAGACCTAGAGCCTCTGTGACATCATCTAATACCATTGATCCAAACTAAACTGGAATCCTCTAGATACGAGACGAGATGATTGTACAGTCATCACAATGCTTGTGGTTGTATCCCATAATACCCAAGGCTGGAGTGAGTGGCAGACAGATAATGTCACAGGCATCCAGAGTTGATTATTGCACACAAAGTCTGATTTAGCGTAATGCCTTAGCTAGGCTGTGCTGTCCAGTATTTTGAATGAGTGAGAAAACGTCAATGAGAGGATGTTATGGTTTCTGCTTGCGTAAAGGAGCTTCTGTCAAACTGGGTTCGAACACAGTTCATTAATAATCAGTCGCAAGGTAAGAAACCCAGTAAATTCAACAAGGGCTCATTATAGAATTTTATGCTAGTCATTTTGTCCTCCAGCAAGGCCCTTAAGCCCCAATGGCTCCAGGGAAACCTTGCTTTGGGAAAAAAAAGCATTTGTTGAAATGAATTAAATGTAAATGAAAGTCAATATATCAGACATTTTTCTTACTAGACTGCATCTGACACATGCTTGTATATTTGCAGACTAGAATCCGATGCTTGGTTCTGAGAAAATGAATCATGTTGCAGAAACATTCGGCCTTCCAGTCCTTGTAGAAATTTTATCCCAAAACATCAAGGACTTTAGTGTTTTGTTATATTGCAAAGTTACTGTTCTGGGCTGTTTCTTCAAGCTGTGTCGACTATTCATTTCATGAATGGAAGGCTTCCCCAGATGCAGAAGTTGTGAAATGTCAAATGGGAGGATTTTTGAGCCTAGATACTTCCTGGTTAGTGGTCATCTGGTTTTAAGTTAGTACTCACTTTCTGACAGCTATAGTCAAATTTGCCCAAAAATGTGGGAGTTGCATTGCAGCGGAGGGAAGCATGAAAGGGAACCATCTTGTTAAAAAAATGTTTATCTCGCATCTTCAAGCACTTACACTAACTAATACTTAGTTACTGTACTGATTAATTAATGTATTAAGCAAGCATGTAGTACTACACTATGTGTGCCCCCACTCATAAAATGTTTATGCTTGTCTTTGTGATTTCTATAGAATCATCCATGAAGACAATACATACATAAAGGTGCTTTTTATTTAAAATAAAATAAATAAATATATACTTGCAATTATTACTGAATTTACACCACTCACAGCTGTCCAGTTATATGAACACAACTCACATGGCAGTGGCCAGTGGGGTTTGAATGGTTGGGGTGTTTATTTGAGGTTAGGGTTAGCATCAGCTTGGTCTGTAACTGTCTTGCGGTAATGGTCCGTCTGATTACTGCTGTTTTTGTCATTTTATCTGGGGCCTCTCCAGTGAATCAGGAGCCCCTTGTGTAACAGCAACAAAGCTGATAAACCGCAGTGCCCAAGCACAACAAAACGCAGGGGGGCTGTTATATATCCACATGAACAGTCATGTTTACGAACAGGCCTGGGATGCTGTGAGGGTCCAGTGAGGTGAAGCTCACAGTGCTGGATAACAGCAATATGCCCACACAAACAGGCACATTTATGGACAGGCCTGGGATGCTGTAATGATCCAGTGAGGGGATGCTCACAGTGCTGGATCACTGTAATATACCTGTGGGTTCTGAGTAGCACAGATGATTGTGTGAGAGTTTACCTCCTTATATAGCATTTGGCAGAATAAGAGTAGGATGCCCATGAATCACAGAGCAGTTTTACTCACACAGACCCACATATATACATTCCCACAATCCCGTGGAGAGAACATGCAGCCATGCATGCATCACTTTGGTGCCATTTGCTGCAACACACTTGCAGGTTAATGTTTTGTTATCTTTCTTCTGCGTGTCATTTATCAGCTGCACAAGTGGCTGACATTGGTAAGCTGACCTGTGTGATTCGATGGCCTGTAAATATGCTACTAAAGTCTCAAGCAGGATTATACTTCACTGTCAGGGTAGAGGGACCTTATCTGACTGCATACGATTGTCAAAGTAATTTTCCCACATCCTGATGATGCGAAATTGAACTAAGCTAAACTAAAAATATATCTTGCATTTGAAAGCTCGGGATGTCTCAAACAAGCCCAATGCAATTTTGACGTAATACTGAAACTCACGTGGGTGAATAAGTAAAGATGCAAATGTCTGAAAGGTATTTTTGCACCACTTCATGGTTTTCTATTCTGAAGGATTATGTGTGTTTTTGTGGCAGCCTGTTAGGAGGTGGCAAGTAGACATCTATCAGTTCAAAAATCTTTCAGAGCCATGACTCATCTCAGCATTTTCTCGACTTGCATTACTTGCATACATTATTATCCATCCATCGGACAATCCATCCATCCATCTGACAATCCATCCATCCATCCTTTTTACTCAGTACAGGGTTAAGGGAGGTTTACAGCCTAATCCAGGCTATGCACAACCCAAGTGATCACCCAGGGCAGGATGCCAGCACATCAGTGCCAGGATGCCAGCGCAAATGCCCGCTGGAACAGCCTGCTTACCTGGTCAGCAGAGCAGTATGGGGTGATTCCATGGTCTCTCTGCTGCTCAGTCATGCCACATTAATCACTGTTCTCAGGGTAGCATAAAGGTCCAACAGCATTGTCCTCTTACATCAACACAAGCTTGTTCTGTATTACAGTTGCCATTCAGTCCTTGTAGATCTGCTTTCCGGGCCTCTTAGCTCGCTTTCATTTTCTCTTTCGGTCTAGCCCTTATTTTCTGTCATTACGATAATAATGTGTGTCTACGTGACTCGGTAATAAGTCAAAGTTTTCCTCTATCTGTATTTTAGGGAACATGTTTTTTATCGTATTTTTTCCATCGTATAATTTCTACACTATCTCTTGTGTTGCATGTGTTTATGAAGAAACGTCTACCTGCAATTAAATAAATACAAAAATAGCACATTTGTAGAATCACAAATGACAAAGAGTATTGAAACAGTGTAAAATTACTTTTGTATTTATATAAAAAAATATGCATTGGGCCTAACAGGGCCATAGCCAGGATTTGGAAAATACTGAGGTCGAAAGTGTTCCCTTTTCCTATGTGTGCCCTGTAATAGATAGTGGTTATTGGACTTGCAGAAAAAATTCTGAGAAGTTCTCCTCCGTGTCCTAAATGGTACATATGGGCATGGAACCATAATTACTTACGTGTGTATTCTTTATTTTCTGTACCAGCTTGTCTGACTCAGGGCTTCTGGGGTCCAGAGCTACATGCTTAAGGCAGAGAATATAACAGGATGGGGCAGAGAATATCACAGGGTGGGGTAGAGAATATCACAGGATGGAGGAGGTAATATCACAGGTTGGGGCAGGGAATATAACAGGATGAGGCAAAGAATATCACAGGGTGGGGCAGAGAATATCACAGGGTGGGGTAGGGAATATCACAGGATAGGGGAGGTAATATCACAGGGTGGAGCAGGGAATATCAGAGGATGGGGGAGAGAATATCACAGGATGTGGCAGAGAATATCACAGGGTGGGGTAGGGAATATCACAGGATGAGGGAGGTAATATCACAGTGTGGGGTAGAGAATATCACAGGATGGAGGAGGTAATATCACAGGTTGGGGCAGGGAATATAACAGGATGAGGCAGAGAATATCACAGGATGGGGGAGGTAATATCACAGGGTGGGGCAGGGAATATCAGAGGATGGAGGAGAGAATATCACAGGGTGGGGCAGAGAATATCACAGGGTAGGGCAGAGAATATCACAGGATGTGGCAGAGAATATCACAGGGTGGGGTAGGGAATATCACAGGATAGGGGAGGTAATATCACAGGGTGGAGCAGGGAATATCACACGATGGGGCAGAGAATATCACAGAGGGGGCAGGGAATATCACAGTGTGAGGCAGAGGATATCACAGGGTGGGGCATCGAATATCACAGGATGGGGGAGGTAATATCACTGAGTGGGGCAGGAAACATCATAGGATGGGACAGAGAATATCACAGGATGGGGGAGGTAATATCACAGAGTGGGGCAGGGAAGATCCCAGGATGCACCACTTGTCCGTTATGACTGAAGAAAATCTACCTTCTTGCTGAAGCATTTAGTAGATTTAAAACCACTTTTACGCTGCCCATCATTTCATAAATCACTAAACGATATGTTTAGCATCATTTACTTTGAGAGTGTAAGAGTACGTGCTTTGAAGTATTATGTATTAAGTGCTGGCCCTTGTTAGTAATCGCAGCCTGAGCCTCCCATTCGGACTTAGTTGATCCCAGACGGCAGCAGCTGCTGCTTGCTAATCACATCAGTGTAATGAGGAAGTGACTGCGACATTGTACAGCTTTTAGCTCGCTATCCGCTCAATGAACTAAATTACATTTAAGAGATCCGGTTACCTCACAGCACCGGGCCATCTCTATTCCCAAGTTGTTCCACACACAGGACAAGAACGAGCAATCATTTGGGCCTATTTACTATGAATAAGTGAATTCATGAATGGATGAGCTCTGAGATCATATGAATGACAGTAAAACAGAGTAGATTTCTCTACCTTATCCTAAATTCATATTTAAATGAATGATCTACTTCAAATCTAATTACATTCGTTTAAAGTAATTAAAATTTTCATTAAAAAGCGCTAAAATGAGAGCCTTACTCCCTTCAAACGGGGTTCCATTGTTCTGAAGGATATAGGATATTTTGTTGTGTGAGTTTCACCTGCTGGTCAGTACCGCTGTGATATTCATCACAGTTTCACTTCATATTTCCCAAATATGGTTAATATGTCCGTGCCGCATTCATTCAGACTTTGCCCTCTGATCAGGCCGCCTCTTGGCTCTTTGAAGAGACACAGCAAATTCCCACAGTAACACCGCTCTTAAAATGCTTCCGGCACTGTGGGGGGACCGTGGGACTCCGCCCCCCTTATGCACACCGCCTGTGTGTGTGTGTGTGTGTGTGTGTATCGATGTCTATATGTGAGGAGCCTGAGGGTGGCGCAGTTCCACCAGTTTTGTCCCACGGTCTCCCTGCACTGCGCTGGTTAAGGGCTGCTGACTGTAACACATTGTCCGCGCACAGCAAACTCCTGCATCAGCCTTTATTAAAATGAACAACTGTGCCTTGTGGGGGAGAGGGAAACAGCCCCAGACTCCCCAGGCTCAAAGACACTCTGTCTCCTTGCTCTCTGCATAGCCACGTTTAGCTAATTTATGTCCCATAGCAGCACAGCGCCAGGATTACTAAAGGTAAAATGACCACTGAATTTCAAGTGATAAGTGACAAGTTCTTGGCATTAAGCAGCAGTTACCTCAAACGTCCCTGATACTACAAACGCAGTGAGCATACACATGCCATTAAATTAATATCCGGTCCGATTCCAAGGCAGCGCTTAAAGCCTAGGGATTTGAGAGCCCCCCCCCCCCCCCCCTTCTCCCCAGCCAGCGGATGTGAATAATTCAGCTGTGTCATGTCCGCAGTACTGGCGTTCACAGGGATATGGGGTTCCGTCACCTCCACCAGCCCCCACTCATGCCGGACGGAGTGGGGGGCGCCCTTAAATCAGTGCTTGGCCCTCCTCCACTTAAAGCTCAGTTATACCTCACAGCGGCACAGCTCTGGGCTTTCGGAGGGTGGCGGGGGGGGGGGGATGGGAACATGTGTGAGATTTAAATGGCACTTTATCGACAGAGAAAACACTCCCCAGGCTTGGAATTCAGGGTTCCTCTCCAAGGGAAGCTCAGTGCAGGCCGCCCTTGGTATAGTGATAGCAGGAAGGCTAACAGGACAGAGGTTAACACTTAACTCCTGAAGGACCGCATCATATCAAGCAAGCAGTTACTGTCATATTGCCTTTTATATAGCTTTATTTTATGCCACAGCAAATGATAACAGCATAAACGGCTATAGGACTTTGTTACGCGTGAGACATGCGTGAACACACAGTGATTCAGACCGGATGCAATGATGTCATTCCATAACAAAATGTCCTTTTTACTTAATTGACAATTTAATGCTGCATATCAGAGATGGCTGGTCCAGATGTGGAAGTGCCTCCTTCTTGGTGATTGAGTTACGAGACAAGTAACTTTGTAATAACTCATCAATAAACTTTTATAGTAATTTAAAAGCACATTTTCTGTCCTCTCTGGAAAAATTCACTAATAAATGTAATCATAAAATGTGCTTACATCCCCCAATTTTTTTAGCAACTAGCTACCGCTGCTACATATATTTACACTTACATGCACAAACGCTCCTCTACTTACAAATGAGATACGTTCCGAACAACCGTTTGTGACTTGAAATGTTCATAAGTTGCTATTCAACATCATTTTCAGGGTATACGCAAGTACAAAGAACTAGGATGCTGGGAGTACGCAGGTTACGCTGCTGCACGGCGGGAATAGTGGCCAGGAGTCGTACTGGGCAGAATTGACGTGCAGAAAAAAAATTATGTTGCGGACAGGAAATGGGAGCCCAATGAACACAATTTGACTTACAGTCCTCTTCATTCGTATGTCTGAAAGTTTGTAAGTTGAAAGTCCGTAAGTCGAGGAGCGTCTCTATATATTTTATATTATATACTGTATATCCATATCACTATGGCTGGTTCTGTCTTGGCTGGTTTCCTCGATCGTCATACATCACACAGTATTATACATCAGGCATGTTGTTGATTTGGAATATAATTCTTCTGACCATCAACTTACACTTCATGACATGATGTGAAAGACACACAGGTACACTCAGCAGATAAGCCTGGGCAGACGTGTATGCCCCTGCGAGTTTGGCCTGCTGGCAGGGGGTGTCCCAGGTCGGATCAGCCTTGCCCCACATGCTGGGGGTCTAGACCAAGCCCATAACGCCGACAGAAGAGGAGCAATCCCGGATGTCGGTCATCTGCACTCATCGACTGGCAATGTTAATTCAACACCCAGAGTGTTTATTTCAGTGCTGTGGCTGTTAAATCAGCACTGGGGGCTGAGCTGATCCCCCTGCCAGGTTTCAGCTGAGTTAGACAGACCGCATGCGATGTGTTCGGGCTCCTGTTAATGCGCGAAGAACATTCTAACTGCCATCACAATAAAAACAAGGTGATAGTGACAATGACACCAGTGTCTCTCCTCCGCACTTCATGCACATCCCACAGAAAAATTCAGGTCCAGGTTAATACATGAAACTAAATGTCTGAGGAAGATCTTTAAAAAAAAATACCGGATGCATTTGTCCAAATTTGCAATAGGGAGAAGGGTCGTAACTTATAGTTGCCCCAAGGGCTTTGAACCTACTACCTTTGCATTGTTAACGTAATGCTCTACTAAGTGAGATACCCAAAAGGAACCTATACATAGGAAAAGACGCAAATACCACATAAACAGAGGAAAGGTGGGTTTCAAACCCTCAGCTAGGAAGCATTAGGTAAGAGTCACATCCACTAAGCAAATGGGCCAAGTATTTAAGAGGGAGTTTCTGTAGGTGCTGTATGCCGTACATCAGTGAATCTTCTCCATCCACCTTGGATGTGTCTTTCCACTTCGCCGTCCTGATGACTGTCACATAAAAGAGCCAGGATTCCAGGGTGTTCCATGAATTCTGATGCATTCCTCCTCTGCCTCACTGTAAAGCACTTCTTTATGCAAATGGTTTTGGAATCTGTGATACAGAGCGTATCACAACCTCAGCAAACCTGTGTGCTGATCCGTGTCGGTCGGATCCCCACTAACTGAGTCTTGGATCACTCTATAAGAAGGATGGATAGAGGAGGTGAGCTGCAGCTGGCTGTCTGTGGGACTGGGGCACCCCCTCGGCAGTAATGGCTGCTCTATGCTGGGGAAGACCCAAGGGGTAGCACAGGATATCTCAGAGAGGCTCATACCAGGCTCATAAGCTCCCAGCTCATGGATTCATTGAAGAAATAATGTTGGTCATGTTTCAGGCTTTAAAAGTATGTTTCAAAATGTACTACATATTATTTATCAGCAAAAACATACTAAAAACTTACTGCACCAAGGGTGTCTTCAGGCTGGGAATGATCAGTTTTTTTGTCCTCCTGTTGATGCCAAGGATCTGTTGAATCTCCTCAGATAGGTAACGCTGGAGTCCCTGAACTGCATTTAAAGCAGCCTGGTTGAATTTCAGATGGGGCAAATGGTATTTTTATTGATCCTTAACGGCTGGGAAGAAAAGCACAGGAAAGGTGATAGAAGTGAATGTGACAGGCATGAGAATTTGATCAGCGTTTTAAAATGTAGAATCCTTTAATTTCACCTGCTCACTGAGCAGCATTTTCCACTGAACACACACCTGCATGTTAACGTCCTTCTCATTTATCAGTAGAAACGAGGTTGGTATTTTGAATTTGAAAATCAAATATTATGGTGATACAAAGGAATGCAAATATTACCTGTGGAAATGTTTATTTATAGCAAAAATATATTAGAAATATATGACATGCATTTGCTACCTTATTTATTCTGAACTTCCATTGTAACACAAAAGATAATGACACTGTCTTAATGTTTTAATAAATAGCTTCCTCTCATCAGAACAAATGATGTTTAATGAGTGACATGTGAACGCTATAATAAGTGAGTTCGCGTAACCAAGTCGATTGTCGTTAAATTTAATGTTCTCTTTTCAACAGGCTGCCAGATGTGGAATTTACCATCCTGAACAATAAACATATTGTTTGAACCATAAAAGACTTGCTTTAATAGCCCCAGCATAAATACTAGGGAGAGGAACGTCACATATTCAGTCTTACTTGGGGGGTGAAAGTTACCTGGGGGGGCCCCCACCCTGTCTGGGAATGGGGAGCAGAATTGACAAGATGCTAGCAGCATTAACATTATTACAAACAGGGTGAAGATATATGGCTTTCCTTGATTTGCTAATTCAGTTTACTGCATGGGTTGAAGCAGCTTTTTTTGCTTATTTTGATGTTATTTTTATATCACCAGTGCCTGACAGTGACTAAAATAATTTGGTGTTGTTTGTTCCCAGTCAAAGTGTTTCTTGCTTTGTGCCTTTCTGATATCAAGATATTCTATTCTATGTTTCATTTGTTCAGAGCCTCAGAAAAGCTGAACATGAGAAATGCAGTGAGAGGGACCACACAGGAGCCCAGCCGATTCCCTGAAGGAGGATCATGAAGGCCAAGGCCTTGGTAGCTAATGACCCTGTTCCTGCTCTCTGCTCTTAGCGCGTGTTGTGGGGCTGCCTTTCCACACGCAGGCCAATTCTGCTCGAGTGCCGAACCTCTAAACAGTGGCCGGCTTGTTCTGCGTAGGCCGACTCTTAGGCACTGAGCTTCTCCGCCCATCATCCTGGTCCCCGGCACGTGGGATTTGCGGTTACAGGCAATAATCCTCCCCCTCGCTCCCGGACATGTAGGTAAATAAACGGGGCCGGTTTGGCGGCGCCGTCAGACAATCGCGGACCTCACAGCCGTGTTACACGACAAAAGCTGTATTGATGCACGATCGGATTGAATAATCGAGGGAGGTTAGAGTTAGAGGCTGGCCAAAGGTGGAAGGAGGTACTTATTAAGAAGGCTTTGAAAGGTCCAGAGGTTCCATTCATTTTTCCTTCCGGTTTTCTTAACTGTCTGGCTGAAAAGGGGGAGAGAATCACAGTCTCTCAGGCAAAGTTCACCTCTTAGAGCTGCCTGTCTCCCTTTGAGAGTATTAGAACAGCAGGAGCAAGTGAAGGGAGGCAGCGAAGGTACTCCGAGATGTCAAACTAAACAGTTAGCCTTTTGTGTCGCCACTGAAATGTTCGTTTTCCAAGATCGCTTGGGCTATAAGTTCATGTCTTGAGGTGGTTGGAATGTCGCCCGACCTCGAAAAGTGTAAAGTAAATCTTGTCAGCAATAGGTTGATTTAACTCAGAACGTACTAACTTTTTAAAAAGACATAAAAGAAACACCTTTGTTGCATGAGCAGTGTGGACAGAGAAATCAAAAGTACAGAGACTGAAATGTATATATAATTTGAAGTAAAATTCGTTTCTCAAATTGCCTAAAAAAACATGGCTGCTCATAATTATTTGCATAATTAATGCATCACCATCTGAAACCCTACAAATTAACCCATTTAAAAAATTGCAAGAAACCTGCCTTGTTTGCCAAAATCATTTTAGTCACCTTCCACATATTTACATCTATACCCTTCCCAGTAAGCTGAGGGTTCATGTGCTGAATGTTTGTCCTGACAGATTTGATAATGGCGATGAGAACGAGTTCTTATTTCTTCAGTCATTCATACTATCGTGCACTGTGGTTCTACCTCAATCAGTGAACCAGGACACTGAAAAATAAAATAAAATAAACCTTCCAGCCCTGCGATGATCATAACATTGTAAACTACATGCAATATGCAAATTTCAGTGTCACTGAAAGCTCTGCTGATCACAGATTAAAAACAGAATTATTATGCTTTTCATTAGTATTTATATATCTCAGTTTAGAACAAGTATTTCCAGTAGAAATGCTCCCATTTTGCCAGAAGGTTGTTTTGCAGTTGCTTTTAACTGTTCCATTAATTCAGTAGCAGGAGCTTCCATGAAGATCAATAACCTTTAAATCCACATTCTTAACCTCTGTGTTATCTGTTGCTCAGGAGGCTACCTGTCTGAGTGAAGTTATCAAAGGCTTGGGTAAATGCCACGTGCCTCACAGGGGAAGACTGTTCCTTTCCATCTGATGCTGTTGTAACCTCTCCCTGGAGCGTTACGACATAATAGCCCACTAGAATGACGCAGAAGTGGGGCTGCGTGATCTTTGCTTGATGCCTCAGGTCACTGCTTTTAGGGTGGGGGGGGGGGGAATGTTGCAGCAGGTAGCATCAGGCGGCTGGTTCAAGCCTCACGATGGGCTCAGCTATCATGCCGCTTCATTGTTTGGGCAAAGAACCATCAACCTTTGCAGCCTCAGTGAGCGTTCTTTGATCAGGCAACACTCTTAAGCACCACCATAGATATTTCGGAAAGCAATTTTGCTAAGCAACTACAATAAATTATTCAGGTTCAAACTCCATGGGTGTAATTTCATATCCTTTGATTTTGGGGGTTATTTATGATCTACCACGTGTCTGGAACACCCAGGATTGCAGAAGAGTGCAAAGCATATGGATTAGAGTTGTTTTTTGGGATCAGGTCCAATAAACTGTTGAGCTAAGTGTGAAAAGCTAGTAAATTTAAGAGGAGCACAAAGGAAGGAAACTTGAGTTCTGCTATCTTCCTTTTTCTGTCAGAAAGCGAACACAGACACTGGACCAACACATCACCAGCAATCACGCCTGGCATATGAGAGAGCAAAGAAGTCATGCACCAAGGGCAAGTCATGTGAATTTCTAGCCTGTGTCAATGGCTTATTCCCTGCTGGGGACTAGGGGCCTGTATTCTTGACATTCAACATAGAGTATAGATTTAGGGATGCAAAGATGTGTCTGGAAAACTGATTTATTTTCACATGTTCACAAAAAGCACTGAAATTGACTGGAGCTCTTTCCAATGTGTTTTTAATTTGGGTTTGGTTTGAGTTTAGGGACACAAAGAAACAGCTAGAAGGTTTTTCACGTGTCCTAACAGGAATCTCAGCAATGGACTGACATTTTGCCCAAGGTGTTTCTTTGCTTTGGGGATGAGCTCTAGGCACACTATGACCATGGACTGGATAAGCTATCGGAAGATGGATGGATATAGAAATGTTCTAAAAATAGAAAACTGCAGCGTTCAAGGAGGACAAGGAAGTTTGATGCAGTATCAACAGAAGGAATAGCGCCTCTCTGAAAATTCCACCTGTCTTTCAGCTTCATTTTTAGCACCTGAGGGCAGGCATGATGAAGTGAAATCACAAGCAATGCAAATAACTGTTTTTGTCTGATAGTCGGTGCGAAGTTGGGGATTCAGGCTGAAAAATCAGGGGTTGATGGTGGTTGATTCCATAATGTGGATTTTATGTCAAGCCGTTATGACTGTGACTATAAATGTGAGCATTTAAAGACATCGGTAGCAGTGAAGAGTTTTACCATAAGACATCAATAAAATAGGCCGAGGGAAGGAGATTATAAGTACTAAAATAAATAGTAGCATAATATATAGGAGTAATATAAAGGTGAAGTATTTTATTTTCATAATTGCATTAATGCAGGAGCTAGTGCACTACGCACAGTCACCGTCACAACTGTTTGTTCACTTTAATTGATGGATGATGGTCTTCTACGCCCCGATGCCCCTTAAACCCGTTAAGTATGGTAATGGCACCGGCCGATAAATCCCCCACAAAGAGCGGGAAGGCTCTCATTAAAGCTCTGGGCCAGATGTAGGGCCCTCTGCTTCCACTCTTTCTTTGACAGAACAAAAGTCATGGCCTGGGCTGTCTGCTCCGGCGAGTCGGACGGCATCTGGGCCTTAAGAGCAGATGTCCGGAGTCCAAACATCTGAACAACGTCAGCGGCCAGGATTCATAAATGCCTAAATGTTTTACGAAGTTAGTCACACTGAGAAAGAGAATCGAATTCTGCAGATGGGAAACAGTTTGATCAATCAGATTGATGACCAGAAGATAAATGAAAGATACTGTTCATTCTTAGTAGTTATATGCAAGCAAAATTAGAAGTAAGACTAGAAAAGTAAGCTTACAGTATATTAGATGAGTATGGTATTTTAGTCATGTTATGTGTTTTTCTTGTGCCATGTGCCAGATGTTCCATCCATCTTCTAACCGCCCATCTTGTACAGGGTTGTGGGTGGTGCTTAGGGACATAAGGCACAAGGCAAGGGAAGATCCTGGATGGACACTATATGTGATTTAGAGACATCGACACACTTAACGTCACTCCTGTTGGGTGCAGGAAGAGACCGGAAATCCTGAATGGGGGAGCATCTAACCCTTGAATACTACCTACTGAAAACCCACCATCCATAAGGCTGACTAACTGCTTATAATGAATGTTTCATATTTCAGTTGAGATACCTGAACATTGACAAAAAATGCAAAAAATCATCGCTATGAAATAAACCATGGCAACAAGTAGTTCCTGTATTTTAATAAAAGTACAGTACAGTAGAACCTTGGAACTTGAACTCCTCTTAACTGGAGCAACTTGGACATCGAATGGGTCGGTTAAATTATTTTAGACTTGTATGTCGACGCAAATCTTGGAAGTTGACTATTCTTGCTGTCAATGTGGACCTCGAACGGGTTGGTCTAGAAAAATCCTAGCCACAACTCAACCGAAAACTCGGAACACGACAAAACAAAAGACCTGCTAAAACTTAGATGGAGAGGTGTCTCCCTTTTAAACAATAACACAACCTCCTCTCCACCTGCCATTTCCAGTTTGCCGTCAGCCCACCTCAATACAGGTGAAGTGCTCATAAATGGTAATTTATTTCATGTTTATTGCCTTTGTATGTGTGTTTTTTCATCTGTGTGTTAGTTGTTTATTGACTGTTAATGCTTTTTATCTTTAGTTAATTAAGGTTGAATAGGCAATCATTTGGGGGTGTGGAACGCAGTAGATTCATTTAAATAATTTCTTATGGAGACCTCAACCAAAGCACAACTCGACCAGCCTGACTACCATCTACCAAACATCTGGTGGCAGTTAAAATATACGCAAAATATCGATTTTGGAAGGAAAATTGTAGGACTTGGGTGGCATGGTATCAGAGTGGTTAGCATGCCTCATACCTCTCGATCCACCACCATGGTTCTGTGTTTGGAGTTTACATGTTCTTTCTGTGCCATCGTAGAGGTTCCACTGGGTTTTATGATTGTCTCCTACAGTCCAAAAATGACACCCCATCCTGAGTTATTCCCTGCCTTTTCTATCTGGGAGAGACTCCTCACCCCTACGATCCTGAATGTTGTAAGAGAGATAGAATGATTAGGATCTAGATGTAGGGTAGGTGGTTCTATTACTCATGGGACATCTAGAAGGAGGATGAGTAATTCTAGTAACTAAGGGACATGTAGATTGAAGGATGGCTATTTGGCTTCTCCTGCGTTTTGAGATTTCCAAAATCCAATTATTGTATGCTTTACACCAAAACAGCGAACAAGAGTTGCTCTTCTCATACTGAATTCAGTCACATCAGATGGCTGAAATGATATGAAAAATCAATGCACCTTGATGGTACTCAAGGGATAGATTTACCGCTCTAAATTAAGAGCAATCATGGTGACTAGCTCCTCAAAGCTGGGCCAGAACTTGACCTCTGACCTCTCCTTCCCCAAGCTACGGTCAGCCTTGAGATTCTTGCTCAAGTCTAATGAGACATTTTATTGTGAACATTTTTAGTTACATTGTTGAAGTTATTAATACTCAAAAGGTACTTACACTTTGGCTATTCAAGGTCTACAAGCAGTATTCACCTCTAGTAAAATATCTGCTTGGTCAAAGGATACATTTTTACAATTTCAAATGCTGTAAGTGACCCCTAAATAGCTTTGCATTTGACTATGTATATTCAAAGAAAAAAGCACAAAGTGCAATGACAAGACCTTTTTAGAATTCAATAAGGGTTTCGAGCAAACGACTACTTTAGATCTTTAGTTCGCAATGCCTTGTCCCCGGAAGAATTGAGGATGAAACAACACAGTCAAAAAAAAAGAAAAACAGCATGTACTTAATCTTCAAGATAAGATGGATTACAGCTCGAATTCTAAGCAATCAGAATTGCCCTAATAACCCCTGGAGGCTCCAATGATGGTTGAAGGTTGGGATGATGTGAGAACTCATGGCATCCAGACTGCAGGAGCCTTCAGACCATCTGTTCGGCACCTCCGATTAACCTTGGGTTTTCTCTTGGCATAAAATCAATCACGCTATGAAGTCGGGCAAAGGGAGAGGTGGTTGCTGCATCTCTGGTTAGGGGGGAGTGGAGATCTTTGACTGAAGCTCTGAGGAAATCAAAAGGGGCTTGGGCTGTGTCACTGAGGCGTGTAGAACCACAGTGACACGAGCTTCGTAGCTGCTACTAGGCCGCAGATAAAACATGCTGTTTCAAGCCCATTTGTTCTGAAGGTGCTTTCAGCTGGCACACCCCCGAGACCTTCATAATGTAAACGATTTTCATTTCCTGAGGATGTGACACAGCAGTTCAGAAATACATGCCTGCTTGGGTTTCATCACTTCATGGACATAATTAAATATTTTTCTAGTCTTAATTTCTAGTTGTTTTCTTTGCACACAAGGGAAGAACAAAGGCGCTTACATTTATTGTTTCACAATCGTACCATAAATGCTCATTGCTGTGTAAATGTCCTGTCTGCCTGCATGCTGTGAAATGTAAGGCTAGTTTGCCAGACACACTCTAGCATTTCCAAATATACGGGCCAACCACAAACCGCTTCCACACGCTAAGCACTTGACAATCATGCTCAGATTCAGATTCACAAGTCCCTATTAGAGTAAACTGTATAATTTAATACTGTAGAGGATGAGTAATAGAGCTAAGGAAACACTAAGCGATTACTGGATGATTATGTGACATATAGCATACAAGGTATAACAGTGTTTCTCAACCAAGTCCTTGGAGACCCATAGAGAGCCCATGATTTTGCTCCCTCCCAGCTCCTAGCATAACTGTACCGGGTGCTTGATGTTCTGATTGGCTAGGGGCTGGGGGGGAGCAAAAATGTCTGACTAGGAAGGCTCAGTCAAGGCTTATAGCAACCACACAAGGAGGATCACAAACTGTCACAGCTCTAGATGGATGGATGGATGGATGGCATGCCCTTCATTTTGGAGAGTCCTGTGAAGTGGCCGGGCACACCAGCCCCCGGTACAACGAGCATGCTTAATGGTTCTGCGTTTCCCTCAGTGGCAAACTCAGTGAAATCCATCCCTTTATTACTGTTCTGTGTCAAATGGCTTAAATCAGTGTTTCCCAAACCAGTTCTCGGGGCACTCTGGACAGATCCACATTTTTTTGTTTTATCCCAGAACACCTGATCCAAGCAATCAGATTCTCTAAATACCTTACAGGTGTGCTGGGAGCTGGGAAACAACAAAAATGTGGATCCATCCAGTGTACCCTGAGTACTGGTTTGGAAAATGCTGGTCTAATTGATGCTTGGGTTGCATGGATGTAGCTACCCAGCAGTCAGAGACTGTATTACATAATTTCAAGTTCAGTAAGCCTGTAGTTTTAATATAAACCTAATGAACTTAAGAAGGTGTCATGACACCAGGAAGCTGTGATGAAATGCACAGATGACTACGGGAAACCATTTTTTGGTGGCTCTTGGTCTCACATCAGAACTTCCATCCAACCTCCAACTGATTATCCATTACAGGGTCAGGAAGAGCCTGGAGCTTATCCCAGGAAGTACGGGACATGAGGCTGCACAGAGGGGGAGTGGAACGCAAACCCCCAACCTTGGAAGTTCGAGGCTCATTTCACAATGTGATGTTTTACAAATGTAAATTTATTATAAAAATAAGTAGCACAGCTCTGTCAAATGCATCTTTAATATTTGATGTAAACTGCTGTTAATATATGCTAGAGAGTAATCTCTCTCTCTGTCAAACACACACACACACACACACACACATTGAGTACTGGATAATAAAGCTTATACTTAAAGAGCTTAACTTCTCTATGGCAGAAGTAAATATTGTATCAATAATTTACCATGAATGAAATCCATGAGTGTGGCAGCATTTTCCCCTCTGAAATAATAGCTCTGACAATTTAAAACAAGTTAATGACAGCAATGCAAGTGCAAATTATCTCAGTTCATTTTCTGTTTTTCATATGAGACCATCAGTTGTCAGGAGGAGAAAAGGCACAATCCAAGCGCAGCCTTGTTTTGGTCAATGGCGTTTTACTGGCGAACTAAAGGACATAATTGGAAACCAACAGGACCACAAGGGATTAAACGGAAGGCAGGGAGGCATAAATAGGAGGGATTGAGGTGAACCTGAACACAGGGTGCACGGTTGGATAAAACACTAAACCACACCAACATCTACAATAACCAAAGTAAAGGGATAAGGCACAGGCAGGTACATATACACCTATGAGAGCTACATGAGGGTTAGAGTCAGTCTGTAACAAGTGACTATACACTGGGGCTAAGAACAACAAGGCACAGGTGAGGGTTACTATTACCAAACACATGCTAGGAATGGGATGACCAGCGACACCTGCTGGCCAAACTGGGATGAAAGGCAGGGACTGCTCATGACACCAGTTACATAAAGTTTGGCTTCCTCATCATATGTTACAGTTCTGCGAACCAAATCTCACTCAGTCCTTATATAGTACATTAAAGAACTTTCAATACATTTCCAAGACTCACTAAGTCCACAGACATTTTCTCTGCACTGAGAGAGTTTTGGAAATTTTTGTTCTTCAACTCATGTTAACTTCCATGCACTATATTTGGTGAATACCAAACGATAACTGTTGAAATATTATGTTTTCTGTTTGATGTAAATGCAGACTGTGTGCCCTGTCATGGCACAATGGGTCGTAAGCATTTAAAAACCTCAGGTATCACGTTTCCATTTGCCTGTGTTTAACAGTAGCCAAAACAGGTACTTATAGATAATTCAACCCAATCATCTGTAACAAAGGCTGCTTGGAGAATTTATACAAAACTCTGCAGATAATGTAGACTACTGGCTTTCAACAAGATTAATAAGAAATGACCGAGGACCCCAAAAGGACCCAGAACGTATTCGGCTGCCTTAAATAATGCCTGGCTTAAAACTATTTGTGGGGAAGGGACATTTTTCTCCAGTATATTTTGCTTCTGTTCTCATTGAAAATCAGTCCATACTTTGAATCGTGTCTTGGCTTGGGCTCGCTGGGTGACCCCCAGCCATCATTGGGCTGACCACAAAGCTCCTTTTAAGGGAGTTATTTATGGGTGTAGTTTAGGGTGGAGTAAAAACCTCCTCCTTCAACTTCCATTTTAAATGTCATGAAAGACTCAACGATAAAATAGTGGGGACCCCCCTGAGACTGGAAGTTGAGAACTTTTTGTTTGAGGTCTAAGTCCTTGAGCAGCGTGCTAACTGCTCCGTTTAAAAGTTAATGAGGGGAAAAAGTAAGATGAGAGAAAGGGAAGAAGAAGAAATGCCACAGCGCCGGATTTAACAAGAAGATTCCAGATGTGCTGATGATTTGTGTCCCTTATAAAACAGCTTCTGTGTGGCTTCGCTGACCTGAGAGAGGAAGCCTTTGCGTCTGCTTTGCTAAACTACTGACCGGTGCTAACCAGGCCAAGTGCTCTGGTCCAGAAGACCCAGGCTATCACACTGGAGGATTGTTCCAAAAAAGAGGAGACTCAGACTGACTCGCTGAGTTCAATTGGCTTAAGACTGGAATTTAGTCTGTAAATAAAAGCAATCATTGTACCTTAAATAGATGCATTTGTCAAGCTGGCTATTTTACTGAATGTTTACTATTTCTGCTTTAGCACCTCTAAGGTTACAAAGCTCTTGGGATATGGACTCAAGAAATGCAATACAGGTCATCAATTAGTGGATCATTTCCAGAAAGCTGTTTTGGTTATAAAGCTTATGTTGATTTGAAAAATATCTAAAAAAATTTAAAATAATTGTTGCTATTTTATGTAAAAAAGCTGTAACCTCTAACATATATTAATAGCACTTGTCGCAAAATTTTAAAAAATATATTTAACATAATAGATGGAGTCATTTGTATTATAGTATGTTTACTATACTGTTATGTATGTCAGTTCAATATCTACGATTCTGGTACCAGTACGTGCATTTGGAAGAAGGACAATTAATTGACTTGGACGTAGAAATCCAACTCAACAGCTTAAGTAAGGTCTGAATGACTAGATGACCAGCATATCAGAGAACCAAGTGTATGTGCAAAAAGCCATAACACATACTGTAAGGATGCCAAGTACTGATCATTTGTAATATGAACAGGCGGCTGGCAGGAATTGTCAGGGCAACCAAGTTTGGTCTATGATGAGTCCGAAAAAAAAAAAACACGACTGACATGCTGATTATCAAATCGAGATTATAGTGCAATGAAAATGTGAAGGATTCAGAGGAAGTGACAGTTTGGCTTGTGGTTCATTAGCGCCATGACCTAGCAAATCGCTACACTTTGAGCTACCCTCTCGGCATCTGCTGTTGCGGGTTTTGGCATAGGGCCCGAGAATTCCCAGCAGAACCACTGCCAGAGAAAGTCATAGTTAGGGAACATGATAAAAAAGATTTTCAGCTTCCAAGACTGGAGCTTGTGGTCACACCTTTCACGAGTCCACGTAATCTGATTAGCTAAGTAAACGTACCGTTTTGAGAAAAAGCTACCATTTTGTAAGTTGCATTAATTTAAAGTGCCCTCAGAGTGAATAAAAAAAAATATAGGGAATTTTTAAATTTAGTAACATGTTATTATGGTTAATTTATTTCCTCTCATGAAACTTGTGCATTGTCATGACTAGCTAAGGACTGGTATTCTTCAAGATGTTGCAACATTTCACGTCAACTTCATTTTTGGTAAGACTAACAGCCATTACTGGACTGAGAAAAGCTTTAAAAAAATACATTTTAATGACTCAACTTAATTATTCCTAAAACATGTAATTAAATGGATGTATCTCACCAACAGCATTTTAGGTTTGCTCCGTACAGTGCACTTCATTACATAGGCTTCTGCAAATGTCCTGTGGAGGGGAGCTTGCATATTTAAAGATACCCCGGCTCTTTGATAACGAAGCATGAAGAATGAATAAGTGCTTTTAAAATTCCAGGAGAGGAGCACAGCCAACAGAGATTGTCTTTGAAGTCTTAAAGCAGAGCAACTGTAGGCTCTCAAAATCTCAAAGGAAGACCTTCATAATGCTTCTGTGCTGGAAAGCACTCCACACACCATTCTGCTGCAGTCCATCTGTCTTCCATGCCTGCTTATACTTTCAGGCAGCAAAGGGCACAAGGCAGGGGACCCACCAGAGTGACAGCCAGTCCATCGCAGTGCTACGGCTAATTTACCTGACCACATGTCGCTGGACTGGTAGGAAACATGCGCAAACGAAAGTAGAACATTCACTAACTTTATCAGGATTTCGGAACGTTAAATTGGCCTGTGTGCATTCTGTGTTTATGTATCTGTTCCGGGAGGGTGCAAGGACCCATAAAGGACCCAAAGAACAATGCCGGGGTCTAAGGAGTTGGGTGGGTGCAATCTATTTGTGGGGAAGGGACATTTATTCCCCATAAGTGTTGCTTCCGTTGTCACACACACATACACAGATATATATATATGTGTGTGTGTGTGTGTGTGTGTGGGGGGGGGGGGGGGGGGGGAGGTCCAGATATACCTTACTTTGGGGGGACCAAATGTCCCCACAACGTGATGAATACACATTGTTTTGAGCTTATGAGGATGTTAACCTGATGTTCCTTCATCTTGCATAAATTCACGTTGTACAGGTGTGTACAGTGCCTTGGAAAGATTTACCACTATCTCATTTTCATGTTTGTGTTGTTCTGACGCTAAATTTTATATAAAAGAGAATCAGAATAAAGAATTCACACTTAGGTTATTTAACACCTATTCATTTACACTCAAGTGTCACTTAATTCGGTGCACATGCTCAATCATGCCAATAGCCTGCTCCTCCAAACGACCAATCAGGATGCTGCATCTGAATATATACAGCATTCAGACAGGGTTAAAGGGTTCACGTACTGTCTGGCTGAACATCAGAATGTCTCGAATGATCTAAGTGATTTTGAACATGGTGTGATTGTTGGTGCCAGACATGGTGGTTCCAGCATCTCAGAAACAGACACCAAACTGGGGTTTTCACACACTACATCATCTAGTGTTAAAGGGTGGTGCAGTAAGTGAAAACATCCAATGAGCAGCGGTTCTTTGGGTAAAAACACAGCATTAACGAGAGGGGTCAGAGTAGAATGGTCAGACTCGCTAAAGCTAGCAGGAAGAGTAAAAATAACAACTCAGTATCACAATTGTGTGCCTTAGCTGAATGCTTAGTTTATCTACTTTTGAAGAAGTTCTGAAGACAAAGGTGATTTAGTTTAAGAAATGAATCACATGACACTAAATGGCTCCTACTCTCAATAACTGCACATTGGTGTCTCTTCCTGACTGTGAGGAAATGATTCCTCTGGCTGGTAACTGATCTCTCACATCAAAGTCACTCCCCCCTCTTCAATGGCCTCCCCCCACCCCGGCTAGCCCTTCTGCATATTCAGCTCAGTGATCTTCTGTTGGTTTAAAATCACAAGCAATGTTCCAGGTGTTGCCGGGACCATCTCATCAGGGTTCAGCTCTGGAAATCGCCGTTCTGTAATTTATCACTCCCTCCATGTGCTATAAAAAGCCACAAAACTATTTGTCTGAATGTGAAAATGTGCACAAATGCTGATGGGGGAAATTACAGATGTGCAAAATATGTATTTCCCATTCTCAGGTGGCCAAGCAATATGTAGGGGAGCCTGAAATTTCAGCGGGACATGGACGTACAAGTTAAACGGCAGCAGGTTTTATCTCAGGTTTATTTTCTGCATCTAAATGGTTTATCTGGAATATGATCTTTCCACTGGGAGACTTGACAGAGAGAAAGAGAGCAGTTCATCATAGGGTTTACAGCAAATCTTTATGAGCAGGGTGTTGCAAGGGTGTATGTCGATCCCATAAGGATTCTGGAAATTGCTAGATTACAAGAAGACTGCAAGAAATCTAGCACCTTGTCGTTCATCTCAGACCCTTAGATTTGCTCCAGAGGAGCAGGTGAGAACCTGGTATAACCTGGCAGGGTATGATGGATAGTGTGACACACTCCGCTACAGTAAAACGGAACTTACTCCTGTTATTCCATGTGATCTCTTGTTCCTGCTCCCCACATTAACGCTTAGGGGTAATGATATTTAACAGACCAACTCGTTGTCTAAGGACCTTTCATCTACCGGCTGTTATCTGCGCTCAGGCAGTGCGCAGAGCAGAACCCAGAGGGCAAGGCTTGTTTGCCGTTCCTGGCAAGCCTGAAATTGGGTCACAGTGACGTGCCAGCGAAAGGCAGCCAGCGAGTGCCAGCCGGCACACATACCTTAAGTGGTAGCCATTCCTCTGGCCAGCCTCAAAGGGATGCTCCTTTTGTTTTTTTTTCTCTTGTTTTTCTCCATGGGGCACCATCAGCCTTCTCGTGAAGAATGAAGCAGTTGCCTCGTAAAACAGATATTTCCGTTCCTTTGAATGGGATATCAGCAAGATAGGAATGAACTGAAATAAGCCAAGAAACACTTTGATACACGTGGACTTTGACGTTACAAAAAGGCTGTACTGATAGGATTTCCTAGTTCCTCAACGTGACTCGTGGGATTTTAAGTGTTTAAGAGGCACACCAATGTTATTGCTAAAAGAAGATTCTACCGCCATTTTTATCATGCATAAAAAAACAAAAAAATGTCTTACAGCAAAAATCCATTTACCATCATTTCCCACAACCTTCTTCCTATACAATATGTGATAATTAAAACATGGAGATTATGTCTTCAACCCGCTGTGGTGGCGAAAGGCCGTCTCGAGCCTTGTCAGAGGACCCATGCCGCGGTCCGACAGGGTAATATTCTCCATATGATGTCCGTCTGTTGCCCAGTCGGTCACCGGACATGAGCACAGTCACAGCTTGGCGTGTGTGGCCTCCCTGCATGGGCGATGACGAGGTGGTAATTGACCGTTGGCGTTGTTCATGATGGATGCAGAAACAAGGCTGTCAGCTTTGCAGGTCTAGGGACATGCTCGCCTACTTTAGCCTGGCTGGAGAGATTCAAGGTACAGGTGGGAACCTGAAGACAGCTACCGGATATAGCAGCTGGGAAATTTTCGCCACAAAAAAAAATTAAAAACGGCATAAGACGAATCCCTTAACGAAAGCTTAGCTAGCAGCCCAGCGTGAGGGCGTCAGCAATCCAAATGAGTACTGTCATGATTTAATTTTCTGCTGGCCTGAAGCAATGGTTCCTATCATGTTCTGCAGACTGGATGCGTTCCCTCATGAGAGCTCTTGAGGTCACATGGTCATCTCCCCAGTCAATTATACAAAGTGCGCACAAATGACGAAACCACAAAAATCTGATTGCTTTAGCGATGCTGTTTTGTTTTAGCCAAATTGCATTACTTTGTAGAGTAAGATTGGTGTCCCTGTTTTTTAGGTAACCAAATGTGTTTTAATGTGTTAAATTATTTTATCTGCTACACAAATTTTTCGATATAAAAATCTACAGTATGAACATTCTAGAATAATCTTCTTGCTAGTTTATAATATGCTAATATAGTTTTATTTTAAGTTTTGCAGAAATTCACTTTGATTTTTGTGTGCTTTCTGATTTTTGGTACTGGGGCAAAGACTATATATTGTTGTGCCTGCCTAAAAATGAAAGTTATTCTAGTAACAATAATACATGAAAAGAAAAGAAACAAAGTAGGTTAGACGACCAAAGAAGGTTTCATGTTCTTTAATGGGGAGCAGATTATTAATCTTGTGTTCATTGTCATGTCGATACTTCATAAAGGGGAGAGGATACAGTTTGGAGTAGTATGACAGATTTGTATGTTTGGGTGAATAAAACAAAAGATATTTTGGTTTGAAGGTGAATCGCACGGTCACAAAATGTAGGATGTGTTTTGAGGGAGAAGCGGTGCAGCTCTAGTGAATGGGCACTTTCTCGTCAGATTGCCCCTACCACAAAATGTAGGATGTGTCATGAGAGAAAAGCAGTGCAGGTCTAGGAAATGGGCAACTTCTCGTCAGATTGCCCCCTACCATAAAATATAGGATGTGTCATGAGGGAGAAGCGGTGCAGGTCTAGTGAATGGGCACCTTCTTATCAGATTGCCCCTACCACAAAATGTAGGATGTGTCGTGAGGGAAAAGCAGTGCAGGTCTAGGAAATGGGCAACTTCTCGTCAGATTGCCCCCTACCATAAAATATAGGATGTGTCGTGAGGGAGAAGCGGTGCAGGTCTAGTGAATGGGCACTTTCTCGTCAGATTGCCCCCTACCACAAAATGTAGGATGTGTCGTGAGGGAAAAGCAGTGCAGGTCTAGTGAATGGGCACCTTCTCATCAGATTGCCCCCTACCACAAAATATACCATGTGTCATGAGGGAAAAGCAGTGCAGGTCTAGTAAATGGGCACCTTCTTGTCAGATTGCCCTCTATCTCAAAATATAGGATGTGTCGTGAGGGAAAAGCAGTGCAGGTCTAGTGAATGGGCACCTTCTCATCAGATTGCCCCCTACCACAAAATGTAGGATGTGTCGTGAGGGAGAAGCGGTGCAGGTCTAGTGAATGGGCACTTTCTCATCAGATTGCTACATACCACAAAATGTAGGATGTGTCGTGAGTGAGAAGCAGTGCAGGTCTAGTGAATGGGCACCTTCTCGTCAGATTGCCCCCTACCACAAAATGTAGGATGTGTCGTGAGGGAGAAGCGGTGCAGGTCTAGTGAATGGGCACCTTCTCGTCAGATTGCCCCCTACCACAAAATATACCATGTGTCATGAGGGAAAAGCAGTGCAGGTCTAGTGAATGGGCACCTTCTCGTCAGATTGCCCCCTACCACAAAATGTAGGATGTGTCGTGAGTGAGAAGCAGTGCAGGTCTAGTGAATGGGCACCTTCTCGTCAGATTGCCCCCTACCACAAAATGTAGGATGTGTCGTGAGGGAGAAGCGGTGCAGGTCTAGTGAATGGGCACCTTCTCGTCAGATTGCCCCCTACCACAAAATATACCATGTGTCGTGAGGGAAAAGCAGTGCAGGTCTAGTGAATGGGCACCTTCTTGTCAGATTGCCCCCTAGGGGCTCTGCTGGGTTCCCTCGGGCAATCAGCACATACTGAAACAGCATTTCCATGAAGGTTGTGTTCATTGTAGTGCTGGGAAAATGTCACAGGACGACGTCTATTTAGGAGGCCAGTCCTGACATAATATTAATGGATTTTTCAGACAGTTCATTATGTAATGTGTTCTAATGCCCTGACAGGAACTGAGAATTAGTTATTTTTCAGGGGTGCTTTAATCTAACCACAGGGTTGTCAGTTTGGGTAACCTAGGATTTGGGGGTTGTACATCTGTGATTTTTAATGTTTTTTTATTTCTAAGAACCAGTCATTCATTCTCAGTGTAGATATTCATTTTTAAGCATTATCTCTCGCGTAATTGTTTTAGGCATGGAGGATGATTTAAATCCAGAATTTTCTGGTACATGGTTTTTTCAATGTCAAAGTGGGTGGGGTGGGGGGGGGAGAGACTCAGCAGATACCTCCTTCACCCAGCACCAGTTTTTAAGGGGGTGGGGGTCAAGGCCCAGTCTGTGTTATTTTCTGTCTTTTTCAACAGTCCATGAATTGCCAAAGTATGTGAATTAGTCACAAGTAACGTTCTGGCCTTGTTGGATGGAAAACATCTAAATGTGGTTCCCGATAATGTGGTGATGCCGGTTTAATTATGCAAGTGTACCCTAAGAATTAGCAGGCACGCTAATTACAACAGCTTTATTCATCTGTACGTAGTTGGCTGTTGGTCTGCCTAAGAAGCTTTGGTGTTAAAGAGGGAGTCATTAGGCTGGCCTCCCAGAAGACGGAATGGAGCATGTGTCCGTGAGGTAACCCACTCTGGGTGATCCGATCATTCTGGGTGATCCGCTCACTCTGAATGATCAACTCATTCTGATCCTTCAAGAACTGTTAGATCTGTTTTTTGTGTTGTTTTAGTTCAGGATTGCAAGTTATGAGTTTTTTTTTCTCGTAATGAATACGTGATTACTTGAAAAGTAATAATAATTATTATTATTATTATTATTATTATTATAACAATAATAATAATAATCCCAGAAGTGATGGGTGCACGGCAGAGAATAACCTAGGATTTGGCACCAGCCCTGCATACACACCTATGGACAATAAGCCAGTTCCAACTGACCTTAGCATGTTTCAGTACTGGGGAGGGAACCCGGAGGAAACCCCATGATAACACAGGGAGAACAGATGTGTGGAGACTCAGAACCCTAACCCAGAGGTGTGAAACAGCTGTGCTAGCCACTGTACCACTTTGATACTTGTGAAAAAAAGTAATAAAAACAACTAAACAAACAAACAATACAGTAATAATAATTATTGTTGTTATTATTAACAACAACAATAATATTAATAATCTGCACCATATTTTCCTTAATGGTCCTCTGCATCCCCCACAAACACACACACACCATTATTCTGGGAAAGGAATTATTGCTCAAGGGAATTAATGATAATGATTAAGCGTCCATCCGTGTATCAGCTCTGGGCTTTGCATGTATGTGCATGCTGTACCAGAGTGCCTTTGTCTGGAGATGTGAAGACCCTTTACCTGTGGGTGGGGCTGACAGTGAGTAATGTAGATTAATTTTCCATGACTTGGTAGTTAATGGCGTGACCATATAAATTGTATGTTATGCAAAACTAGCCACTTATTATTGTTCACCGTAAACTATATTGCACACATAAGAAATCACTGCTTTAGAAAGTGTACTGTACTGTATCTCACATTAAGGAATCACTGATTTAGAAAGTGTACTGTACTGTACAGTATCTCACATTAAGGAATCACTGCTTTAGAAAGTGTACTGCACTGTATCTCACATTAAGGAATCACTGATTTAGAAAGTATACTGTACTGTACAGTATCTCACATTACGGAATCACTGATTTAGAAAGTGTACTGTACTGTATCTCACATTAAGGAATCACTGCTTTAGAAAGTGTACTGCACTGTATCTCACATTAAGGAATCACTGCTTTAGAAAGTGTACTGCACTGTATCTCACATTAAGGAATCACTGATTTAGAAAGTGTACTGTACTGTATCTCACATTACGGAATCACTGCTTTAGAAAGTCTACTGCACTGTATCTCACATTATGGAATCACTGCTTTAGAAAGTCTACTGCACTGTATCTCACATTAAAGAATCACTGCTTTAGAAAGTGTACTGCACTGTATCTCACATTAAGGAATCACTGCTTTAGAAAGCGTACTCTACTGTATCTCATATTAAGGATCACTGTCTTGAGTTGGGTTTTTGATAAATGATTATCATGATGATTATGAAATGAGTATCAAACAATTGATCAGTAATTGAGGATTTTTATGGTCTGGATGAGGTTTGCGACTTAGAATGGAAGATGTGTTCCATCCACCCATCCAGGCTGTGATAGGCTGCAGACCCCCCTGTGACCCTGAATGGATGGAAGATGAGATATGTGAATCTTCTTAAGTAAAATGTCTTCCTGCGGCTCCTTTCTTCACACAGTACATCACAAAAGGTTAGGGTTACCAACTCATCTCTCTGACTCATACGCCTTTTGACAAGGAAATTTGTTACAGCCATTGTCCACCTGCAGAACCAATTTCCTGTGGACAGCGGGGCTTTGAAGATGGCCTCGTCAGCTCCTGAAGACGCTCCGCTCCAGGTCCCTCGAGCTGTCCGCCAGGGATTATCCCCCACTGTGCTTTAAACTTATGCCCGTCAGAGCATGCTGTGGAATTATGGTGTGGCCCTTTGCATTTCCAGGTCGAGTCTTAATTAGCACAGGTATTAATAAGGCAGCGGAGACAGGTACAGTACAGGGATGGCATCTGTGGTAAACAGGGCACATCGTGAGACTTGCTGATGTGCCTGATGCTTGATTAGGGCACAAGACTCCTGCTTAGCATTTTCACCCTAAGGATTATTTCTGTTCATCTAGTGTAATATTACAAAAATAATATTATGTATGTCATAACATTGCATAATTAGGGCCATTATAGCATGCAGTAACCGCCATCCAGCTAGCTGGTTTAGAGTGTTGCACAGTGTATCCGTATCACCTATTATTTGTGAAGACGAATTATTAGATTTCAATGTATTATTTTTATGTTGGGTTCAGTACCTGGGCTGGGGTGAGCAATGTGCTTACACTGGAATGGGTTCGCTTGTCTCCTAGCAACAGCATTTGGGTGGTGGTGGGGGGGGGGCGGGGGGGGGGGGGGGGCGGAGAGCAGCCCAGTCTGCAGAGCCCTTGTTTTTAAAATTCTGTTTTGGGGGGGAGGGGAGTAGCCCATGTGAGGTGATGCATCAGCTGAGACAGGAGGAGACCTTGTTGCCACGTTCTTCCTAGCGACAGGCAGCTCATTGGACGGCTGTGCCAGGGAGCCACGATTCTAGGCTTCACGCGCCTCTCAGCCTGTGATATAATTCTGCTGTTGCTGCCTGTGTGTGTGAATACACAGATCCTCACCGGGGAATGTTAGCTAGCTAATGCTGTCTTTTTGGCTGTAGGTCAGACACCTATGCTTGGCTAACAGGGTTTTGACTTTTTAAAGCACATGTGGCCTATGGAAAAGTATGAGTGGAGCATTTAAAAGGGGAAATAAGCTATTTGTACACTTAAGTGATTTGGATGAAAGGCATGGCTTAAATGTCATAATATACATTTCTGATAAAATCCAAGGATATAACTGGATAAATGATCAGTCATTGAGCCTTGATCCCCTTTGAAGCTTCAGCTCCCGCACAAAATTACCGACCTGCAGGACATTTACGTCCAACACTGCGAGTGCAGGGCACTAAGTATTGTCAAAGACACTCACCCCCCATGCCATGACCTGTCCCAGTGACCATGCTGAGGTAGGCGCCTCCAGACCGTTACGGCGAAGAAGCATATCTGAAACCTGCACATCAAACGTTTTCTTATGTATCATGTATGATGTTTTACATTTACTTTTATATACTTTTAATATATTTCTATATTTTTAGTACTTGCATTATTCAATTGTTTTCTATCTACACTGTCTACAGTAACGGCTGTTGCATTTCACTGCTGGTGTATCACTGCAATCATACATGTGACAAATAAACATCTTGAATCCTAACATCAGATTTAAACACATCAATTAATTCTTTAAAGTATTTATATCCTGCCCTACGTCCTGGTATCGCTGTTTTTTTTTTTTGCTCTGCTAAGTGAATGGTGAGCCAAGAGCACCCAAATCTGTGTTGTCAGATGAGAAATCTCTCAGCAGGTGTGTGTGATGAGAGATATTTCCACGCGGGAAATGGCGTCGGCCCGCTTTGTGTGAAGCGTAACAAAGGCTGTCAGTCATGGCGCACAGTAGCCCGGCACCGCACTCCAGCACCCCGCGGGTCATGTTTCCCATGTGTGGCGAAAGGGTCATGTCTCGTCACGTACTCCACGCGGACCCGATGGGGCACGCAGCCGTCGCAGGGCCCTTGAAATGTAAATTCCTTGACAAGTGCTTAACAAAAGGTCAGTCTCAGACCCCCGTGATTCTCCCCTGGACACTTCGCTCAGCTACAACGGGAACAGCAAGCATGGTGTGAGAGGAGGCGTCCGAGCAAGAGCTTCAAGAAATCCCAGCATATCTACATAGCCTTCAACCCTATCGACCTATGAAACGGTGTGAGATACAAGGTCTTCTTTGGCTTCAAAAAACCCTTATTGGTAGTACAGGGGCTGCCTCATGGCCTGAAATTCAGAAGGGCCCGGGGCGAGTGGGGGTCGGGGGGCTTGCTTGGGCTAAGGAATGCTGCTTGGGATCTCGCAGATGTTCCGACCTCCACCGTTTCATCTGAGCCGTAACTCATCAATAATGGCAGAGACACACCTGTCACCGCCATAGTTTGGTTTCCGAATGAGTGAAATTGCCAGAATCGGGTCCTTTGAGTTCTGAGAGGGGCTGTTTACCTCAGATGTTGCCTGAGAACCAGCCCGAGGGTTTGTTTTTGACAAGCAAACGGCATGGGGATGTGTTGAGGGTTACGATCTTATCTGTAACAGTCTTCATAAAGTCAGCTAACTCACAGCATAGCCTGCAGTTCATCAGATATGACCATGTCACAAAAGATATTACTCAAGTTTTATTTTCTAGGGATCCAGAGAAAGGGGAGGGGTTTGGGTCTGACTATACACCAAATTCCTGCTGGTTGTATGTAAAGAGGTGTGAAATGCATACGTGTTGCCAATATTGTATTTGGACAGTAATCGGACCGCAAATAAACAATGCCCTTAAATAATAATTGTCTAAATAAGCTCCTTTTTACTTGCTGTAAAACATTTGTTGTAAGGAAAATGCTTGTAGTTCTTCCTTTGTGAGGTGCGACAATGGCTGTCATTCAGTGGGAGTGTGCAAAATGTTCGACGACAGCCTCTCTAGGCAGAAAATACGCGTTGGGTAAGACAGATAAGAGATGACAGGTAAGCCTCAGTCAATGTGGGCTTCAAGCACACGGCAGCTGCACCTGTGATGCCAGAGTTTTCTGTGTCAAAATCAAAACAAACTCACCAGTAAAAGGATTCAGGGGAGGAACAGGGGTGATGAACAGCTGTGGAAATGAAAGGAAAACAGAAGAGTGGCAGTGATCATTCCGCTGCAGGTTTGTATATTATGACCCAATTCCATATAATATCCCACCACGAGAGTCCAGCTTGTAAGATATATAAGAAAAATAACAATAGTAATAGCTTAGCGTCTCATAAGGCTTTGTGTGTAAGTCAATAGCATTTACTGCCAAGATAACTTGTGAAACCTGTGCATTTACTGTAAATATATCTTCAAGAAATAGAAGTTCAGGATAGCAGACGGATTTCTTTGCGTGTTAAACAGCTATGTATCATATTTAACAAATACACAACTTCTAAACTACGTTTCTGCGGGTGGCATCACCATCAGCATTGCAGCAAACTCCCACCGAAATCTCTGCTTATATTGGAATGAAGCTTCAAAACTATGATTATGCTGATTGTTCATTGTGATATCGGCCTTGCTGCTCATTCTGTATGAAAATACCCTCCAGTAACTCCAGTTCAAAAAAAGCACACTGTTCCCCTATTTGGACATGACACTGCACTTAATTCGGAACAATAAGAAGAGTAAAACAGCTTAATCCCACCCCAAGTCAGATTTATATCTAATCAGAATTCCATGAGTGAAAATTATTCTCCCTGGGTCAGGTTTCTTTGTACTTGTGCAATGCCCAAATAAGCACAAATCACATGCCAATGCCCCATTTATGGAGTAGCCTCTTCGGCTATGAATTGTAATCTCTTTTGGACGTGTGCTATTATTATACAGGCCGTCCCCAGGTTACGAGCCATTCCCTATGTCTGCCTTTAAGTTAAATTTATAAGTAGGTTGGAACAATAATAATATAGTATGTAATAATAAGCTCGAGCCGATGAACCGCTGAAACTCTACAACGTTTTCCTGAGCGTCACAAAGTAGTGCGTGCGGTCGTTATTACGAACTATAGTATTTAACTCAATTTTTCCTAAGTACAAGTTGTCCGTAAGTCGGACGTTCTTAACCCAGGACCTGCCTGTATGTAAAAGTGATTACTACAGCTCACTGTAAGAAACAGACTGATCTAGCAGCATCACATAAGGCATTACTCATGTGTGTTCGATGTGATCCACAAGAATATAAGACTAAATCTGCAATAGTAGGTATAATTTGTCTTGGGTGACAGATTCAGCATTTTGAGTGATGTAGGTCTACTTCTGGATACAAACACGCATTTGGGATAAAACAGCAATTGCCAGGAAGCGACTCTTTCCTGACACCATGCATTCCCTGAGAGAGAGTGACGGTCAGGGTCGGTAGAGGCGGCTTCCTCTCAGCTGATCCCGGCGATGCTTCCCGTCAACCGTCAGCTCTGTAAGGCGAGTCAGAGGGATCAGCTCTTGTTAGCTTCCTGCTAGCTGAAGGTCCCGGAAGGCTGTAGTCTGACAGGCTGCTCGTCTCCGCCTCCTTAACTCAAACTTGCGAGGATTTAATGCTAAGCGGCTCACCCCGGGACTGCGGCAGTCAATGATAATATGTTAATGATAGCCTTAGGGAGGGAGAACATCTCTACCGCACTGCCAATCAAAACAGCCTATAAATATCTCAAGTGTGCTTCAATGTCGTTTGTGCCGAGTGAGCCATCTCACCTCCCGTTCATCACCTTCGTAACGTTCCACTTGGGGGGAGGGGGGTGGAGGGGCATGATCCTCTCCTTCTGAACGGACTTCAAGCCCCAACCTGGGTCAGCCGCTGCTTGTAGCTACTCCATCTACTGCTCTGGCCTCTTGTCAGTTTGGCAGGTGCACTGTACCCACAGAAATACAGTGAGGATGGAGGCAAGACAGGGTCATGTAGGGTCAACATTGCCTGCCATTCGTACCCATGGAAATACAGTGAAGATGGAAGCAAGGGAAAATCTCACAGGGTCTACATGACATGCCGTCTTTATCTACGGGACTACAGCAAGGACAAGTCCCTCTGTGTACCATAAATCTCCGTCCATTAAACTGGTCCTGAATATTCCATGGTTCTGATGTTTAGTCGCACAGGGAAAGACTCCGAAAACCATGTTTTACTGTCAAATACTTAGTGCTTATAGACCATCCAACAGCAAAGGCATGTAGAGGCTAATAGGTAATATTCCTGATTAATGCCGCAAACCAATTCAAAGGACCCGTGTGTACTGTGTCCATTCTACTGTGTCAGAATTGTGAGCCTCATACAACAAAAAAAGAAATAAATAGCCCAGACCGATAAACAGTAAGAACAGTATTTTGGATTTGTCTAATAAGAGGAAAGCTTATCCAATACAGGATCGCTGTCAGCTTGGAGCACAAAATTGGGGGCACAGTGGATGGGATGTGAGTCCAAACAGGAAATATAAAACACCTGAATTCTGTATCAGTTTGTGCAAGTCATTCTTGTTAGCAATTTGCTATGTTTTCTGACCTCTGACCTCTGCTACACACGGTAAAACATTATTTACAAGCCCGGAAAAAAGACAGCATGAAAATTTCCCCAAAAAAGCCAAAGTATGGCCAACATAAATTCGAAATGTTCTTTTGCATAATGAAATCAGATGTGAAATCAGGACGGCACAAAGGAAACAGCCCAAAGCCCTAGATAACTACCATCTTTCGAGCCATGAAACTGTGGACAAGCCCCCATTTCTTAAGGGCTAATGCAAAGCAGCCGTGATGAACGATAATGACCCGCCGCAGAGTGTGTTAGCCATTTCAAGCAGGCGAGAATCTCATCAACTATGTAGATGGAGGGACCTTAAGACACATGGATGTTTACCGAAGCTCCGTGATGTAATGCATAATGTGCCGAAATTACTGACACCGTCACCTAATGAGCATTCGGCTAACTGTGGCAGGCTCAGGGATCGAGCGTCGCCATGGCGATGGTGTCTCCTCTCCTCGTCAGCATTCATCTTAACGCCAGGGTACTGAATTAATGGCGTCACATGCTGAAGGAGGTCCCAGTTACGGGGCAGGAAGCTATATATCTGCATGACAGAGTGTGCTCAGTAGTTTAGCCAAGCGGAGGAACAAAACGCCTAACAGCGTTTCCCGTTCCTTCATTTCTGGCTGTGATGAAGCCCTTTAAAGTGGGAATGGGGCTCATCAAGGGGGCTCGCTGTCTGCAGAATCATTTTTTTTTTTTTGTGTCACCTTTCATCGCGCGACTGGCTCACACCTGGAGCGCCAGGTAAACCTAGAACTCACACTGACAATAGCTTCAGTGGAGCTGAAGGAAGACAATCGGCAGCGCACCCTGAGGCCCGTGAGTGACCGGCATCTCCCAGGATGCCGCTTTAAACTTCACCACAAAGGGCGCGTATTGGGTGTTGTAGTGCAAAGAATAGAAACAATGAAAAAGACAATAACACCCACTGAAAAAAATCTGACAGTCCAAATAAACCAGTTATTATCGATGATTCACCACAAGACTGTCCCAGTAAGAGGAGTAAAAGGAACTATCCCTCCATTATCTTTCATCCTGCATAGTAATGTTTCCCGGTCCAGTCCTGGGGAATCCATAGTCGGTCAAGGTTTTTGCTGCCACTGATCTCCCTGCCAGACTGTCCACAGTTAGTCCAAAAACTCCTATCAGGAGCTGGAAGGGAGCGAAACACTGCTGTACAGGGTCACCTGTAATACAGTCAGCAGAGGGACTGAGGCAGTAGGATGCCATCATGTTTGGGCTGTGTTACTCAGGAGCCTTTTGAGTCATCCTAACTCCCCCCCCCTTTTAAAGTCCACCATAGCAGAGCATGCTGCTATCACACTGAAGCATTAATAAAGTTTAACACTCTTCTGGCCTATAATTGAGGCTCTTGGTCGGCAAGGTTGGTTCACCACAGCTCCTAGGAGGGGGACACGACCCACCCCCAGCTGCGTTTCTGCTGCGTTTGATTGTCCCTCTGACGTTCGCATCTTCCCTGTAACCACATGTGTGGTGTGTTCTTTCCAAGGTTGGCCCTGCTGGATGATTATCTGGAGCAGCCTTACAGTAAAGTATCTGCGTCCATATGGGCAGACCTCACTGTAACAGCCGCGTTCTCGACTCACGAATGACACGCAGCCGTAATAGTGGGGGTATTGTTCTGTGCGGCCGGACCCCCACGGAGCCCCCCAACCCCACACCAACCCCTTGGTTTTAGCTACCTTTTTAATCTGGTCGAGAAGAAGCTGAGCGGTCGAGTACAGCAGGAAGGAGGAACCGTAGCCTCCACTTTGTTTTCGGGGATAAAGGGCTGTGATGTCACCGCTTGGCACGGGTATAGTCGTCTTCCCTTCCCGCAGATCGCGCCCGATGTAGAGCTGGCAGGCGGCACAGCCTTGGCTGTGGTTACAGACAGGGTCTCCGTGCCAAGTGGAGCGGTTTATATAATCGCGCCATTTGGAGTCGAGCTGCCGCCGCTGCTGCCGCCACTCGCTCGCCGTTCATTGTCCGCCGATTTCTTTAGCGAAACACGTGCCTGATGCTGGCCTTCTGTGGCTCGACTCGCCTCCTACCTTTAAAAGAATTGGCTTTCATTGTGTGCATGCAAAAAAAAGACTCAAAACAAAACTTGATCCTGTTTAAAAGAGACGAAATCTACACCAGCTGGATGAAAACCAGAGCATGCCATGTGTCTCGCTCCTGTTCACCCGGATCCAAGGACACCACAAGTGGTCCAGAGGGATGGCTCGACAAGGTATGACAGCTCTTACACATAACATCATTTAAAAACAAGTTCTCCTGTTTATCGCATAATGACATTCTGCTGAGATATGAAGAAATGTGTTTTTTCCTCAAAGCTCCTCGGTTATTATTACTGTTAAATGCAAGAAGAATAATCTTAGTGTGAATGACCATTGACTTTATCCATCCATTTTCCAAAAGCATGTATCCAGTACAGAGTCTGTGTGAGCCTGGGTGTTATTCTGGGAAGCACAGGCTGGGAACACCTTGGACAGGATGCCAGACCATCGCTGGGCTTGCGTTTAGACACCGTGGCTAATTTAGAGTCGCCAGCCGTCATGTTTCTGGACTACGGGACAAAATCAAAGGACTGACAAAAGAAGCAATGCAGGCTCAGCATGCAAACTCCACACACGGGGCCAGGACTCTAAACCACAACCCTGAACATCCGAGAATAAAGTGCAACCCCCATAGTGACCCACATTAGTGTCCTTATAGGGCTTAATGCTTGAACCTTAGCTACAGTTTTGAGAAGGAGGACTTGAGGGATGATTTCTTAACAATCAAACAGATTGATAGATGAAGTTTTCTGGGGCTTGCTGCTCTTGTGAGGAATGTGCTTATCTACAACCCCAGGATGTGGAAGAATGTGACACAGCTGGCAGAGAGGGGAACCGAAGGACGAGGCAGCTGGGGGGGTTAGGGCACGTGTTTGGGGGGCCCGCGTGGAACCGACGTGTGTGGCGTCAGCAAGACAGCCCGGCTTGCCAAAATCAGAACGACACAAATGGGCGTACCTCCAGGGCACGCGTCCAGGATAACGCTCCTCTGAAACAAGCACCCTAGCCTGCTGTTTCTCCTACATCCACAGCGAGTAGATGTGTAACTGTGACCTCAGCCTTCTCCAGGCGGCTAATCTTTCTGGAAGGCTTGCTCTCACACTCCAGCATCACCAGTTTGTGGAACTATCATCACCTCATGCCCTTTCTGTCAGTGCTGAGTGATGTATCTTGGTGAGAGCACTTTCCAGGCATGTCTTGCACACGGGGTCTCACTTTACGCAGACAGGAGGGTTCAACTTCAGAGCGGCGTGAAATATATAGAAACTGTTCCAGAAGGCTTCTGGGAACTTCGGAGTGTCGAAATTAAAAACGTGAAGATGGACTTCAGATCCAGAGCTAAATATAGCTACCCAAGATTTACAAAAAAACGTTCCCGCAAAAAAATAATGCTGCACAAGCTTACTCATACTTTTGAAATCTGATCTATATTTGTTCATTTAGACAAACAAAAGCTTGTTTTTGTCATATGAGTGAATCATCAGACTTTGAATGGACACCTTACAGTGCCAGAATTTGATCACTATGCACCACTGCTTCTGGACAAAGACGGAAACCGACAGCCGGTTAAACACCAGCAGCCATTTGGCAGCTGACAGCTATACTCCAACTGTTAAGGTCACATTATGAGACATAAAAACACCACAAGGTTGAAGAGCATTATAACTAGGGGCTCAAACAGGAAGTCTATTAGCAATGAATGAAGTGCTTACTATATGGCCATTTCATTGGCTTTACCATCCCTTCAAAGCTTAAAGGGGTTAGCCGGATATATACACAACATATACGACTAACCGTCTGCACAGTCTTTGCACTTTGACACACATTACTTGACAGTCTGGGTATGTTTTGAGTAGAGGTTATTTGCATGTATGAACATAACAGAAGAGACCACAACATTTGTGGATGGTTATCTGAAATCAGCGAAGCCATCATTCCCCCTGAGGACATATCACAATACAAAACATTCTCTACACGAAACAGGAGGGTGGTTTTGGTGGTATCTCCAAGCAGGAGGGTGAGTATGTAAAGGGCTATTCTGAGACTGGGCACAGGGAGCAGGGAGATCACATTCTCAGCACATGCTCCTCTCCGCTCAAGTAGCTGCAGGAATCTGCTGCTCCTTCCATCTCAATTTATAAGATGATCCTGGAAACAAAAACACATTTCAAGAGATCTGTTTCTTGGCGATGACCTAAAAAAAAAAAAAAAAGAAGCATATTAAAGTCTCCCGCATCCAACGTGACAAGTGGATTCCAGGAAACTCTGTCATCACTAGGGCCCGGTTTAAAAATAAAAGATCAAATCACCATTTATAACCCAAGCGCTGCTTGCCGGCTGCAAGTCTCACGTGTGTTGCCCGATAAAACTGACGAGCGGCATCCCCTCTAATTGGCCTCTGCGAGAAGGTAATTATATCCTCCGTTGTATGTCATTTAGCGTGACCCGACCCACAAGTTCAGCATAAACTCTGACAGAGCCATCCGTCATGAGGTCTTTTTACGACAGAAAATATCAAAAATCAACGCCATAGGTTTTGTCGATGACAATAAGCATGCTACATAATTAGCTTATATAGTTACATTTTAAGTGAATGATATAGTCAGTGTTAATAACATAATTGGCACCAATGACTTGAACTTTAGTCTAGACTTGACTTGTCAGGGGTGCACAAAAACCATCCTCTTTGAAAGTATTACATCACTCCTCACCATTCCCCCCCCCCCCTCCCCTCCCAAATTGTCCATTGCAGTTTCAATCATGTAAAGGTAAAAACTGTATCGGGGGTACTCAACTTGCAGAATGGTTTTTAATCTGAAGCACTAAAATCAGCAAATTTTTTCATCTGCAATCTGTTCCGAAAATTTTATATTCAGAAATCTGCTAATCGGCAAATTTTATCGTACCCAGCCTACAAAGATTTGACTCCCACCATCCTCCTTGAAATATTTTTACAACTCGACTACTGCCTCTCAGTTGACATGAACTTCTTACTGCCTACAGGTCTGGAACCGGCCTGGGGTGAACTAGCAGACTTGCGAAGTGGTGCAGATTTTATTACTGTGGCTAAGTAGCACCAAATGGCAGGGACAGACGTTCATCTCAACACGGGGCTAATCAAATAAAGTAGCTTAATTGAGTCATACTGGCCTAGATGGGAATAAAACCTACTTATGTTGAGCACTGAGTACCCAGATGTAGGCTCTTTGTCTGAAACGGTCAAAGTGCTCAGTTTTCCGAGCTTACACCATTGCTACCTGTCATTTCATCACTTATATCTCTTTTTTTAAGGCAGATTAATATTAAGTATTATACTATATAGCCATATTATGAGGGTGTAACAAAATAAAAAAGTCAAATAAAAGTATTTTTATGGTCACCTTCAGCTCTATAATGCATGGGTCATACATTGAGATGAAATGTCATTCTCATTGATCATAGTGCAAAACAAACAGTAAAAAATACAATGTATAAGGATATTAAGGTGTGTATTAGCTAATCGGTGCTTCTTTGGGCTATTTAACTAATTAATTAATTAATTAACTAACTGAGCTGGGGGCACAATTTAATGAGTACATGGAATGACGGAGGAGAGCCTTGGGACCCAAATCAGTGTCCGTCTAGCCATACAACAAGATATCAGTAACTTTTTGGAGAACAGAAGAAATTTTTTGTTTATTTTTTATTGTGATACTCTTAATTTGCGTATGTTCTAATGTTAAATTGTGTTTATTTTTCAAAGCAAATAAACACCTTCTACTCAGATAAACAATTTTGACTGCATAATACTTTTGTATACTTGTGTATACTGAGTTATACAGTAAAACTATGAGTCATATCTACATGTCTGAATGTTCCATAATGTGGATATGAGGCTATGATGGTTCATGCTGTGCGTTGCCTGGAGAAAGTTCCATGCTTTCTGGGAGAGGCTACAAGCTTGTATTGAGTAAGAAGTTAAAGGAAAATGGATGAATGGAGGGATGGACTGATGGATGGATGCAGTACAATTTTAAGCCAGATTTTCTACGTGCATCTTGTCACACATTGATCTATTTAGGAGAGATATATTGAGTACCAACCATACTTAAAATGTTATTATACTTACTTAAAATCGCAATCCTTGATTTTTCCACATCTTGGTGATTAATTCGTCCATTGCTTTGTATATATAAATATACATATGATGGTATGTATGATATCATTCTCAAACCCTACGTGATCATTGTTAACTCCTAACTATACTTCCTCATTATAAAGTTATACCCAGACTGCATGAAATCAGCTGTTAAACGACCATCCCATCCTTTCTCACTCCCTTAGCGCCTGGCACCGTTTCCAAGGAACAAGATTAATTACCCTTGGAGGAGGCTAATAAGTCTCTTTCTTAGTGGCGTGTAAGTGGTGATATTTATAGCCCTAATTACGGCTCATTCTTTGTCTTGAGAGATGACTTCCTCCTGTTCACTTGGCCTCACAAAGGGTCGTGTCCCTCAAACAAGCGGCCTGGACCTCGCAGGTCTTCACATCTCGACTGGGAGTGCCGGGGGTCACTCTGACTCTGCTCCCCAACGCTGGGCTCCACCATAGGCTCAGATCCTCTTCCTCTGCTCCTTCTCCAACAACATGGAAGCTGCAAATTAGACCAAGTGGGCGATTCCAGGCTGCACCATCAATGGATTGTAGGCATATGCACTATTACCAACTTATCTCTTAAAAGTTGTTTCTGTTTATTGCATTTATCTTTCACCGAGAACCTCTTAAGGAGAAAAGCACAGTGAACTTCATAGTGTTACCCAGGATATGAGTACAGAGGCTCGCATATGTGATGTAATGCTACCTATCCTGTAGACATCAGTTATAAATCAATAATACAATAATACTACAGACAGTCTTCAGATTAAGAACGTCCTACAGACAACTTGTACTTACAAACGGACTGCCAAGCTTATTAGATTAAAAAATATAATTGTTCATAACCTGTGGACTTCCTATATAAATATAAATGACATAAATAATATTAATAAAGTAAGTTGTACCAAGAAGGCTTACATTCAAGACTCCCCAGTCTTAATCCTAGCCCAGTATAGGCTGATTTCAGTTACAATATAGCCCTTAATTAATTAGTCTTGATTAAGCGACTAATTAGATGAATGATGCCAAATGTGCACTTGCCATAATTTTTCCGACACATGAAACTTATTTAGCTAATACATAGATTTTTTTAAAGGATTAGCAAATGAGGGTTTACCGCAAGCATTCCAGAATACCGGAAGGGTCTCTGCACTCCAGTGGTCGCGCATGAGGTAGAGTAGGATGACAGGACTTGGGCTCGGTAATCAGGCAGATAATGTAATTACAGCAGGAATCCCTCACAGGACAGCGGCACCTCCCTGCCTGGTCCTGACCACCTGCTCCATGCCATTCAGCTCCATGCACTTGGGATTCAGCATGAAAGTATGCATGAGATTAGGAGGAAAGTCAATGCTGTGAGACCCACCTCCGTCTGAGGGAGAAGTAATGAGGAAAATAGCACCCAGGGGCTAAAGCTTCTGCTAATTTACACAGCACCAATGAATGGCCTGACATGAAAATAGCCTTTAAGGTACCGAGAGGGTAATTTCATTTATTGACGTGAGAGGTCACTAGCAGTGCCGGAGGACATTTCAGCCAGGAGTGGATTTGGTACAAGCTCTGCCACCCATAATGCTGCACTCCCTCTAGATCAGGACAGTTTATTACCATAGTTTACTGTCATATCCTCTCCTCCAGCTATTTCACCGGCTGCATCACTGAGCAGGTGCTATTATCATTTCCAGCAGGGGCAAATTTCCGGAGTTGCACGTCTTACCCCACTGCCTTCTGGGGTAAAGAGTAAGAGGGCTGCTCTTTGAGATTTCGACACACCTTGACAGAGTCAAGGATGCCACTTCAAATTACAGCAGCAATATGTGTGATTCGGAAAAGGGAACAGCAATTGGAACACACAGAAAATAAAACATTCAAGCTATGCGTTCACTGTCCTGAGTAAGTGTTTCTGTAAAGGTAGCAGGGCATTTGGTACTCGATCCTCCACCATGGAATTACCTTTCAGTTTATTTCTAGGTTAATATGGTTTCACTTTTATCTTTATTTTTTGTGTTCTTCTGTGCGTTTTTTTGTGTTTTTAATTTATTGTTAAATAAGCAACATAATAAACAAAAGTTTTAAAAAGCGTAACAAATAGACTTTTAGTTAGTTTATTTCGCATTTCTATCAGTTATATCATTGTATATTATGTGTTTTATATTTATTTTAGCATTTACCCCAGTGACTTTTGCATGTTTAACAAGTAGCTGAGTTATTTTGATGCACTATTCTCAGTAATGTTTTTCAGATGATATTTACATGCTTTACAATCAAATATACCTATAAAATGTTTTTGTTTTCTTGTACTGTCGAACTCTGTTCGAAACTAAACAATGCCTAATCTTTCAATTATTTTATTCGACACAGTGTAATTACACAGCTCTGAAAACCCCATACACAGAACATAAAATCGCAAGCTAGTGAAAACAAAGAGTCGTGTGTTAATGACGTCCAGGCGGCTTCCTTGCCAGCGTCCCGCACTGCTCTGAATTCCCCAGTAGCTTCCTCAGTGATCCGTACGGCGCGTCTTTCTTCAGCCAATCCTTATACCTCAAGTGGAGCAGCTCATTCCTTCAGGTTTCTGTCAAACATCCCATATTTTTCAATTGAGTCATTTTGTTTCCCTCCAAAACCAGTGTTCCCCAATCCGGTACTCAGGTACCCACAGGAGGTTCCCAGCGGGAGCAAAAAATGTGGACAGTCAGTTCAGGAGCTCAGAGGGAGCAGAAATGTGGACCGACTGTGGGTCCCTGAGGACTGAATTGGGAAACACTGCTCTAAAAATCACACTTCATCTGTATCATGCAACTCCATGCAATTTGTCCACCACACTCCAAGTGACCAGCTCTCTCCATAATGAGACAAAGAGCAAGCAATTACATGGGTTTGGATTGATTTTTTTTATTGTTTATTATTTTTGCCTGAAGAAAGCTGGGGATCAAGATGAACTGGTGCCAAAACTACAGGCTCCAAAGTCGTGATCATCTTGGTCACCAGTTTAAATGCCAGGGATGGCCAACCAGACACAGTAAGCTGCAGTATTCATGCATCTGATAGGATGATGGAGTCTACCGGTCTGCCACAGGCATGTTCATTGGCTGATATATCACTGGCCCAGTCTCTGAAAATAAGAGATTGCAAACAATGATTGTGTCTTCACTCATCATAACTTTACTTGATTATGAATATTATATTGCCTACAGTTGGATAATAATCATCATGTTGATTTTATTGCTTATTTGTTGGAAAGCTGCATAACTATATACATATAATCCATGGTTAGGCCTGGCAATCAGTTGGATGCTACGAATGGATAACCTACTATGCATCCATCCCTAAATTAAAATCTTTCTAAACAAACACAAAGGTCCTTGTTCATTATGAGACATATTACTGCGGAATTTGACTGGAGTATAGCAGAGTATACTTATCACAGAGTATTTTCTTCTTGTGATCTAGGCTCAGGGTTATGTAGCATGCATCAAATTTCGCTTATACTCGCGTATATGGGGGATTTAAGAAATAAATGCAATATCCAGCAGTTTTCTCAGCATGTACAATTGACCTCCAAGATAACAGCCAGTTCATGATTTTTAAAATCCTTTGGGACCTTTAAATAAAATTTCGTGTCGAGTGCTTATGAATAGCACAACTGATGTGTATGCTAAATTTTGTTATTGAAAAAAAAAAGCAACTTGATAGATAAACCTCTAGGGTAATTTGTATATTGTCAGCAAAATTAGTAATAGTTTTCCTTCACCTTGAAACAAAAACATATTAGCGCGCCGCTAATTCCGCGGGCAGCTATGCATCGATGGTGTTAGGCGTTCTGTAGCAAGCAGTGCTCACCTAGACCCCCCCCCCCCCTCTCGTGTTCAGCTGCAGTGCAGGAATGCCGAGGTACTGCCCCAAAAATCAAACGGAATTGAACATCACCCAGCTGGGTCTGAGCCAGTTATGCCAAGGCAGGTCCATGACACAAACACAAAGAACTGGCGCCGCTTACCACTCACCGTGCCACTTACACAGGCTCCACACTCAGTCCCCCGCCCCCAGCTTTTCTCGTCCTCATTTGCCCTGACAGTCAGCACTGGGGAGGGTCTCCCATCTGATGCAAAGTCTGTAAGCAATCAAAGCCTCTACCTTAGGAAATGAGGTGCCAAAGGCTGCCCTTTACCTAGATGGACACCCTCTTTCCTGTGGCATTTTCCGTCCCTCGGGGGAACATTTTTTATTTGCTTACAAGTTGGTCTCATCAATATAGCTCCTGGAATAATGCGGTGATTTGTTTCATATATATAAGCCTAGTTTTAACCTTCTAAATCATTTGATCCTTTTTGTTTTCTATTTAAAATAGTTCCCAAAATATAGCTATAACGTATTGTCTGTAATATTTCACTGGATAGCGATGCCGCAGATATCAAATACTAATGCTGCCACTGGAAAAAATTGTGCTGCCAAAATGTGTTGAAAAGTGATATTGGTAAAAAATAATTTTATATGGGTTGTACAGTAGAATTGTGCTTTAGTCCTTACTAGGGACTAGTAATTGTGATTGCACCCAAAGTACGCTTTTAACGTTACATGCTTTCATGACTTCTTACGTACATTTATCATTTACTCTATATAATTAGAAGTACTACAAAATCGTCTGAAGACAATGACATGCTTTACCAAAGCTCCCTCAGTGGTATAATAGTTATCCTTAACCAATTTGCTCAAACATCATGTAAAGTTGTTATTCCTGCATCCGATTAAACATTTAACAAAGCTTAATGAGACACCACTTCTTAGTCTGATCTTTATTCAACGAGGAGATAAAACGTCCCGCTGAAGGATGCGCTTAGCTAAAATCAACTAATTGCATGTTTCGATAGCATGCAACGAGCTGTTCACATGCAAGAGCCCAAAAGTTGATTAGCAAGGCAGATTTTTGCTTCTTCGGCTGTATAATACTTGAATAATTCAATGTTTTATGAAAAATATACATATTAATCTGTTTCAGTTACACGGTCTTCAAATACAGTTTGTGTAAGGTAAACTACATTATCTCCTTACTTTTCATTGCCCATTTTCTTACAGTTTGAGAAATAGGTCAGGAAAATAGATTTTATAAAAATCTTCCGTTCTTTGAGATCCACAGCTAAATTCTGTCCGGTAACAAAGCATTACTGTTCATTTGCTTATATTTTACGACACATATTTTATATTAAAAATAGCTATTTCCGTGGGTAATTATTTTTGTACCTCATCTGTTCTGCATACCTGGATGATGGGCTGAGATGTCACCCGAGCCCGGAGAGTCATATTTCAGACGATTACTTGGCTGGAGCAGGCTGTAAATTAGCACCGAGCCACTGACTGTACATGAACAGTAACAATGTCTCTTCTGTGGCAGCTGTGCTGTGAACGAAAATATGAGATCACCATATGCAGACGCCATGAAATTCGATGTGTTTTACGTTTACACAGCAGATGCCCATGGCAGGATGAAATAGGACACAGGCCTTGTACAGTACCAAATAAATGGTGCTGAGAAGAATGGAGGATGCCTGGATGGCTTGGATGGATGGTGTTATAGGCAGCTCTGGTTGTGACATTGTGGCCTTAATTGCACGTTCGTAATGAGTTTGATTACTGCCCAGAATATTTTTGTGGGGAATTGTTCTCCCTGCGTTTGGATTTGATCCTTCCATGGTCCGAAGTTTGGTGTCTTTATGTTTCCCTTAATATAGCCGGCGATGGCCCAGAATCCGTTGCAAGTGCTCTCGACTTTTTGTAAGCCTGTATTAGATAGTTAACGATTGGACGCTTTAACGGGCCCTCATTTTATGGACTGATGGACCCTCATTCTGGAAGGAACCCATGGTCTGCCTGCTCAGACTGAAGTAAGAACTTCGGCAAAAGACAGAAAGGCAGCACCAGCGGTTCACTGGAAACTGAGGCCGTTCTCGAAAACAGGTAAGACAACCACCACTCAACCTAACAGGCAGACTGGTGAAATAAGCTAAAAACATCAATTAACAAAAGACAACTGAGAACCTCAGGACAGGTGATGATAAAAAAAAAAAGATGCTGATGATTTGAGGAACGCATTTATTTTAAATCCTGTGATGCAAGGAGAAGAGGTTGAAATTTGGATGGACGTATTCTATAAATGTCACTATATATACTGTATATATATGCAGTTCTGTCTTCAGTCTCCATGCAATCTGCTTTTCATTGGTTACATATAAATAAAAAACACCCAGAAACCAAAAGAACATATTTTTGAATAGTTTTTCTGCAACCTAAAATTTGCTCCAATAAAATATCAGATTTTATAAATAGATCGAACTGTACACTGTATTGCTCAAATAAATGAATGCACCAAACACTAAAAATACTTACTACTTAGCCAGCTAACATCGCAACACGGCGAAAATGTGCAAGGCAGTTGGGGAATGTGGGTCTCAGACAGCCAGGAAAATGATTTGGAATAACGTCTCGAGATGTTTAAGAATGTGCTGCCGTGCTAAAAACAGCCACGTGTGAAAAGATGGTGACAGATTCTGGTGTAACGAGGCCTCGTCGCTCACAGCCGTGGTGGTGCCGTCATCCAGCATCGCCCTGGGCTAACTGGTTAACAGCTTGCCATAACATGTGGAGAACAAAAGGTACAGACCCGACCCCCGGCTGCGTTCCCCCCCCTCTGTGGGAATTCCAGTCTCACAACCTGGCCCTTTAACGAGTCGGTAATGAAAGCCAAACCTCACCTTGGCCGAAATAGGGCTTATCCTTTAAGGAGACCCTGCAAGCCTTCACAGGTTCCACAGCCTTTGTCCTTCCCTACCTAGGAGGAGTGGGAGAGAAAGGCCGCTGTGTGACCGCCTCGTTACGATTGGCTATCGGGACTTCCTGTGTAATTTACAGCCTCCGTCTCGCAAATCCAAACCTTATGCTAGTGTTTCTCTTGACTTCTTCCAGGTCTCTTCACATGGAAACACGCACGGATCTCAGGTCAGCAAAGGCCCCTGTGCTGGAGGTGCTGTGATCGAGCAATACGTGTTTGATCTCAGCGTGAAGCTTGCCTAGCAGAAATTAATTAGCCATCCAAGCTATTATGTCTGGTCTGGGCCGACTTGAGCGAGAACCGTTAAACGGACAACTTGTAGCATTTACGGGAAGAGTAGCACTTTCCTCACATCTGGGCGGATTGTGGACGCTTTGTGGGGCCTGAAAGTGCAACACGGGGTGCTGGTAAAGGCTTCTCCAACAGAGGACTTTCTGCTGTATCTAAGCATACTTGCTTTTTCAAATACAGACGTTTTACAGAGGAAGTTTGCCTTTGACTTTTTCTCAGGCCAAACCAATTAGCATAAATCCCCCTTGGTTTCTAATAAAAGTTGGCAGATACTGAGTGTGATTATTACTAATTACAAAAATTTCTGCTTTTGTCTACTTTTGTCTGTTATATAAAGTCATATTATGGCGGGATGTGGCGGCACGGTGGTTAACACTCTTACCTCCCAGCCCTAGGGACCTGGGTTCAGCTCTTTGTTCTGGCTCCATGTGTGTGAAGTTTGCATGTTCTTCCAGTGATGTCATTAGGTTTCCTCCAGGTTCTATGATCCCCAGCCCTCCCACTGTCCCAAAACAGGCTAAGATGACCTGGAGTTGCCAAGTTGTGAGTGTACTCAGTGATGGGTCAGCACCCCATCCTGGGTTATTCCCTACTTTGCACCCATAGCTTCCAGGATAGTCTCCTGATCGGTGGCCTGTACTACGAAGCGGGGTTACTGGCTTATCGGGGTAACTTGTCGGATTTAAGGTACCACAGTTTAAATGCACTTCATATTCGTTCACTTACATTTTGCCCAGGCTACCTTAAATCCAACAAATTACCCCGATAAGCCAGTAACCCCCGCTTCATAGTACAGGCCACTAAACAAGCAGGTACAGGAAAAGTATGGATAAAGTTGTGTGCATATAACTCAAATAAGATATTGAGATTTTATGGAAGATTGGTTGTTTTTCCATTGGGAATCAAAACAAAAGTACTTTTAGGGTACTTGAGGTCCTCAGTCGTTCTTGTCTTCTTTCACTTGCCAACACTTAGCTTTGGGCAGTTTGAATGCCTAAGAATCTGAGAAAGACAGTAAACAACTGACAACTGTTACCCAATGCAGCTATGCGGTCTAGAGCAGCTGTACTCAGATTCTAAAATGTTACAACCAAAACAAGACGGACTTCAGCGACTAATATATCATTTTTCAGGAGGGATAGACAAGTGTTAAGGGTTTGTATCGGAGATCTTTAAATATGTTTTAAATATAGATAGCTTATATAGACTTATATTAGCAACTCTGTAAAACTTTGCAAATGACAGCACGCTGACTGACCTAATCAAAAATAGCTTCCGAGAGGAAGTAAGTGAACTGGTGTTATGGTGAGTCGTCAGCAAGGTAAACATGAAAAAATACACCGAAATGCATCATAGAAAACTCCACCACCATGACCTCCCTAGGTCATATTGGGCAAAGTCTCTCAAACCGGCCCCCGGGGACACCAAGGCAGTCCACGTTTTTGCTCCCTCCCAGCTCCTGGTAGGAAGCAACATATGGACTGTCTGGTAGGGAGCTGGGAGGGAGCAAAAATGTGGACCGTCTCGGTGTTTCCAAGGACCGGGTTGAGAAACACTGCCATAGGATCGTCGGTAGATCTGACACCTTCAAATTTCTCAGTAAAACCATCTAATGCGACCTCAAATGGGACACTAGCATCACCAGCGTAAGTAAGAAGACCCAAAAACACCTGTGATTTTGCCTCAGCTGGAGATATTTAAGCCATCACAGAGGGTGATGGTTACATTGTACACGGCTGAAATAGTATCACTTATTACATCCTCCGGGTTGGTTTGGCTCTGCAGCATTGAGTAGAGACTACAGCAAATTGTGCAGAGAGCATGACTGGCTGTCAGCTCCCCCTGCCTGAAGATCTGTCCTCATGGACTAATTGCCACCCAAACAGCTTCTTTCCCAAGACCATTGCCCTCCTAAATATGGACACACTACAAACCCACTGCTTCATATACAATCGTTTACTGTACAGTACGTGTTACATAATCTTGCATCTTCTTAACCTCGTGTATACATACCTCCAGCCAAGGTTGTCTCACCTTATTAATTTGTCTGCATGTTTTCTTATTATTTGGACATTTATCTATATTACGACCTCCATTTTACTTTTATTCTATTTTCTTTTTTCTCTATAAATGCTTAATTGTCTGTGTAATTGATATACCATGCCTTGTACTGTTTGTACCAATAAAAATTCTGGTTCTTTTATATCATGCATGTATAACAAAATAAGAAAATTATTCAGTAGCGCAAAGTTTGAAAGAACATAGCTAAAGCTACTCTGGGATTAGAGTATGAAAATGAGTCGAACGGTCCAGGCTCACTGAGATCCTGCTAGAAAATGTCAGCCCTGTATTATGTTAATAGCATCCTAAAAAATGGCAGTAACCCCAATATTAGCCTTACAATTTGTACTCACGTTTGCTGTGAATAATGTTAGATATTATATTTGAAAAAAATTATTTAAAATGCATCATTTTGGGATATAAATGCAGAATATATAACAACTGATTGGGAATTATATCCCCAGGGGACAAGTGAAGTACAGTCGGCCCTCGTTTATCGCGGTTAGTCAGTTCCAGACTCTACCGCGATAAGTGAATTTCCGCGAAGTAGGATTCTTTATTTGTAAATCAAATATTTTCGTAGTTAGAGCATAGAAAACCTGTTTACGACCTTCTAAATATGGTTTTTAACATTAGACATGAAATAACACCCTTTAGTCAACATTACTGTTATGATTGCTGGACACGGAAGCAGGAACGGGGAGACGAGGAATCAGGATCAAAGGGTTTATTTGGAATCACTTCAAATGCAGGACACAGGAACATGTAACATCAAAACGTCAGTGACAGACCTGGGGTTACAGACGCTGACGTGGACTTAAATACACTGGAGGAATTAAACTGACGGAAAACAGCTGGTCACAATCGGGGCTGCACATGTGGTTAATAAGGGGGCGTGGTTAATAAGGGGGGCGGGGTTAATAAGGGGGCGTGGCACACAAGGGGATCCTACAAGCAGGTCATGACAGTTACACTCGTATTACCCAATATATTAGACAAAATAAGAGAAAATAAGACATATTAGACGTTAGAAATATCATATTATTATAGTACATTTAATTACGAAGAGCAAAGATGCTTCCAATGTGTAACGATGTATCATTTTCACTCTCAATCAACTTTTTAATGAATATACAAAAAAACCGCGATTGAGTGAAGCCGCGAAAGTTGACGCGTGAAGTGGCGAGGGACGACTGTATATTTTTCATCTGACAGGACTTTTTTGTTTCCATACCAACCTATCACACTAGGAACTGTACTTCCTGAAGCCAGAACCTTAAAACACAGGGTCACAAGGTCAAAAAATTGACTTACAGCAGCAGGGAACCGTCGTATGGAGGAGATCAGTGCTGACATTCAGAACCAGGAAGGTAGGAATGCATTTGCATACCATCGCTTTCATACAGCACTATTAGGGAGAAGGACAATGGGAGAAAGCAGAGAGCCCTTGGTGGGCAACGCGGCCTTCGTGCTCTTAAAGTTACTTTACCAGAGACATTACCAGTATCATCACTGACTCTGCTACCTTCCCTGCAAGATGTGCAAAACTCTCGCTGTCTTTTTAGAGCCGTAGTCATTCTTCACCTGCATCGCACCCTGGACACCAAGTTCAACTTGTTTGAACTCCCGCCATCCACCAAACGACACAGGGCAGTCAAAGGCCACACCAGCAGACTTAAGGGCAAATTTTACCCCAATATGGCAAGCCGGGTAATCCAGGCACTAAAGAAGTCCACCTTATAACTCCTATCTATTTTTACTTTGCACATGTTATTGACTAATTTGTATCCATTGCTACATATCTTGTCTTGTCTTTGCAACATCAGGGAGCTGCTTTCCCAGTATCATTTTAATACTGTGTAAAATGGCAATAAATCATCCCTAAGACCTTATTTTATTAGTGTACTTGTTCATTCCTTTGGATTACGGACAGGACTCCCCAGGAAAGAGGTAGTTCCATTTTTTGCAATAATGGACTTAACAATAATAAAATTTGTAATAAAGAGCAAAGAAAGAATGCGACACAAATCATCTCATTCGACCAAGTCAATGGATGTATCTCTGGCTGCTGGTCTGGACACCATTGGGCTCAGTAAGCATGCACCTCTGCTTACCTTAGGAATGTTTGGCCACTACCGTGTATTAAATGGTATTAAGGTGTTTGAAAGTGAAGCCGTAGATAGAAGTACTTAAAGTATGATACTGTGCATACGTTGCAATTACCTGTGCTGTGTTGCTTACCACAATCCATGATGTTTGGAGATCTGTCTGTGGATTTATGCGCTACATTTCAAATCGTTGGAGATCTCGGGTTGTGATGCATAAAGTCAATCTGTCTCACCTCTGATCATCACAGAAACACATGAAATTCACCCCTAAATGAAGGAATAAATTATAATGAGTTGTGTGAGAACATTAATGTAATGTTTGAACATCCATCCTTCCTTCCATCCTCTGACCACTTATCCTGGTCTTGGTCACAAAGGGGGGGGGGGGGCATCAGATTGACATTCATCCATTACTCCATTTGGCCAGTTGCTCCTTGAGCAGAAACACACATGGTGATCACAGGCGGCTTGACAGCTCAGCCCAGCTTTCAATCCATGCCTCTTTTCTTTCTTTGTTATTAAAGGGAAGCTGCTTTTTTGACCCAATGCAATCCAGGCTTTACAAATAGTTTTTTCCCTTCCAGTGAAGGCATCTCCTCTATCCACAGGTGAGTGGATTCTCTGGGCCCCCGTCTTGGCGTAGCTCTCCCTGCCTGGCCGGCCCCTCTCTCCGCACGATGGTCTGCACGCTCTCTGGCTCGCTCTGTCCTCCCCGCCTCGGCTGTCCCGTCAGCTGCCAGACTGCTCCCGTTTGGCCCTCTGCCTCATGGCGGGTGTCCCCTGCCCCCTCTCTCCCTCCCCGTCTGCCAAAAAAAACCTGAATGTGAAATGCGAGACTGGTCTGGCTTTAGCAATTAACAAGTGGAATAATGACATGCGGAAACCAGCTTCTGATCACAGGCGCGTGGAGGTGCCGGACCAAAGGAACACAGCTGCAGCTCATTCCTCCGTCAACGAGCGAGACCCCCCCCCCCCCACCTTGCTTGTTAAATGTAACTGTCAGGCAATGACACAGACTTCAGGCCTAATCATTCAGATGAGTTATGGTTTTGTACTTCTGCTCTTAACAGCTCTCCACTGGGATTTCATGTCTAGTTGCAGACGTTTTAAGAGACTTCAGATAAGAAGGAGATGTGTGACTTTGAAGTTTCCAGCACAGACGCATGCCAGGATTTGCCAGAAAAGAGACAGAATGTCCTCGTGCAAGGAAACGTGAAATTATATGGAGACTCATGAATCGGCTGACATCAGGGAATTTGGCAAATTCGAGAAGAAACTGAATAAGATTACGTTTGTCTTTCATGATTATGATGCACACACAATACCCAGAGTGCTTCTGATTGCAGAGTATAGTGTGTTTGCTAGTGTGGTGACCTTTAGCATGTAAGAATTGAAATAAACAGTGCAGAGGCAGGCTATGCATACCTTCACATTTTATAGAGGACATGCTGGAAATTGGATTTATTGTTGCTATGCTCAGTACTACATAAATACATTTTTCTTTAGACATAATACTCTAACAATAGCTGCACAGAGGTGATTCACCAGGGCTAGTATCGCTTTAAGCCATGAACATCCATGAATGTAGACATTAGTCACAATACAGCAAATGTTCATGTCTCATAGGTAAGGAAAACTATACTTAAATATTGACTAAAAGTTAGTTTTATTTCATTAAGAAAAGAGAGAACTTTGAATTTGATACACTGTGTTCTTCTACATTCACTATGAAAAGCTGACGTCATGGATTGTTGTTGGAGAGGAGGGTTTGTCAAGCAGCAGACCCCTGGTTATGGTGGAAGTTCAGAAACGTGGAACATACATGACATTTCTAGGTGCATCTCGTATGCACACACCCCCTGAAAGCCAGGAGGCGGGGAGGCCTGGTATAAATTACCATAAATTTATTCTCCATTTCCCCCCAACAGTAAGAGATACACTATGTATGCTCTATAAAGGTACAAAGCTTAACACAGTGAATAGGATGTTGGAAATACACAAAGATAACATTATAAGCACGGCAGGCTGAACCACACCAGGTTCCATAATACTTATTGAAAATATAAGGCATGAAAAACGACCCTAATGTGCTGTTGTCAGTGACCTTACGGGGATAAATAAATAAAAACTTAAAATGCAGGGCATATTTCACAGAGTGACATTATTCAGGCTGAGTTACTATAGTCCGATAGCTTTATTAACACTTACCGCTTTCTCTGCCGGACAGCCCAGACATACTGTTGATTTGTTATGGGAATTGTTACTCCTGCTTTGGGCACCAGGCTTCAGTCAGTAGCAGGTCCCCTTCCAACAACATGGTGATGATGATGATGATGATGATGCTTAGCAAGCCTTCAAATTCCCTGCCCCACATCAACCCGGCTCACCCTAATGTCCCGCACCTACTCTGGACAATAGAGCTCCACTCCCCAGCAAAAACATACAAACAAACTCCTACCCCCCAGTCCCAACGTTTTCCAGGTGCGGCAATCGTGTTTGCACCTGTCCTCCATCCATCATTGTACGTAGTGACAGGCACCCAGGCCTGGATATCTCGCAGAACTTCTCACACTCTCCCTTTCAAAACACTAGATCTCTTCGGCCAAAATAAAGAAAATTCAATTTCATTTAATCACTCAGTCCAAACACCTGCTGCTATGTCTCGTTATGATTCAGCAGGTCTGTCAGGGAATCCAGCTGAATACCAATCAACAACAGTAACCAACTAATCAGTCAATTACCCCTAGCAGCCTGCTCTCTTAATACTTGTGATGCATGGGTCTATGCAGGCTTAAATCTCTAGAGGTTCCTGGGTGTCACCAGCTCAGCGTCTGTTTGATGGCTTCTCCAGTAAAGTACCAGTGAATGTTAATGAAACAACTGGATTTTGAGACCTGAGAAGCAAGTCAGAGGATCACAGATCAATTGAAAAGCAAATTTGAAAAACTCATTCAGTCCACAGGATACATTTTTGAGCAAATTTCTGTGGGCTAAGTGGGTTTTGGAAATTTCCATGAGGTCTATTAATGTGCTATTTGCCTCACTTTTACGACACTTTGGACGAAACTGTCTGCTAAACAAAAGCAATTGCAAGTGTTAAATGGCTGTGTGAGTTTTGGTTCCCAAAACTATAACATATGAAGGGGAAACCTGACTTTAGATCATCGGTGGTCTAATCTCAAAAACAGCCAAAAGGAATTTTGGAAATTTGCTTTTCAATTGGGCTACATGGAAGCCTTTGTGACAGTAAAATAAAAAAAAGCTTCTGCTTAATAAACCTCAAAAGATTACATAATACGCTTTCATCAGCTGCCTTTTTTTTTACAACGGGAAAAACAGCAGAACGCCATTGTTTCATATGTGAAATGAAACGTGATAATCGCAATAATAATGTAAGAAAAAAAATCAAGCATTTTCCACAAATGTCATTTAATTAGTAGCTGTAGGTGACTGTCCAGGCTCTGAGGTGCTTTGTACTTTCCTCAGAATATAAAGAGGAAGCCGCTTAAGAAAGCACAGAGCAGGAATTCCTCCGCACAATGTGGGCCGCGCTGCTGACACCAGCGATGAACTCACTGCTGGTTTTTTCTCTTTTCCTTTTTTGTGTGGAGGAACTCAAACACAATGGCTTTGTGGTCATCTATGGCCAATCTGCATGTGCACAGCACTTTTGAAAGGACATAACAGGATTAAATCATCTGTCCGCAGCTGTCAATCTGGAACAACAGTCAGGCGGGATCAAGGCCTCCCCCGAACTCCCAACTCCTGCCGCGTCCCGCTGTCCCCGGGTGGGAAAAAAATGGAACTGTCAGTTGCACTGATGTGGGTTTGAGTTTCCAAAGCAGAACTTGAGTAACGGCATGTATGGAGTTTTTCTGCAAGCTCGATACACAAAGCGCCGCACATTCCTACTGCACTTTCTTTGTGAAGCAAAAAGCACAGCAAAATATAATTGTTACTTTTTATATTTTGAGCAAGAGAAGAATCTATAAATATTTATCTGCACATTTTCTGTTTCGGAGAGTTTCTGTCTGTCCACTGTTGTGACAGCAGCTCCTGTTTTTTCATAATTTTTGTATCTTTTTTCCGTCCATGTTTTATCATTTCTTGACTAAACTAATAGAAAATGCTTCATATCTTGTTATAATAGTGGCTAATATAAAGAGGGCAGAAGTGCATGGTGGGTAAGTGGCTCTGCAGTCGTTAGTGTATCATGTGTGTATAAGTGTATCCTTATGGAGTTACACAGCACCGTGACAGCTGTGCACTGCTTACTTATCCTGAATCAAAATGCAGTGACTGCAAATGCACGTTCATTCGAAATTCTACAGTATATGGTTAGTTTGCCTGCATTCTTATATAACCAGTACGCATTTCTGTTGTTAGTTTTCTAATAGCATTATATTAAAACAACTAATAATAGGGGATTTTTATTAACCTTGATTTTACCTTGATTTTAAAAGTGTGATGCCACTGCATTTTCTACTGTGCGCTGGTGCTTTTGTAAAAGGCACTGCATATTAGACGTGATATGCAGTGCAGCGAAATGCAGTGCCATCACACTTTGAATTATATTTATCCTCTTATTTTCCATTTGCTGCTGTGACTCACTACAAAAATCATGTTTTACGTGTGATTCATTAATCTTGTATGATGATTTTTCATTTTTGTGAATGCAGGTTTCCGATCGACTCTGACTTTCGACCGGGATGTCCAGGGGCTCGGTTATTTTAAACCTCCCCAAATCCTTATATAGCTGGCGAGTTTACCTTTTGCGCGTTTATACAGTTGGATGCCATCTGCCTGTACTCGACAGCCGGCTCCTGGACCAGCGACAGCTGCAGACATCGGACCACGAGCTGGAAAGTGCTCGGGGATGTCTGAAGTGTCTGTTGACTCTCAGGCTGATGGCCTGCCAGCCTACCCCAGAAGAGGAGACCATCCGGAAGGCCTGGGGTCTGGCTGAGACTGAAACCACCCACCCACACACACAGACAGGGCACATCAGACTTACACATCAGGGAGCTCTCTTCACTTTCAGGGGATGATTAGCGACAAAGTGCTGTTTACTGCAGCTGAAAAGATTTCAACAGAAAAGCTGAAATGTTTTACTAGAAACTGAAACTGCCAAAGGACAAGTAGCTTTTTATGTGCTTTTACCACAAAAGCACACAGGAAACTGCAATAAAACTGTAATAAAACATCATAATAATAATAATAACAATAATAATAATAATAATCAAGTATGTAGTGGTACCTATTTGTTATGTTAATGGGAACAAATGTCTGGAAATGTAGCGAAAGTCTAATGTGACAACAGAAAACCCTAATGCTCATATATGACATGTTTTGCCGGAGAATATACAGTATAGATCCAGAGTAATATGCACAGGCAAGAACGCACCTTCCGGAATGTCTTATGGCAAGCCATGAAAATGTCACGTGAGAGAATTTCTTCTATGTCCTTATGTATAACTTGTTTTATGGAAAACCAAACGAAAACCAACACAAAAATCACAGCTGCTGCGAGCTGAGGTTTCGTCATTGAAGCATCTGAAGAGATCAGTGTAAAGCAGAAGGCCACGATTAAAATCCGGCGTCTTTCCTCAGCACTGACCTTGAAGCAATGGCGAGGAACCTTGCTTCACGTTAAACCGGGCGGCTTTTATCTTGTCAGGTCCCTTTAAACGGATAAAAATCTGCTGGATGTCATTAGCACTTCTGGGTTTCAGTCTGCAGGTATGTCCCCTCTCCTCGGAAAGACTGCCATTCATTGCGGAAACGTTCTGTCACATGAGAGCAGTACAGCACAATATACAGTATTTATCATGTTGAGGCAGTACAGAATTATTTATTAAATATTACCCTATTCCCTGCTTTGCCTGGGTTATTCCCTGCCTTATGCTTGATGTTTCAAATTGTGATCCAGACCCTGGCAATAAGCTGCACAGAAGATGAATGAATGAATGAATATTACCTCATATCTATGGTTTGAACATAAGTGATTTATATTGCTGTTTAAATTAGAATTATTTCTTAAGTTTTGCATATTCCACCAAAAGGAAATTGGTGTGTTTCACTAAGGACAGGAGTGAGCGTGTGAAGGCACACTCCTGCTGACCTACTAGCTGTAGGGCCACTTGGCCTGCCTCTACCCTGTCAACTAATCAAGATGGGGACACCCCAGCTGGGATCAGCTCCTCCCCAAGAAAACAAATTCACACTGTCTACACACGGGACACCAAGAACATCGATTTGGACAGGCGCCCTCGCTGTCCAGACTGCAGCACTCACGGACATGAGCTGTGGATCTGACCTGGAAACGGTGGGACTGACCTCGTTTGGCTGGGAAGCGCAGGCCGGCTTTGACCTGCTGACCTGCGGCCGGATTTCAAAGATAAACCAAACTCTGTAAGGTCACATGCATGATTTATTCATTTTTAATGAGACCAATTAATCCATCAATAATTCACCCTGTCCTTCATCTTCCCAAGCACTTATTCTGAATTGGATTGTGAGAGATTTGGAGCCATAAAAAAAAATAACAGAGTAACAAAATACATCAACATCTGCAATACAAAAGTCAACAGGAAAGACCCAAGAGTGAAATACCGTCGGCCCAAAATACCGCAATGCATTGTGGGAAAGATGCTGTGAGGCAAAGAACAAGACAGAAAACGGAACATGTGCTATGGACTTGCATGACTCAGAATAATCTCTCGCATATGCGAGCTCATAGATGGGCAATATTTTATACAGTGTGATCATCATTTAATTAGCATGCTGGAGCAGTGACAGTCACTCACAGGAGATGACATCTTTAAAGTACATTAACTGCTTTAAAAATGATAGAAATTTGGAATATGATTTGAGTTTTTCTCCGCTACATCCAGTAATTGTTTGCGTTATTAATTTTAGCTTTACTAACAATTAAATTAAAGTTCATTACTGTTATGCTTCTTAACAATTGGGGAGTACTTTTGGTCATAAAATGGATACAAAACCAGTGGTGATACTTGTTTGCCTTAAATAAATGAACTGAAAAAAACAAAAGGGCAAATATCATGAAGATCAAAGCAATATATGGACCATATATCCATCTTCCAAAATTATCCAGTACCAAGGGTGGGGGGAGGTTTGCCAGTAGCCAATCCCTGGCAGCATGGGGGACATTCCGGGACAAACCCCGGATGGAATGCTAGTCCATCAAAGAAACTGGGTTTATTAGAGTCTCAAAATTTAATTAGGGAATAATCTGCAAAAAGAACTGATACATGTTTCTAAAATATACTGATGATAAACTTCAGATTTAATTTCATTCCTACATTATGAAATGGAATTATTATAATCCCCCTCATTTGCATTTCAGGATCACAGGATTCCAAGTTATGGCCTCAGTATTGCTGACTTACTGGGTAATTAATCTGAAGTTTTTTCCAAATAGAACAATGAGCAGCCCCACATGTGTTTTGGTGTTGGTGGAATTTAGTCAGAATAGGGTGGTGTAATTATTTTCAATCTGGAGAAATCAAGCCCTTTCCGTAATTTTTGAGTGTAATGAATCAGATATTCAGTAACTTTGCTACACCGTGTTTAACAATCAAAAATATCCTTACTGCTGGATCAATTGAAATTGAAATTAATGGCATTCAAATAACACAACAAAAGCGCATTGAGATTTTTGGTAAATAAATTATTTCGGAAGATATGGGTCACTTTGAAGTGCAGCTCATGAGTTTTTACCCCAGTGAGCTTTACCCCAGTTTTACCCCAGTGAGCAGGGCTGAATGGCATCATATCCCAGATCTATGGCTTCCCAGTTCTTTGAGCCTTGTGCTGGGCTGTTGACCCTCCCTCGTGACTGCTGTCACTGCAAAAAATAAAAAATAAAAATTAGGCCAAATTTGTCACTTTGTGGACTGACACTGAGTGGTGCTTCATGCTCGGATCCACGGCGTCAAACCCATGAGCTGAGGAGGACTCGCTAACAGCTTAAGGATACTGGCGGTCCAGAGTGTTCCGGAAAAGCTGTCGATAAAGAGAGAGAGGCTCAGTTCAGGCACGCGAGATGTGCAATGGAGTCGTCTCAGATAAATGAGTCTGGGAAACGTAAAGGCCGTCCCTGTTTTATGTGGCCATAAAAAGGTAAATTTGCTTTAACAATGCTTGTGATTCAACGAGTGCCATCATTTTTCCTGACTGACTCTTGAATTTACGATCAATAAAAAATATTAGAGGGATAATTGTTTTCCAGCTTTGGTGATGAGGCGTGGTGTATAATTTTACGGCAGATGTTATCCAGTGGCTGTTTTATGTACGGGATTGCATTAGCACGTAATGGACACAAGAACAAAGAAATATACTGAATACTGAAAATTGTTATTTAAAGTTATATTGTGTTTCATTTTACAGACAATGGTATGGCTTTAATATTTTAATTGCATTCAAATGGAAAATCGATTACAAAAAATATATGAAGTGTATTTCATAGTTCTATGCCCTAACTGGAGAACTGCAAGAAAATTCATAATCAATATTTGCAACATAAACGTATTGATTGTAAGACTGTAAAATTGTGAGAGAGTCAATGCGATGTGTGAATGAAGCTGTGATGCAACGGATTTCCCTCAGCATAGAAAACAGACCATGTGCAATGAACTGGCAAGACTCACTCTCTCTCATATAAGCGAATCCCCAGAACATAGACGGATACTGCGTTACGCATAATGATCGTCAAGCTTGTCTTTGCATTTAATTAGTAAAGCACTTACAGCGATCCTGTGGATGGTGACTTCTTTAGAAAATTAGATAAACTGCTTTTTCAAAGACTAATCTTTTGGCATATGATAGAATTTGTTTTATCCGCCACATCCATTAATTGGTTTATTAAGAATATTTGTTCTGTTAATAATTGCGTTGATCATGATAATTACTGTTATGCTTCTTAACAATTGTGGAGTATATTTTTTTGATTAGAATATAAAAAACAAAATCAATATTGATATTTGTTTTCCCCACATAAATACAGAAATAGAATAATGAGGGGAAAAGACTGTCCATCTCATGTAGCGCAGTGTTATATGTGCAGCCTGTGTATCCCAGCATGCACTGGGCACAGTCACAGGGCAGACACACTACATTTGATTTATTTAGGAAGTGCTTTGATTCAAAGTCTACTTTTTTGAGAAAGCAGGGTCAGGACTAAGGGCCTTGCTCAAGGGTCCAATGGTGAAATTACTTGACTGACCTGGAGAATTGAACTTGTGTCCTTCTGCTGGGCCTTGAGAGGAAATGCAGAGAAAATGTGAAGCTCACACAGACTCAGAGCAGAGGTAAGATCCAAATCTGTGGGCCAGAACGTTCCAGGTGACTGTGCTACCCGGTGCGCCACCGCCCAAGGATCAGCCCTATTAAAAGCAAACATGTGCTGATGGTTAGTGGGCCGCCCCAGGAAGGCAGCGCTGTTTGGACAGCCTGATGCAAGGACCTGCCCATAACGCAGAGGCGTGTGAGAGCGGGCAATGGGGGCGTGAAGTCAGGTCAGTGACCGGTGACCCATTCAGGAAAAAAAGGCAGAAGATGAAAAGGGAGTCAGAGAAGATGGTGGCCAGAGCTGATACGCATCGTGAAGCCAGCAGCCGTGCGGCGACTCTGACAGCCTGGGAACAAAGCTGTGAGCTGTGGGAGTTTGAGACGATTCGGAATTTGGGATGTGAAGCTTTAGTTGCCATTTGCCATCGTTTTCACAAATGCCATCATGCTCTTTCTGAAAGACTCGTACACAGAGGTAAGGATAAAGATGCGCATCCGAGCGCCGGGTCAACCATTTATACCTGGAGCATTTGTCAGGGGGTTAAGTGCCCTGCTTAAAGACCCATGGCCACACTGAGCATGGGATTTGAACTGGCAACCTTCTAACAACAAGCACAGAGGCCAAAAACCACCATTGTTTCCTATCTAAAATATTACCTAATTTGTAATATTTATGTTTCATACTGTAGGTATTTGTGTTACTGGTTCTGGACCTCATTCACAGCATTGAGCACCAGGCCAAGCATGAGTCTTAAAAGAGAGCAACAGAGTGAATAAATAATGTCACACACACACACACATACACACACACATAATTGAATTTCCTACATTTTGATACATTTTTAATGCTATGCAAGGAAAATATGAAGAAACATTTATTAGTTGTGGGAAATTCCTAGTACAGGAATGCTAATATGGAAAAATAAGTTGGATTTGCATAACGAGAGTGAGAAATTTGCTTGGGTGGCAGAAGCACAGAATGAGCTGTGTTCATATCTGTCAGCTGTGTACCAGGGAGCCAGGCATGCGATTCCTGCTTATTGGGCATGAGGATATTCAGCTTGCGCTCCGGACTCATTTGACAGTGCTTACTAATGGGATTAGATAAGACCTCCATTGGAATTCATGAATTATTCAGAGAAAACAAGGATGTAATTAATTGGAAACGCAATTTGTTAACATAGGCCCTCACCAGGTCACTGATGGCTTTAGAAATGAACCGACCTACTTGAACTATTTATAAGAGGATGAGCAACGAGCAAGACTGAGATTGTGAGCAAAGGGCCCGCATTGGATGCGGGCATAAAGCCAGTGTGCAGCCCTCAACCCAAAAAGTAGTCGATGGATTATTTATGACATCAATATTCCGGCCCTTTGCTCTCCTTCGCGAATGTACGCCACCCACAAGCAATCAACGCAGAATAAAAGCACACCTTCCTCTGACCTCAAAATTACAGAGCAGTCACTTCCCCATGAATGGCAGCTCCGATTCTCCAGCTCAGCCCATCCGCAACAAGGTTTCACTTTTTTTATCTGTGAACCAACGGGCATTGTCTTTGAAAGCAAACAATACACAGTATATTCCATTCATTCATTCTTTGTTGCATATTGTACGCAAAGATAAGTAATTATAACGTTGCTTTTTCAAAATGAATATTAAGAAAAGAATTTCTCTTTTAGGGAAAAAAAAAACGTTGCTAATGATGTATGCATCAATCAAAAGAGGGCCTAGTCTCTATAATTACTGCTAATGAGTTTACACCATCTAATTTTAGCCCGACAATGCCGCTTCTTGGCTTGTTAGCTATCTATCTCTTCTAAGCAGGCTCGTTTGGAGAGCCAGTAAAATAATTGCAGCCTGCTGTCATTTAGGAGAACTCTGTTAACTGGACCCTAAAGTGAAAATAGCTACATGAAAGACCTCAGACTGGGTTCAACAAAACAGCAGAGAATGGGAACTGGGGGCAAATATGGACTTCCAGATAAGTGGGCCAAATCAAAACAGAGGATACTTTTGTGTGTGTGTATGTGTGTGTGTGTGTGTGTGTGTATATATGTGTGTGTGTGTCCGTCCATGCCAATCTCTGCAGATACATATCTCATATAAGCCTGAGATTCTTAAATGTTCATTAGCTATTACATATATATTCTTTTTATATACGTGTTTAACGAATCCCAGAGGAGAGGAAAAAATAATGACGAGTTTTTTGTTGCTTCCCCAAGATAAATACAAGGTTGCTATAAAGATCGGCATCAGCATGGATTTCTCGTGGGAAATCATCTTGCATAAAGCTCCATGAGATCTAAAGCAAACACCTCAGCTTTCTCTCCCTCCACCGATGACACATCTCAACTTTAACATCTCACTTATTATGATATATCCCTTTGAATCCATGTCTTTTAGTTCTTCACCAGCAATTCTTGGAGATACCATTCAGATAACAAAGATGCAAAGAGTTAATGATAAAACCATCGTAAAATTTTACTATTATCTTGGTTCAGGGTAGCAGTTATAATGACATGAATGTAGGGAAGACCTGGTAATTTTAGGTGGGAAATGCCTTTAACCTGCAAACAGCATGCTAAGCTGAGCATTACTGCCTTGTGACTTGTGACAAAATTAACACAACCATAAAGGAACTATGCATATTCTGATACACTACTGATCTCCAAACATTAATCCAAAACTCCAGCCTGTTTTGTTCCAGGAAATGATGCTGTGTTGAGCCCAACGCAGCAGTAAATTTACTCAGCTGTAGAGCGAAGACGTGAGTGTACACGGCACAAATTCAGCCGTTTATTCTCACCAGCTGAGCTGCTGTTGCTTTCAGAACCCGCCAGGCATTTACTTTTAATGTTGAAGGGGAAGTACAATGAGGAAGGTCTGATCCTGGTCCCCGGCGACTGGTAGGACATGGCTTCTGGGGTCAAGGGTGTGCGAGCAGGAGTAACAGCAGCCTGGAAATTACAGTGCTAACGGTCCCCCCCAGTCCACCCCAATTACCGCGCAGATCCTGGGCGGCCGGATTCGTTCTGAATAGGGCGTGACACCGATCGGTGCATGACCCATTCAGGGGTAATTGAATCTTGCACGCTGCCGTGCTTGGAAGACAAAAAGCTGCTTCCCAAACGCTGCAGGCAAACACGCGAGCAAGATGGGTGAGGGCCGACTGGGGGCGCCTGCGAACGTGCTCGGATTCACAGGTCCCAGCTCCCCATTTCATTGGGGGGAGGAGTGCCGGACAGCTGCTCCTGCCATCGCTGTATTCTGAGCTCTGCGGCCCTATGAACTGGGGTGGGGTTAATTTCTTGTTTTTGGGGGGCCTTGAACCTCCTTAAATGTTTCAAAAACTAAACAAATAGCCAGTGAGTACAGTTAGACGACATGCTGCTTCAGGCTCGTTGAACTAAGGATTAACGTGTTTACTATTTAGCGTAATGACTTGCTGTGGCCGGAGCATATTATTTAATATTTATTTAGTGGTATGTATCTCAGTGGGTTAGGAATCAGGGTGCATGTTCAGAAGGGCACGGGTTTAAAGCCCAATTTAAATCCAGCAGATTAATGATATTGGTGATGAAAATAATGGCTAGGTACTCTATTAATCTACTCAAAAGGCTGCCGTGAGTTCCTTCGAAAACAACATTGATCAAACACTTCATCCTGTAGTTATCAATGTATAAATTTGCCTTAAATTGTATTTCCATCAGCTTTATATTCTGCTCTGGTTGCCTTTGCCATTCTTATAAATATTAGATGTCTAAAAAAACAAGCTCAGCTTCCACTGTGAATTCAGCATGCATTTCATATTGAATGGCTTTTTTTGTGACTTGTCTCTAATCATAGATATAGTAAGAGAATTTCTCATTTACAGTTGTGTCTGGGGTAAGAATCTGCACCTGTGTCTAGAAGCTTGCTGTTTCGAATCCTGTAATTGTATCACTTTTGGGGTCTTGAGGAATGTGCTTAACCCCAAAATCCGCACCAAGGACTCCAACAAATGGCTAACCCTGCACTCTGACCCGCAAGCTTTGCCCTCACCTGTGTACTGTATATATATGTCTGTAACTCATAGGATGCAATAGTATGTGTAAATCAAACAATTGTTATGTACTTGTAGTCGCACAAATGGCATATAAAGTTATTAGTCAAAATACATTTTTCCAAAAAATATGAGTCTTCTGTATATGTAAGTATCATTAAAAGGGAATTTCCAAGGCTTCCTAAAGACAAGCAGAAGAGCTGACTGTATTTCATCATAATCTCTTACAAAACACAAAGAGGTTCAATCTGCCTGTCCAAAGATAAGTTGGATTTTCTGATCTAAACACTTGCACATTATGAAAATGTATCATTAAATAGCCTACAGGAGATCTCAAGTACTCCTGATTGGAGGCGTTCAGAGAAATTACAGTTTACAGAAGGAATAGCTAAGAATAAAATTGTGTTCAGGTGGCAATGAAACGAAATGCACATTGCATTTGATGTGAAATAGATCTTGGGGTAGCTGTAAATGTCATTTTCAACACGTCGGTCGGAAGTAAGACTTGAAGCACGTCGCATTTACAGAGTCATGGCTTGCCTGCAGTCCTTCGCTAGGATCTGGTAGCATATGGTGATGACATAATCGCAGCACAGACGCAGGAGCAAATCTGCTTAGCCGTCATTCAGCTTCTCCAGATGGCACTGGAAATCTGCGCGCATTCGCATTGCTGACATATCAAATCGCCACACAGTGCCGGCAACTTTGCATCCACTCAGTCACCTTTTCTCTTCTGCCTTGGCCCCGTGATTGACAGCAGTTGTAAATAATTAAAAAAGGGGGAAATAATCGTGCTTTATAATTGGGTCAGGGGATGAGAGAGACAGAAGGGAATCCTCACTTCCAGATCCAGAACATTCGAACGCCCGTTTACACAATCCTATGAAATCTAATTTTGGACATTAGCACCAGTCATGCATTAAAATTTCATTAGAATTGGATAACAAACTACAACACAATATAAGTGTACTGCATGTGCCCAAATTAAAAAATAAAACTCACTATAATCCAATGTATGATCCTTTACTAGCCTCCATGTAGCGTTTCCATAACACTCACATTGTTTATAAATAATTTTATGGTAGCAAGGAACTAATATGGTAAAGGACTAGAACGAAACATTCCAATTAACAAACTATCTAATTGTTTTGTTTGCGGTTACCAGACAAAGTCCGTTCTGGCAAAAGCAAACACGCTCGCACAAGAGACAAGGTCTTCGTCAGCCACAATAAGGAAAATTAAACGTGGCCAACAAAACAAATGTACGAGACAGGGGAAGTGACCCACACGAGGCGGCCGCTGCTCTGTGAGGAGAAAGGCGAAAATGAATATTGCATATCTGTGGCCTTGTGTCCGACAGCCCCAGTGGGAGGGAAGATACTTTGGGGAAACAAAGATTGGCCGCCACCTCGGCCAGCCGCCCTAATGGCGGGTCAGCAGCCCTTTATGGAGTGTAACTGCCACCTCTGAATCGCTCATTCAGCCTCTGTCACCACTGCCGGCGATCGTTTCCTCGCGGTTTGCTGGTTTCTGAGATCCCTTTCACCCCTTTATGTCCGCACCCCTGTCCCCTTCCTATTCCAGACCCCAAACAACGGGTGTTTGCGGAGCACAGGGCCTGACCTTTCTGCTCCCTGGTAAAGATGCCTTCGGATGCTTTTGTTCACGGGCGTAGGCTGAGCTCTCAGAGGAAGAGACTGATACAGGCAGTGTTGCATTTTTCAGGAGACGACTCCAGTGTTATGGACAGAGGAGAAATCTCACGATGCATTCATAAGCATTTCCAATTCGTATCGGAAAACAAAAGAAAACATGCCAAACTTTGATATTTAAATTTTCTCCTTCATTTGAAAGAAAACTGGCATTTTTTTCAGATAAATCTTTGTTGCAGAATACTCCAGGGACTAGTAAAAGAAGCTGTCACAAGCCAATAACTATAATACCAACGGTATGGGTCCCTAAAGACCATGTGAGTGTAAAGACATTTCGGATTATTAATTCTCTTGCCGAACAGCCAGTATGATATATAAACCAGTGTGCTTGTTTTGAGACATACCAACAATCATTAATTAACCAGGTTAAGGCGTAGGATAAAATATAGGATAATAAATATTAATGATTGGCAATAAAAGTTTATATTTTTCCTCTTAAGATTTGGTAGGTTTATGAATAATGTGACATTTCTAGGGATTTTACAAAGGAATGACTTACAAGCATGTATGTATATAGCAATATCTGTAGATTTTGCTAACCTGATATCCAGCTAAATAGACAATTATAAAAAACAAGGATTTATATCTGGATTTATTTAATCAGGATCTCATTTATTTGAAAGATTCCCTTTTGTTTGAATTGCTGTCCCTTTAGGTAATAGTCCCACAAATGGGCCCCAGAAAAGCTTTTTTGCAAACTCAATCAAACTACTTTAACCTGGTTTGGTTAAACCCAAGTCCCTGACTGACAATTTCAAACAGAGGCTATCCAGCTACTGCCAGCCTGTTAGCCAAAAGTTTAACACTGAAATAGCCTCGGTGCTGATTAAATACTGTATGGCTTTTCCAGACTTTTTCTCTAAGGGTGTACTCATGCCGGGCCCGGCTGCCTTGCACTGTGGCTAAGGACGACTGCCCCCCTCCTCACTGTCCCACTGTTCTGCACTCTCATTGCGCTTGACGTTCCAGGCCATGCACACTTTCATCATCACCGTATGACTTTTTGTGTTGAAGCAAACATAGGAAGAAAAATTCTAACACACAGCACAATGGAATTCATAATTAATCCCCTTATTTTGTAGCTTATATAGATGTACTGAGTACGTAACACAGCACAGCACAGTTGGACATTTTACCAAATATTTTTGAGTTTATGTGTGCGTCCAGGTGTTCCTGGATACTCTTGTCAGCCCAAGTTTTCCAGCAGACACTGCACCTCTGCCATAGACTGAAATGATCCCTTTGCCACAATGTTTCAAATGGTCAGTTGCATCATTGACATCATGTCCGAGTTCTGTGCTCTGCATGATTCGCAGTCACACTGCATGTGTACCGTGCCCAAGTGCAACTGAACGGTGCCTGAGCCCATCTCTCCAGCATACCATACTCACAGTAAGGAGCAATCACACTGGTCAAACAAACTGAATTTTGGGGATCAAAAATCTATGGGCATGATGCAGATGGCCTCGTGCGAGGACACCCTCTTGAGTAAACACGTGTTTATATCCAGAACAATCCGATGTTTATATCACTTCTGCATATTATTAATAAATTTGTTATGTTACATTTACATATTATTTTTCAAAAAACCCAAAGAATTTACAGAAATAATTTGGACCCACTTCCACCACTACTGTGTAGCCCCCACCTGGATTACAGCCCCTGCCATTCTGCACCAATACGCTCATCACACAGTAGCTTAGGTGGTGAAGGAGCAGAATTATAGTTAGATATAGGGGGTGATTAGGAGGCCAATTTTGAAAGGGGCACAGTTGGCAGTTTTAGCCAGCATCGGGGTACCACCCAAAGTATTTTGAGGGATGCCCAGGGTTCTTCTATGACCTCAGAGAGTTAGGACTCCGGTTTTAAGTCCCATCCGAAGGACGACACTATTTCTACAGCACAGTTTCCTCGTCACTGCACTGGGGTATTGGGATCCATACAGGCCACAGGATGGGCTGACCTGTTGGCCACAGTGTCCCCGTCACTGCACTGGGGCACTGGGATCCATACAGGCCACAGGATGGGCTGACCTGTTGGCCACAGTGTCCCCGTCACTGCAGTGGGGCATTGGGATCCACACAGGCCACAGGATGGGCTGACCTGTTGGTCACAGTGTCCCCGTCACTGCAATGGGGCATTGGGATCCACACAGGCCACAGGATGGGCTGACCTGTTGGTCACAGTGTCCCCGTCACTGCACTGGTGCATTGGGATCCATACAGGCCACAGGACGGGCTGACCTGTTGGCCACAGTGTCCCCGTCACTGCAATGGGGCATTGGGATCCATATAGGCCACAGGATAGGCTGACCTGTTGGTCACAGTGTCCCCGTCACTGCAATGGGGCATTGGGATCCATATAGGCCACAGGATGGGCTGACCTGTTGGTCACAGTGTCCCCGTCACTGCAATGGGGCATTGGGATCCACACAGGCCACAGGATGGGCTGACCTGTTGGTCACAGTGTCCCCGTCACTGCAATGGGGCATTGGGATCCATATAGGCCACAGGATGGGCTGACCTATTGGTCACAGTGTCCCCGTCACTGCAGTGGGGCATTGGGATCCATATAGGCCACAGGATGGGCTGACCTGTTGGCCACAGTGTCCCCGTCACTGCAATGGGGCATTGGGATCCATATAGGCCACAGGATGGGCTGACCTGTTGGTCACAGTGTCCCCGTCACTGCAATGGGGCATTGGGATCCATATAGGCCACAGGATGGGCTGACCTGTTGGTCACAGTGTCCCCGTCACTGCAATGGGGCATTGGGATCCATATAGGCCACAGGATGGGCTGACCTGTTGGTCACAGTGTCCCCGTCACTGCAATGGGGCATTGGGATCCATATAGGCCACAGGATGGGCTGACCTGTTGGTCACAGTGACCCCGTCACTGCACTGGTGCATTGGGATCCACACAGATCACAGGATGGGCTGACCTGTTGGCCACACCAACCAGCAGCAACCCAGCTTTCCTAATTGGTCTCCCATCACAAAGACTATGATATAGAATCTATCATATAACAATATAATTTCTAGCTACGCAGTCAGTTTTTGGCATCCAATTTCTTTTATTATTATTTCGTTTATTCCTTTATTTGCAGCATTGTCTAGATATACATTAAACTGGGTGGCCCAGTGTTCTCAGTCTTCGTGGGCTCCATTGCTTGCCTTAGATCTGTCTGTGCTGAGTTTAAATGGTCTTCCTGTGTGTCACCTTACTGTCAAAAAAACATTGTTATATCTCTAAATTATTAAATCCCTAATTTGAAGAGCAGATTTCAAAGCTTAATCAATCCATTTCTTGCTGTTTTGCGGATGAGACCATCAATGAGCTAAAGTCAGGCTTTTTCATCATATGTTGGAGTGTTGGGACCCAAAAACACCATGTAATCTGACGAGGGACTTTTGCTAAATTTTCCAAGGAATTGTTCTCAAAAATACTATGGGTTGAGTGAGTTTTAGAAATTTGCTGTTTAGCTGGCCTTGATGTGTGATTGAAAGCATGTATCAAGCAATGGACTGGCATCCCATTCAGGGCGTCCCCTGCGATGGACTGGCCTCCCATTTAGGGCGTCCCCTCCGATGGACTGGCGTCCCATTCAGGGCGTCCCCTGCGATGGACTGACGTCCCATTCAGGGTGTCCCCTGTGCTGCGCTTTGTGCTTCCTCTGATAGGTTCCAGGCCCTGGTGACTCTCCCTAGAATAGGGGTTTATGGGAAATGGATGGATATAATGCACAATAGTAAAATAACAGCACCAATCTTGTGGAAAAGCTAAAGACAAAGAAGCAGCATTCAATTTGACAATTGCAGAGTTTGCACCCTCACATGCTGTGTTTATTAATCATTCATAGCATCACCTGCGTCTGAGTCACAAGCTGCATATTTCACGCCTGCGTTTCTCAGACAGCAGAGGGCAGGACAGGAGTGATGGCTTCTGTGACGCAGCCGAGCTGAAGACTGCCCTGGGTATCTTCTGCAGTCACCTGTCTCACCAAATTTTACTGATGTAATAATGGAATCATGAAACGTCACACTTTAAAAATTATCTAATGAGAAGAACTGTTGGCTTTTCTAGTTTCCACCAACATTTTTGAAAATTTATTTCAATGAATTATTCTAAAAATACGATTTTGAAGAATTCTTAAGCAAAGATGGACCAGCTATCTCATGGTCCTCCTTTTGTGAAATACCTGAAAAGCATGTATTACTTGTAACCCATTTTTTCTCCATTGCTGCAATAGTGAATGTATTTCAACTAGTCTTACTTTCCATTCTGATTGATTCAATGCAGTCTATCAATGTTGCGTTTTAAAGGTTGATCGGAGGCAAAAACTTTTTTACTGTAGTACCTAGTCAATAACTTTACTTCTAAGGCAAATGGTTTTCTGGAAGCTACCTGTACATCCCATAGTAGTCCCTGCTTTACCCCTCTTTCTTTCACAGTGTCTTTGTCCCTACGGTGGAGAGTGGAGAGCCGTTTGAGACCTGGGGAATATTGGGGGGGGGGGGGGAGATTTAATCACTTTGTCCTTTAGCTGATGGAGGAGCTCAGAGGCTGTGCTACAATCACACAGCTAGGAGGCGCTGTGAGGAGGGCCCAGGCCAGTGCGCACGTTCTCCACCGTGGCCTTGAAGCAAGGAGCGCGGAAGGAGTGGGATGCAAGACCCAGGGCCCAGGCAATTTTCCCACACCGGCCAATCGAATGAGTGCAGGGGAAGAGGGGATCTGCCCCCACAGAGGGTTGGCGGGGCTGTATGGCTCAGTGGGTTAAGGCACAGTGGTTGTGATCCGAAGGTTGTCATCCATCCATTGTTGTCAAGATTTACCGAGGTGGGGGTACACACTGGATGAATACATTTATTTATTCACAGTATAGGCATATATCAAGTAAATATCTGGACTGACTTTAATTGCACTCATTAGAACTGGCCCATGGCCCAATCTGTGTTTTTGAAATGTTAAATCTGGTCCAACTGTCTTTATTTGGGTCCCTTTCCCCATGTACAGCAACATATTAAGGTGTTAACCTTAAAAACTGGAACAATCTGGGCCTCAGTTGAAAAATCCCACGCTCTACAGAAATCCAGGCTTTGTAAGAAAGAGGAGGCAGATAAAACAGTACGGAAGCTCCTGGATTTAAGCCCTGCTTTGGTATAATACCACAAGCCCTGGGTTTGAAGAATAACTCACTCCCCCTATAATCAGATTATTTTTATTTCCTGAAAGTGGCTCGATTAGCTTTAGCACCGTAAATCCTTCTAAATCTTGGTGCTAGCATCATCCCAATAGTCGTTTAAACACTGTACAGTATAATCCATTTAGTACTTCTTTAAAAACAAGCAAATTTTAAAAGTGGCTTTCTCTCTGGGAATTCACCTGCTTGAATCCATTGTTATTCCATATTTTCATAAGGTTAGGTTAGGATTAGGGACTTGGATAAAGGATGTTCCTGTGGCAGAGGTGCCTTTTCCCATGTGCCATTTACAGCACGTGCACACAAACGCAGACGCCCACATACACACACCACACAGGTACACAGATGTAGCCTTCTGGGAAATACACATTCACTTCCATTCAGATGTAATAAAGATACTTGACTCCGAACCATCAAATAAAAAGAAAAATAATTTGGGACGTTTAGGGGGAAAAACTAGTAATCAAGCTAAGATGAGCTGTTTAGTTTGTAGGGACTTCCCCACGGCCTCAGTGTTTTTTTTCTGGTACATCCCCACAAGACGACAAAACCTGTCCCTAGGCACGCACGCACACGCACGCACACGCACACACACACGCACACACACACACACAGCTTTGCGGGGACTCTCCATTCCATTTCCATAGGGAAAACTCTAATCCCAACATGATGATCTTAACCCCCTACCCAGCCCTGACTTTAACCATAAGTAACCAAACAATATACGAGACTTTTGGCATTTTTCTCTTCTTAATTGCATTCATAGATCATTGTGGGACCGGAAAAATGGTCCCCACGACGTCAAAACATTTGGTCCCCACATTGTAATATAAACATAATCCACACACACACACACATGTGCACACCCAGATACATTTACTCTGGGTCATTATTACAGTACATTATTCATCTGCTCAACCAGCTCTGTATACATAGATGGGTTGGAGGGCATTTGCTCACGCTGAGCTTTTAATTAACCGACCTAGATTAGCTGCTGCCTGTATTCATTGTCAGCTTTGAAACAGGAATCTAAACCCTGAAATAGTTCTTTTTTGTTTTAAACCAAACCTTCCATTCACCCTTACATTGTAATCGTTTAAAGATCGATAATGACAATCTTACCAAAAGTGCAGGTCTACATATTATCCTCCCAAGAGGAATAATAAAACATGCGCAGTTTTATTAAATCAGCGATTAAACAATATCTATGTACAATAACGTTAATTGCGTGGATTTGTTCATTTAAACTAAGAATGACACAATTGAGTAGGAAACGTTTGTTTGGTTATCAGACTGTGTTTTTCTTATTATGAGTGTTCAGTGTAAAACAAGACAAAATCCTCAATTTACCCTTTTTATTTTTCCAGCTCATTAGGAGGAATTTCCCACTAAGGTCCACTGAGATCATATTGTTTTATACCAACTGTGATTCATAAGTTTCTGTTATGGCTGATTTCTACCTACTGCAGACATGTATGCACCACAGTAGGTGACTGGAGGTCGGGTAAGGAAACCACATTTGTGGGCCATGCACAAGGAGGATATGTACCACTTGAAAATCGGAACAATGCAGACGGTTCACTCAGTGATGCAGACATGCCTCAATAGTTCATTGGCCAAGTGAAAAAAAAAACAGAAAGTCAGAGAGTAGTTGGACCAAAGATCGTATATAAACACCTCTTCTACCCTCTCTGCTCAGACTGAAAACAAACATGGCTGGCATGTTTGAAGAAAGATTGGTCGAGGAAGTCCAGAAATACCGCCATTTATATGATTCCACACTATGGGTTTATAAAGACTCCCAGATAGTTACAAGCTAAAATCAAACACATTTGTAACTGCAATGCCATATATCCTTGCATACTGTAAGTTAAAAATGCATGGTGAATTTTAGGGAAATACTTGTTTTTAATAGAACATGCATACCACACTTCATAAACCTGACTCAAGAGCACCTTTGCTGGACAGCGCCAGGCCAGGCCTGGTATCAAAGTTCAGTATGCGGTGGTCCGAATAAGGCGAGGTATGAATGTCCAGGAATACGCATGTTCTAGTGCTATAATGCCCTAGCTGTGGTGCGTATGTCAGTTGAAACCAGCCCTTAGGGTTCCTCTTCTAGTCCTCTTAGATCAGAAGAGTCGAAAACACGATGTATTAATCATTGACAGTCTACAGTATAAAACACAAACGTGTATTTTTACATCAAAGATTCCCTTTTACACCAAAGAGTGCAGATTCATACTGCAATTGGTATAATGCAGCCCAGCTTCACCTGAATCTTCACCTCTGTCCTCTGCTCCACTGCATGCCACCTGCTCTTCATTTCACGTGCAGCATATTTTAGTCTCTAGCAAAGTAAAGCCAGATTCTTCACAGGTTATGCAATGACCATGGCCACAGGTTTGTACTTTCTGATTGGACTTGGCAATGCTTCTGATATACCCGAACCTTAAGAATTCCTTCCTTCGCAAAAGGCCTTGGATTCCGTCATGCTGTGGCGCCGATCCCAAAGCTGCACGCCTGCCGTCCAGCTCAGCCAATGGTAATCCCCATCTAGGAACCCACCTACTGCTTGGGGCCTGATGCTGCATTGATGGCTGATCACACAGAGATACTCATACTGCTATCAACCAGCTGTTCCAGACACACATCACGTTTGAAGATTCTTAAAATCAAATACCTACGCTGGCTAGGACCTCCATTATCTATTCATCCATCCGTCCGTCCGCCCATCCATCTTCAAATCGCTCGTCCTGATCAACATTTTGGACACCACCAATATTAATTATCAGAAATGCACCAACTTATTATTGTTGATGCTTGTTTGTTGTTGTATTGGTCTAAGTAAATAAGTACTGTAGATGCCTTTATAACATAATCATAAAGCATGAATTGCATTTAATCATTTATGGCTGCTTGTGTTTAAATATGATAAGACTCTCTATGATCCTGGAAAAGTGCTTTACTAACCAAATGACCCAATGCATCATGCGTTAATGAACATTTTACGAACAAAAGGTCACATGTGAAAGGGATAATGTTGCTATAAATCTATCTCATTGTTCTTGGCAATAAATTAAAGATTACACTTGCTTGCACGTGCTTAATTCAAGCATCGGCCACTGGTCTTGACAGTCAACTGTGTGTTTCTGACCTACAACTAAGTATCTTAACACTGTTTAGCTAACTAGCTACTAGCTAATTGTTAATTGCAAACTGAATGGGATTATCGATTATTTATACAAATGTAATCATGAAATCGTGACTGCATCACCATTCTACAGTTTTAGTTGAGGATTTTAAAGTTTTCATAACGTTTTTCCATATAATTCAGTTTACATTTATCTATTTTCCCAAAGCACAATGTAACTGAGGCAGTACACTGCAAGCATACGGCTTTCAAGGAGCCAAATTAGGCTCAATCGCAATTAGGATAAGCATTCAAAAAGCGATATAACAAGCTACATAACACATTATACAAGACTATAAGGACATAATATCAGATGAGCTATTCAAATCAAACACCATGGCTGGGTTTCTACAAGACAATGATGGCAAGAGACCATAACCAGAGGATGGCTATTGACAATGGAACAGTCAGTACTTATTTACATTAGAATTATTTAGCAAATATTTTTATCCAAAATCACATGCAACAATAAAGGGAAAGTCAGACACTTTTTGGACCAATTAGGGGTTAAGGGCCAATAGAGAAATCTCTCTGCCAAACACAGAATTTGAACCAATGACCTTACAGTCACAGACCTAGAGCCGTAGCATGCAGAACCACACAATGGCCCAAGTCCATGTGCGCTGGGAAGTTGTTGGAAAGGATAAGCCTTGAGGCAGTTCATGAAGGTTGTGAGGCACTCTGACACTTAGACGTGGATGAGTAGATTTCATCATGGAGGAATCACACGTGAGACATGTCAAGAATGAGACGTCTCACACGGTGGAAGGATCTCCAAGCAGCACTGACTGTCTGTGGAAGCTGAAGGCACCAGACACTCGGATGTGATGCCAGTCCGGTACAGGATGTACAGTTGATGAACACTTTAAAGCTAATCATTCCTCAAATGAACACAAAAAAACTCTGAGATTCAAGCCAATGGCGCGAGGCCATAATGCTGCCGTCTGATCCACGGTGATGCTTCGGATATTTAAAACACTGATTTTGTTGTTTCTTGCAGAAAATTATATGTGATTTAATTTAATCGTACAAAAAAAATCAGTTTTATTAAAAACCAGCATAGAGGTAATGTAGATCACGCCTATCATACATGTTCCACTAGGGAACGTGACCCCATGGATTTATACATATGTGCTGGCTTGCCGAGTTCCCACCTAATTTTCAGCTTGCCGACAAACTGATTTCTGCTGCAATTTTTACACTTTTTACACATTTCTGCATCGTGAAATCGTGTTTACCTTATCTAAACAGCAAAACAAACAAACAAACAAACATTAGATTTTATAAATGCGTGGTTGCAGGTTACCTTTGAAAAGGGTGACCACATTTCGCAGTTATGCTAAGATAACAGCGATTTTAGTGTCCTTTACCTCATTCTGTACAGATTTGTCTTATTTTAACATTTAACGTTATGTTCAGATGTAATGGGAACACACCTACTCTAACATCCATATTCAATGCTCTTGTCCTTTAAATAATCATCACTCTTAGATTTAACCATGTGCTGATTTAATTGAAAAGGACCCATATTCATTAACTTGTACCCTAATTATTTCCTTTTTTATTTGTAAGAGTGTCAGAAAACCTTTTCACAGCCCTCACTCAGAGCTGCAGCACAGGTGGGCTTGTCATGTCCAGACATTCACTGGCATATTAAGTGGCTGAATTCATGAAACTTTGTGAACAATATGCTAGATAGAAATACTAATGTGAGAAGAGCAGAAACAAATATGAAAAGCATAAGCTGGAGATCCACACTGTCACATAAGGTGATGTGACATGTTCATACATTGATAAGTAACAAAGGAATAGATGCTAGATTCCATTCAGCTTATCTACTTACCGATGTCCTTTAACTCAATTATATTTTTATTTAACTGTGTTTTGTTCACTTTTTTTCACTGAACCAAGGACATCCCACTGTCTTTCTGATAATGAGACTGAATGGCAGAGACTTGCAACACTAATTTATAGATGCTTATAAGCTGGTGCAAACATTTCTTTTCCAGTTCGTAACATATAATTTTTTTACTGTAATTCATTGTATTCAAAGGCTCCCTGTTTATCCACAATATTTTAATAAATGGTTCGTTTTTGAGTATATATTATTACAGTATATTATATAATTGTGTGCGGGTAGATATATATATATATATATATGCACACACACGCACACACACACACACACATACATAACTCTCCCACCGTATGTGCACCTTTCATTCTGCCGTCTGACCGCCTCGTGCTTCCGCTGTGTGTGTTTGGGTTCGGTTGTTCTGGGAAGGCTGTCCACAAGGTGTAGGAGTGTGTTTATGGGACTTTTGGACCATTCTTCCAGGAGAATATTTGTGAGGTTAGGCACTGATGTTGGACATGAAAGCCCGGCTCTCAGTCTCCGCTCTAATTCATCCCAAAGGTGTTCTGTCGGGTTGAGGTCAGGACTCTGTGCGGGGCAGTCAAGTTCCTCCACACCAGACTCAGTCATCCATGTCCTTATGGACCTTTGTGCACTGGTGTGCAGTCATGTTGGAACAGGAAGGGGCCATCCCCACAAAGTTATGAGCATGAAATTGTCCGAAATGGCTTTGAATGCTGCAACATTAAGAGTTCCCTGACAAACAACCCCACACCATAACCCCCCCTCCACCAAACTTTACAGGCACAATACAGTCAGGTAAGTACTGTTCTCCTGGCACCTGCCAAACCCAAACTCGTCCACAGAGAAGCATGATTTGTCGCTCCAGAGAACACATCTCCACTGCTTTAGAGTCCAGTGGCAGCGTGCTTTGCACCACTACATCCAATGTTTTGCATTGCACTTGGTAATGTAAGGCTAGTATGCAGTCGGCCTTGGAAACCTATTCCATGCACTGTTCTTTAGCTAATCTGAAGGCCACATGAAGTTTGGAGGTCTGTAGCTATTGACTCTGCAGGCAGTTGGCGACTTCTGCACTCTGTGCACCTCAGCATGCGTCGTCCCCGCTCTGTGATTTAACGTGGCCTACCATTTACTTTTGGCAGTATAGTGTGTGTGTGTGTATATGTAACTGTGTCTGTTTGATGATTACATAATATAAGTTAGTCATACAAAACTTTCCCTGAGACTTTCATAAACTATTTGTAAAGGTTGCATATTCATAATAGAAGCACACCTCTCCCCACTTTGCAAAGAAGAAAAGGAGACAAAGCAACACAGTGAATGAGTTCCACCGAAGTCCAGGTCATGGACAAGGTAATAAAAGCACTTTGATCTCTGCATGGGACCAATAACAGGAATCCAAAGGGTTTATAGGAAGGAAGAAAAACTACCAGCATTAGCTACAAACTCTTCCCTTAGGCCAAAAAGCATGATTGAGCCGTTTAATTACCGAAGACACTGCTAAGCTGTATGTGCTAATGTTTTGTTTCTGACCATTTAACTTAAAGCTTTCTACGGTGCTGCTAAGTAGCTTTCTCCTGTAAGAATCTCTGTCTCAACTCGGAACGTTCACGACTTTTAAGCGTGATGATAATTGGGTCATATGACTTGAAAGGAAGTTAGGAGATCATCTGCATGCTGTACCAGGAAGAACCAGCCACAGTTACCTTAATGTTCTCACTCGTGTTCTTAAAAGGTGTGCTATGTAACACCGCAGTAAATAAGACGTGCCTTTTTTATTCTGTAATACTTTGAGTCAGTGTTATCATTTCTTGGAAAATGCAAAGGAGTTTTCATGTGAATAAAAGTTAAAGCTTCCTGGGGTTTGTGGTGGGAGTGGGTAACATCTCATGAAACCTGATCATTTGGCAGCATTACAAATTCACTAATCTATGGAATCAGAAATTGAGATAATGATTTAGTTATTTGTACTGCATTCACTGCACTGCACATAACACTGCATTTAAAATGGTTAGTAAACTTTACAGAAATACTTAATTCTGACTTGATCATCAGATCAATGCAAGCGGTTGTAACCCTTATTACATTGCCAAGCTGAGTGTAGCTCAAAAGTATAACTTGCAGTATTGTAAAAGTATTATAAGGCTTTAACTATCGCAATGCTTATAAGGTCAGTATCACATTATTAAGAGCCCTTATTCATTTTGAAAATCAACATTTAGAACACAGAATGATTTGAACTAAAAATTAAATCAATTTAAATGTATAAGTCATGTATTAGTCATGATTCCCATTCTAAAGATGGAAAGATATATACAAAGTAAAATATCACCCACATGTAAATTCTAAACTGTTCCAGCTTTACGTTTTATTTCTTCCATGGGCTGAAAACCTCAGGTAGCCCTTTTATTTCGCGAAGGTCGGCCTTGGGGCCTCGTCTTCCATGCCAGCGTGGGATTCATGATGTCACTACCTGCTTCAAACATGCACACTTTCACTTGAAGAAACGCAAACCACACGCCTTGCGCGGTTTCCTTCTGCTCTCACAAATTTGCTACGCTTTTTAACAACCCATTTCTCTTTCTGAAGTTCCCCGCCCTTTCCAACCAGAGTCACGGTTTCTCAGAGTCTTGCCTTTTTCATTCTTCTTAGAAGGCTATTTTAAAAATTACGGAGAAATACCTTTAAGCACAAAACAAACACAGTGTCAACGTCAACATATGCAAATGATTACAGGCGTGTTACCTAATACATTTAAAGTCGGAATCCTTCATTATTTATAACATGTCACCACAGAATTAGAATAAGAATCAGATTTATAGGCCAAGTATGTTAAGTCAACAAAGAATTTGGTTCTGGCTCATGGTGTCTCATGTTAGACAGAAAATATACTGTACAGACAGTGAACATATCATTTATAAAACTCTACCTTATATTGACTTCCTTGAAACAATGAAACAAATGATTCCATTGTGACTGTTTATGAAGTAAAGATGGTCATCTAGGTAGGCCTGAGACACAATGAGCATCAGTTCAGAAAAAATTAATATTAAGAAAAGGAACTTCTTATTAAGAAAAAGGTCATTCAAGTGAGTCAAGCACCCTTTAAATGTCAGCATATAGATATGAAAAGCCAAGCAAAAGCATTGAGCTGCGTCGTTTCTACAAACTGCAGATCACCGTAGAATATTAATAACAGTAATAACCATAATTTTCATCGTTGTCATCTTAGCTGCACCCAGTTCATCTATCTGGCCGTTTAATCTCTGCCAGATCAGTCAGCCTCACTAGAGCCAGCTGGGCCTCTTGACATTTTCAGTTTGTGTGTCACTTCCAAATCACGCACTAGCCACACTGGGCCCCTTTCATTCCTGGTCACATTATTATAATTTTCATATAGTATTTTTGCCTTAATGCGTATTTATAGCAGTGTTGCATCGCCAGCCAGAAGCTGGCATCAGTCAGTAAGCAGTTGAGGGCAGCAACGTAAGTGTCCTGGAAGCTCTGCTTCTTTACTCATCCTCACTGGCCTCTTGAACCGCACACTTACGGAGTTGGGCTCCAACATGGCTGAATATCCTGCCATGTGACGGTGTGTCAGAGTGCAGAGCGCTGCGTGGCAGGGCTTCCAATCACCACTGTTGCTACACCTGGCAGACGTCTGCGGCGCGTCAGGATGTTAAAACGTGCCTAATGAGCGCGAGCAGCCTTCATCATATCCCAGCATGCCAATCTGCTCGTATTCTGGGTGAAAAGAATATTAAATGTAAAGCAGTATTGCTCAGATGAATAAAAGTATGCATATGAAGTGCTTATTAAGTGCTTGTTATTATTATCATCCATCCATCCATCCATCCATCCATGTATCCATCCATCCATCCATCCATGCATCTTCCAGTTGCTTATCCAGGTCAGGGTCATAAGAGACTGGGAGGCTAATTCCAGACACCACAGGTCACCAGGCTGAGGTGCACTCTGCCATTCCATCACAGAGTACATACATGAACTTCCATAACTGAACTGCACCAGAAAATGTAAGAAACTGGAGGAGACCCACGCAACACAAGGGAGAACATGCAAACTCCATGCACACCCACACACACAGAGCAGAGGCAGGACTTAAACAGCCTGCCCTGGAGGTGTGAGGTAAGCGCTGTGCATTTTCGGCTGTTTTTAGATATGAGTTATACAGGTTAGTGTATAATCAGAAAAAATACTGGCATTCCCAGTGAAATATTGACACAGCTCGCATTTCAGGGGGTCCCAGGCATCGTTTCCCCCAGCATGTGTGTTTCCTCACTTATTCTGTCCACAAAAACAGGACGGATATGTAAAAATGACCTGCACTGGCGCCAATTACGCCGAGTCCACCTGTGAGGCATCGATGTGTGACTCGCATGACCGCTTCCATGTGCCGAAACGCTCGTTAGGCTGAGGGATGCACCTGGATCTCTCCCCACGCCTTCACGGGGGAGGCCTTGCTTCAAGCACTAGGCCTGTTCAGGCCACACTCACACAGCTAAGCACACACACCGTGTTAATTAATGACACTCAGTACGAAATGTGAAAAATTTCAAAAGTTTTTGAGATGAGATGGACAATTACCTGAAGTCAGGCTTCCTCCTTTTCAAAAACTCACCCAGACATTTTCTTGAAAACGTACGCCGTGGACTGAGTGTGTTTTAGAAATTTGCTTTTCCGTTATGCCTGATGCAGCTTGACATGGAATCAATGAAACTGAGGTCTCAATTGATTTTTACTTTTTTATCTGCTTTCTCTGTATTCATCTGGAATCTTGCCTTGATCACGTTCCAACACAATCCCTGTTACTCCTGGAAAGCCTTGCTAGCCCCATTCCAGTGTCATAAACTTCTGCGCAATGTGACATGCCTGTTAACTTTTTGGGGGCGGTGGGGGTGTAGTGGGCTAGGACGTTGTTCTTGTGATCAGAATGTCGCTGGTTCAAATCCCAAAATCAGAGTGATTTCACTGTTGGGTCTTTGAGCAGCAATTACTCCAGGGACTGACTGACCCCCTGCTTTCTCAGTGGCAGTTTTTCTCAAAGATTTTGGGTTAAAGCATCTGCTAAATACATAAATTGTAATACATGCTTTGAAAATGATCAGCCATGATGAAGGCGGACCTGTAATACAGGGGAGACATATATTCACAAAAAATAGGAGACTCATTGTATAAAGGGGCCAGTCTTTCTCATCTGCCTAAGCCCCAACTGCCCAGTCCCTGTCAAAGGCAGCCCCAACTCACAAACAGCTGCTCAAGTCAACTAATTGGCCAAACTTGGCTAAAACTGGAGACCTTCCTGTTACTGGCGAGTAATGACTTACTGGAAAAAAAGAACCTGCTCTCCTATTCAAACCCCCCTCCTCCTTGCCCCCCAGACAAACACACGCACACACACACACACACACACACACGCACACACACACACACAGAAAAAAAAAACCTCAATGCCACCCCATTACCTTGGCACCTGGCCAGACCATGTGTGTCACTGGGTGTCTCCATGGAAACAGGAACGCCACTGCTATCTGGAGAGCAGCTGGTGGATGGGCAGGCGATTACCCGCCAAAACAGGCCCACTGGCAGGCGCGCACAGCACAGCCCTCAGCTGAATGAAAAACGCAACATAAAGAGGACCTATTTAATGACAGAAAAAGGAGCGGATTTGTGTGCAAAAACAAGTACTTCTATGAGTCCATCTGTCTCCCTGGGGAGGGGTGCAGGGGGTGTGGATGTGGCGGGTTGGAGCAAGATTGCAGCTAACAGTCCAGAAAACAAAGTAGGCCTTCTTGTGCTTTGGCTCGTTCAGCCTGAAACATACACACTCTGCCACACCGCTCCGGCAGCTGCGGTGTGTTTTGTCTCCTTGTACATTTGCCGCTTCGATAAACATAAATCCATAAAACATGGCACAGTGGATACTTTGTGCACGTTTAAATGCTTGCATTTGCATTCTTCTCTTGTTTTGTCTATTGCTGTGACTCCAGTTTCGAGAAAATGGAAAAAGAGTTAAACTCGGCAGCGATCTGAAGGACGGAAAACCACATCAATCCGCCAATCACTTCCTGCATCTAAGACGTAAAACACCTGACGATGCGAAAGCATTCTCACATGTAAAGGGTGTTTTAAAAAGGAAAAAGTGGCGAGGTTGTTGTATCTTACGCAAGTGTTTTTTTCGACTCAGGTCGTGAAAGCAAAAGTGAGTGGATTTAACCAGAAGGCCCTGATATTTTATAGACAAACTGAAGCACCTCTGAGATCATCCAGCAGATCATCTGACTAGGATTGTTTGAAAGACTAACAGGCTGCAATATCCATGTGGTGAACTAGCAACCAGCTGAGCCGCAAATGTAAGAACTGAAACAAGGTTTTGTATTCTAACGCACAATAATCCTGCTTGGTCCTGCACCCATTACCCTCATAATCAATGAGACTTCATCAAGCTTTTTAGTTTAAACTATATATAGTTTGTATGTGTAGTACTATATATATATATATTTGTGTGTCTGTGTGTGCATGTGTGTCTGTATGTAAATACATAGCAGTACACGATAGCAGTATACAGACTCCACTAGATCAGGGATATTCAAATTACAGTCCTCAAGGGCCGAACCCTACTGATTTTCCAGCCATCCTTCACCTGTGAACCGGATGTGAAGCCCCTCTGGCCACACAGAAATTATTCAACTAACTACTTAGGAGAACTGAAAACAAGGCCTGGATTTGGAACTGAGGTCCAGATTTGAAGAGCCCTGCACTAGATAATAATGGGTTTGAAGGATTGGTTTCCATGCCCACAGTGGGAGGGCTTAACACCCACTGCCATTGCTGACAGGTTGAGCCCTACAGGAAGTAGGTAACCAACAGGAAGTGGCTCCCAACAGTCTGCAGGTGGCAGCTCACAATTACCCCACCCACCTTGGGATTTTCAGCCTCATTTAGCCCTCGCTTGCACTCCTACTTTTCTTTTGGTTTTTTGCATTATCTCCCCTGATTTTTTTCCATATAGCTAATTATAGCCAATATGGAGATAATGTAACTCTTTCATTTCTCTCGCCAATCAGAAACCAACCTCGGCCACATGTGGATGATTCTGTGAACAGCGGTCAGTTTGACAGCTGTACTGGAGAGTCAGCACATTAGATTATTGCTCTTTTAATACTACTCAATGTACTAATGTAATGTATATGTTAGTGTAACACGAGTGACTGTGTGAAGTATTCTACCATACGTAACTATCACGTTACGTAAAAGGTAAATCATTCAAGCGAGATTTTAAATATGATTAGTGTTAAACTGCGCAGTACACAGGAAATAACGATGCACAGGAAAGCAAAATCCTCAGACAGACTTTAATGAAGAGTAACCAGCAGCCATTATACCAGCTCATTCGTGCCAGGGTGGTCACACTCGTAGCTAGGAGTCATCTCAGGCGAGGCGCCCAGGTGGCTATCAGATTGAAAGGCGGAGAAAGTTGTCCCTGGAGGCCAAGGTTTTTATTACGACCTCTTTATGGGCATCACCCCCTTGATTTATGGGCTTATATTGCAATCTCTAACATAGCATCAAACATACAGAATGTGCTACGTAGCTCTATAAAGGGACAGAATGGTTGCTGGTCTAATTAGCCAAATACCTTCTGGGAAGGAATTAGTTGGGCCAGCCATGGAGAAGGGTGAACCCAGATCTGATCATGTTCTACACAGCCTTTTTTCAAAAGCAAAAGCACATTTCAGATAAAATCTTCAGAAAAAAAGTTCGTCTTTCCTATTACTCTTACACAACTTCGTCCATTGACACTGATGGATGTTTCTAGAGGCCTCTCAAGTGATGAACTTTCACTCAGGGCAATGGCAGCCGTTGTCTGGGAAGTGATTATGCGAGGGGAGTACGAGTCGTCGCAAACGAGCAGACGCATTACTGGGCCACACGTAGCGAGTTATAGGAACTGAACAGAAAACCACATCCCTGTTCTAGTCTCTAAGGAAGGATGATGAAAAAAGCCAACAAGAGAAGCATCGAGGGCTAAAAAAGGAATATATATCGCAACAGGCCAGCAAAACAGCCCTAGATACCTAATTCATCTATCTTCACACCTGACAGTTTGCAAATAAGTCTGTGCAGACGACTGAGTCACTCCCCCTTTATGACGCTTAAACCACGCCAGAAACAGCAGAGATTTAGTACCAAGTAACAGGAAGCTGGAGGCCTTGTCCTTTCCGCGGTGCCATTAGCACAAACTATAATATTTTATTGCTGTTAGGAGTTGAAATTGAATGAAAAAATATGATTATGCTCTTGGGGTGGGGGCAGGGCTTCTTAATTCTAGAGTATAAATTTTAACTCATAAATCTGCAATATCTTATTTATAACCTGACCGTTATGGCCTGCAGTGAGATCTCACAAGTCCATTTTGCTTTGCATATAACCTAGCCATCACAGGTCATATTTGTTGGAAGCTAGGGGTGATTCATGGACACATGCTAGCGTTCTGCTTAGACTGTTGAGTATGGCAGACATCCACTCATCCACATCTGGGGTGGCAGTGTAAGAATAGGACATATCCCAGAAAGCAGGGAACACTTTAGATGGCATGCTCCTCTATTTTAGGATGCACTATAAGCTATGGAGACACCAATTCACCCAACTGCATGTCTTCACTTCTATAAAACACTGACAGAACATGCAAACTCCACACATTAGGGTGGGATTTGACCCGGAAGATGAGAGGCAACAGCACTATCCGCAGATATCAACCAAAATTGGCATTGATGATAAGCTAAATCCCTTCAATGCCACAACAGATGAGGCACAGGAAAAAGGCCAAGCCAAAGAAAACACAACTGGTTACTATAAGCCTTGTCATCTGAGGACGACAATCTGTTGTCTTATTTTCCCCCATAATGCATTGCACCCAACTCGCTCAGTGTTTGACGTATTACAGACGAGTTCTGGGCGATCCCTCACCATACTGGCAGTGGTGGAGTGTCCTCCAGTGTAAGTCAGGGCCCGGGAGACGGAGACTCATCCGTCACATTCGCCGCTGGATCAGTATGTCCCTCAGCGACAGAAGAGAGGCATGTCTCCCGACTGCGTCTAACGCCCTCTGCGGCAGCTGCCCCCCCCCCCCCCCTATCGAAATAGGAGAGGATGCAAACACCTGGAGGTGTCAGGCCCCATAAATCAGCGCTCGGTGGAACGGCGCGCCACTGGACTCGCGCTGACGTCTTCGCCATGCCGCCGGGGCTTCGGCAACAGGCTGCAACTCCGCCGGCGCCAGCGGGGAGGCTGCTGACATTCAGGAGAATCAGTGGGAGAAAGAACATTAGTAAACAAGCGTGTGAGCCAAAGCCAGCTGCAACCGAACGCCTCTCAAAATGAGCACACAATCGGCGGGATGCTTCCCGGGGCTCGACAAAGGCTCATTTGTTACCATCCCATTTGGATCTCTCAAGCTTTAGCTGAATACGCTTATGGAGTACATTCCTGTGTATAAGAGCGACTAAAAGCAGCCGGATCATTTATCAGTCATCTAAAGGAGCTGCTTTTTTTCTGATATATTACATAATGTTTGGCCGAAGAAGGCCAGCGTTTTTTGTTTATTTTACCTGGAGTTTTACTTTAGGTCAAAATGTGTTTATTTTTTTAGTGCAGTTCTTGTGTTTAAATAGGAAAACAGTTTATATTTCAGTTATTGCTGTGTTTGCGTTTGAATAGATTGCGTTTATTGTGTTTTCTTTGGAATTGTTGACTATTTTCGGTCTTCAGCGCAGACATGAGGATGATTAAACCTCGTAGGTAATTGAAGCTTTAATCTTTTGAATCTTTAAAAAAAAAAACTGTTTGTCCAGAGTGGACATAAAGGAAAGAGACAGATGCATCATCAATCCTCCGTTTCCTTCTGTTAGCCTTTTTCCAGTGGCTCCCTGCACTCCTTTTAAGAGCCGCACACAGCCACGGATCAGCAGATTGGGTGTCAGGGTACCTTAGCTGATTGGGTTGAACATTCTAGATGGTCAACCGTAATGAGTTATTCTAGTGTAGAGTGATATATTTTTGGTGCTTGCAAGTGGGCAATTGTTTGATTAAATTCTCCCAAGCCAGCCCCAAAAAAATCAATATGATCATGATAGTGATGCTAGATAAATGAGAGAATAAATATCTAGGCACGTTTTTCTGAATTTATCCATTTTGGAAATAGATGGCCCCCATGGCAGCAGCATAACATTCAGAGTAACAGCAGCAGGGACATAAATTAACTCATTTTCATCCGCTTTGAATCTACTAAAGCAACGTGATTGAGTAAATGTGTCACAGGTGTGCCTGAAATGCCTACAGGGGACTCAAGGCCATATTTTCACAACTGGTGGAACCAGCCAAAAGGATTCGTTTGCTAAGCTAAAGACATGAGTCTCAGGGAACCAATGGGGCTCTTCGTGGGGCTCCAGGGGATCGTCCTCTCTAATGTAATCATCTCATGTATATGCAATAAGCAGCTCTGAACAGAAGTGCTCTGATATTGAGAAGTGGTTTGATCCAATTAAAATCTCTGAATTTTCGAGCATAATGTAATGACACGCATCCTAAAGCTGGGGTCTTCAGTCTGTAGGGGGTCATCCAGCATGTATTGAAGAGCCAAGATGCCTGCACCATCAAAACTGGCTCCTTTGTAAAGGGTTGAGGGACAGTTTTGGAAGGGCAACCTCAGAAAATGGGCATATTTTCATTCCGGCTGAGCGGAATGTTCTAACAGAAGAGCTTGTGCTAATGTTCTGTGGGTGCTGATCTCTTTGCCTTGGAGAGTCTGCCTTGACATCGATTTGGCCACCAGTAGGGACAGGAGGAACAGAGTTACATACCTACCCTTCGGAGAGCAAATAGCAAAAGGTTTCCACAATTCAATTGCACTATATACTAATTTTGCCACAATGGGTGAATATTCCACATGCATTGATCAGCGGGTTAAGCCCTTGTGGATGTGGTTGGAAGGTCGCCGATTCAAATCCCATTGTTATGACTGTGTGGAGCATAGACGAGGGATGCAGGCGAGGAATACGAGGAGTCAGGAATAAGGGGTTTAATGGGCATTCGGAGAGGCAGACAGGACAGCAAATGTCAAAACACTACAATGACAGGACTGGGGAAACAAACGAAAACGTGGACTAAATACATTGGACTAATGACAACGAACGGAAACAGTTGTAAATCCACACAGAGTAGATGAGGGGGCATGGTACACGGAAGGAGCGGGCGATAGGGGCATGAAAGTACCCGCCCCCCCCCCCGCCCCCCCAAAGGTGTGAACTCTAGTGTGAACTAAAGGGAGCAAGGAACAGGACCAGGGACACGGGACCTGGAAAACAAGCAAACACCAACAGGGCACAGGGAGCAAGACAGACACGCAAAACAGAAGCAAGGACAGCAACCCAGACAACAACTGACAAAGAATGGGAAAAGCTAACAGGCATGGGGCAACAACACAGGAGATACAGGTGGAACAAAGGGGCCAGGAGTGAACGAAGGCACAGAAGGACAGGGAGTAGACACAGGGGGTGCAAAAGCCGAGGGCAAGGAATCAAAGGGCGGGGGGAAACAGGGAGCCGGAGGGAACCCCGGCAGACGAGGGGTGGCAGCCGCAGGGGCAACAGGCAACCGCGAGGAGGTAACGCAGAAGGTGGCGAGGAGGAAGGCGAGGAGGAAGGTGGAGGGAACAACAACGGGGACGAGGAGGAAGGGGAAGGGGGCACAGGCAAAGGGGAGGAGGGAGCAGGAGCCACAGCAGGCGACGGCGTGCCGCGACCGATGAGGCGAAGATGGGGGTCCCACAGTCAGCCGACGAGGCATCGGAGGTGGGACTGCAGCCAGCCGACGAGGTGCTGCAGGCGGGATCGAAGGCGACCACAGAGCCAAAACCGGAGGACCCGCATCTGACCGCCGAGCCGCAGCCAGGCCAGACCGAAGGCAAGCCAGGGGGCAGGACGGGCAGGACCCGACCCCGGTGCAGGTGTCCTCTCCTCTTCTGGGAGACTGAGAGGCTGGGGCCTGGCTGGGATCTGCCCTGCCGTGATAGTGGCAGTGGGGCAGTCACTGGGGAAGTCAGGGAGGTCAGGAAGATCCCCAAGGGGTCCCACTCGAGTTCCTCCTCCAACTCCCCTATGGAAGGAGGAGCGGTGATCCAGCAATCAGGGACCTCCTCAGGGGTCACAGGGGCAGGAGTAACAGGCGGCGCCGGGACCTCGGGAGCGGCAGGGGGCAGAGCAGCAGCCGGATGCGGGGCCTTGCTCAATGCAGCAGGAGCCTCGGGCGTGGGCAGAGACACAGGAGGCGGGGCCATCGCAGGCGATGTAGGAGCTGCCGACTCTGGGCCAGCAGGGGGCGCCGCAGGAACCGCCGACTCTGGGCCAGCTGGGGGCACCGCAGGAGCCAGAGGCAGATCAGGTGGGACAGGCAGGTCAGGCGCCTGAAGGAGGGTCAGGAACAGGGAGGACTGGAGGTGGTGGTGCAACAAGCGGAGGCAGCACAAGAGCAAGAACCTTGGGCGGCAAAGCAGGAGGCGCTGCAGGAGATGCTGCAGGAGGTGCAGGGACCACAGGGGGCGAAGCTGCAGGCAGCACAGGAACCACAGGGGGCGAAACTTCAGGCAGCACAGGAACCACGGGGCAGGGGCGGAGTCGGGGCACTGCCCGGTTTAGAAACTGGGGAACCCACGGAATAGTGTCCAAAATAGGTTCGTCCCGGTAAAGGTGCAAGCTGCCGGGCTGAGGATTGGGAGGGGCTCCTCCCGACCAGCAGCAGGGCAGGCAGCGGAGACAGAGACGGCCCCTAGGAGTACTTCCTGCATTTCCTCCCGTCTCCGGTTCTTCCGCTTCTTCTTTTTTCCTGCAGCGGGCGTCGGAGTTTGGGGCATCTCAGGGAGCTTGGACAGCAGATCATATGGCAGTCCTCTGGAGAGGGTTACCCTGAACATGTTGGATTCCGCCACCCCACCTCTCAGCCGCCGCAAGTTTTTGCACACCTCCGCTGCAAGGTGCACGTCTTCGGATAGGGACACCTCCTCAAGGATATTCCTGCTCGGACAATTAGGGCATGATTGGGTCCTAAACCCCAGCTGCTCTACAGACTGGCTTACCTTGCTTTACCTGCTTTACAATGGTTCCACCTACGATATTTCAACTTTCCGATGGTATAGTCAGTTTTAGATTTTGATCCGTTCCCAGGCTAACGACATGCCACACGATGTTTTCTACTGATCAATCGCAGCATCCATCCAGCCATGCTTCCATGGCATGCAGCCATTAACTTGCATTCTTTTATTAACTTTTCAAATACTGGAATTTAGTTATTTACAGTAATTGATGAGATGATCAGAACGTTACCCCATCATAGGTCAAGTAGCATCTGTACATAACAATTCAAATGCTCAGCTTCTTACCACTGGGTCTGTTAAGAACGAAATCCAGGTCTGTGAAAGAGCAGAAGACGGCATGCTGGGTAGAGGGAACACGTCTATTTTCAAGTTCCCATGTGTGCTACTGAGACAGACGGTAAGCAGATAGCAAATATTCAGGCAACAACAGGAGTTTTCTTAAAAAAATGTAAATTATTTTAGGATTACAAAGTCTCAAAAGCATGAAAATGGACTTAAGGATGTCAAGAAAAACAATGCTTCTGTGAAAATACACATTTTTTGGTGGGTCTCCTTCACATCCACGCTCCCCCAGGCCCTAATTAAGACCCCATAAGCTACCAGTACATATTTACCAAACACCTCATTCCATATGTTTGGCTGGAAACTGGAATTAATCTACAAAATAAAAAAAAAACATTAATTCCAAATATGGTTTGAAATGAATTAACAAAGAGTTAACCTTTTGCCTGATTGTGGAGTCAGGAATATGAGCTATTTTAAATTCTGGATTTAATTCCAGAAAAACACATTTTTTTACATTGAATTGAAAAAAATAAGGTGTCCAAAAATGAGAAGCAAAAGCTCTGGAAAGTCCAAGAAGTCCAAGAAGCTTGGGAGAATGATTAATGACTTCCTGAAAATTACTACGTAAAATACTCCAGAAGAAAACTTTGCCAAGGGATGGACTGTGTCACTACAGTTGATGCCATGATGTTAATGGAGCCTGTCCCAGGAAGCATGGGGCAGCAGGAAAGGATACGCCTTGAATGCCAGCCTGTTAGGGGGCCCAGGCACACGCACACACACACCACGGGCAATTTCCAGAAGCCAAATCACCTAACCGCATGTTTTTGGATTGTAAAAAATGGTACCCAGGTGGACCTGCACAAACCTGTGGAGAATACACACATACACACACACACACACACACACGTATAAAAAACTGGTTTAGAGAAAGTTGAAGACTGAAAAACTGAAAATAATATCGAAAGCATTAAAGCCCAATATATGATCACTTACAAAATATACACATAATATATGGATATTTTTAGACAAAGAGGTTGGACATTAAGTAAAAAATAAGAATTGAAAAAAATCTGTGAATATTCATGGGCTGAGTTTCTGACGGTTAAATGTGAGATGAGTCTGGTGAAAATGTCCCTGCCAGTGATCGGCAAACATTTCGCTCTGTGCAAATGTCAGATCGCAGTGAATTTTGAGTGAGGGAAAGAAGGCGCAAGCGCGCCTGTAACAGTCGAATGGCAAAGACGGATGCCATTGTTCCCTTCATGATGCGTTAGGTGGGAAAACCAAATCAAATCTGAAAATGTGTAACATTTACCAAGAGGTACCGCCCTTTTCTCTGGTTTCGGTGGTAGATTAATACTTAACAGACTTGAATATAAAAAAATGGGTTGGTTACATAATATGTATGTTTTAAGTTTACCACTCTCAGCAATCTTCCATGGATATAAACAAACTTGACTGAGCACAGTTTTTAATGAGTGTACTTAATAATTAAATCCATACTGTGATTACTCTGGCAAACACATATATAAACTGATAGGTTAAAACATCACTGCATCCTAACTAACTCTCTGAAGATTTGCGCTCATTAGATCCCATTTCGAGAATGATTGGGTCGCCAGTTAGCAAACAAGTCTAGACAAGCCGGCGAGCGAGACTGCTCCACTGAAGGAAAATAATTCAGCTTAATTAATTTTGGGTGTAAGATCAAATTACTATGACGTTACTGCTTAGCTGATGCTTTCGTCCAAAGAAACTTGCAGTGTGGGCATTTTTACATAGCTGGTTATCTTACTAGAGAATTTTCAGGTCATTCACTCTGTATGGTCGTACTACCTTGAAGATCTTGCAACCAGAACCTGTATCCTTAAACTGCCAACTGCCAAGCTACAGTAGTGATACCTAATCCCAGAAATTTCCTCAGAAGTGTCATTGGTGTAACATGTGGTTGTACATATTTCATTAGGAGTGTATTTTAACATGGAAACTCTAACTAGCCTTGAAGTAATTGAGTAAACCAGGGAAAATTGATTTTATAATGCACTGATATTTATATTGTTTTGTTGCTTAGCCCATGACTGCAGTTTACAGTTCTACCTGTTTGTACAGCTGGCTATTTGCATGGAGCACTTCATTATGGGAACAATTTGCATGGGCATCCAGCCATGCTCACTTTTGGGATGCATTACATTGGCTTTACTATTACATGTTTTAAGTGAGTATTTAATACAATCGTGGTTTTAAAGGGCAGATTGGAGCCATTTCTTAAGCATGAAAACATTCTCATCAGCAGCAACAATGTAGGGAATGAGCATACAAAGTTTACCTAATATGATGTTCAATCCATCCATCCATCCATCCATCCATCCATCCATCCATTATCTGCCGCTTATACAGGGTCCGATCGCTGGGGCAGCAGTCTAAGCAGGGATGCCCAGACCTCCCTCTCACTAGTCAATAATAACCAAAAAAATAACTGTAGATGAAAATAGTTGCAAATATTCAAAAGTAAAAGCTGCAGGGAAAAAAAACTACACACACCGTAAGTGTTCTAGGTAAAAAGGCTCCCAAAAGAAGACCCGACGGATATTAAATGGCAATATCGCTTTAGTCACTTCTGACGCTTAATTCACTGCAATTCAATTTATTTTCATGAGGCACCTCCCCCACCCGCTACAAATCCCTGAAAAGCATAAAACTGAACAGCCTCACAATTCATTGTTTTGAACATTAAAAATCCTCCACACAGCATAGAAGCAGAGAACACCTGGACTGCTTTACTCCCGAATTAAGGCGCTTGTCCAATGGCATGTGAGGGGGAAAGTGGACGACTGAAGAAGCCGTAGGAAATCCAGGCTTTGGCATGGGGCAAGACCAGAGGTTTCTCCCAGCCCCTAAGTCCATGTATCTCACTACCACCTGCCGCAGTACCATTGCCAAGTCTTGGCTGCTCTTCCATCTGCAGATACACAGAAACTGTGAACATGAAACAATGAACACCAGATGGGGAAAACATCTTCTCAAGCTCCTAAAAGACAACACAGGTGGAGAACACAAGGGAACCTTTAAGTTGGTGCCAGACCCTTTAAGACGGTCTCAGAACCTTTAGGTTGGTATCAGAACCTTATATTTTTTGTCGGAACAAAAAGAAACACAAGTAAAATCTTTCAGAATTGTATTCAAGGTGGCAAAGATTTGCTGACTACATAGGTGTCTGCCTTTGTCGAAAAATATTTACATGCATGTTGACATCAAATTTTGACCCTCCTTTTATAAGTTAGCATTTATTCGTTTATAAGCAGACTTAATACTGCAGTCATAATGGCTAAATTCCAGGAGCAACAGGCAATGGCTGCATATGGGTCCTGTATTCATATCAAAAGCCTTTGACTTACATTGGCATGCCCTCTGGCTCATTCTGTCAAGCACTGGCCGCCCAGGAAAACGTACCGGTGTGCTATGACTGCAGCCCGGCAAAATGCCCGCAGCTGTTCTTGGCTGCCGATCTGAGAACAAGAACCTCAAGGTGGAACCTGGGGTTTGAACAGGTTTTCATTGTTACGCTGATGCTGTTTCCAATTTTGTGGTCACCGTCTACATTACCACCCGAAATCTCCCACAGGAAGTCAAAATCCGGTATGGAATGGATGGTGGACATTTAAAGCTCAGTCTTAAATTCAAAGCGAAGGATAGTTCCCGCAACGGTTATTGTAGTGCTCTGATATGACGGTGATGATGCCATCATCGCTCAGGCCCCAAATGACATGCGATGTATTCTGATGGACTTTGTCAAGACATTAGAATGTCTAGTTCTCACTTTAAATTAAAAAAAAGACAAATTCTCAGACAAGCACCACCTGGCGCAGCATCAGAGGTCACTGAAATACATTCCTATAATAATACCCTTGAAGGTCTGCAGTATTTCCCCAATCCTGGTTATCCATCACCTCCAGATCCGACATAATTCCCGACCTTAATTGTTCCGGTGGGTCTTGTCCCAGACCGAGAGAAGAGGGGCTTTACGAAAAGATTTTATTGGCAGAGCATTAGAGTGGGGAAGTATTTCAACAATAAAAGGCGTCGAGACGTTTCGCGATTTGTTGGCTTGTGAAGATCTCTGGGAAGTGGTTACGTTTAGATAAAGCAAGTCTCTTTGGAAGCCATGCAGACTGAGACACATATAAACATCTGCCAAAGAGCGCTTCCAAAGAGCACCCTCTCCTGCTACTCCTTCTGACGGTTTTGTCGGGTCCTCCTCCCTCGTGTACAGCTGAGTGAGTCATTTCATGCCGCCTCCGCACACAGCTCGGATACGTGGCCCCCACCCTCCCCGTGGAGGACTTCCTAACAGCGCAGTGATTAACTTGTCCAAATTAAAAACACCAAGTCGGCTGGAAAAAGGGATGTGGGAAGTGACTGTTAAATTGTCATCTTCTCCCCGTTTTATGGGCCTTGGGGATCTGTTTCTGAATCCAATATTTCATCCTCAAAGCAAAACAAAATTGATGCCTTCTGTCTGGCGTGTAATTAAAGAAAGGCGTAACATAAGGCCTGACCCCCTGCCAGGTCACCTGCACTTCTGTTTGGCACCCTTCCTGCACAGGGGGGCAGCACATGAGCTCAGTTAAACAGCTTCTTCTTGAGCTCTGAAGGTCTTACAGATCCGATGCGAGCTAACAGCCATCTGATCACAGACACAGAGGCCAAACCCACACCCCACCCACACAATGGGCTGACAAAAAACACATCAGATGAAACTTACTATTTCCTACAGGTAGTGAAATATCTGACAAAGATGAAACCATTTCTCTCTATTTGGGGTATTTATGCTTCAACAAAAGGGGCAGATACATGGGAATGTATGGAATGTGAATGTAAAATGTATGTTCACATATGTAAACATCCCAAAGATCGTGGTTATGTTAGGGCACCGCGTTCTGCTTCTACCTTTTCCGTAAGAGTTGCAACCCGCCTGTATCATTGGGTTTTACGTAGAGTTGAACTTCAGCGTCCACCTCAGCTGCCGATTATCCTCAGCAGCGGCCAGCAGCCATTAGTGTTTTCTGGGATTTCCTGGCTGAGCTTCCTGATTCAGTGTCGTGGGCCGTATTCCTCAGAGCTGCTGTGCTGTGAGGGAGAAGATAAATCGGCATGCAGTTTGATAGGAGACCTCCTCATAGCTGAAGGCATCAATTCAGCAGAACAGAGGTGATGCCTGGGAAGGGGACTGGAACCAATTGTTTGCTTTGTCGAACCCGATCATCGCTTTTGCCATTTGGAATCACTGATATGCTTACTGTAGTAGATTTTTCAAAGAAATGTAGTATGCAGGCACACAGAACAAAGTAATACTAAGATGAATGATAGTCATTGATATTATCTGAAAATTCCAGAAAGGCCAGACTCAATCACTTGGATACACTGGTCTCCGGCCCACAAACAGAAATAAATTTCGTGGAGGTCTGGCAACTACTGATAGGTTGATGCCAGTAGATTTTCTTGTTGTCTGCAGGGGGTTTCCCTTGATAGATTTCGCAGATTGGGGGGCTGAAACAAATTTCAAGGGAGGTTCACACTTGTAATTATAGTACCAAGCAGCAAACCTTATCAGTATCAAAACATTTCAGGGGGTGGGTGGGTGTTCAAACCTGTTATTGTACTATGTGTACATAACTGGTCTGCTCTGATTTTTCAACTTTTTTAAGCTGGACAGAAGTTCACACAATGGCCAGGTGGTGGCGAAGTAGCTTGTATTGTCTGAGGACCTGTGGTCCCTCCATACCCGATTCCCACATCCTGGTCAAATGTCACATTGGTGCATTTCTCCAACGACGCCTAAGACACCTTTACAGCAATGAAATTAGCCTCTGAGGTCTTTAAGAAAAACAACACAGTTATGGTTGTGAAACTAAGCAAGACTTTGGTCACTGTCCTTTTGTGGAATGTCTGCGTAATCTCCACATGACCTCTGTGTGACCTATAGATGACCGTCGACACATTCCATCTGCCAAAGTTTAAAGAAATCCAGGATAAAGTAGATTTTTAATGTCCTCTGTACATGCTATGAAGTTATTCAGTGTGACACCTGGCCCTAACAGACTGAAATAAATTTTGTCTCCTGGGCGCCTTTTTTATTTATCTCCGGCCTCAGCAGAGCAGTAAAACCAGCTCTCACCATATGTGCGTTTATGCTGATTTAAATGTATAACGAATAAAAAAGGGCTTCATGGCAAGCTGAGGTTAGAGTGAACCCGCCTTATGTAAATAGCGGCACAGGACTGGGACTTGCTCTGCCGCTGCCGCTGACGTTTGGAAACGCCTGCCTCCCCGAGCTTCGCCTCCTGCACGGTGGACTTCAGTCTCACTCAATTCCCTGTGATCTCATTACAGTTCTTGGATCTACTGGCATCTTCTCTAAGCTGGAGTTGCCTCCGTGTCCAGCGTCTTGCAGCCATGGTGTGACGTTGACCCGAGTGACAGGGAGGTGACACACAGAGGCCATTTACTTTCAGACTTTGTGGGACGGTCAAGCCTCTACACTCGGCACAACCCCAATGGGACAAACCCATCATCTGAGAAATAAAAGTAATATACATCCTATCTGGAAATGACCCCTACAGCACAAAACACGGTATACCTCTGTTTAATAGACCCCTCGAGTACAACAGTTCTTGTCTGACTGGATTCGTTATGCTCAGTTCACAGTGTTTCCCCTGTTTCCATCACGCTATTCACCTCTATGTTTCTGGGCCTCGTTATATAATCTCAGTGAAAGACTCTCCTGGCAGTTTCCCCTTCAGTTGGCCCATCTCCAGTTACAATAGGACTTATTTTGTCTTTGGGCTTGTTTTTGGCACCAGCTGCTCTTTAACACCACAACAGCTGACTGCTTTGTGTAGCTCTTTTTAAATTATTAAGGCTCTTCCTTTGATCTGGCCCATTGCAGGTTAAGAATGGATTGCTTGTGTCCGTAACAATGCTCTTTATTGCCATGCGGTTCCCCCTTTTTGCTTCTTAAGGCCTATTTCTCCGAGAACATGCCTAATAATTCAAAGTGATGTAATGATTTAACTGGAAGCTTTTGTCGCCCAGTCAACTCTTATGAGATTTCATATCACGGCATTCGTGTGCAATGCAATAACACAAAAACTGGATTCAGTGCTATTAGAAGATCCCTTTCAAGATGTCATTTTATTGTTCTTAAAGCACAGAACAAGCCAGATGTCCAGCGAATGCATTGTATATAATGAATGTACAGGGAATTGAACAGTATGCTTTTCTTAATTGTTGTGGAAGTCCGTGCAGGTTCTGATTTATTACTGAATGTCAGACTAACTGCTGATTTATTTGTATACAAAAACAGTGCAGTTCTGCTTGCGTTTAAAGCCTGAAGCAGGTCTTGAGATGAGGCCATGGTCTTTTCGTAAGCATCTCCCACATACATTTGCTCACAAATGTCTCATCGTCCATCGGGCCCATATTTCACACACACATACACCTCTTCTGATATCAGTATAACACCATACGGAGAAAACATATAAACAATAGCTAATGCTGTCCTTTCAGAGAGGGCTGGGTCTACTTTTTCAGGGGTCCTTGGCAAAGCTATACTTTGGAGGCCCACTACCAAGAGAACTGATCATTTCACTTCCTCCACAATGCAGGTAATTCATGGGCCGTATCACCTGCCAATTCTGATAGCCAGAGCTGGCCATGTTCCTGCCTGAACATAAACATTTTCATTTCATGTATATGGTTTTCTTTTATTTATTATTATATTGTATAATTATTCTTATTTATAAATCATTTGTGTGTGTGTGTGTGTGTGTGTGTGTGTGAATAACACAGTCTTTTCATGACCTTCATATGGACCCTCTTGTGCTGGTCGGGCCTTAGGCAGCCTCCTACTTTTCCTCAATTTGGCCCCTGCTTTCAGAAATTACAAGCCCAGAAGCCAAGACTTTATTATTGGGTTTATTTTCAGTCTAAAGTCTTAGACAATGAGGATGAAGCATCAGGCATATACAGCCTTCATGCTTAGACTGATGGGCCTTTTTGTGACTTTTGGGTGACCTTCTCCCAGAGCATATCAGGTTCTTCTTAAACTGGTAACAAAGGATTCCAGCGTTTTCCTCTGAGGTTGCAAATCTCCTCGTTCCACCTTTGTCATCCGTCACAGCCAAAAAAATAGAAGAGCGAAGAATTCCTATGGCATTTTTGGCCAATAAATCATGTGTGATAGCTGGATCTTGTGTCTAGACCAAACACCATTTATTTTCTCTCTCGGTTTTTAAACGCAATGGCTGCCCTGTCTGTGTTTCCCAAACGCCAGCTGGGTCACTCAAGTTGACAAAGAGTCAGCTTATTATTTAACTAATCTCATGGTCAGGCAAGAGGGTTTTCCAGGTTCCACCCCATTGCAGAAGCTACTCATGCGTAGCCTAGCATGCAAACATGGGCCACATCTATGCCTGGTCACTGAGAATGAAGCTGCAGGTTTTACACTAATTTAAATTCAGTAGTAGGGCAGAGAGAATGGAGTTTTGATCAGGGAGATTCTCCTCCATGATAATTAATAGAGCCCATCAGCATGGTGGTCGATGGTGCAATCTACCCAGGCCAAAATACCGGCACAAGATGGAGGAGGCTCAGGACGCCGCAAGATGGAGGAGGCTCAGGATGCCGTAAGCTGGAGGAGGCTCAGGACGGCGCAAGATGGAGGAGGCTCAGGACGGCGCAAGATGGAGGAGGCTCAGGATGCCGTAAGCTGGAGGAGGCTCAGGACGGCGCAAGATGGAGGAGCCTCAGGACAGCACAAGATGGAGGAGGCTCAGGACGGCACAAGATGGAGGAGGCTCAGGACGCCGTAAGCTGGAGGAGGCTCAGGACGGCGCAAGATGGAGGAGCCTCAGGACGGCACAAGATGGAGGAGGCTCAGGACGCCGCAAGATGGAGGAGGCTCAGGATGCCGTAAGCTGGAGGAGGCTCAGGACGGCGCAAGATGGAGGAGGCTCAGGACGGCGCAAGATGGAGGAGGCTCAGGATGGCGCAAGATGGAGGAGGCTCAGGACGGCGCAAGATGGAGGAGGCTCAGGATGCCGTAAGCTGGAGGAGGCTCAGGAGAGCAAAAGTGAAAGTCACGAAACTCCTAGCAATTTTGGTGCTGCACTGCAAAAAATTACTACACAAATTTATGCAGCAATGTCTACAAATATCATACATTGGATAAATCAGTAACCGAAGTAACTTCAATAAAGTTCTGCAATTTCCAAAAACTGGAAGTATTTCCACAATTGTGGTCACTAGTGAATGATGTCAATGATATTCTCCATTAGCTATTTGGAAAGAGCAAAATAAGGTTCACAATTGACGATAAAATCATTGTGATTGTTTTTTTTCTGTTGTGGATCTTTAATATTTTATATATATAAAAAAAAAAATTACAGAAACCATAATCAACCTAAAATGTGAAATCCATGCATTTTTAATTACTTCATCCAGTTCGACCGCACCTATTCCCGGCAGCGTAGGACGCAAGGCCGGGTTACGCCCTGAATGCGATGCCAGTGCTTCCCATACCTCAGACATGCACTATGGGTTTACAGATGTCAGTTCACTTAGCTGCATACCTAGGACAGGAGGAAACGACAGGGTACAGAGGAAACCCAACATACTGTACAAGCTGCACCTGCAGATAGGGGGAGGGGATGGGAGCCCCTGGCTGGATGCGTGAGGTCACTGTGAGCCCCTGGCTGGATGTGTGAGGTCACTGTACTGACCACTGAGCCACCGTGCTGATTCACTGCTCTGGATTCTGAATCTCCACAGAGTTCAGCTTTAAATTTTAGGTTTTTGCATTCAGGGCCTTGGCAGCTAACAGGGAACGTTTAGCCGACATTATGCGGTCTTCTGAAAGCTGGCCGAGAACGTTTGTACTGTATTATTCACTGAATATTATTTCAATATTTTACATTTTACATGGTTCATTTGTTCAGAGAGATAATTGGGAGCTTGTGTCTTATACTGATTTTACTATGGTTACTTGATTGTTACTGTGTATGATATGTTTTATTGTATTGTTTTATTCAATGATTTTATTACATGGATTTATTGTATGATTTTCAGATGCTGTTTTATTATTTTGTTGTCATATTGTGATTTGGCTTTAAAAGTGTAACACACTTTCTGACAGTGTCTGAGAAAGGTGCCGTACAAATAAACTTTGCATGCATGCAGCCCATGTAGGCAGCGCTGGACAGCCCATTAGATACCATAGGTGGCCTCCTAGGGTGCCATCATCTGTCGGGGGAGGGGGGGTGGGGTGTTTGGGGGCAGCTACTGACTTAGAAGCTGATGTCACAGTGGATCTTGCCCAGAGCTCTGCATGTGCTAAGTCCGGGACACCTTGTAAACCACAGTAAATGGTGTGTATTATAACGTAGCTAATAATAATACTTTTGCTTTAGTAGAAGATGTTACTTTGTTAAAATCAAGTGACATCCGATGTCACCAGGAAGACTTGCAGCTTTAATGATGTCAGGCCTCTTTTGCCGGTGGCGGACGCAGAAAAAGGTGTCGCATCCTGTCTGCTGCCTCCTCGGGCTGAGATGCGACCTGAAAGCGTGTGCGCGCTGAGCGTGACGGCGCTCAGCGGTCACATCTTAAGATCTCCTGGCGCTTAAGGCTCCCTGGCATCCTGGGGAGGTGCATTGCATGCGACCGCCTGCCTGCATCAGGGAATACGTTGCTCCTCCACTCAGCTTCCCCTCCGCATGGCCCCTATATTGACATATGTTGTGGTATTTTGCTGGAGAAATGTGAAAATTTCCAGAATAAAAGTTGCTTTAAAGTGATATCAAGGGTATTTTTTCTAAAATGACAGAAAAAGAAAATATAATGATCAATAATAATTGATCGTGAGATGGTAAGGGAGTGTGTGCGTGTGTGGGGGGGGGGGGGTGGGGGGTGGTAGGGGGTGAAATCAAATGAAGAGCATGTTTATTCTGCATTGTTATTCAACAACACAAACAATTCCCTTGTGTCGTGACCCTGAAGCAAGCCCTCACAAAAATATTTACAAATATCAGGTTTTAGAAAATGACATATCCATAGGTACAAAAATCTCTTCACATGTGACTCAGCTGTTGACATCTCTGATGTGATAACTTATGGTATTAATTCAGGGAATGATGGCAGCCTGGGGCCAGGACTGGATGGATGTTTCCTCTAGATCAGGGTCCACAGAAGACAAAAGCACCACAGCTGTGCCACCGAGGTCCCTGCCTATACATTAACATACCGCAAGTTACAAGGTTTTTAAGGTGACCAAAATACAGAAATGTTGCCCCTGTTAAACTACACAATGCTTCACAGATATTAATAAACAGGAGTAAAAAGAGTGTAATTTATAATGCAAAAAATACCAGTACGTGATATAGTTGGAATTGCATAAATTGCACGCTGCAGAAGAATGAGAACAAACTGCAAAGTTTCATGCTTTAAGAGAGGATTTGCTTTTATAGGGAATAATGTTCGGTGCACTGAGGAAAGGCGTGACTCCCAGACAAAGCTGCATTGCCCTGAGGGGAGTATAAGAGGAAGTGCAGAAGATGGAGAGGAGACTCCATATTTCACTGTCTGACATCCACCTCTCATTACCTGCATCCTCCGCCCTGACAGCCTAAATCGCAGAGGGGAGGTTTCAGCAGCAGTTCTGCTCTCAGTCAGCAGGCAGGTGGGATCCCCCCCCACCCCCACCCTGACAGCAACATGTTGGCTATGACCTGCTGTGGAAGCATTCTCAGGTTGACATCACACTCTGATTGGCTGGCTCAGGATGGGTAATAAAGGGAGGGTGGGGCTCCTTAATGCCTCCACTCTAACAATTATGACATAACATCTATATTTTACATCAACATTATGATCTGTTCATTTTCAGCAGCTGCTTATTCAGTTTGAGTGGTGCTTCTCTATAGCCTTTGCCAGGAATTTATCTGATCTGGATTCTTTACTGTGGCGACATTACACCCTTAATCAAACACCAAGTTGCTTTTTCTCAAATACAATCCTCAGAGGTCCTTGCTTTTTCTCCAACCACCATTTTATACAATCTGGTGCGATGGTATATAAAATAATGAGCTGCAAGTGCCAAGCAAGGAAATTTCAGCCATGGCATCCCATGCAGGGTGTTTCCTGCCTTCCCAGTGCTTCCTGGGATAGGGATAGACTCAGGTACTGTCTCGCCATCCTCTTTCCTAAAGGGTTTAGTCCGATCCAGGCTGGGCCAGCGAGCGTACAGTCAGGCTCAGAGTCCGATCCTAGGCTGGGCCAGCTAGCGTACAGTCAGGCTCAGAGTCCGATCCAGGCTGGGTCAGCGAGCGTACAGTCAGGCTCAGAGTCCGATCCTAGGCTGGGCCAGCGAGCGTACAGTCAGGCTCAGAGTCTGATCCAGGCTGGGTCAGCAAGCGTACAGTCAGGCTCAGAGTCTGATCCAGGCTGGGTCAGCGAGCGTACAGTCAGGTTCAGAGTCCGATCCTAGGCTGAGCCAGCTTGCGTACAGTCAGGCTCAGAGTCTGATCCAGGCTGGGCCAGCGATCGTACAGTCAGGCTCAGAGTCCGATCCAGGCTGGGTCAGCGAGCGTACAGTCAGGTTCAGAGTCCGATCCTAGGCTGAGCCAGCTTGCGTACAGTCAGGCTCAGAGTCTGATCCAGGCTGGGCCAGCGATCGTACAGTCAGGCTCAGAGTCCGATCCAGGCTGGGTCAGCGAGCGTACAGTCAGGTTCAGAGTCCGATCCTAGGCTGAGCCAACTTGCGTACAGTCAGGCTCAGAGTCCGATCCAGGCTGGGTCAGCGAGCGTACAGTCAGGTTCAGAGTCCGATCCAGGCTGGGTCAGCAAGCGTACAGTCAGGCTCAGAGTCCGATCCAGGCTGGGTCAGCGGGCGAACATTCAGGCTCAGAGTCCGATCCTAGGCTGAGCCAGCGATCGTACAGTCAGGCTCAGAGTCCGATCCAGGCTGGGTCAGCGATCGTACAGTCAGGCTCAGAGTCCGATCCAGGCTGGGTCAGCGAGCGTACAGTCAGGTTCAGAGTCCGATCCTAGGCTGAGCCAACTTGCGTACAGTCAGGCTCAGAGTCCGATCCAGGCTGGGTCAGCGAGCGTACAGTCAGGTTCAGAGTCCGATCCAGGCTGGGTCAGCGAGCGTACAGTCAGGCTCAGAGTCCGATCCAGGCTGGGTCAGCGAGCATACAGTCAGGCTCAGAGTCCGATCCAGGCTGGGTCAGCGGGCGAACATTCAGGCTCAGAGTCCGATCCTAGGCTGAGCCAGCGATCGTACAGTCAGGCTCAGAGTCCGATCCAGGCTGGGTCAGCGGGCGAACATTCAGGCCCAGAGTCCGATCCAGGATCGGCTACAAGTCTGATCCAGGCTGAGACAGCGAGGCCACAGTCGGGCTCGGAGTCTGATCCAGGCTTGTTTTCTTTTGCAAATACATTTATTTTTGACAACACTGAGTATACCTGCACAGTGGAGTTTTTGCTAACACTGTCGTACTCAACATGTCTGTGTGTGTGTGTGTGTGTGTGTGTGTGAGACATTGTGCATGTGCTTCTTCTGTGATGGATTGGAAATCCACCTAGGTCCTCCTGTCCCATGTCCCAGAGCAGCCTCCCAGCTCGCTGCCTCCCATGCCTTGATTAAGCAGTAGTACAGATGGATACATTGTGCTCAGTAATGGAGATACTTGTCCTTTTACATTATTTCCTCATCATTAGATTTGTGTCAGAAGCTAAATATATCAGACCAGTCACAGCCCATTTCTCTGTACTCGGAAATGGAGCAGCGATTCTGAAAGGAGCCAAACATTGTTGATTAATATTTACAAATACTTACAATTGAAGCACCCAGATCTCCAACTCTAATTTCAGCAACACAGCTAATTTAAGCAATAAAATGTGTGTCAATGAGCGTATTCATCCCAGAATTGCCCGACTCTCCAGACACAATAGTCTGCAATTATGATAAAAAACCCAGAACGTTTACAGAGAGAGAAGAGGGTGTAAGATCCGAGGACAGCAAGGGACAGCCAGAGAGGCGGGAGTGAGTCATTATTGAGGTTCTGGCAAGGGCCTGTCTCCGCAACTGTCATGCGTCTATCACTGTAACCTGCTCTGGGTCACCTGACACCTGGAGTATGAACACTCACGTATGGTTTGCAGTTTGGTCTGCCAGTAGGAAAGAAGAGTGATGATGTCATCAATAACTCACTCGAACATAGATACACACACATATGCATAGAGACAAACATACATCATTCTTAGCCTCATATCATATTTAATATATAGTAAATATGTAACTTAATGTATACCTAAAATGGGCAATAGTATATATATATATATTTTTTTTTTTTGTTAATGACACTATTAAATTTACATAAACTTTTCATTTTATATATATACATATATATATATAAATAAAATGAAAAGTATATGTAAATTTAAGTGCCATTAACAAAAATCATTCAAACATACACACACACGCTCTGATACACACCTGTCTACTTACACACAGACATATACATGGCTTGATACACACCTACCACACATACATCAAGTTTAATATTTCTGTATAAGAGGTCAGTCTTCAGCACGTAGAACAGACTCTGTACTTCTTGCCATCCTCTATGAATTATCTTCCAGGTGATTTCTATAAAAGGCTCATCTCACAGATGACCATGACCCAGAAAATCATTCGATAAATGTCGTTTGCCGCTGCTTGGTGATTCACTCCTGGCCGAATGTGTAGCTGTTAGCACACTGGACAGGAAACATGCAATCCTGCCTCTTGGCAATAAAAAATGGTCACAAATGACAGACCTCAAAGGGAATTTCACACATATTTCTTACTTCAGCCCAAAAGAATAAAAATGCAAAAATAACCTTTAAAATAACATTTTTAGATTCTGTATTTAGTGTTAATCAATAATTAAGTATTAAATATGAAATGATACTGCGCTGTATGTGACATGCAGCTCTCCAGTTACACAGCTGTTTGACAGCTGTTCAGCGCGCTCCCCATATCCGCAACGCCCGGGGGCTTTGGGGCTGTTAGCTTATTATTGCCCCACATAGCGCCCCATACCCCCATAATTGGCATGTGGCCTTGCATGTTCACATGCACCCACCCACTGACGCGAGGCAGCAGGGCTGTCACTGTGAGAGACCGTAATTGGCTGTCAGAGACACAGGCCGGGAGAGCGTCATGTCACCGTGGCACCTGTGCCAGCATCGTGCCGTTTCTCAGGCAACGGATCAGACGATGACCTCATCGGCATCTTTAAGGGCAGCCAGAGTCAGAGGTGACCCCCACGTGTACAGGAAGCAGCCCACTCGCTCTCAGCCAAAGCCGTCCTTCCTGGGGCTACCTGATGTTGACTCACCTCACTTGTTGTCAACGTTAGTGGCAGAAGTAGCATAATCAGCACTGTAAGTTCCTTCCTGTTTGCATACATTTTGTTTACACATGTATATGTGTCTGTGTGTGTTTGCAAGTGTTCAAAAAAGCAGTCAGTGAAAATGTTTAAGGCTATTTATGGGGGTAGTACGTGCTTTTACCTGGGTACTAAGCATATTGTGTATATATATATATATATATATATATATATATATATATATATATATATATATATATATATACACCACCAGCTCACGTAAGTTGTTAAATAACTCAGCAAGGTATTGATTAGCCAAGTGATGTGGGGTTGTGGTTGAGTGAAATTGGTGCATTGGATGCCTGCAACTAAGGGGGGTAATGTAATGTTAGGAGGGGGTTTGAAATGGCTACGTTGACACACTTTGACAGACATAACATCAGAGTTTTACACTAACATGAAGCTCATTTAAGTATCATTTTCACTGTCTAAGATTTCATCTAAAACAATACAGTTGTGATGAAAACCTCAGTCTTTCTGCCGGCACATCCCAGTTCTTTCATGATTGTATGTTCTTATTTTTTTTTCCTTAAAAGTGCGTGTGAAACTGTAGGTGGGGGCACACTGGAGGCACAAGGGTGTTCACACTGTCAAAAACATCAAACTGGGGTGGGTGGGGTGAGGGGGAAGGTTGCAGATGCAGTGAACAACAGCAGCGCTCCAATGAGCCAATGAGAATCAGTAGACGTTCAGACAGCAGCATCTGATGCCACGCGGACGTGGACGTATCGCCGTTTTCTCTTTTCGGAAGCAGTTTAGTGAAACGGGCCGAGGGCGTGAATATGACACGTGGAGCAGACGGGCCACCATGAGCGGGATCTTCTATGGCTGAACGCAGGTGCCGTCGTCCTGGCGAAGTCTAATTATGATTGAAGGACACCGGCAGCTTCCGATCCCGGCCGAGCGGCCGGCTCTGTGCCTCGTTCCCGGGATGTTAAACGGCGACTGAGCATGTCTAGACAGGAGTATTGATCGGCGAGTCAGCTGAATGAATCATGCAGGCAGTGGCCTCTTGGCCTGTGTGGGGGCGGCCCGGGCGCTGAAATCTCACTCTCTTTCACCTTACAGACTTGCTCTGGAACTGGATCAAAAGCGATTGCATGCATCGAGCAGGGATTGCGATGCTGCTTTGTTCATGTATCTGGGTGCATTGCTCACCTTTTACTCATCTCCCCCCCCCCCGTCACATGCATGGAAGTCCTGGGGAAAGGTGTCAGCGCTTGCTGTGCCGAGACGGTCCCTGTCTCCTTCCCCGCCGTTCCTCAGCCTCGCTGCTGATTGGCTAAAACGTTCTGACTTACAATTGGCTGAGAATCAAACACAGGTGGGAGGTGGGGGGTTGCTTGACTCCGCTCCCTGTTGGAGGAAATCATGTCACTGGAGCAGCCCATGGGTAAAAAGCGTGCTGTCAGGGAATGCCAGCGGGGGAGCCCTCTGTGGAGAACCCGCGCAAGCTACCCGCCTTTTTAATTGGCTGGTTTGTGCTGGGTGGCGACCAGATCCTTACCTGAGACGTGCGAGCGGCCCGACAAAAGGCCGGCTGCCAGCCAATGCCATCCGCCTCGCCACCGACACGTCCTTGATGCGATCCTCGAGTAATGCGACGAGGCGCGTTCGTATCTGAGGCAGATGTGCCTGCTTGGTACCGGGCACCAGAGAAGCACTGCCTTCTGGGAAGGAGACCGGGGGGGGGGGACAAGGTGACAGCTCCTCATACGGTGGGGGCAGATGGCAACACGGGCTGCCAGGACAGATCAGTTTTCTCTGTATGCCAGCGTCCTGCAGTGACCATTAATTAAAGGTGGCTAGTAACAGTCAGCCGGGGAAGTAACAGCACATCTGCGTCTACTGAAGGAAGACAGATGCGAGGTCAGGCAAAGAGCGGGGATCCGTTTCCTAGCTTTAAAATCCCTTCATTCAGGCGTACTGACAAACACAATTGCACCAATGATGTCATACTGGGTTTTGTTTGTGATTCGCTTAAAGGTTTTGCTAAAGTCTTGCCTTACTTAAAGTCGATACATAAAGTTAAACCACTGATTCGTCCTTGGTGGTCGGTTACTGCACTCTGCTTTATACTATTTTTATAATTGACTTTAATTTGATTATTTGCACCAAAACAAATTCCTTGTACTCGGACAAGTAAACTTGATTCGGATTCTTATCCTTGCTTGGATGATCGCTTTAGGTAGCCACGCTCTGTGATGTCATCCATCTGTCTCCATGGAATCTCATTCATATTTCACAGTTCGATGTATATGGAGGAATATTGTCACGGGTAAAGAATTCCTCGCTCCTAAACATTATAAAGGCACCTTCCTTTACCGGAGTGTGACGTCCCCTTCCGTCCTGCAGAGTGTTTATCTCCCTCAGGGTTATGGCTCGGTACTCCTTGGCATGATGCTGCTTGGTCCCGAGCTGTCAAATCCCAGCGTGACACTGTCAGCGGGGGAAGGATTGGGGATTAAACGGGACGGATTCATTCCAGCTGGTAAACTGAGGAAAGTCTCATTGAAAACATATTCACCTCAAACTGAATTTGCTCTTCAATAAAACAGACACATTTTCTTTAAACATATATTTTGAAATATAGTCCCACAATTATGATTAAATACTAAATTAAAGTTATGTTATGATCCTGTCTGATGATCACTGATCTAAAATTCAAAGTCTGCAACAGAATCGATAGTCCGGGAGATAAATAATTCATTCGCTGAGGGTTTTAGGGGTCACAGAGGGCTAAATTGCCGGAACCTTCTTTCCCGCCTGGCCTGCCCACTCAGCAGGGATGTCTGGATGTGGCGGTGGGGTCTGTGGGCCGGTCAGCACATTTTTCCAGAGAACGAACGCGTCGCACAGACAAAGGGGGCGCTGTGGTGTGTGTGTCTCCGTACGCTGATGTGGTGGGGGGGGGGGGGGGGGGGGGGGGCAGTATGTGATACCCTGTGATGCTGACAGCCACTTCTTTCCCATAATACACTGCAATTCAATCCTCATCACATTAAGTGACTCACAGCTCTCTCCTTCTTTACACTATTTACAGTAGATGAGGGCATAATTGCGATCGAAAGGCATATTTTTAGATGTCAAGTATGCTTCTAACCATCAAAGTGGATCTTAGGACACTGGAATATCAGAAACATAGTGATGCAATTGTAAATACCCCATCCATGCATCCATCCATCCATCCATCCACTTAGAATTGCACAAATCTCTAGTGCAAGAAACAGTGTTTCTCCACCCAGTCCTCTGGGACCCCCATTTTTCTCTCTGCCAGCTTACAGTCAATCAAGATAACCAGATAGCTGGTGCAGGTGTGCTGGGAGCTGGGATGGAGCGAAAAATTGGGCTGTCTGGGGGTCCCTGAGGACTGGGTTGAGAAGCACAGGTCCAGAGGGGATGCCTCTTCATTACAGGAGACCATCATTCCCACTGCCAGCGTACAGTACTTTAGAGTCTCACATTCAGCAGAGCTACAGGGCCAGAGAACCGGGCTGACCCAGCAGAAAGCCCTCAGGAGGATGTGCTCACAGATCTCACACACATAGAGCTGATTTAGAACTGAATGCATTGCCCTGGAGGTATGAGATGGCACAACCAATTTTATGATTCTGAGTTCTAGTACCCAGTCTCTGTTCCCCTTCCATGACTGATGTTGATTGAGTTTTTTTCCTGTCATCCTGGATATTCTCCCTCTGACAATTTGCTGAATATAAACTCACCACACAAAACCTTAGCTGTGGGTGGCTGATTAGTCTTCTACTGAAGACTGTGGGTAAAATTTCATGATTTCAGCTTGCCAGCCACTGTACTGCACACCTTCTTCCATGGGCAAGCAGCTGATCCCTTCTGAGACACAAAAATATATATTTTGCATGATATATGATGCAACTTCTATAGTACCTGCCACTCGTAAGCGTTACAATTTTATGAGTGATTTGATGGCATGATATTCCCAGACTGAACAAACGAATTAATATATTTTCTCTTAATCTGAGAGCTGGTTATGAAAAAAATAACCTTTATTGATCCCTCCTGGGATTACAAAAATAAATCCCAGCACCCTCCCCCCCAAAAAATAAACCCAAAAAAATTTAAGTAATGAATGAATGAATGAAGGGGCGGCATGGTGGTGCAGTGGTTAGCACTGTTGCCTCACACCTCTGGGACCTGGGTTCGAGTCTCCGCCTGGGTTACATATGTGTGGAGTTTGCATGTTCTCCCCATGTCGTCGTGGGGTTTCCTCCGGGTACTCCGGTTTCCCCCCACAGTCCAAAAACATGCTGAGGCTAATTGGAGTTGCTAAATTGCCCGTAGGAATGCATGTGAGAGTGAATGGTGTGTGAGTATGCCCTGCGATGGGCTGGCCCCCCATCCTGGGTTGTTCCCTGCCTCCTGGCCATTGCTTCCGGGATAGGCTCCGGACCCCCCGCGACCCAGTAGGACAAGCGGTTTGGAAAATGGATGGATGGATGAATGAATGAATAGATAAATAAGAAGCGAATGCACAATATATTGATACATTTGAGGTACAGACATGGCGAAGCAGACAGCATTGTGTGAAGCCCCCCCTTACATCACCCCATATTCTGTGTGAGTGAGACAGCAGAGCGGAGATGAATGCAGTTGTGCTGTCCTTGTCAGCGAGGACGCCTCATTCTGGAACCTTCCCACTGAGATGTGAGGACACGATTAACATTCAGTGGCTCGCAGTAACCCTCCTCTGTGCCTCTGCATACTTTATTTTATACCCCTTTGCTCTCACTTTCCATAAAATTCACCTCGCTTACATATTACCCAGCAAACAAACTAGCACTGTGCCAATGTGGGCAGAAACACTGGCCCCAAATGGGCAGCCCACATTGGCCCGATTGGGATTTGCACATATAAACATATAGTTTGCCCAAAAACGGGCTACCTGGAACTGGGCCAGTGTGGGTATGGTGTGGACACAATGGCCCATTTGGGATTTACACATCGATACGAGATTGGCCCCAAAACATTGGTCCCATGTGGGTGAACATGCAGCTGGCCCAAATTTAATCATAAAGTGCTTATAGGTCAATATATTTCATTATTTTTTGTTTTTAGCAGTTTCAAGGATTTGTTGAAATATTTGATAGTTTTACATAATACATACAGTAAATGCAACACAAGATTTTCCTTAAATCTTCAGTTTCAAAATTAAAAACCAAACCAGAAGACAAACTTCAGCTCAGGAGTCTGCATGTCTAATGTGTGTAATTCATGCAAAGAAGTTAATTTTGTATTAATAAATAAACAAAAATATCAATTAAAAACAGCTTAAATACACAACACCTTGTAACAGGACAGGCACCTAAATTTGGAAACTGACCTAAGTAGAGCATCACAGTGCGACATTTTTTAAATAGAATTTGCCATTCTGTGCCAAGCTAAATAATAATGCATTCAAGCAGTTGCAAGCCCTATATTGTAAATAACCGTCTGAATGAATCTAAGGAAATTCAAAGTGTGGTATATCTTACAGGCAAAAGCTTTTTTGCAATGGTGAGAGTCAGTACTTGCAGATCTGGGGATGCAGCCTCACTCACAACTGGCTGTTTGTTCGCTTTTACAATCAGTGGCCAAAACAGTTACCATTTTGTTTCAAACGTTAAGCTCATGGAACAGACTTGTGAGATGAGTCACAGACGGACAATAGTTTTTATAAAACTTAAATCGAAAGGCTAAACTAGCACCCCTATGAAAACATGGAAAAATTGATAGGCCTACTTTAAAAAAACCAACTGAACACATTGATATAAAAACCACTGCACACCACTGTGTATTGAGATGTAAACTAATTAGCAATCTAATCTGATAATGTCAGGTTTCGCCGGTAAGCGGGTAAGGCGATCAGGCAGGCGAGGGGGCAGGTGAGCGGGCAAGGAGGCGGAAGTCGGGGGAAACTGGGGATTTATTAAAGGGCAGGACAGAATGGCGCAGAACACTGGCACTGACATCGACTAACATCAATGACGGACGAAAACCAAGGCAAGACATGGACTGAAATAGACGAGACTGAGCGAAAATAATCGGACACAGCTGGGCAAGATCAGGGAAGCACACGTGGATAATCAGGGGGCGTGGCACACACGAGGATAATCAGGGGGCGTGGCACACACGAGGGTAATCAGGGGGCGTGGCACACACGAGGGTAATCAGGGGGCGTGGCACACACGTGGGTAATCAGGGGGCGTGGCACACACGAGGATAATCAGGGGGCGTGGCACACACGAGGGTAATCAGGGGGCGTGGCACACACGAGGGTAATCAGGGGGCGTGGCACAAACATGGGTAATCAGGGGGCGTGGCACACACGAGGGTAATCAGGGGGCGTGGCACACACGAGGGTAATCAGGGGGCGTGGCACACACGAGGGTAATCAGGGGGCGTGGCACACACGAGGGTAATCAGGGGGCGTGGCACACACGTGGGTAATCAGGGGGCGTGGCACACACGAGGGTAATCAGGGGGCGTGGCACACACGAGGGTAATCAGGGGGCGTGGCACACACGAGGGTAATCAGGGGGCATGGCACACACGAGGATTGGACGAGCCGGGCATGACGGATAGCTTTCTGACAAGCAATTTTAAACCGTTAAGACTTTTTTACTGGTAAGATAAATAGTATGTTAAAATACGTGTAAATAGCAAATAACCAGCAACAGCAGCATCAAAAAAACTTGTAAATTACCTTCTGAAAATTCACGCCTGTCCTCACAAATTCCCTCAAAAACTACCCCCGTGACACGAGGGGAAAAAAAATCGTTATAGTGCATGGGATATGTAAAGGCGCATATGCGTTTGAAAAACTATATTATATTACATTTAAAAATAAAATAAGACTATTTTGGATATATGTGTTTATCATGGAAAAATATTTTAACTGAAATGAATGAATGAATTAATCAATTATAATTGTTTAATGCTCACTTTTAAAATCAGGACAGTTATTACATTGGCCCAGAACTACCAATCTAACACTGGGCCAATGAGGGACCTCTTGACTTTTGACTGAAATCGGGCTGCCTTTAATTAACCCACTGTGGGCCACCGCTGTAATATTTATGTGGGCCCCTACTAGCAACTCCCACATGGGGCCACTGTGGTATCTAAATGGGTTGCCCTAGTCCACGTTGCCCTTAGTCTGCCCACATGGGGCCAATGTCTGCATGTTTGCTGGGTAATGAGCCACTGCAGGCTTTGGGGTAACCAGCAGTAGCTACTGCTTCTTGACGTCAGCTGCTATACTTGAAAAGCTAATTCCTTTCAGCAGGATGGAGGTTTTAGGCCATCAATGAGTTTCATTTGCAGGGGCGTATAGAAGGGCGGGGCATCAGGGGCACTGGCCCCTACTGAAAGCTGATTGGCCCCCCGGAATGACCCCTTCCCAGTCACTAACCAAACAAAACATATATAATAATAATAATAATAATAATAAGGTTGCCCACTCAAAATGAGTTATAGCCCCCCATCTTAAAAAAAAATCCTGAATTCTTGCCATGATAGGTTTGGCTTGGGCCCCACTGAAGATATCAGGAAATGAATGTGATGGATCCACTCTAATGGTGTGCCCAGAAAGATACGTCTTACAGGTTTGTGTTCGATGACATTTGGGAGGTGAAAGGAGTGAGCAAGTGAAGTACAGGGGACAGGGTCCTGACAGGTGACAGGAAGTGAAGTATTGAGGGCAGGGCCCTGACAGGTAACAGAAAGTGAAGTATTGAAGGCAGGGCCCTGACAAGTGACAGGAAGTGATGTACAGGTGGTAGGGTCCTGACAGGTGACAGGAAGTGAAGTATTGAGGGCAGGGCCCTGATGCATGACAGGAAGTGAAGTGAAGTACTTGAGGTTTAGCCCTGACAGGTGACAGGAAGTGAAGCACAGCGGGCAGGGGCCCTGATGCATGACAGAAAGTGAAGTACAAGGAGCAGGGCCCTGACAGATGACAGGAAGTGAAGCACAGCGGGCAGGGGCCCTGATGCATGACAGGAAGTGAAGTACTTGAAGTTTAGCCCTGACAGGTGACAGGAAGTAAGAGGCAAAAGCTGCACAGGTGGCATATGCTGTATATTCATGGACTTGGGAATGTAGGACGAAAGAAAGACACAAATGAAATGAATATAACAAATGTCATGAACATCAGGGACCAAGACGGCTGTGGGATAACAGGTTTTTAACAGTTTAATTGAGTGACCTATGACATTCTACATATTTCCATCCTGAAACTTCCTTAAACAACTAGGACAGTGAATACCTTTGTCCCTCAAGAAATTTCTAGTTTGACCTTTGTGCCAAAGAGAGTGTAATGACAAATTTCATATGCATGCACATCTCAGCAGGCACTAATGAGGACAATCTGGTCCAGGGATCGATATGGGCTGGGAGAAGGGGGGGCAGAATATAATGACAACAGAAATGCCACTAAAGGTCACCATGAACTAGGGGTGACATATCCTCGTCGTCACACACCATCTCTTTATTGTCCCTGACTCTGCCAGCGTTGCCACAAATCTCATCTAATCAATCCGGGCCACGGTGCCATCTGGGGCTCATCACTGTGGAAACGGATCCTGCAGTCCACCAGGAGAAGATAGGACAGGATGACTCATCACTTTCCGTAAAACACAAAACAAACACGAGGTACGTCAGGGATGATGACTGGCCTGCAAATATAGATGGGAGATAGCTCATGGAAAATACTGTTGTGCAATGGATGGCCTACAGGATGCATTATTACTGATTATAACAGTAATATGGGGGGAGGGTGCTTTAATTTAGCTATTGAAGTCAGATCTGGTGGGCTGACGCAGGTCCAGGCCTGAATGCCCTCCTGACTGGCAAACGTCAGTCTCGCATTTACCATCCTCCTTAGATCCATCAATGCCAAAAACACGTAGCATTCATTCATATGTGGCCAGCAGGAAACGACAAATTAACATGGAAACTGCTGTCCTGTATAGAACTGATTCAAGCTTACAGAGGTGACTAACAGGATAAAACACCTTTGCTAATAATCTAGCATTTGCTGTCACCATTAAATCAAATAGACTAAAACTACGCACAGAAAAGAAGAAACAGCAACTCTAATAGAATATATGAAGGATCATTTCAGAGAAGTAAACTGGTGGCTTTTACAGAATATATATTAAATTCAGCTGTGCCCTTATCTATAACTAAATATCTATGTTAAGTGTTGGATACATGACAATAAGACCACATGTCCCTCCCTCTTTCGCTGGAATCTGCAAACTTATTATTTCCATGCCATTAATGATGTGTGTGTACACCCCTGCCTTGTATGAAATATTTTGATCAATAAAGAGATGGAGGGGTCCTAAAGTAATATTTAATCATGTTTAGCATAATTGCTTTTGTCTGAAGTGATGTACATCAAGGCAAACAGCACGTTGCAAACATCCATGCTATCGGTGATTCCTGAAGGTGGAGAGGGAATCTGAGAACTGGATATGGTTCAGCAGCTCATCCCACCACTGGGGAGCCACACGAGAGAACCGACATCTCACATGGTGAAGGACACCCTAGGCAGTGAAGGTTTGCTGACCGACGGGGCGAGATGGGACATAGGTCACGAGATAACAAACAAGAAAGTGATAATTCCTATTAAGAAAGTTACAGAAGGGTATTCCATTGTGGTCTGTTATGGAGGTGGGGGAGGGCAGTATTACCCCCCAATCTATTATTAACCAAGGTCAAATTTAATGCTGCGGTGGAGAGTTTGCCCATTCATTATTCATATGGAGACTCCCTCCATGGAAGGCATGGAACGGGATGTCATAGCTCAGGCAGACCTGCAGCTTAGTGCTCAACCGCTAACGTGGCTACGCTTTGTCAGCTTTTTACTACGCTGACAAACAGGGATATCTAACATATGAGATACCCCTGAGCTTTGGACAATTTAACCACACACATACAGATATACAATGAAAGTCAAAAAATATAAATACACTCTGTGTTGAGAATGATATGCGATAAATTTAGAAATTTGATAAATGTGCATATTATCTTTTTAGCATATCTAATGAAATGAATTCTCATACTCTTTTCCTCCAGTAATAATAGGTCATTGATTTCCTGTTCTGAGACATAAGCTTATGGGTATCGTATTCCCTTACTGAAAACTACACCAGATGTCTATAGATACTATCATGCTAGATGATTCAGTTTTATCCATCTTTGATCCTACTATCGACCATGTTTTCCATCTTCCTTGTGTGGCACCTTACTTACATGTGATGTCTGGATAACCTTTCCCTGCTGGAGACAGATCGCTTTCACACCTTGAGCATCTGAGTAGAAAACAATGCAGGCTGCAGGCTCCGCCTTCAGGTGCAGACCATTGGCACGTGTCTGACTCTGCCAGCTATCAAAATAGGCCTGCATTGTTTGTGCTGTGGAAGTCGCCAGTAGATAACAAGACAGGAAGCTTCAGATTACGCTGGACCAGTGTCCTGTATCACAGAAAAGCCATCTCTGCCTCACATTAAGCCGAGCAAATACACAATCACAAAATCTTCTGGGTCCTTTAATTTTGGATGATTCATGCACAAATTGGGCCCTACTAAGAACAGGATACATTGTATACATATGTGCCCTACTGGGTAAGGTTTACATTCTTTAAACAGAACCAGGATCATTAAGGACAGAACCTAGAAAATGTTAGGTACTGTAGTATAAATGCAGTGTCAAAACAATGAATTGGTTGTTGGAGTGCAAAGCATTTAAAAAATGAAAGATGGATACTTGGAGGATGTAAGTAAGTAAGAAAGGAGATTAAAACACCCCTGTGCCTTTGAGTAAGACTCTGAACCTCAAATTATTCCAAGGACATTGGATATCAGCTGACCTTGATTTCCAAGGTGTCACTATTATATTTGCATTTAGCATCCTGGTAAATGATGCAAAATTTTGAGAAAAAGTATAATCTCATGAAAAGTGGAACGGGGGCCTAAAATTAAAATAAGAAATAAGAAGAAAATTTGTCACGAGGTACATAGAGACATATGCCTTGTTCGCGATTGTGCACCACAGGAGCTCCTTCAAGAGTAAAACCAGCACACGGCCTTTTAATTGGGCACACTGAAGCAATTCTAAGGATTACAATCCCATAATTGAAAATGCAAGAAACCTCTGTATAAATCAGAGCAGCTTCAGTGATGGAAGACTGACCTCTAAATGTAAAATGTAACTGACTTCAAACAGCCAGCCCTGGAGCAAAGCATTTTGTAATCAGCAGGCAGGTGAACAGCTGAAACTGCAGCTGCATGTGAAGGTTATTTATGCAGACAGAGAATAGAGCAGGACACAAGACTAGGCCCTGGGCTATACCACTACAGAGCACTGGCTTGGGTAAAATGTTTTAATTCTTAATTCTGAAGGGGTTTAGAGAGAAAAAACAATATTCGCATGAGTCATGATAATAATCCTGAGTCTGGATAAGAGAGTGACGTAAAATGATGCATTATTTGTCATTTTGACAAGTATGAGTACAGGTACATTCAAATACATCTTTTCACATATTCCACCTTGCTCTGGGAGGGAAAGCCAGGGTAGTGCACTTGTAATTGAAAGACTGCTGGTTTGAATCCACAACCAGCCGAGTACTACTGAGATACCCTCAGCAAGGTACCGCCCCCAAGCACTGCTCCCCAGGCGCTGAATTAGCTGCCCCCTGCTATGTCACATTGTCACATATGGGTGAAATGCAGAGGATTGTTTTGTTTATGTGTGCTGTGGCGTGTCAGCAATGACAACGAATCACTTTCACTTCACTTACAGAGGTGAGAATAAAGCTTGGGGTCTGAGCGCAGGGTCTGCCATTGATTTGGGGGGGGGGGGGGGGGTAAGGGCCTCGCTCTGGGGCCCAATAGAGACGTGACTATTCTGGTAAGGATGGGGGTTCAACTTAATGAAAGGTTCAGCTTTAAAATGACCGGGAAAAGTATAAAAACGAAAGTCTGCCTATTGAACAGCGTTCTGTTTTTCATGTTGCAGATCCATGTCAAGGGGTTCCATGACCCATGGTCGAGATGGACCATTTGCATTCAACTGCTGTTCCTCATTTAGTGAAGGCTATATAGCCAAATATTTCCTGTACAAGGGAGACTTCAGGATATTCATTGCCTCCTAGAAGCCTTTAAGTATGGGTTTCAGAGGTATACTGTTTGTATAGTATTTTCCGAGCATTTATCAAAATTTCAGTGGATGCTCTGCTACTATATTTGGAGGTGGCCATCTACCCACCCACTGTGCAAAATGGCATAAACACAGCCCATGCCTGCCTCGAGAATATATCCAGGCCGCTAAGCCTACATCCTGCCCCAAAAAGAGACACAGTCAGAATGGTTCATGCATACAGGATGCCAAGCTGTACAGTGCTGCTGTTAATGACTGTTTGTCAGGATGGGATGCCCTGAAAGTCCTTTTCTCCAATGTCACATATCTGCCCTGTGCAGACTATTCTAAGTAATGGAGTGCAGCTGATCCCAACTATTGGACAATAGCTGGACTCTTTAAAACAAGCCAGCTGTGCTGAATAGGTAGGTAGACTTTGGGCAAAAGACAAGTTCCATGTGTAAATAAATGCACAAATAGTTTTTAAATACAATATTTACAATATTACTTTCCTGAAAAGGCTACAGACTTCCTTTTTCCACATACATGGAATAACCACGTTAATTTGTACTCTTGAAATCATTTTTACTGGATTTCCTTGAATCATGCCCTTTGGGAATTGAGATGGACTAATTCACCCTTTCATCAAGCCTTTAGATTCTCTGAAAAAACCAAAGTACTAAAGTGGAATACAGTCAGACTCCAACGCAGAACCATATGGATTTCAAAAGATATATTTACTCACAAAGCTGTCATGATGGTTTGATGTAGAAAGTAGTGACCCTGGTGTGTAACATGAAGAGCGGTCATTGGCACATCTGTTGAATCCTACGTTTGTTACATTCCATCTAGCATTGGACTCTATCCAACTACCTATCCAATGCCAGATCACACGGAGCCTGGAGCCTATCCCAGGAAACACCAAGCACTGAGGATGCAGTATGCAGTGGACTAGTACATCAAAAGGGCCAAATCTCACACTATGAGACAACTGGAGACAACTGTGCACCTTGATCATGAATCTTTGAACAGTGGCGGAAACCCCAGGGAAGATGGAGAGAAGATGGAGAGAACTCCACACAACTATATGACTGCTTCCTGGGGGTCCAGGTCGATTCCAAATTTAGAAGCAGCCTTAATAAGTAGCTTTTGTTTATCAGCCTCCATGGAAGTAATGCTGTTGCACCAGAATATGTATGTCCAGAGGACTTCACCTGCAACAACACACTGATAGAACTGCTGCAACAAGGACCTGGACACTCCAAAGGATCCAAGCCTCCTCATAAAACACAGGCCACTTAAGCCCTTCTTCTACACAGCCACTGCATTAGCAGTCCAATCCCGCTTGCTGTCCAGATGCACACCCAACTACCTATAAGTGTTCCCTTCCTCCACATCCTTCTGCTTCATTATGAGTAATAAAAATGATGTGGTGGTTATGGGTGATTTTAATTTACTTGGGATACAGTGGGACACAGTCTCTGGCTCTTCTGTAAATGAACTTGAGATGGTGGAATTAGTACAGAATTGTTTTTTTACTCAGTTTGTTAATACCCGTACCAGGGGAGAAGCCCTTCTTCATCTTGTTTTCTCTAATAACCAAGATAGGATTGGAAAATTAGAGGTTTTAGAACCACTGGATGGTAGTGATCATAACATGGTTAAATTTGAGGTTAATATTAGTGTCCGAAAAGCAAAGTCCAAAACAAAAGTATACAATGTTAGGAAGGCTAACTTTAATGGTATGAGACTGAAACTATAAACTGTAAACTGGATGGAGTTATATAGCAAAACAGTTGAAGAGTCATGGGAATTTTTAAAAGCACATTGTTGTAAGTGCAAGAGGACTTCATACCTGTTTCCAGCAAAACTAAATCTATGAAACTACAACCAAGGTGGTTTACTAAATTAAAAATAAAATCAAGTGGAAAGGGGCTCTGTTATACAAATGGAAAATAACTAATGATTTCAAAATAAAGCAGGAGTATCTAAGTCTACAAGTTGAGTTAAAAAATAACATTATATACTCCAAGAGGAATATAGAAAGAAAGATTGCATTGGAGGCTAAGGATGACAATAAATGTTTCTTCTAAAATTTTAACTCCAAAAGAGCTCTAAAAGCTGAAATCACTAATTTGCAGGATAGTAAGGGACTTATAATTGAAAATGAAATTGATATAGTAAATGAGTTCAATGATAATTTTACACGGGTGTTCACGGTAGAGAACATGAGTAACTTACCACCATTTAGTATGAATACAGCATCGTCTATGACAAAAATATGTATAACTGAGGTTGATGTCATACAAAGTCTAGCTAAGCTCAAAATAAATAAATCACAGGGGCCTGATGGCATCTTACATATAGTTTTACAGGAGATGAGGGATATTATTAGCCAACCTTTAACTTTACTATTCCAGAAATCCTTATCTGCTGGTGTGGTACCTTCTGATTGGAAGCATGCCAATATAATGTCCATATTCAAAAAAGGGGATAGAAGTAATCCAGCAAACTATAGGCTAATCAGTTTAACTAGCATTACTGGAAAATAATGGAAGCTATAATCCAAGTGAAAATGGTAGATTAACTGGATTCAAATAACATTCTGAGGGATAGCCAATATGGATTTAGGAGAGGTAGATCCTGTTTAACTAATTTACTTGAGTTCTTTGCGGAAGCTACATGAGAAATTGATCACAAAAGGCCAACAATTTGATCTACTTAGATTTCCAGAAGGCCTTTGATGTTGTCCCCCACAAATGGGTCTTGCTTAAGCTCAAGGCTGCAGGGATTTTAGGAACTATAGCAGCGTGGATTGAAAACTGCTTAACAGACAGAAAGCAGCAAGTAGTTATTAGACGAACAATGTCACAGTGGGTCTGTGTTCATAGTGGGGTACCACAGGGTTCAATTTTAGGACCACTACTGTTCCTAATTCATGATATTGACACCAATACATACAGTAAACTGGTTAAATTTGCAGACGACACCAAGGTGGGTGGTGTAGCAGATACTGAACTAGCAGCAGGGAGGCTACAATGGAATCTGGATTTAATTAGTGACTGGGCTGATACCTGGCAGATGAAATTTAACATAGATAAATGTAAGGTAATCCATGCAGGGCGCAGAAATATAAAGTACAGATATTTTATGGGCTCCACGGAAAAAAAGGTAGCTGATTACGAGAAAGTCCTCCGTGTGTATGTTAATGCTTCCATATTCCACTCTCACCAGTGTGGGGAAGCAATTAAAAAGGCCAATAGGATGTTGGGTTACATCTCTAGGTGTGTGGAGTTTGATGCTACGGTTATATAATTCCTTGGTAAGTCCCCGCCTAGAATACTGTGTGCAGGTTTGGACACCATACCTTAAGAAGGACATTGCAGTCTTGGAAAGGGTGAAACGTAGGGCGACGAGAATGATTCCTGGTCTTAGAGGAATGTCTTACGAAGTGAGGTTATCTGAACTGAATCTGTTTAGCCTTGAGCAAGGGAGACTAAGGGGGGGGGCATGATCCAGGTGTATAAGATTTTAACAGGTCGGGATATTTTAACATTAGTTTAAATACTAACACTTGTGGCCATAAGTATAAATTAGCGGGAGAACATTTGAGGAAGCACTTCTTTACACAGCGTGTAGTTGGAGTATGGAATAGTCTTCCTGCTAGTGTAGCACAAGCTAAAACCCTGGGTTCCTTTAAATCAGAGCTACAACTCTGAGCTATTAGTTAAGTTCTCCCCAAACAAGCTTGATGGGCCGAATGGCCTCCTCTCGTTTGTAAATTTCTTGTGTTTTATGGCAGTAGAGTTGGGCACCTTCAAACATGCAGAAGTCCACCACCATCTCCTAGGCTTTGCCAATGGTAAGCTGCAGCTGGTTCAGCGTAGTCCCCCTCCAGCATGTCCTCCACCAAGCTTCCATAGCTCATTTGCTGCCCATTCCTTGTACACTCCACCAATGGTGTGTCCCGTGAGAGCTTCTGTACTGTAAGTCTGAGGAGTACAGTGCGAACATGAGGGGAGTCAAGAATGCTCCCGGTGGAACTCCTGTGCTACTCACAGCCATGTCTGCTGGTCAGGTGGTCTGTTATCCAGGAGGCACATATGGATGTGCTCACCTGCATCTCATAAAGCTTCTCTTTCAGTACAACATACTGAATGGTATTGAAAGTACAGGAGAAATCAAATAATATCATTCTTACAGTATTGCTGGCTAAGTCCAGGTAGGAATAGGCTATGTTTATGAGGTAGATGATGATGTCATCCACTCCAATATGCTCCTCCTCTCAAACTGCAGGGGTCCAATTTTGTCTTGCCCTGGGGTCTGAGGTAAGCTACAACAAGCTGTTTCAGGGTCTTCATAATGTGGGATGTCAAGTCACCGGTCGATGGTCACATGGTGCAGATTGTTGCTCTCTCTAGGGAACTGGGATCAGGCAGGATGCCTTCCACAATGCAGGGACCCTTTCCGGGATCAGGCTGAGGGTGAAACATGCCCCGGGGAACTTCAGAGAGCTGTCTCAGCAGCTCAGGACTGATGCTATCAGGATCAATCCATTGTGGCAAGGTGCAGTAGGAGAGGATGAGGAGGGAGGAGGATAAAAGGCAATTGCTGATATAGTGAGGTGTGAGTCCGCAGTGCAGGCGGGAAACCACAGTCCTGACTGTTCTGTGAGCTGCAGGGGGAGGCGGGAGGAGGGGGAGCCGGGGGGAGGGGAGGCGACGACAGCCGAGGAATTTGGACATCAAGGATGGGGGACTACAAGGGGGGGGCAGGATATCCAGGAGAGCAACACATGTGATACATTTAAGAACACAAAAGCAAATGACTGCAAAAATAAACATGCATCAGAGAGTACACAGCTGTGTTAAGGCAGACTGAAAATCAGTCAAGTTCAAACGTACCCTTCAGCGGTACAATTAAAACAGAATCGATCAGAACTCGAGGGCGCAGTGTTGGGAATAAATAAATCAGCCGCTGATGATGACTGACACATTGTCTTGCTCCATTGCATGGAAACAACGGGGTACCAACGGGTTTCCACATATGAGGTTATGGGACTATCCTGGAGCCTATCCCAGCCTACAAGTTATCCAAAGCAGGATAGGACACGAAGTGGGAAGACACCCTGGATGGGATGCTAGTCCAACACTGGCCACATATGCACACACAGACACACACTAAGGGCATTACAGAAACACCAGGTCACCTAACTGGTGCCTTTGTGTTGTGGGAAGAAGCTGGAGCACCCAGGAGAAACACACACACACATATACGCACACAGACCTGTACTCATACGTTTGTGGGGACCGTCCATTAATTTCTGTGGGCAAAACCCCAGTCCCAACAATTACAAGCCTAACCCTACCCAGCCCTATCTTTAACCAAACAACATACAAATCTTTTGGCATTTTTTGTTTTTTGATTGCAGTCACAGATCTTTGTGAGGACCTGAAAAATGGTCCCCACAACATTAAAATAACAGGTTTTTATGACACTGTGGAGAATATTTGGTCCCCAAAAATTAATGCAAAGATAATCCCCCCCACACACACACACACTAGGGTGGTGGGGAAGTCAAATAACCAACCGTGGAGATGTAAGGCAAGTACCTACAGAGTCACTGTGCCACCTGCTAGTCAATTACTCCTTAATCACTCAGTAATTATTTCCTTATTTGTATCTAATTAAAAATAAAGGACTAATCATTTTCTTAACAGCAGTAAATGTAATATGCAGTGTATTCCATTACTAATTTAATTCATAACTGAGTAAAGTAAGTAAAAGACACACATTCACTCACAGATACACTCATGCATACAGTCATGCACATGCACTCACAGATACACTCATGCATATAGGCACGCACATTCACTCACAGATGCACTCACACATACAGTCATGCACATGCACTCACAGATGCACTCATGCAGATACTCACAGATACACACAAATATACTCACGCATGCACTCAAACATACACTCGCACATATAATCGTGCCTACACTAACTTATACACACATGCACTCACGCATTACTCATGCATTGTGGCAAATGTGCATTTGCAAATTCACCTGCTGTTATGCTTTTGGGCTGTTGAAGGAAACCAGAGCAGCCATGGAAAACCTGGAGGATGTCAGGAGATCATGCACACAGCACACAGAGAGTGAAGGCAGGATTAAAGACTTAAAGAGGTGTGAGGCAGCTGTGACCCACTGAGCCACTGTGTCACCCCTTAAAGGAATCTAACTACCAAATTAGCTGAAGAGGACTGGGTTGTGCTTGAAGATATAATAAGCCTGAAGATATAATAATTGCCTTTCAATAATTATATTCTACTGAACTGAGGGATGGTGTGTAGATCAGTGGGTTATGCATGTGTGCTCATATCCAGAAGAGCATGGGTTTCAGTAGTCCTGTGTAGCTTCACAAGAGGAGTATTGTACATAATAACAACCCATAGGTGATGGATTAAAATCACGTGGACTGTGCATACATTCTTGCCCTTCACTCAACTGTAAGTCAGTTTGGATAAAGTAAGTGAATCCTATTACCAAGTGAGTACTTGCAGTGACCTTCAGTAAGATCTGTAACCCAAGCCACTGTGGGTTGCTGGCTGACCCTGTGTGTGAGCTTTCCTTGGTTTGTACTGTATATTACTTTGGGCAAAAGTGTTTGGAGAATAAATCTGAACTTGTGTGTTAAAATGACTCGGTGATTAGTCACTGCAGTTTGTTACCTGACTTGTTTCAAAAATATGCCACTGGAAATGATCAATAAAGCACGTCTAGAAAGAGTGAGCAAATGGCCCTTTTTGAAGGGAGTAACTGGATGTGTTACTCAGTAAGACTGACTTTATTACCCTTCTGGGAATTTTGCTAAATTGCCTTTTGGACATGAACTGTTTTTATGTGTCTGGAGTGTCGGGGGAAGGGGGGGGGGGGTTGCTGGCTGGTTGCTGGGAAACGACGGGCCTCACATTTCAAAATGTAAAAATGATTTCCGAATTAAAACGTTAAACAACCCTGGAGGCGTCTCTTATCTGTGATGTTAAACTTACATGTTATTTGCCGGGGGAAGGGGGCAGCTGCACATGGATTGTGTCACATCTTACCCACCATGTCCACCTGACCCTCTTGTCCCCCCGCTAATGTGACCCTGATGAGCCACGCCTGTTGCCTGTTGCCCCTTGTTAGTAGCGAGGCTTCAGCAGAGTTGTGTGTAGCTCACGGGACTAAGCCTCTGTGCCTATCATCAGAAGGTTCCTGGTTCGAGCTCATCCTTGTCTTATTTGTGGGTTCTTGAGCAAGCTCCTTACCCCTGGGCACTGCTATGGGTAGCTGCCCATCATGCTCTGTTTGCTCTCCCCTGCAGAGAGGAAGTTGGGGGAGGTATAAGGAGAATTCCCCCATGGGATCAATAGCATGCCTATTACTAGGTATCTGTTTGTCTCATCATCTCCAGTCTGCTCATTGATATTGAACCTTCCTGGTTGCCAGTCCTTCTGTTTGTGATCCCCTACGATCCTGTTTGTTTCCACCCTCTGCCCATAAACCCCCCTTTTGTTTTGCCATCACGCCTGCCCTCGAGTCCTTTGCTCCTCTAGTCTCAACAGATTAACATAAGAGAGGGGGGAGAAGCATCGGCAGCAATGGTCAGTGAGGAAACATGGTCAGGGTGATGATCACATGATGATCTGACGTGATCCAGAAGTCACCGGAATCTGTATGTCCCCCAGAACGCGCCGTCATCCCTGCCCTATCTGTGCCGCTTCGGATGAGAGCTGAAATTTTTGTGCTGACGTAAAAAAATTCTAAACTTATTTAGAAAGCACATTTAAACATAGAAACTTGCATTTTTATGCCAGGTCAGACAGTTCCAGGAACAAAAGTGATTAAGGGCTTTGCTCAAGGGCACAACAGCAAAAGTACTTAGCTGACACTGGGGTTTGAACTGGTGATCTTCTGATTGCAGACAATGCATCACAACCCACTGATCCATACCCAGAGACACTAAAAGCTGCAGCTATGCAATAAGAGTCTTACATATACTTTACTTAGTTTAGTTTCTTGAAAAACAGTTATGGATTCAGCCTTAAATAGGGAACCTGAATTTGTTAAGAAATCCTGAATAGGTCCCTGTATCCAGGCCTTGATTCAGATGCTCCTCTTCAGTGCTGGAGAACCTAGGATCTGAAGGGCTTTGCCAAAGAACCGTCCCAGAGGGATCATGTCCTGGTTTTAAGTCACGTCTTTTTTCCAGTGGGCCACACACCTGTCCTTTTCTGTGAATATGTTACAAGACGCCAACTATAACTCATCCTCTGCACTGGTGTCACCCGTGACCTCTGACCTCTGGGATCACAGCTGTTCGCGTCCATTCAAAACCAGCCTGACTGAAGCCAACAAAAACACACTGGGAATGTTAATGGTAGTACCATTGAAATTTGGGGACCAGTGATAATATTACTATTAGTATTGCCCCCCCCCTCTAGAAGTGTAGCCTCTTCTTGTACTCAGCAATAGAGAACTGCCCAAGGCTGAGGTCAACAGACAATACAAGTATGTCTGGTGGGATTAGGCATTATTTCTGATGTTATCTTCTAACCAGATGAGCCTTGTGTTGCCCTGTGCTGTCCTGCTTTTGGCGATGAACAGACAGATTTGGGGGAGGGGGCACTGTGGTCCCACATATTCCTATGATGGCTGGTTTCATTATTTCATCAGAGCCTGTTTAATTCCTCCTGGCCTGCGGTTAACTTACAGTCTAATAAACAATTCCTCTCGTTACAGGTACTCAGGTACAGAGCTGGAATGGGACGGGATGGGGTCAAGTTTGCCTCTGATGTCCTGAGACCAAGGAGGCTCTGGTAGGGTCTCCTTGGTATGAAGCCTGGGGCCACAGCAAATGGGCTTGCTGGTCCACAAGACCCTTCATCCTATGGGGCTTGTGGTCTATGATCACCAGATCCTTTCTTCAGCAAGTTCAGAAGCTGCTGTGGAGCTTGGAGGAGTATCTGTGCATGCTGGGAAGGAGGTTCCCCTTACAGAGAGGAGGCGAAGGAGACGGTTTCTCCATCAGCATAATACAATCTACCACTTCATCATATCAGGGGCTCTGATTGGGCACTGTGTGGCTCCCTTGGATAATTACTGGTTCAAATCCCCAGATTAGTAGAGTGATATCCACATGAGTCCAGTTGTTCCTGAGACTGTCCTACTTGGTTTTTAATTGCATGTTGCTTTGGGAGAAGAAGTGTCTGATAAAGAAATTAAATGTGACTGATATGATCAACCTGGTCAATAGGTTCTTTCCCACCCCAAGCACTTTTGTCGCATTTCCACCGCAGGAACTCGGCCATTGTCATTCCTGGGAGGTAGTCCCTGAACCTTTTTTTAGTCCTGACTCTGGAGTAGGTACTTTTCGCTCAGCCAAGAACTACTGGATGTGCCTCATAGCAATGAATTGCGCTGACTGCTTGACCACAAGCACCGGTGCTAACTTGTAAGTTACGAGGAAGTTTGGGGAAAACAGATAAAAGAAGTGGAGCAACAATTGTGCCGATGGAATTGTTTTTGTATCCCAAGTATGCGAAAGGCATTAATGAATAACTTTTTTGCTTGTGTATCCATATTTCTGCATAGGAAAATATGGTTTCTGCATAGTGAAATTTGCCAGCACTTAATAGTGCAATAACATTACATTACGTTTTATTCTGTGGGAAACACAAGAATGATCTTCTGGCCTGTGCATGCATGAGTGTATTAAGAGTGAAACAGGTAATGGGCCATATAAACAAAACAGAAATAAAATACCATTTGTTCCATATTTCTGACCACGTGTTTGATCTCACGTAATGACTAATAATGTTCATCTTCCATTGATTTGGATTGGTGGTGTAGTTGTGTGGGAAATTACATGTGAAATTTAATGACCTCGGCATCTCCCAGGCTTTGCATAAAGGTCACATTTCCTGTTGGGACAGCAAAACACGAAAGTGGCCAAGAACTGCAAAACACAGTCCAGGAACTCAGAACCAGGAAACAGGTTCTAATACGTTCATTATCTTTGAAAGCATGGCAGCTGCACAGACACTAATGTCCATCAGTTAAGAATCAGCGTGAAGCACCTTTAACATATGTTTAAGACCAGGCCCACCGTGCATAATTCCGGGGAGACACAAAATTACTTGAACCAGGTCCCCCTTGACACGCCACTTCTCTTACCTGGACCCCTGATGTTGCAAAAAAAAACAAACAAAAAAGACTCAATAAATAAGACACAAAATAGGGCAGCGCAAAAAATTCATAAATTCCGTCATGCTCTGCAGCAGAACTTTCCTTCCTTTGTTTTGTTTAACACAAAAAGTCGCACAGTGATGATGAAAGCGTGCTCAGGCCTGGAACGATGTGAGCGTAGATCAACAGGGCAGTTGGAAGGGAGGACAATCGTGGTCAAGCGTGGTACAAGGCAGCCGGTCCTGTTGTGAGTGCGCCCTTACATAGCCACGACACGTTAGCACGTTTTACACACCACTCACTCCAGAGACGACTGCTGACCAATACATACTGTACTTCCCTCTGTATTTTAATTTTATAAGCTTTAAAAGTTAGTATTATGAAAATTGGACTTAATAATCAACATATGCTGCTTCCTAAGCCGCAAAGCTTAATGTTATATGATGTGGACAGTGAAACTACCAGAATGTAATGCTGGTTCATTTATCAGGTTATTTGTGCAGCTATTGTTGAGTCACTTTACAGCAGAAGGGAGATCACTTACAGTTACATTACAATTATTTAGCAGTTTCTTTCATCCAAAGCAATATACGATTGACAAAGCAGGGTCAGCCATTCCCTGGAGCCATTGGAAATAAGGATCTTACTCAAGGCTTTATGCAAAAAAATCACCTGAAGTGTTTTTGCGTCTGTGTTTGAGAAACTTCTGGGCCTTTATGTGTTTGTACCTGAAGCGCCATGTCTGTATTTCCATAAATCCTTTTCTTTTTGTCTCCTGTAACCCAAATGTGCCTGGATTTGACCTCGGTTCCTAGAGGACTCTTTGTTTTTGTGGTAATCATGCATTCAGCACAGTTGCTTTGAACGGCTTGGGTGGACATGGCATCTGGGCGATAGGCCACTTAGGGACACGGGGCCTCAGTCGAGCCCAACCGGACGCAGAAACGACATGGGTCAGTGCACCCGGGGTTCTGGGAAACTGCACAATCGATATGTCTGAGAAAAGCCACCGGGTCCTGAAGCGTGACATGCCATCGCGCTCATTTTCTAATTAATGTGCCGCCGCTCTGTGTCACTGCGACCTCTGTATCCCTGTCACCTGAACAGGGGACGCGCCGCCGCCACTCTTCCACGAATTTCCGCCGGCCGGCGCGTTTGTTGTGAAGGGAAATTGGCAAATGGGCAAACAGAGCAGAGTCAACAAGCCTGGAGAGTAGAGCAGGAGTGCAAAAGTGTGAGGAGAGGCCGACATGGGCTCAGTGCACTGACTCATGCTCACGTCACGCGATTTACAAACATACAGGAAACTTCCCATTAACCCAGGGAAACACATTAAACAGCCCAACTGCACATTATATGCTACATATTATAGAGAGGCCAAATGCCTGAGGCACTGCTGTTAAGGTTTTTAATAATAATAATGATCTTTCACTGGAAATGTGATTTGAATTTGTTGTAACATCCTGGTCTTACCCGAATGCATTTATGATAAGTATGGTACAGTGAATATAAGAACAAAGGGCGAAAATTTTTAGTTAAAAAATATCACCAGGAATATACCGGTATATAGCACAGTTTCAGCTGTTCTGAGATATTCTTTAAAGGAGGGTTGCTCAACCCAGTCCTTGGAGAACCCCAGATAGTCCACAGTTTTGCTCTATTACAGCTCCCAGAGCACCTGTACCAAACAATCAAGAACGAACCAGACAATCAAGAGCACTGGATACTTGGTACAGGTGTACTGAGAAAAAATGTCTGGGGGTCCTCATGGACTGGGTTCAGAAACATTAGCTTAGAGATATGCAGTTGTACAGCATGTAGGAGCAGCCAAATAATCAGAATAGTCTCATGAGGTTATGGGTCATTTGTGTGAAAATCACTGCCTATTACAAGATATAACATTCATTCAACTGAAATCGGCAGTGAAATTGGGGAAATTTTCAGATCTATGTTTGAATATTTGAACTGGAGTTAAAAAATGTGCCAATGTAATGTGCACCAACAAGATAAGCTAACATCGATTAACCAATCAGAGCAGTTGGTAAAGGACAGATGGGCGGGTCTACGAAAAAGTATGGGAAGACAGGAGAGATTCCCCCAGTGGATCTAAAGTCCGAACACAAAGTATTGCTCAACTAATCAAACAGTTACACAATGTTCTTTGAATGCTGCATGTTAATGAAGGTATATGTAAGGCTGACCTCATTCATCACCTGTTACTTTGATAAACAGGCGGAGGAAGGGGGGGAGGAAAGGGGTGGAAGAATGAACCACCATCTCATTTATGCTCCGGCTTCGGGAGATAGCAGGAATTCCTGGAATGTGGCTTAGCGCCAGATAAAAAGGTTTAAGTATTAACCAGAGTGAAGTCACAGATAGAGAGAGGTGATCTCTCAAGGGTCTCAGTGCGCACATGGTGGTTTGTTCAACGTGGCATGCCAAACACAGTTTGTGTACGCTCAGGAGAAGCATGAGCCTGAGTCAGGGTGATGTCAAGCATACCTCCGTGGAGCAGTAAAGGTGATGCCTTTATTTATGCGCCAGCTGTCCAAAGTGACGTACAAGAAAAACTTCTACAGTCCTTCTACAGGACATTATATTTAATTAGCTTTCCACACATAAAACAGACAAAGCAAACTGGCTTCCTTTGTTTACAGTTATCTTTATTCCCACTATGCTGTACCAGTTACTGCAACTTAATGTGATTGCAATTGTAGTTAATCGCAATTACTTTACAATAAGAAATGTGAAAACTCAAAGTATTTTACAATTAATTAAATGTTCTGTGAATGGCTGTTTCACATATGTAAGGAGTTACAGAGGTAGTGAAACATATGCATTTTGCGTTTCGAACATTTTGTCAAACAAATTTTCTCAGAAGATTATGTACATCTATAAATTTATAAAACTTCTCCATAATACCCTGTTAAACTTCATTTATTATTCTGATGTGCCTGGACAATCCATAGTCATCCTTTGTCTCTCTATAGCCTCTTGTTAGCCATTTCCTTCCTCTCTATCACTAATTAATGTCACATGGTGGGGGGGAGGGGGTCATTTAACCTAAATTCTCAATCATCTCATAGGAGGTGCTCTTGTTTGAAATGAGCTGATGCTCTCAAGTTCTGAAGCTTGGCTTGAAGATGACTTCAGTGCAACATGTTCCCCATAGCACTCTCCTCAGACCATTACATTTCACAGACACCCGGCCTCTTCAGGAAGGTCATTGGAACCCCACTTGAACAAACCTCCATCCTGTACCAGAGGGCATCGACAAGTCCCGCCATTTACACACTGAGCTATTGTTCAGGGATTAAAAGGGGGGAAAAAGCAGCCTGGACATCTGCAGCCGTGTGTCGAACACTGAGGGGGATCTTAAGGTCAGCTGAAGGATCTGGGCGGCACATCATTCACCCTGGGCCATCTATGTGGAACTCTGAGGCTTTCGCAAGTGACAGAATGGGGGAACGATGCTCTGGATGGGCATTCATCCCGCCTGTACACACGTCTGCCCTGTTCCCGGGCTGTGGTGCCCATGGTTGCCCCAAGACAGCATCAGGGGGCTATTTCAGGGCGGGATCCAGAATAAGACTGCATTTATATAGACAGCATTGCGCTCGTTCTGGCTTCCTCCTGGATGCCTCTTTGCCTCACATGGCGTTGACAAAACGTGGTATTCATGGCAGCGGAGGCTTATTCACACTCACCCCCGAGCACATGACCCACCACCGCCGTTGCTTTGTAAATTGCCCGATTCATTGCCGCTTCTGTTTTTCCTTTTTTTGTGTCTTTCACAAAAAAACAAACAAACAGTCATTGACATGGCGGAGCGATAGACGCAGATGAAGACAGTCATCTGTTTGTGTAGCTTGTTGCGTACAAGGACAGAAGGCGGCATTTCCCTGAAAGTGACGCCGCTGGGCCAAAGACCATCCCTCGTCAATACCGGATCCGAGTTTCCGGCTTTTGGAATGAACGCATGGTGAAACATGTGACAGGGATGAAGCGTTCCGGTTTCAGAAGAATGCCTCGTATTCTAGAGCCTTCCTTCAGACGGCATGCAGTCAATAACCCTTTGTGAGCGATTTCACTTCTGACAAAATCATGAGGCTGACAGGTTTCGCGAGGAATGTCGTCACTAGAGCACAACGTCTACAATCAACCCTCCCACATGTCGCAAAAAATCAGCTGAGGCCTGACAGTAGCTTATTTTTAGCTAAATAGTCTATCCTTAAAATATCTGGGGGCTACAATTACAGAGTAGTAGCTACACGAATTCCACGAATCACGACGTTGACGAACAAATAGGACACCAGTCCACTGGATGATCTGTAAGAGGAAGGATGGTAGGCAGGGATGATTTTAGAATATTAGAAGGTGTTAAATTATCAACGTTGAAACTGAACTGATTTTTGGTCAGATTTTCAATATTGAAAAATTGATGATGGCAAAACCTTGATTCAACAAAGACTGAAAATCAACGTTGTTTCAACCTTTTTTGTATGATATGGAATCAATGTCGTCTCAGCATATGTCTGCTATCTGGGAAGCCAATGCTGTGTTTTGAATTGGTGAATAGCAAGGGAGGAGGGACTCTGGAGGCTAATCAGTCTTCAGCTGAGCCCATGTGCCTCTGTGGCCCCCCACCCCTGTATACGCTGCTGATGATAGGATAGCAAGAGCAATTCGTCACATCCCAAATGCACGGCCAACCAGGAAGTGCAGGTGTTTGACCGACATTCGCTGTGAGGTGTGGGTCTGAAGAAGGCTCTTCAGTGACCTAATGCCTCCTGGAAGGTTTTCTGACCACTTCAATAAATATTAGTCGATAACAGAAGTGAAGGCAACCTAAACTATTTTCCTTGGTAGCTTATTAATTAATAGATTAACTTTTAACTTATTAACCCCATGGGGTAAAAATAATAGACATTAACAGTGTTTCTACGGCTTTTTCACTCGATCACAATAAAGCATTCCCAGCACAATGTCTTTGTTCTCAAAATCAATTTACAGTACAGCCATACTGAAACTTCTGTTGTATATTACAACAAAATCGTCCTGTTTTGATTCAAAATGGAACGTTTAATGATACATTCAGTGTCAGTCAGTTGAAGTATATGAAGACGACAGAGGAATATTCTGACTGTCTGTTGTTACACTATTGCAGGAGCGCAAGTACATGCAGAGTGGCTTAGGATTGCGAGGATGTACAACTTTTGCGGAACTGATTTTTCACTTCTTTAGATTGAAACAATTATTTAGCCTAACTGATTCACTTGTCAGCAGATGTGCTGACAAGACAAAGGTCACTTGAATCTAGCCTAATGGTAATATATTTATATATTATATTTCTATATAGTTTTTGTTACATAATTCTCATATAATTCTTATATACTGTAATTATATGAATTATTCACATGCATTTTGGATTGTAACATTTACTTGTAAATGTATAAAACAGTTCCATTTTGCTACATATTAAGGTTTCTGAAAATTGAAATACTGCATTTGGCCATGTAGAGGCGCACGACCTCCTACCCATGTAGCAAAAAATGCAGTTAAGACAAGTCAGTAGCAGAATACAGGTAAGGATTTACATCCATTTACATGGATAGGCAACATGCCTATATTTTGCTGCTGCTCTGTCCAAGATGTGTAAACCCGTATCAGGGGAGGGGCACCATGGTAGGGAGCCCCCTGCAGAACTAACCAAGGGGGGAAAGCCAACAGATTTGACAGATTCCCCCTTCTGATCACGTAAAATTTGCAACAATGTCAGAAGCCCTCTGCCTGAGTCTGCAAACCCTCCCCTGTGTCGTGTGGCTTTTCTCTGGGTACCTTTGAGAGTAGCCAGGCTGTCTGACATCTCCAAATTGCCCGTAGGGTGTGATGATAAAATGATACAAAATGTCAGATCTTTTATTTGCACAAGTACATTGGCATTCGTCTCTTTACCTGCCCCATCTTGCTTTCCGTAGCTTGTAGGACACAACACAGGGTCAGCCAGCATGCAGCTGCCCTGGAGCTAGAGGCTAAGGGCCTTTGCTTAAGGGCCCACACACACACATGTGACTCTTCTGCTGAGGCCAGGGCTCAAACCAGTGATCTTCCAGTTACTGGCACAGAGACGGAGCTGACTGAGCCACTCGGAGAAAAACTCAGGAAGGACGGCATGTGTGTCAGTCCTGTGATGGACAGGCAAATGACCCCCAGCCTAGAGTCCTGTGCTGTCTGGGATAGGCTGTGTACCCTTCTGTGACCCCGGATTGGAAGATGGATGGAGGGACTTTTGTTTCACAACGCTGGGTGTGTCTGGGTGTTTTCAGACATACTAAAGGGGGGGGGGGGGTGGCTTGGAACGTTCAGCGCATGCTTGGTGGCACTGAGGACATTTGGCCTGCTGACAGGTCACAGAGATCTCTGGCTGAACTTTGCCACTTCCTGCAGGCTGTCCTACTCAGATACGAGGCACAGGATCGCAGCCGCGCACCCCCCCCCCCCCCCCCCCAGCTCACACTCTATTGTTTAAAAGTGATTTCTCTACGTGTTCAATTGAATTAGCTAGCAAAGGCCAAAAAGGCAAATTCTGGTTAATGGGTGTGAACATATATCAGCCCTTGTTTTCAGCTCATTAAATGTTGTTTCATATTTAACACGAGAAAGAAAAAAAAAACGCTAATGGCTGTTTAATTACAACGTGGGTAAAAGCCGCTGGTTTTGCACGGAGACAATTAGTATAATTTGACCCAAAGGTGAAGGTTCTTTCGAAGCCCAGCTTCTGACCTGATTGGAACAGAGGGCTCTTGAAGGGAGGGGGTTTAATGTTTAGCCAGGAATCCCAAGTTGAAACAGCTGAAATGTTTAAACATTAATACCGCAGCTTTGAGACTCTCAGGCTTTGCTATTTGCAATTCAGATACAGCATGATTTCGCGGGCCGAGGAACATCAGACCTCTCCCTCTTAATTATGTGTGAATAAATATCCAAAGTGCTGACACCCTTTTCGACACCCTCTCCTTGTGAAAGTCACCCCCTCCCCCATAACACTGATACACAGAGGCGGTTTGGGGAAACGTCCCTCATTAATCCCCTAAAACTGGGAGCATGGCGAGTCTTATGGTGCTGTGTAATTACATTACTGTACAGAACAACATTAGAAAAACACACATTCACTTATGTCAAAATTTTGAATTAATTCACTTCAAATGTATGCAATATCGTTATGTAAATCCTGTCAGCTGTGAAGAACTTCTAGTAAATGTGTGACGTTTAATCATTTATTTAACATTTAATTAGTATTTTCATTAATACTAATGACTGATAGCACAAGGATGGGCCATTAAGAGGACTGGCATATTCTAATAATAATGCATATGTATGTGTGCTCTGTGACAACCTGGCATCCCATCCAGGGTGTCCCCTGCCCTGTGCCCTGTGACAAAGTGGCATCCTATTCAGGGTGTCCTCTGCCCTGTGCCCTGTGACAACCTGGCATCCCTTCCATGGTGTCCCCTGTCTTGTGCTTTATCCTTTCGAGGGATAGGCTCCAGATTCACTATCACCCTGTACCCAAACATAATTTGTAGTTTTCCTTTTTTACGCCCAACTTTTTCAACGAGGAACTTGACGAATGTTCAGGCAATCCATCACACCTAGAAGCAAGGCAGTATGATCCTGCCCCCATGCCACATGTCACATCCTGTACATCCTCTGACGTGTTTGTCACTGACAGGCACATCGTGCCCTCAGATTATCGCTTGTCCAGCTCGGTGGCAGTTGCCCGGGAGACTGTTGCCCGGGTGACTGTTTGACATACAAGGTGTGCAGAGAGTAAATCTCAAACTGTCACCGACTTGGATCCAACACTTCACTGTGACAACAGTAACAAATCTGACCTGCCAATTTTAAATCAACAGTCGCATTTTTGACACATGTATTTGAATTTAATTTGACAATCCGAAGGTACTCCATCGTCTCCGACGATGTCAATTACCATGATTGTTTTTAAAACCATTAGCAGCATATCAACATTTAACTTATTAATATTTACAGCTTTTTTCTTTTGTAGTTAGTACACCCAAAAATAACAAGGTTCTGTAATAGGGACACTAAGCATCCCCTCTCAGTTTGGAAGAACACTTATAAGACAGCTAAACAAAACTTCAAACTGGAACCCCTCTACCTTTCGATACAAAATAAATATATTATCGTCTCTCTTACTGTTCAGAAGAAAAGAAAACATTTCCTCTAAAAGGAGGCTTGTAGTGGCCAAAGCACTTAAAATATGCTGAAGGCTTCCGCCATCATTATTTACAAAAGTGCAGAGTTTCAGGTCTGTTCCTCTCTCTGCTCCAGCTCTGCACAACAATAATATTTAATTTTTAATGCTGTGGGGTTTATTTATTTAAGGGTGGTCATAGGGGGCGGGAGGGGGGGTGTGGAAAGGTTGGGTCTCGGGGCATGAAACCAAACAGAGCTCTGAAAATGTGCGGAATGTCAGCCCCTTGGCGGGCGGGGTCGGGCCGGGGGGCAAAGGGGCCAAGCCCCCGTTTACTTTCCAAGCTACCACTCACGCTTGATTGCCTCTCCATTCAGGAAGGGGGTGTGAGAGCCAGACAAGAGCGCCGTGTGAAGGAACATCAAAGCCCATTTCCAAAGAGGGTGGCAAGCTCGCCGGCACCTCGGCCCGTCTGTTTATGCAGACCTGCCGCCCGCCCCAATCCTCTTCTCACTCTATCTGCTCTGCTCGCCCTTGGCTTTTATCTTCCAAATTAGAGCATCTGTGTAAACAGGCCGGCTATAAAAATGTAAACATCCCCTCCGGTATCCCCCACCCCCCACATGTAAAGTTCATCAGATACAAGCAGCTGCCATCCCCGCTTGGTCTCCGCAGGGCTGGGGGACAGGCCCACCACTCCTGCTCTTTTTTATGAATGAATCTGTGTGGCACCGCCGTCCCACCCCCCACCCCCTATGTTATGAAAATCCAGCTGCATGCAGCAATAACATTCTGCCTGGGAGATTTCCGAACCTAAGAGGGCCCAGGGAGCACCAGGCTGGGCCTCCTGTCTATTCCTACATCTCTCAGGAGCTAAAGACGAAAGCCAGGCATCGCGATAGCGGCTAGATCTGCTTTCAGCAGCTCATGTTCCGCCAGCTCTAGGTCCAACATGCTTGATCTTGGTTCAAAACACGGATGCGAAATTCTTGTCAACCAAGAAAACAACGCATGTTGAATTGTTGGAGGAAACGCGTCGGAATAATTGGGTTTCACTAGGCTTGGCCGGTATTATGGTAGTTTTCTATACCGTGATATTTTAGGTAAACTAAGTCCTCTCCCACTTGGCTGTATAGGATGGCCTGCTTTTGAACCCCTCTAAGGCCTCTACGACAGTGTTTATGGTCCTTGGGGATCCACAGACAGTTCAGGTTTTTGCTCCATCCCAGTTCCATACCACGAGGGAGCAAAAATGTACAGTACAGGGTTGGATAGTTCAGGTCCAGAAAGTAAAAATCCAGACCAGTATTTAGTTTCAACCAACCAGTTGAACATAAAAAGTCTAATTGGTTGAAACAAAATCTGTCTGGAGTTTTACTTTCTGGACCTGAACTATTCAAATAATGTGGACTGGGGGGGAACTGGGATGGAGCAAAAATGTGGACTGGCTATAGGCCCCCGAGGACCGGAATGAGAAACACTGCTCTACTTCTTTGATATCTCCCTCTGGACTCGACTACCCTTGGATCAGCTCCCTCAGCTGGGGACTTTACCTCAGAGAAGTAATTCCCTTTCTAGGAGGAAGTGAGTCAATAAGTTTACATGTACAGCTAAGTCGAGCTATGGTTATACCTTGACTACTCCATTTAATTGGACTACTGTCCTTGTTCCAGTATACATGCATGGGAGGGGAATTGATTAATTGACCGAAGTATGTCTGATTCACTACAATAGGTGTAGATATGGCTCCTTTCAGGTTATTAGTACAGACACTCCAACTTTCAACTTACGAATTTTCAGACATATGAACGAAGAGGACTGTAAGTCCAAATTATGTTCATTGGGCTCCTGTTTCCTGTCTGTAACATCAATTTTTTTTTCTGCGCTCCAATTCTGCCTAGTACGACTTCTGGCCGCTACTCCCACCACACAGCAGCGTAGCGTGCGTACTCCCAGCATCCTAGTTCTTAGTACTTGCGTATACCCTTAAAATGATGCTGAATAACAACTTACGAACATTTCAAGTTACGAACAGCTGTTCAGAACGTATCTCATTCGTAAGTAGAGGAGCGTCTGTATTCGGCTTTTTCTGGTTGACTTATTACTTCACAGATGTAAAAAAAATAAAATTAGTAGTAATGGGTGCAGGGACAAATGAAGTGACACAAGCTTTAATTGTGATCTGGTAGGAAGAACAGATACAAGAAGATGATTATAGCGTAACAAGAAATAAGTATTTTGTATAATATACTATGACATCACAGTTTTGGAGATTTTTCAAATATTGCCGTGTGATTTTGTTGTAACTATTTATACACAGCTATTTTGTTGTTAGGCTATTTAGGAGACAAAGAAGGAGCTCAATGTAAACTTCTCACGAACCCGTCTAGGAGTGATTTAAAGAGCTAGCATAAAAATGATTATGATTGTCTCGGAGAACGCATGCAGTGCTCATGCAGAAGCTCTGAAAGAGGTCAAATTCAAACTGATTTTTAAACATATACTAGATAATCTTGAAAATGAAAAATCATTAAAAATGCAAAATTTGCTAGGTTTTTTTTCCAGTGACAAAGGGAAAATGTTTTAGCGAGACAAACTCCATGTGCTTTAATATTCATGCCAAACTGAATACCAAACATAGTGAGACTAAGACAATGATTCGATTTTCTTAGTGTGCATGTAAGCTGACTGAGTGTCGTGATATTCAGGCCAGACTGGTCACACTCTCTCGTCGCACTTCAGCCCATTGACGCCTCAGCTGTAATTGCTGCGTAGTAAGTAGAACAAACACAAGGCTTAAATACAGTGTTTTATGGTACTTCAGAGAGACTGATCCCCCTAAGCTCATGTTCTATACTACTGCCAGGAAGCAGAGAGCTTGGAGGGATTCTCAACAAACCTGAGGCTGACATGCAAACGCAAGAGCTTCAACATCGATATTCTCTAAAATTATAAGCAACTGTAGATTTTCATTTATGGTATTTCACATGATATAAGCATTTAAAAGAAATTTACAGCAATTGTCTGACAAAAGTAAATAATTATAAAATGACGCAAAATTACAATACATTTAAACATTTTGAAGTAGTTTATGTTGAGTTTTAAGAACATGAGGTAAAATATTTTGCAAAAAAGTTACAAAAAGTCCAAAGGTGAACATTTGTTGTGGTGACTTTCCCACTATTGGGAGAACATTTATAGAAGTAACAGCTGTAGGATTCTTGGGTTTCCACGTGGATAATTATGTGTTTGTGTGCATGTGTGTGCATGTGTGTTTGTGTGTGTGTCTTTGTGCGAGCAGGTATACCTTACCTTATAGCAGTGGTTCTCAAAGTCGGTCCTCAGGCTCCACTGCCCTACACACTGCTGATTACCTGGATCAGGTGTGTTCAGTCAATCAGAAGCTGAAAGACAGCTGGGACTTGTGTGTGGGGCAGGGATAGCAGGAAAACAAGCAGGGCAGTGGATCCCAAGGACCGACTTTGAGAACCACTGGATTAGGCCACAACATAATGAATACCCCTTAAAACTAAATTTAAAATCTGTGACTGCAATGAAAAAACTAAAACTGCAAAAACTCTTGTATTTTTTGTGGTTACTTATAGTTATGGTTATGGCAGCGTGGAGCTTAAGGTTCATACTTAGCTTTAGCATTTTTCCCATAGAAGTGAATGAGTGGTTCGCATAAGGATAGATATACCCGACTCTGTGTGTGTGTGTGGGTGGGTGGTCATGGTATACATTACATTGCAGGACCCAAATGTCCCCACAATTTGATAAACTTCTGTTATTGTGATGTTGTGGGGACCATTTTGTTGGTCTCCACAAGGGGAAATTAAATTTTATAGAAATCAGTGACTGCAACCAAAAAACAAAATGCCAAAAGTCTCATATTTTGCTTAGCTACTTATGGTTAACATTAGGGCTGAGTAGGAGTTAAGGTCCTCATGTTGGGATTTCTCCCATATAAATGAATGGAGAGTCCCCGGAAGTATAATTACAAACCCTCTGTGGATGCCATAAAAATGAATGGCGTGACCCTGCCTTCGGATGTAAGTTACAACAGCATGGTCCCACTTTGAAAACAAATGCCTTGATTATTTATCCTTGCCAAGCATATTTTCAAAGTGTGATCAAGTCATCATATTTTTAAGGAAGAAATTGCGGTCACATATTAAAATATTAAATAATATTTTCAGTGCACTGCTAATAATCCAATTGTTTAGCTAATTTATAACTATAAAACAGGAATAACTGCTGTCTTTTTCATGGATGACATTACAGCACATACTTAAGGAGAGAATTAAGTAATGAACTGGACACTCTTACGGTTGTCATCCGAAACATGACCTCAGTGTGGCGAGCAGGGCCATTGATACTACACTGGTATCCGTCCTGGATGAGCAGGGCTGATTCCTAAGCCACATACCCCCATCTCCAAGCTCACATATCACACACGCACCTTCCTCCATAAAACCACGTAATGGGCGGATTTAGCATTTACATCAGCTGCTAAATTAAACTCCGCGGCGAAGACTGTCTGCTAGGGAATGAAGTAATAACAGCAGAACTTGCACAGGTTGTCTAATCTGCAAAATGGTCATGTTAAAATGATACTTTTAAAAATTTAATTGACTTTAAATGTAATAGTGCATCTGAGGGAAGCACAATGAGGGCTAACTGGCTAACTGATAGCTCTGCAGTGGATCCAAGTTTTAAAAATTAAGCACCTGATAATCTTGGATTCAGTAACTGTATGAAATGGATCAGGATTAAATGACAAAAAAAAAAATAACTGAATGTAAATGTCTGTTTATTTATTTATTTTTATTTACATATAGGTATTTGCTTTTATTTAGACTATTTATTTAGTTCAGCCCCCACAGTTGATGCTTCACTGTCAGAAAAAAAGCACCAATTTGCAGCTTTGAGGTACAATTACTCGTCACTGGAGCTGTACCATGAAGGGTCTGGCAATTGTACCCTAGCTGTAGATAAATGTACCTTTTATGGTACAGAAATGTACTCTGAAGGACATTTTTCGACCATTGGGGGTGCATTAATGCCGTTTGCACCTTGAGGAACAAAACTCTAACCCTTTTTCTTCTGACAGTGTTGATGTAAAGTCTTACCTCTGCTTACCTTGCCAGTTAGGGAATGTGACTGATCTCATCATTAAGTCTTATTTTCTGGATTTCCTTGGTGCCTTAAGTCTGTCATAATCCATCTTGTAAATATGTACATTGATGTTTATTTCCTGCTTCTGTCTGGCTGGCCCAATTTACAATATATGTGGATGCCTAGTAACGAACAGGCACCCTATCCAAGGTGTACCCCAGCCCTTTGTACCCCAGCTCTGTGCAGCCTGGGGTCTTCTCAAGGACCCCCCCATGCCCCTGACCAGAAAAAAAAGATTAGAAAATGCATAGATGGATAAACCGTGACCTGAAGATAATCACACAGTTTGACAGTAATGGTTCTTTGAAGGCATTACACTATCAAATAATGCATTCAGCATGCCCTAGCTGGAACATGCAGCTATTTCAAAGCTTCCCATTCCTTGAGAGATTGACCCACACATATCTCTCCTTACCTTCCTCCGCCCATCCTGAACAAGCTGAGGTTAAGGCGGATGTGTGGTTCATGTCTCAAGCGTTTGCAAATCACAGCTCTGACCGGCTTGGTCTGAAGTGCTTTTACTATATGGCGATAGCCTTTATTCACCCCCCAAAAAAAAAAAAAAAACAAATTAAAAAGAATTGACATAAGCTACAGAGATTAGATTGTCTTTGTAAATTGAAATGTATTTGGGCATGACGCTATGTGTGGATATACAGGAACGAAAAGACCTGAAGCAGGAGATCACCTCCTCAAAGCAAGATATATGGTCGAGAACAGTTTAACAAAAGCAAATGAATAGTGAAATGAAATGTACGATCTACTAATTAATCCATAGACATTTTTCCATATTCACAACACAACAACTCACCATTGACCGACAGCACAGAAAAACCACTAAATTTGAAGACCACAAGACACCTTGCAGATCCATCATGCAACGCTCCTTCTCCCATCAGCCAGACAACTACATTTAAACTGTTTCTGGTCGATCTGTGTAATCAGAAGCAGCTGGACTTCATTAACTGAGTCTGTGGCCATGGTGCTAGCGATCAGTCAGCATGAGAGATCACCGGAGCTCGTGACGGTATGATTCAGTTGCGTTCAGTAGGTATAGTGGAGGGAAGAACAAAACAGAAAAGAAACTCAAATGTGTGTACAAACAAGATGATCAAAACCTCAAGATATACACAATTAAACAATATGGCGGAATGGTTTATCACATACCTGCATACTAATGTAATGAATAGAAAATACAATCTGTATCAAGACAGCAGGTCTGATTACTTCCACAATGAAGCATTTATTTATTCAGCTATGCAGCTCATTCAAAAAAAGACAACAAGAGCAAAAATATCTGCTCTGCCGAGACGATGTTCAGCCACATGCTCGTTTTCTGCAGCTTTCACTGATAAAGAACTGAAAACGGGATGTGTGTGTCTGTGAACTTCTTGTAGCTCATTACGTGATTCTAATTCAATACGACATGAGCGATACACGTTTTCCCATACAAATGCAAACCAAAATTACTCCAAATGAATATATATTTTTAGGATTCTTTGCCATGTTTCACACTTGTCAAACTGCGATTTATTGGAAAAATGAGAATTTGCTTAAATTTTTTAACGAAGCAGCACCGTCACCTGCCTGCCCAGATATCAGAATGTGTATCTTCACCGGACATTTACACTCTGATTTTAATAGTTTGGAGCGGATATATCAGGAACTGGACTTCCTCCGCCGGCCCCTGGAGGATGGGCTGCCCCTTTGAGTTGATTCCTCCCCAGGTTTCCTCCTTCTAGGAAGTTTTTCCTTGCCTCTGTTGCCTCTGGCTTGTTCTCTGTGGGCACGGGACAGGGATAATGTTTAATTAATATTTAGGGACTTGTTTTTCAAACGTTCATGTTTAAGCCAGAAACACAACATGGTGAAAGGAGAGAGAAAAGGACCCCCCCCCTCCTCCCCGCCCCCGCCCCCCATGAGACACATTGTTTTGACAGTGTAGCAGTAATACTATAGCCGTACACCGAGGCGCAGGTCAGGTGACATACTCATTAACTATTTATGCACAGGCTGAGTGTGAATCGTAGGACCCTTAATTGCACATGGGTACCATACGTGCCAAACTAGCACCTAGCAGATGCCGGAGCTTAGCGGGAAGCTGTCTGAAGGCATTCGCAGACATGGGGTGCCCCCCTCACTCAGATGGTGAAGCAGATGGAAAAATGCATCAAACAGCCAGCAGGGCGGAGACACCTTCAGGGACTGTGCCTCCCTTCATGTTCAGTTTGTTTTTTATTTCATGTGTAATACAGTTTCTGTGAATCCTGTAATGCTTCGTCTACTACATAAATTTAACTTCCGACCAAAGTATCTATTCAAATTTATTATTAAAGGATTGTGACATCACCTGTCATTGCACTATCCTACATAGCTTATTGTGGCTTGTGAGTCTATGCATCTTGTAATCTAAATGTTAAAATGTCCACACTAAATAATCTAGCTCTCCCATGGGATGTGATTCACCCCCTACTGTTACTCCCAGGGATCAGAATACCAGTCAGGGACAGGGGACCCTGAATCTCGAAGACAGAGATAATATGTCCGGGAACAGTGAGCAACGCAACAGGGAATAATAGCAAGTTACAGTCTCATGGCAGGAAATAACCCAGGACGGGGTACCTGTCCATCGCGGGACTCAGGCAACTATACTAAGTTGTAATTAAGGTTCAGTAGTGAGCAGAACACCTCACAGAGACTGGAGATCACTTTTGCCTCCCTCAGACTAATTATTATGGGATGCATTGAAGGAGTCTTTAGTGTTCGAGTAAGGAGGTGCATAGTCTGGTTGGGAGTGTTGATTGGAGACCAAAATGCCTATATAACATGTTATTATAATGGAAGAGTAAACTGTGGGGTGACCTTGTGGTGCCATGTTAGCATGTCTGACTACGGATGGAAGGTTCCTGCTCAGATCATGTGAGGGAATGATCTGGAATTTCACCCAGGGTTCAATACATTTCATCTTAATAAACCTTGAAGAAATTTTGTGTGACAAACAGGATGAAGGAAAATAAATAGATCACCATTCCTTATCCTTCTTCGAAAATAACAGTTCTTGAATCTACAGTACTAAAGACTTTGAAAACTCTGACAACTTCTTAAACAAAAGTAGAGGTCAAAGGACCCCCCCCCCCCCCAGTTTTTTTTTTTTAGGTCCGCCCCATTTTAGATCTTTACCGCGTCTGCAAAGGAGATGGTTTCTTGTGAGAAGCATTAGAAGGGGCTAGTCACCTTACTGTGGGCTGCTGAAGCAGAGCAGCTGCGGGATCTTTGCCAGACGCAGGATTCTGAGAAGCCCAATTTAATAGATGAACTCCAGGTGAAATCTGCAGATAGAACTTGGATTTACTCATGCAGAAACACACATTCACACACAAGTTCCATATACTGTATAAGCATATCATCATCATCATCATCATCATCGTCGATACTTTATTAATCCCCGTGGGGAAAATGTCTTTTTTATGCCTCCCTCAACTTGCTCTTTTTTGTGGAGTAAGTTGTCTGCAAAGGGAGAGAGAGTTCTGCTGGCAGAAAGCTTAGAAATTATACAAGAAGAGAGATGCCAGAGATGGCCATTAACTTATGCGACAGTTTCTTGTGAATCAGAGGAGGCCATCAAGTGACCTTCAAAGACAATGGGAAACACTAGGTGCAGGTGTGAAGTGCACTGCTAGTACAGTGAGTATCCGGCTCCTAAAGGAAGAAGGAGCTCTTCATCAGTGAGAAGCAGAGAAGAACCGGGTTGCAGTTTGCAAAAAAATGTATATTTTACACAGAGAAATGAGTGTAACTGACATTATGACTGATTGATTACTTTTTCTAGATCTTGCATATACATGCCCACAAACACACAGGTTTGTAATTGTATCTTTGTGGGGACTCTCCATTCATTTCTATGGGGAAAATGCTAATCCTGAAAAATGGTCCCCACAGTGTCAAAATAAAACACCAAATGTCCCCCACAATGTGATGTGATAAAACTTAATTTACACACACACACACACACACACACATACACTGATCACTGATACTGATGTGTAGGTATATGTGCTTTGTGCATGACAGGTTTCAATTAATAGTTTTTGTTTATCCATCCATCCATCCATCCATCCATCCATCCATTTTCCAAATCGCTTATTCTTCTGGGTCACGGGGTTTTTGTTTATCACGATAAGCAAAAAAACAAACAAACAAAAAAACAATGAAATTAATTTACACTCACAAAAAAGTCAGTATGTTTACGGGCAGGGAGAATTTCAAAGAAGCTTACAGTTTACAGTTTATGACTCACTCATACACACACACACACAGACGCTGGTCAATAACTGCTGTCGAGATCTTTATTAAAGTTCACGCAGAGGTGTATTTTCCCTGAATTGAAATCTCTCGGTTTCTCATAATAGATGGCACTATTTTGACCAAGCATTTTCCAGCCTCTGTTAGGCATATAGCTATTCAAAACAATGGGGGTAATGTAAGCAAAGACAATCCCCCTATGCCTAACATATCTTACTTAGTAATCTGTGAAGACTAGATAATCCAGATAAGCAAGCTTTCAGGGGGCTTTCTGTCAGGTGAAGGAGCTCCTTAGAGAACTGCTTCACACAATTTCTATCCATCCATCTGCTATAACCATTTATCCAGGACAGGGTCGATGTGGGCTCACAATAACTGTCCTTAGTTAATTAAATACAACCTGCAGTACATCCGTCATAAAATTACAGAAGAAAAAACAGCAAAAGTAATAATGTCAGACTTACTGAATAATTGGGTTCTCAGTAATTCAGGGACATATCCCACGTCATCTCAGAAAGTCAATACAGCTGTAGATAACAGCCTTTTTAAAGACCAAAATGAAATAATTTAGACATGCATATAAGCAAGAGAAAATTTTCTGAGTAATACATCACATTCGACCTTTATTACAAGTAATTAGAACTGATAGGAAACCAGGTGTGTCCCACATCACGCTAATATTAACTTGAGTCTTTCTTTTGATTAATGATTTTGTGTATTTCAAGCACATGACTGATTTTTCAGTTGAATCGACTATTTCCGGCATTATTCTGCCACTGTTGTGCTAATTTGCACAACGGTGGCAAAAAATTTGAACATGCCGATTTGTCAGCACTAATAAATGGGAAACAATGCTGGGAATCAATGATGTAAAATCAGCCACTCTTCCAGAATGTGCTGGAAGACTGCATCTAGCTCACTGATTGACTTTTATTTCACTAAAGTAATTTCTAAAGGAAGTTAAACATTGACTGGGAATCTGGCAAAACTGGATTTTTTAGCAGTATTAGGACATGTTGTAATAGTTACTGAAGTGTTTACATGTTCATCTCAATAAAAAGAATTTCAAGTGTATGTCGAAACCACCCATTCATCACCGCTTAAGCCCAAGTGGGGTCACCAGAGGCGGGAACCCACCCTGGGCAGTCGCCAACACACCACAGAGCACACACACACAATCGAGACTCGCGCGCCAACCTGCCCTGCACACTTTTCGACCATGATAGGAATCTGGAGCCCCCAGCACAAACAGGGAGAGAGTGCAAACTCCACGTAGAAAGGAGCGAATCCAGGACCTTCTTGCTGTGAGGCAGCAGCACTAACCACTGCACCACCATACCACCCACTATGTTGAAGCTTTTGCTAAGAAGACTCCTAACTCTATAAACGGTGTAGCATGCCCTAGAGCTTGACAGAGTATCATATTGTGATTCAAAAATCATCATTTCATCGCCACCCTAACTGGAACATTCTGAAATGTTTTCTTTAGTACTCTTATGATGATGTGCATATTTACTAAACAGGCTTGAAGAGACAAGGTGTGACAACTGTTTTCATTGTTAGAAAAAACTGAAAATAAAACCATATCAGTGTTATGACTTCCTTTTGATGAGCTAAATGTACAACAGTCCAGTAAATAAGTAAACCCAGCTCTCAGTCAACACGAACATTACAGATTGTTGCATTTGCAACTGCCATCACTCCTGTGACAGTGTGAAGATCAATTCAATCTAAGTAGTGAAACCTGATTCACTCTTCGTTGGCAAAGCATTTTACATTATCACTTCTGTTTCGTTATTACTAAATACTTTCAATTTTGTTTGCATTTGTATGCCTCTTATGTGTTGCTCTTGTGTAATTTTAGCTCTTAAAACTGAATCTAGGCAGTTCTAAGACAGCTTCTCTGCCTCTGTAGCTACTAGTATTTCAAATCCCAGGGTTGTCAGCATAGGGCCCTTGAGCAAGGCCCCTAACCCCCGATTGCTCCAGGAACTGTCTGCCCCAGCTTCCTCAATAATTGTATAATAATATAATTATGATACATCGTTTCAGATATGGGCATCTGCTAAATAAATAAATGCATTAATTCCCATGAGATTATTGCCCTCTAGTGCATAAGGTGCCTTCTCCCTACCACAGACCTCATCCCTGAAAACCTCCTTTGTGGCAAGATCACATCGACATTTTTGAACGTCCCAGCGTGTGCATTCAGCAAACACAAGCAGACTGTGAGTCGCACTCTGTGTAAATGCCTGACGCAGCTTCCTTCCGGCCTTCTGCCGCCTATCGAAACTGATCTGCTTCACAATATCTAAACTGATTGATGCGCCCGCAGAGTAACCCGCCTTATGCTTCTTGGAAAATTCTACAGATTACGCTGACCATAATTGAGGCACTTATTAACAATGCAAATCTGATTAAGTTAATTGCAGTTTGTTGGGAAGAGTGTTTACGACGTGTAATTTTCTCAGTGCCCTTACTGTAGTTTGGCTTCCCATCAGCCTCCCTGAATGTAATTGTGCATGAACATGGTGAAAGCTACTGTACCTCTTCGAGTACTTGTTTATTCCATTATTCTCCTATTAACAATACAACTAATGTATAATAAAATAAATCAAATAGATATAAATGTCTAAGGTGGGGGCGGCATGGTGGTGCAGTGGTTAGCACTGTTGCCTCACACCTCTGGGATCTGGGTTCGAGTCTCCGCCTGGGTCACATGTGTGCGGAGTTCTCATGTTCTCCCCATGTTGTCGTGGGGTTTCCTCCGGGTACTCCGGTTTCCCCCCACAGTCCAAAAACATGCTGAGGCTAATTGGAGTTGCTAAATTGCCCATAGGTGCACATGTGTGAGTGAATGGTGTGTGAGTGTGCCCTGCGGTGGGCTGGCCCCCCATCCTGGGCTGCTCCTTGCCTCGTGCCCATTGCTTCCGGGATAGGCTCTGGACCCCCTGTGACCCAGTAGGATAAGCGGTTTGGAAAATGGATGGATGGATGGATAAATGTCTAAGGTCCACACTAGGTTAGTGTCACACTTCCATCAGAATCCCTGACCTCTGCTTGTACTGTAGCTTCTGGGATCGCCTGTGGTGAGCCTGCATTGGACAAGTAGGTATAGAAGATGGATCGATAAATATCTAAAGTGTAAAATGTTAAATAATACAATGCAAACAATAATAACATAAAAAGCTATTAAAACTTAGTAATTAAAGCAAAGGAAATATTCCTCAAAAAGACATCAATTGTACTGTCAGCTGTATATGCTTAGATGCTAAATGAGCATTGTAGCAATCATTATTTTGAAGTAAATTTCACACAAATTTGAAATGATAAAATAAGATCAAACAGACCAAAGGGCAGCGTGATGCAGTGCAGGTTATCGTTAACTGCGATGTGCTGTCAAATGTGTTGCCAACTCTCACGCTTTCTGATCCCCCCCTATCAAAGGCCCTGTAGTAGTGATGCCTGAGTGGTCACCTTCCATGGATGTCCTCTAAACCTGCTTGTGGGAGAAGCCTTGAGCTTTACCTTACATGCCATGGAGGACAGATCGTACAAGGCGAACGAATCTGGAGCTTGCATGTCATCCATCAATCTACATGAAAATCAACACTGAGCCCCCCGGCCCCCTGTCCCCATACCCAACCCTACCTCTAAGTAAGTAATGGTACTGTAGCGTAATACTGGGGGCTGCAGTCGTATGTACAGCATACTAATATATTATTTTTACATCCATTCTTTCTTCAAACCAAATTTTTTTAGCTGCTGATAATTCCTCCTAAAACTGCCTCAGTTGTTCTTTGCGTCATGGGCCACAGAACAAGAGCTCGGCTTGGGTAACTTTCGGAGCATCGTCACCAATGCAGTGATGATTAATTGCGAATAATTACAGACAAATAATTTAATGCAAACCTTTATTAATGAAAGCCAAGTTATATCCATGTTACAGCTGAGTTTTTAAAAATAAATAGACATTACCCCCCCCCCCCCCAATCAGTTACGATCCGCATTCAATGTTTGGGTCTATTGATGCTGTTGACCTTATGTTGATCAGGGCCAGATTATAACTGCTAAGTCATCTACAGCAGTGTTTCTCAAACTTTGACTCCTGCAAAGTCCACTTTTTGCAAAAACATGGAGCATCTGGGGTTCCCCAAGGACTGGGTTGAGAAACACTGATTTACACAATTTAAAATCTTACCTTCCGGTCATATAGGTTGACTCTGGAAGCTGTTTAGATTACAAAATATATTTTGTTCTACATCAACTAGCAATGCGTGTCACAGGTCTTGTCAAAAAATCACATTTGTCATTAGCCAAACAGCATTTGAACCAGAGACAAAACATGAATTGAATTTGCAGTTCACATTAAGGAACACAAACTAGCATACTGACATATCGGCATCGTCATGGTTAATTAAATAACTCATTTAACCCATGACATGTGTCTGCCTGTTCCCTGACTAGTGGAAGGTTAAGGATTAATTATGAGCAAATGAGTGCCACCGATATGAGCAGCATGGTGCAAGGTGGTAGTAGTGCGAATACGAGGAGCAAGAGCAGCATATTGCGAGGTGACATCCATAGGAGTGTCAGTATCACTCTGCAGGAATGAACCATCCCTGCTGGGGTCCAAGATGACCATTCTGAGCAGGGGCTTTTGTGCCCTAGCATTACTAAATGGCCGGAATAATGACAAGCAAGTGTACAAATGGAGCTTGAAGGTTGAGAAGACCTCCACCGAGAACACGGTCAGGTCACATCAGGGCTTTTGATGATGCACACCTTTTGTTGAGGAAAATATTTATTACATGCAACACATTAATCTGTTTACCTAAAAGGAAAAAGCATCATCACCTAAAAATGAGCATAAAAGGTGAGATTAGGGGGTGATTTGGGTTGGAAACGTAGCTGTAAGTAAAATATATGTGATTTATAAACTGTGTGCACATTCATGTATAAATGAACCCGGTATACTTAATATTTGTGAATAATGAGAAACTGAAAAGCCTCACGCTTTTGGCCTGTCTCGTTAACTTGTACTGTGTGATGAGCTGTGTGTCAAGTGTTAATACACTGTCCGCTAAATGAATGCTGTGTAAATGGTTGTTATTACTCGGCTGCCATGTCAGAATTAAGATGGGGGGGGGCGGGGTGTCAGGCCCATGAAAATTTTTCAAAAGGACACAGATGGTTTAACACGGCTGGTCTGGCATTATTTAATAGATTTTTATCAATATCTTTATTCTTTTACATTATTACATATTTATCCTGTGTTAATATTATATTAGAGCAATATTATATCTATGTTATATTAGAAAAGGGATGGATGGATGGATGGATGGATGGATGGATGGATGGATGGACGGACTGATAGTTTGTATTACTGCACAGGGTTGACACCATGTCCTGGGTCATTCCTTGCCTTCTGTCTGTAGCTTCCAAGATTAGGCTCTGACCCCCACAACCCTAGATAGAACAAGTAGGTATGGAGAAATGTTGGATGGATGGATGGATGGATGGATGGATGGATGGATGGATGGATGGATGGATGGATGGATGGATGGATGGACGGAAAGTTTATATTATTTTTATAAAACGTCAGTCTGTGTTTTGGGAGCATAACCTTGGTAAATTTTAATCCCCCCCCCCCCATGTTTCCCTCACACTAAACATTGACGGCCATAAATGCAGTTCAGTATACTTCACCATGAAGCACATTTCCATTCTGAGAAGCTTGTGCAGATGCAGTGGCCATTAGATCATGCAGAAGTGCTTCACTCCCCAGAGCTCTGCTGTCTAGACGGTTCCCGGAGTTCATTAAGCCATTAATAATCTAGACGGGGATTCAGCAGGGTCCCTTCCAGGCAGATCACTGACGCGGGCGGAAAAACAGCCTGTATGTGTGCAGTACTGCTAGGCCAGGGAAGGCCAGGTCTGCCTCTTTAGGGTATCTATAGAGCCATGGTTTTCTGGTAACAGACCCCCCCAAAAAGAGAAGTTGTTGTTGAGGAAGAGGAAACCAGTTGTAGTCTGTTCAGTGAAAGTTTGCAAGCACTACATACCCAAGCCATGGAATTATTGTGCCAGCAAAAACAGCAGCAACAACAACAACAACAACATGAACAAAAACAACAACAACAACATGAACAACAACAACAACATGAACAACAACAACAACATGCACAAAAACAACAAGAACACCAACATTAACAACAACAACATGAACAACAACATCAACATGAACAACAACAACATAAACAACAAGAACACCAACATGAACAACAACAAAATGAACAACACCAACATGAACAACGACATGAACACCAACAACAAGATCAGCAACATGAACAACAACAGCAACATGAACAACAACAACATGAACAATTACAAGAAGATGAACAACAACAACATGAACTACTTCCCAGTTCCTGCTTTGGGGGTTCAAACCCTGGCCCTACAGTGAGGGTGAAGTTTGAATATTCTCCCTGTGCCGTGTGTGTTCCTCCCCCCTCTCTGAATTTCCTGGTGTGTATGACCTCCCATGGACTGGCATCCCTATACTGCCTGAGATAAGCTCCATGTACAGGACACATTTTTCAACATAATTACCAAGTTTGATGGACAAAAAACTACAAAGTGCCTTAAAAAATGCTACTGGTCAGCCGGTAGTGAGTATAGCACATGTCCCAGATCACCTTGGGACCGGAAAGTTTTCCTCATCCGGCCATTCCTTTTCCCCATAGCTGACTCTTACTTTCCGTTACAGAATCCTCTCATTAGAATCGGCTTCAACGGCACTGCAATCCTACCTCGCTTTTGTCTGCATATTTTAAAATATGCCGGTAAAAACTGGAAACCCATTATTAACAGAATAACCCAGTTTCATTCAAAACACAAGTTCACTTCAGGAGTTCACATACATACCCACTCATACCAAAATATTTGTCTAAGAAACAGAATAGAGTTTCCATATTAGTGAAATCCTTTATTATGAATGATTACAGTAAATAATAGATGTTCTTGTTCCAGTCACGAGACTGGAGTTAATGCTTGCTGTCCCCTATTTACATCTCTGCAGGTAACGATGTCTGCTTAATGATTGATGAGAACTTTCCAGAAAGTTTACTGTATTTAAAAGAACACCTGTGTTTCAATAGAGATCATCGTGGCCTCGAAGCTTCGCATCATGCGTTTGATTCCTGCTGCGATCTGGGTGCATGAATCTTGCATGCTCTCCTTATGTTTTTATGGGTTGCTTTTGAGGGCCACAGTCTTCTCCTACAATCCAAACGCCGATAGGTTAGCTGGACTGGTGTCTGTTAATGGCCTTTATTATATAGGGCTAAGACACTTCACTAGGTTACCTAGTGGCAGGTCTGACTAGTCACTGCACCTCATTTTGACTGATGAAAAATGTCTCCCTCCATCGCTCAAATCTAAATTTATTTCAGTGGGCATAGAATTGCGTACCCTGTGCTTTATGGAATAGGATTCAGTTCAATCAAATTTATTTTTATATGCAGACGCTCCTGTACTTATGAATGAGATACGTTCCAAACGGCCGTTCATAATTTGAAATGTTCATAAGTTATTATTAAACATAATTTTAAGGGCATATGCAAATACAAAGAACTAGGATGCTGGGAGTACGCACGCTACGCTGCTGCGCGGCGGGAGTAGCGGTCAGAAGATCTACTAGGCGGAATTGGCGTGCAGAAAAAAAAATAATTATGTTGCGGACAGGAAACGGGAGCCCAATGAACACAGTTTGGACTTACAGTCCTCTTCGTTCGTATGTCTGAAAGTTCATAAGTTGAAAGTTCGTAAGCAGAGGAGCGTCTGTAGTGCCTTTCAGAACAGAATCACCCCAAAGTGCTTTACATGGCTGCGTTTTGTAAACTCCTGCATCATTTATATAGAGTAATTCATAAACAGTCAAAAAGGAAAGACAAAGAAATAAAAGAAAACAAAATGAAGGGATACAAGATGAGGACGGAAGAGAGGAACCAAGAACTCCCAAGAAGGGAGAAGAAAAACCTCTAGGGGTCCAAGGTGAACTAGCTGCCCAACCCCCCTGGGCATACTAACATTATAGAAAATCAAGGGGTGGACTGTGGTCAAGGTCAAAGCCAAAGTCCATCTATGAGTTTATTCTCTATGCTGGCCTGTGTAGGATGGCAGAGTGAAGGCTGCACCCACGATGTTAGAGTTTGTGAGTCACATCCACGATGTCACTCTTCCAAGGGACTGAACCAAGATGAGGGGTTATGGACCAGTGCATGGCATTCAGAACAAGTTACTAGCAATAAGCACTGAAACACAAATGTGCTACTGCAATATTGTGTGGAAGAGATGTGCCAAGCTCACATCCCAGTGCTGGATAAGCAGTTGGAAAACGGATGGACGGATGGTGGGATGATGGACAAATAGGGAGTGATGATCAGTAAGCAGTATCTCTTAGGCACCATCAGCTGCTATTAGAATAACAAAGACAAGGCTGGAACCTGCTGTTGCAGTTTCAAGTATGACATTTTATCAAAGTATCAAGTAGTTAAAAGAGAGCAGTTAAAGTGTGATCTTTGTACATATGGTTTATACTGCTCAGGGTCATGAGGGGCCTGCAGGCTATGCCAGGCAGCACGGGGCACAAGGCTGGGGTACACTCTGGATGGGATGCCAATCTGTCTATCATAGGCCGCAAGGCTGGGGTACACCCTGGATGGGATGCCAGTCCATCACAGGGCGCACGGCTGAGGTACACCCTGGATGGGATGCCAGTCTGTCTATCTTAGGGCACAAGGCTGGGGTACACTCTGGACGGGATGCCAATCTGTCTATCATAGGGCGCAAGGCTGGGCTACACCCTGGATGGGATGGCAATCTGTCTATCATAGGCGCAAGGCTGGGGTACACCTTGGATGGGATACCAATCTGTCTATCTTAGGGCACAAGGTTGGGCTACACCCTGGATGGGATGGCAATCTGTCTATCATAGGCCGCAAGGCTGGGGTACACCCTGGATGGGATACCAATCTGTCTATCATAGGCCGCAAGGCTGGGGTACACCCTGGATGGGATGCCAGTCCATAACAGGGCGCACGGCTGAGGTACACCCTGGAAGGGATTCCAGTCTGTCTTTGATGCCCTTTGGCCTCAAAGCCAATATGTCGAGAGAGTGCATGTCTAGGGTGATTAATGCTTTCAACTGACCACACTGCTAAATTCTGAAATATGTCACCACATATATGTTATATATAAATAAAAGTGAATATTTATAGCTCTAATGCAAAGGTGGCATATTTTTTTCATCAATGGTTTATACAGTAGCAATGAGAAATTAATATTTTAAGGCTCAAATGTTCTGCACATGTTGCAGAGCAGTGATGCAGGTAATTATTTCACTTACTGGAGAGGCCCTTCTTGACAAATAATTATGAAAGGCGTTACATGCACCATATTTTAGCATTTCTGAGAAAATAAAGAAAATCAGAACTGAGTGCCATTTTTCAGAATAAACTTACAGGAAAGGTCGCTGTCATTTCATACAGATCAAACAGTACTGTTACCCCACATTTTACTACATGCTTTCGGCTCTTCAGGTCGTCACTGATGTTGTATCAGTTGACATCCTCTGCAATTAATCTGCAAGCAAAAAGATATATAACTTTTTTAAAAAGTGACGGGATATTTTAGCTTATATTTCTCTCAATTTGTTAACCTTATTCATGATTCGTCTTTACAAAAGGCAGCAGCTGTTACTGAAAGTAAGTTCTCTGCAGCGGAAAATTCCTGTTAGTCATCACCTCACCACCTTTTCCAAATACACTTGTTTGCACTTCATTTGTAACCGCCGCACATTCAACAGAGGAATCCTTTTTTTTTTTGTAAATGCAAAATTTCCAAAACCGTCAGAAACAGAAATAAAAATCTGAGTATTTAAAGCCATTTGCTCTATTTACATTTGCAAGAACAGTGGCAAATTGCGTAGTTAAGCACCTTTTAAATGTCAGTATTACCTAACCAATATGTAATATGTCATGGATCTTGCATTGTGTTTATTTGTTCATTTTGAAAAATCTTTCATCGACTCTCATGTTCACGAGTTACGTGTTTATTAAGTGTTGCTGTCTTCACACCACTCTGTTGTAAACCATTCACAGAACACTTAATCAGCTGATTAAAATACTTTCTTAATAGTTCTTTCTTTAAGTTCTTAATATTAATATAAATACTTCTTTAATATAAGCAATTGAATTCTGTATACAATACTTCTAATACTGCTATAATGCGTATTGCAGAGGCCTTTGTGCAATGGTCATGCTCATTAAGAAGAATGGAAAGAGCATAAGCGGATTTTCCACATTGTATCAAAATGTTCAGCATTTCCATAGACCAGGGAGAGAGAGCGCCTTCAAAATGCAGTTGTAATGCTACTTTGTACAGCCTGGTTGGCTGGTGTGTTCTATATTTTTTCTTCTTATGGAATGCACAACTGATGGTTTTTGATCTGCTATTCAAGGCAAACTAAGGCACTTATCAGAAACGACATACTCTAAATCAAGGCTGCACAAGTAACTACAGTTTCATGGGGCATGAGCTGATGGGCTGTTTGGCGGTTAGTCTGCTCCAAACTCTGACAATGAAAGAAACATTGAGTTTTGGATTTACTTATATGACCAGATGAAATATGCTCATTGACTAATTATAGATTACAAAAATGAACTTGTGTGTCTTGAAATGAGTATTCTTTCTTTGAAAATGTTTTGTACACCACAACCTTTTCTTTAATCTTGGCTAAGTCTAGGGTCCAGTTTTTTTGCTCTTGGTGGGCCTGGTCCTAGGAAGGGTGTATTGATAGAAAATGTGAATTCATTTTGCATAAATGCATCTTCCAACCATTTACCCTTATCAGGGTCAGGGGGTTCTTCAGCACAAGGGAGGAATACCCCCAGAAAGGCATCCAGTACACCACAGATGATACACAAGCTGAGGGCATTTCAGAGATGCCAATTCAACCAGTTGCATGTCTTTGGGCTGCAGATGGAAACTACACTCAGAGAAAATCTAAACAACATAGAACATGCAAAATCCACTCACACCGAGCTGTGATAGGATCCAGACCTCAAACCTACTGCTGTAAGGCAATATCCACCATATCAACAAAGTTTCACTCACAGCATCCAGTTAGCCATGTCAGAAAAGGATCACTACTCCAGACTTTGGGAGCAGTGTGCAGCAAAGTAGGTTAGGACGCTGTGCCCGCGATGGGAAGGTTGCTGGTTTGATTCCCATGGTTGACAGAGTGATTTCACCCTTGGATCCCTGATCAAGGCCCTTAGACCCCAATTGCTCCATGGACTCTCAGTCCCTGCTTCCTCAAAAAAACAAAAATAAGGGAAAAGTGTGCTGCTTTGGACAAAAATCCTCTGCTGACTAAATGGAACAAACAAACGCCATGCGACATGTTGCACTGTATGATCCACCTTCTGCAAGGCCTGCTAACCTCACACATCTCTGCAGCCAGGTGATGGCAGTGGCTGCGTGGTGGACATAGCTGTGCGCTTTCAGGACCACCAACTCCACGTCTCCCAAGGCAAACAAGGGCATTGTTTCCGGCAAGAATTCCCCGGTGCTGCATCGCTATTATCTACTTACCACAACAGGGGTAATTTCAACCAAGAATTACCAAGAATAAAGCATTAGAATGTATCATTAGTTTATTCACATGTTTATTGTTTATACTTCAATCCCTGAAATGATCACCATGCTGAAATTTACGCGATTAATTTGCATAGTATGCAATCTTATAGACTTCAAAATGGCCAATAATATCTCTCTCCTTGCATTATTGCTTAATCACCAATTATAAATTGTTATGTATAATTACAATTGGTTTTAAAAGCATCTTGCATCTCTTAGTTTCCATGGTATATTTGAGTAAATCCTTGACTTGACTTTATGAGTATAATGTGTCTGGAAAAGATGCATTACTGGAAACCAGATCCTACCTTTTTTTAAATTTTCTTTTACCTCGTGTACCTCAGGCAAATATAATATGTAAATATCAAAAAAGTCTGTCATAACGGATGCTTTCACGCTCTGCATGTCATTTACTTTCGTCCTGTCCAACACGGCTTTTAAGATTTATACAGGAGCCCCCCGGAGGTAAACACAGGGGTAGCGTCTGGCAGGCCGGACTGGATTAGGTGAGGCACTAGAACCTGCAGTGGTGAACCTGAGCCTCTGCCTTTACAAGTTCGCGTCCCAGACCTCACACTCATGCCTTACTTCAAAGGGGGCAGCCAGAGCTGATATTCTCCAAATGGCAGGTACATCCGGCTGGGAGAAGCAGGGGGGGCGAACCAGGGCCCTTGGGGCCTCAGGAATGGCAGTTTCTCAGATAGCGATCTAGAGTGTTGGCTTCTGGAAAGTCCCCTTCTGCAAGCTCCGCGTTCACAAGCTGACATTGAATAACATCTGCATAACTGTACAGCTGCAGAGCAGCCCCTGGGGGCTCTGATGCATTCATAGCTGGGACTCTGTGAGGCAGACGACACAATGATTTTTTTGTTGTTATTTTGCAAGAATTTCACAGACAATAAAAGCAAAAATAATGTGTTTCACAGTGGCATTCATGATGGCATCGGACTGTGCAGCATCCTGTTTGAGGTACCTATCTTCATTCCCTGTCCATCCCAAAGCCTTTTTGCAGTTAACTTATTTAGTATTTACTTTTATCCAAAGCAGTATTCATTTTTTTGGGTTTAGAAAACCAGAGGGTTAAGGCCATTACTTGAGCACCCAACAATAAAACCTCACCACTGACCCCGGGACTTGAACCAACTACCTTCTGGGTACCAGCTTTACCTGCTAAGGCACACACCATTGGAAAGAAGGCACTCTGTGGCCTCCATAAGTAACACCCTATGACGTCAGCAAGCTGTCAGTATGATTGTGGATAAATAGCATTGGATCAAGGTAAGAAAATGACATTGTTTTATCTTACAGTTAATTACAAAGAATAAGCTATACGTATTAAGTAGTATTTGACAAAAGAATGGTGCTAAACTCCATAGAGCTGCTTCTGTCAGGAGGCACCAGGCCACTCAAGTCACACATGTGGCTCCATCCTAATGTGTTTGTAGGCTGGAATCTCCAACTATAAAAACCATGAATTGATTCACTGTGCATCAAATCAAACCCACTTCCTGAACCCAGAACTATTGTCGATCGAATTGCCAGCTATGGGCCATGAATGAAATCCCAGTCACATGGTTAATGAACTAAAAGATGGAATTTAAATCATGCATCCCTTTGGTATTTTACTGAATAATCAGGATTCTTTACAGAAAAGTTGGCCGCCAAGTGACGTTAATGTGACATCTGCAATCCGATTTTGTCATTGTCATTTGAATTGTGAAAAATGGGCAAGATGGAAAACAAATGGCCTAGTAAAAAAAATCCTAGTCAGTCTAGTTCAAACCATGAATCTGCAGTCAAATCCAAATAAGATGCATGGGTCTGTGATTCTGAAATATAACAGGAACAGGGGTCCCTGTCCGTGACGAATTAAACATGCACCTTGTTGCTTCATGGAGTTCCTTAACATGTGGTTCACACCTGGTTAACTTTTGATGATTAGGTGCGATGGTAAGATGCTCATTGCTGGACAAATGATTTGGGGCTACTGTGAGAGACACTGAATCGGTGCCCATTCTGAGAGATAACTTAAGCAATTAATGACTAAAACTGGTTTTCGGTTTACGAGGCATCAACGTAATCTCGGGTTTCGAGACTTTCATAACGCAACTAACGCAATGGTGCCGACAGTTACACTAGAGAGGATTTCAACAGCTGTGAGTTTTGAAGGACCGAGTGGGAATGATGGATCGTCGGATGCTTTCGGAGAACTTTCGAAAGCTGAGGAAAGAGAGTTCAGTTCACAGCAGCATTGACTGGGGTAGTACTGTACTTCAGCTGCTCAAGGTTTCCCACCAGAACTGTAGCTGAACAGCTAAAATACACAGAGGTTGTCACAGTCTAGATGTTACACGCACGTTCCCCATCAGGTCCCCGAGTTGTGCAGGATGACACATGTTTCAATGTTTATATCACAGGGATTCACTTAGTTTGCCTTGAATACTGATTCACTGTTTGATTGCTAAAAAGAACAACTGGGGCAAGAGGAATAGGCCCAGAGTGATTTATTCAGTGTAGTTTGGAAGGATCTTCATTGTTATCATAGCAACTTAGCAGATAGCCAGGAAGGAGGCGGGTGACAGGGATGTCACATGACGCAAATACCAAATGAAAATGCCGATTTCAGAAACGTGATATTCTGCCTTGCCTAGGGTGACTTTGGATCCAAAATGTTACTGGCAGGCAATTCAATTTGAAGCTGTCTGCTGAAAGGTAGCAGAAGTTCCATATTCCATTGATGATGCACCTGGTAAGAGAACATGCAGAGACTGTGTCATTTAATATGTTATGTATCAAGAACCTGGGAAAATCACTGCAGCTGGAATGTTCCGGAGAGAATCAGAAAGCTCGCTGGTACATCTAGGAGCCGTGAGAATAAGGGCATATTGACTTGATAAAGAGCTGTTTGAGAATAACATAACGGAACGTTTACTCCTTAAAACTATACTGAATTGCAAATAAAATCCTTTATTCGAAGGCTAATGCTGCAAATGTGGTCAGATACGTGAAGCTTGGGAAAAAAAAGGATGGAGGGATTTCCACAAAAGCCAACAAACATGGAGGGGAAATACTTTATTTACCTCCAGCTGTCAATAAGAATCCAGTTTCACCAGCAAGCGTCAGATCCCCGGAGCCTGAGTGCACGATGTGTGCAACAAAGCATTTTTATAACCGAGGAAAAGGAGAAGCTGTGTGCTGTTTATGCACAAACGGGCTCTTTGCCCCCACCCCTGTCCCAGTGCCGGTGGCTCCTCCAGGGCTATGCGGTCGGGTCGCCTCACCACCCCGCCGCCCTGCTCTCACTCTGAAGACAGCACTGGGAGATCAAAGGCACCTCACCAAGCAAGAAATGCAGCTCTCCACCCCACCCTTGGGACCTCCTCTGATGCTGGCTTTGGCCTCTCCATCTCTACACACCACCAGCATCACCTGCTGTAAGAGGCGAAGCTGCCTCGAGTACCACATTCTACTAAACGTCTCTGATTCGGCCTTTCCATTAATTACATAAGCAGTTGAATATATGGTTAATTATGGGTTACGCAGACCTAAATTATATATCTTTACGTATAATTACAATACACAAAATCAATGGTTACTTACTAGTCTGTTGGTAAGAACCAAGCTGTATTATTTCACATTTATTAAGTAAGTGTTTCTATTCTAAGCAATATGCAATTGCAAAAATCAAGATCAACCCATTCCTGAAGCAACTGGGGGTTGAGGGTCAGCAAACGTTTGACGACGAACAGTGCGTGAAGCTGGTGAGCTACCCACTGCCCCCCAAACATGTGGCGTCAGACACCAATGGTTTTTACACACAAATAAACCCCAGAGACAAGCAGCATTTCTGGTGCTGCTACTGCAGCTGAATCCCCAGGAATTTTGTTTCCTTGAGAAATATTCCTGTGGTTTTACCACTTACAAGGTTTTTAACGTGGCGTGTGCAACCTCAGTTACGGCCTCGAACCGTGTCTTTATGCGTTTCCCACTCTGCAATAATGCAGAAATCGACCTTCCCATAGCAGACTATTCTCTGCTTGCAGGTAGTATTTAGCAATATTTCAATACGGATTAATTATTCTGCAACCACTGTGTCATTTCAGAATTTTAGTTATGGTTGTCATGTAAGAAGTTGATGATGAATTATTTTAGTTCTTGTATTAGTTTTATCTCAGTTTATCTTATAAATCACTTTGTCTTGTCATCGGTTCAGACTCAGCAGTCGGCCAGTACTAGGTCATGTGATCATGTACAGGTTACTAGGCAATAAAAGGCTCCGCCCTACTCTGGTCTTGCGGGTTGACTGACACAACATAATTCACACCCCTGGGACATGAATGGCTTGAGCAAAAAGTTTGTTTTCATATCTCGTTTACTCTGCCTTGTTTCTGGGGACCTTCTGTGATTCGGTTTCACTTTTAGAAAAGCCTCATAAAATCAAGTGTTCTCCTACAATGAAGATCATCGACTGTGGTGGACATTTTCATACTGAAGGGCTGCTACCGCTAGCATACTGCTATAGAGGCTGTCCCACTACCCCAGTAGAGAAGTAAGACTCTCCTGTGATTAAATCCACCCTCCCCATCCTTGTATGACTAACACCACAGCAAGCGAGAATGATGGGAATGATACAATGTAACAGCAGCTGGCTTCACTCATTGGCTCGTCCACCATAACCCTCTGCAGACACTGGGTTGCCTTGGTCTAGCATCGTTTAAGCATGTTGATGGGTCTTATACCTGCTCGAGATGAAGAGCTAAGTGATATAAAGTGCATGACTCTATGCATGACATCCCTCTACAACTACAGACTTTGGGGAACCACAACTGAGGTACAAATGGATGTTTGTCATCCCAGATGCTACTAAACCACACAGGTCAGACCTTGTTCTATTACCTCGTTGGGCTGGTTTTCACCATACATCAGCAGGACCAGCAGGAAAAAGGAAGATCTTGAAAGCACAGTCCTCACGTCATATTAATTTTTTTCTTTATAACTTGTATTTATAATGAAGAAATTAAAAAAGTAACTGGACAGCTGGGACGCACTGACAGCAAGCTTCACTTCTGTTGTTTTTGATAAATCTGTAAAATTGATTTAATTTCATGATGAATGTCTCATATGTACATTTTTATAGTGGAAACTATTCCTTGATGTGTAACATCCCATAAAAAAGACCCTAGTGAACAAAGGGTCTAATTCATGTGACAACAAAAAGGCTAAAATGTCGATACCGTAAGAGAGTCAAAAACGCCTTTATTAATGTAGCTAGTTTTTGGATAATGCAACCATGTGTGAAGTACTGATTTAGCAGAAATGCTGAGGTTTGCAAAACTTCTCCTACACAATTAATGTTTCAACAGACGCCAGACAGTATCCAGAAAAAGACAGACTAGCGTGAAGCGGACTTTGCTGACTCTGCTGTGGATTTTTTTTTTTTTTATGAATCCCAGAAATTTGACAGCGTGAAGGACAAAATACGGCACAGCCATCATTATCTTCTCATGGTATTTTTAAATGGTAACCCTGAATAACCTATTATGCGATCTGTAAATATTAAATCTGTTCACTATATATGTACGCGTGTGTGTATGTATATGTACATATATGAACAATTTATTATTTTACTGAGTAAAACTAATGTATGTCAAACTAGAGGTTTAAAGAACAGATACTAGATTTTTTTTCCCTAAACTCCTATTTCTTAGGCTTCCCTAAAAAACAGATCTTTTTATATTCAATAGTCTCACACCTCTAAATTTGATTCCAGCTCCTGTCTCTGTGAGTGTGGACTTTGCACTTTCTCCCTATGCCTGTGTGGAAAACATGCAACCCAGGAAATTCAGTTTGCACCCATCATCCGGAAGCATGCAGGTAGGTGACCTTAGAGGAGACAGTACTTTCCCCATTCTGTGTAGCCGTGCCTGCATTCCCTGAATGTAAAAGGGATGGATGGACATTCTCCCAAACTTTTCATTAAACTACATCAATATTGCATGTAAAGTAATTTACATTATAACCACATTCTTTTGTCAAACACTGTTTCTTCTTCCGCAATCATTAGGCTCACATTTGTACAGCATTATGTGCTGCATATAGAGTACATTCCAGGACAGGAGACATTTAAAGCATGTTCTCCTGCAAGAAGAACTTGCTGATAACATGTAGTTACCTGTGGAGACTACAGCATATTTTTTGTTGGAATGCTATGTGCCTCAGTGAGGTAAGATGCTGTCTTGGCGAGCAGGAGGTTGTTGAGCTCCGGTCCAGGGCCCTTAACCCCTCATTTCTTCAGGGCGTGTCTGACCCTGCCTTCTCATATGTACCTTGCTTTGGATAAAAGTATTTGTGAAAACAATATATGTTCCGCCTTAGCTGGGTTCTTTACTGCGCAGCTTGATTTCATTTGTGATTGGATGACTGCGGATGTATTTAAGTATTAAGCTGTGAGTAAAAAAAAATTATTATATTTTAGAAATTCCGGTGACTCAGTCGAAAGCTCTGTGTAATTTTCAGTTTGACTACCTTTCTCTGGTTTCTTGACTATTATCTAATAATAACTAAAAGAGAAAAAAATCACATGGTACTAAAGAACCTTGAGGATAGATGACTCACCCTTTATAATAACACAAAACGTTTTCTAATGAGTCACAGTGGCTGTCAAAGCTTTACTTAATTACAGTAATTACAATGAAGTAAAGAGTGACAAACAGTAAAAATCAAAAATGTTTATTGAGCCAAATAAAAATTTTAAAGTGTAGTTCTGACTAGTGATTGGAGGAATGAGGCTTTGAAACCGTGGTGGGCGGGAATGTTCTATGCTGCGAGTGACCAATCGCCTTCTCATTCGGCACTTTATGAGTGCCGATTGGATCAAGCCCGGCAAAGATTGACAGCTCAAACTACATCCGACTCACCGTGGAACCAAAGTCTCATTTCACTAACCCATCAGTCATCTGGATTTCTTTTCAACTCATATACAGTAATGTTACACTCAGAGATTTGCATTTTTTTATTCAGATCCTCTTGAAAATGCTTCTATTGAGCCCACTGGTTAAATATGGAAAAACCATTTGTAAATTTATAAGCCAACACTGCAGTATAGTTTTCTTCTGAATCTGTAGCCTTCGATGCAGGATCTAAAATATAGATCATTTAAATATTTCACGTAAGGATGACAGGACATCAGATCATTTGTTTTGATCCAATAACACAATAATGCAAGTCTGCTTAAAATTGATTTCAAAGGTATTATATTGATGGTGAAGATCCTGACTGAAGACGCCATCTTTAGTGGTGATTGACTTGACATCACCTAATAATAATTACCTTCTTGATTGATTTGACATCCTCTCCATTAACTGCAATTTAACAAACCCAGGATATAAGGGCACCCAGCCAGCAATGATGCAGTGTAACAGTATCCCATCCATGCTCATTTGTCACTCGCCAACTCTTTTAGTCATCACAGCAGATTTAAAACAGCTGGGAGAAGGGCTTTGATGTGAACGTCTCGGGGAGGCTGGGTGTGGTCCACCAGCCATTAGTCGAAGTGACACAGCTGAAAGTCAGCTCTTTTTCAATGCCAGCGCATCTCCTTGGGTTACCATCCCACCAGTGCTGAACTCACGATGCACCCTGTGAACGTGTTAAAACATGCATCTGATCAGGACATCCAGAGACGATAAACATTTGCAGATGTCTAGTGAATCTATTCCCTAAAGTCTATTTAGGAAGCTGAATCTAAAAATAGATGAGAGATCAAAGTTACAACTGCGACAATTCACGTTTGCTTCCTCGACGAATTCTACGCTTGGCTCCACTTTCATGATGCCTGCCCTATTGCACAGAAATACAGTATCAGGCATTAATGCCGCAATGCAAATTCGAAGAGTGCCCTGGCATCCAGATTACCTGATAATGCGGCCCGGGAACGAGTATTTTTCCAGCAGAAACAAAGAATAGCTTTCAAAAGGCTGGAGCTGAACTGCATGCAGCGATTCATTCATTCACTCGCCAGCCAGCTGGGTTCGCTCCAACAATAACCTCCAGTAGCAGCAGTAAATTCATCTTCTGAGGTCTTCCAAGAATACACTCTCTGCCTGATAAGTATTTCCTTATGCTTCCTTCCCTTTGGTTCAACAGTAAAAGTTAGTAATGAACTTAAAGACCCCTTTTTGACATGAGAAAACACTCAGTAGCTGCTAACACTAGACTTTTACTGAGAGTTCCTGTGTCATGAGTAGCAGCTGCATGCAACATGCTACTGAACAATGCATGTGGTATCACCCGACGATGACTTTGCTCATTGCCTTTCATCACCACATATGCAGTGGATACATGCACATAGAGTTACGTACTAGGCTATGAACACATTAAAAAAAAATCCAACTGAAAGGATTCAGTTGTAAATTTCAAAACACAATTAGCATTATTTGCTAAAATGTTCCACCATGATTTTTAAAGCCGTTGTATTCTAGGACTCGTAACTCACATTAGGTTCCTCTCAATTTGTAGAACTGAAATTGTGACCTGATTCTCAGTGACAGACATTGTTGTCCCCAACCCCTTCACTGATGTGATAATCTGATGCTCCTTCACACCACTGTTACAGCAGGCCAGCTAATTCACATTCTCAGCCCTTCAGTGATGTATGGTCTGTTCCTACAGCCCTCATTGTCACTGAAAGGCTGTTTGATGGATGTTATCAACAGACATCCCACATGACAACTGTGGTATCTAGAGCACTTCAGGTCTCCACTGGCAATTCAGCCACTAGTGTTAGAGAGGAAGGTCACCAAGGGTTCAACAATGGTGCTTTTTCAATGAACTCCACGCTTCCACGCTCCTGCTTCTGGATCAAAATTCTCACTCAGTGAAAGTCAACTTCCAATAATGACAAAGGTGAGCCCATCCCCTTCTCTCATTACAAAGAATATGTCTAAATTTTGTCAGCACTCCCCAAAGCTCCTTAAACCATTATAATGCTGCTGATAAACAATGTTTCCTCATAGAATGGCTTCTAGAAATATTCACATTACTAGCTCAAAACCATTATAATTTCAGCACCGCAAAGACGATCCTGCAACGGCGTGTATGTAAGCAGCACATCCGTTGACCTTTGTGTGATCTTTGATGCTATCCTTATCTGCAAGACTCATTGGCAGTTTTCTCTCCAATATTAAGAGGAACTTCTCATTTCTGGCTGCATTACAGCTGCTAATAATGATTGAAAAAGTGCTGGGAAAAAAATGGTAGAAATACCATACACTGCCTCTCTTTACCTGGTTTAACCCAATGGGAACCTAGTGGGGAACAATAAGGTTAATCTTGAGGAGGATTCATTGGCTGCCTTGTATTTAAGAATATAAAATAATCGAACCTACTATGGGTCTGACTCTCAAGCAGCTGCCTTGTCAACTGTCTTTCCTGCAGAGAATTACAGCTGGCAAACGACACTTCACACATTCTCCTGGCTCGAGAATAAGGTGAGAGTGCTCGCGTTTTCCCGTTGTAAGCGCCCATACTGCCTCAAGATACTTCCAGGCAAATAACAGGTTCAAACTCATGAAAATGAGGGTAATGGAAGCTGAAAGATTGAAAACTTAAAATATGTAGCGATGTGCATACTAGAAGCTTATAGTATAGTCACTTTAGAAAATTTGGGGCTTAGGGATACATTTAAATAATAAAATAATAGGCTATGAAATCACACTGAAGTCTTCTCAAAAGGTGCTTTCCTGCTGCTCTTTATCCAGATTTCAACAGCAGTGCTGTGCCATTCAGCATTATGAGAGGCATCTCTTCAAATGGTCAAAGAAGGCTCTTGTGTTGGATCTCCTGGACAGGTCTTGATCCAGAGACCTATTAGCAGCTTGAGGCACGGCTTTCCAAGTCCCTACCCTGGCAGATGTTTCTGGGATAACGACTGGGATCTGAGTGAGGTTACGACGAGGCCAACATTCCTGACATCCCACATCATTCCAGGACTTCCCCGTTAGGAAATAGTTTTTGGGGGAATATCTCAATCTAATAAGACATATACGTTTTCTTTAGACTTATTCACTGTGCTTTTTGTAATGGATTATGAAGCTCTTATTGAGATGCTGGTAGAATAGCGTGCATCATTTCTGCAAGTGCCATCCACAAGCTACTTCTGCTGCTAATATTCTGCCGAATATCACTATATACAAGTCAGTATATGTCAGGTAAGAAGGAAAGACACTCAAGGAAGGACCAAAAGCTCTGTTTTGAATAATCTAAAAGGCCAAAAAAACACATTGTGTAGGGCAAAGGAAACACAGAGGGTGAGCAAGTGTTTTTGCAAGTACGATGGGTATATAAAAACCTTTACTGTGTTTAATGAGTAATAATAATAATAATAATAATCGATACTTTATTGATCCCCGTAGGGAAATTGTCTTTACGCCTCCCACAACTTCCTCTTTTTTCATAGAGGAAGTTGTCTGCGAAGGGCTGCCACCCGTAGCGGCGCCCAGGGAGCTGGGGGTTAAGGGCCTTGCTCAAGGACCCACAGGCTGAGGCTGGGTTTAATGAATGAGTAGTTTAATGAATGAGAATTGTACTAAGTACATGACAGATTATTCTGGGGAAATTCATCATAATTAACTGTTTATTAGGCATGATCAATGAGGCTGTGTTGCCAACCATCCCCTTGTGACAGCACACGTTGCCGCTTGGCAAAGAAAAAGGTGAGAGAGTGTGTGTTTAAGTTCAGAAACAATATGACAGTGAATGAGTCGTCGGCAGACTTTAGCTAATGCTGTGGTCTTCATATCAATGGCAGGGCCTGGCAGTTGGCTACAGAGCTTTTGTGCTGCGCCTGTGCTTTTGAAAGTAGTTTGGCCCCTTTCGGGATTTAAGGTGCCTTTTGGATGTAATCCCAAGGTGGCCTACAGCCAGCAGAAGACAGATCCGTAAGGCTCAGCGAGCAGGACAGGGGCAATCCTGCCAACAGCCCCCCTCCCCCAGGGACTCACAGAAGTAGTGTCACACCGGGAATTCCAAGACATTTTTCACCGTGTTGGCTAGAATTCATCGCATCTTTATTTCTTGCAGCCAGCAGTTGGAGGACGAGGACGTATCCTGCTGGTGACTCTCTCCTGCACTGACAGCGCAGCAGTCTATTTGCTTACACATAGGGGAACAGAGAATCTGCCAGACACTTCCGATTAAGAGTGATCGATTGGCGAGAGGTCACGAGCGCAGCATGGATGCTCTCATCCATCCACGTTGTGTTTTGTGAAAATCTCAGGCGGCCGAAGAATCCGCTACACAATCTAAGATTATCTTTCTCATCCATGCGTGACGAGAATCTCTGTCGTATTTATAGGATAACAGAAAATATTCTTTCATCGCAGACATGGAGAGTGTTAAAATAAAGCACAGGATTATCTATTCTGGCGAAGAAAAAATAAAATAAATAAAAGAGTAAAGTGTTTTATCTGTCTCTGTGCTTCTGATCCAGTCCTGCAGCCTCTCTGTGTCACTATGAAAACAGGAATTTCACGTCAGATATTCCATAAAAGCATTCAGAACTCAGCATTCATTAAAAGTAATAATTTATACGCAATTGTGGTTAATATTCACAAAATTCCTTTTGTAATGTAAATGTTATTTATACAAAACAGATGTAAAATGTTGTAATGTTCCTATGGAAGATTTCAGCCTCTTTGAAGTCCTAATAAACTGTATTCAACATCTTAATAACACATTTTTGATTATTATGATGCACTACCGAACAATAATGAACCTGTAGCCATCTGAACTGTGCAGGGGCTGTGAATCCAAATCTGCAAGCATGAGGAAAAGAGAAGAGTGACATTGCTTCAACAGTCCTGTGCAAAGACACCGTCCAGTGCCTCAGCGGAGCTGAGCACCACAGTCCTTACTGATACTGTACCTGATGGAAAGTAGAGAAGACTCTGGGAATTTATGGAGCTGGTGAAGCTGGAAGATACACCCCTTTAATCAATGAGGTGTTCCTCAAAATTCAGTTTCTTCCAAAGTTTATGGAAAACACTACCAGACCAACACCTTTCTGTCATTATTACCATGGTGTCCATCACTGAAAAGTGATTTTACGATGGAGGATTCTAGTGCAACTGAATATAAAGTCTGGTTCATTGCCTAGGGATGACAAGCACAAAGTCACAAACACACACACACACACACAGACAGTCAAAAGTCTGAACACACCTGCTTTCAGTGTATTTGGTATTTGTGTCTGTTTTAGCTATGTTATTCACCTTATAATAAAAGTCATTGAGGCAAATTATTAAAATATATATTTGCATATGCATTATTATGTCACATTATTATGAGATATTGGCATCTATAACAGACGGATGTATGCTGAATCATCCACCCAAACAGATAGTTGGAAAAAACAACAGAAAGCTGTAAGAGCTGCAAACGGAGTGGGAGTGGCAGTAGGAGTGGCAGTGGGAGTGGCAGTGGGAGTGGCAGTGGGAGTGGCAGTGGCAGTGGGAGTGGCAGTGGGCGTCCTCTCCTCCTGCTACTTATCAGGGGGGCAGAAACACAGCCAGCTATAATCAGCTGTTTGTTAACCCTTGCAGATGACATCATAACCCAGTCCTGGGCAGGGACACAGTGGCTGCCTCCATCTTCAGTCTTTCATTAATTGTGTCCAGTCATATCTGCCTCCAGTCACAAGCACTCAAATAAACAGAAGGAAAACCAAAAATGGTTCCAGAAAAATTTTGCTTTCAGCTGAATGACATTATAATGTGTACACGAAACGGACAGAGAACCTGCCTTTTCCCAGGAAAACCAACAGAAACGCAATGTCAAAACAATCGCGTGTGAACAATTCAGATATTTGCATGTTGTTTATGGAAATTTTGGACAAGGTTTCAGGAAATGTAGGCATAAAGCAAGATAAACCTGTTTATGTTTAGATGTAAAATTCACTGTAAATGAATTATTTTTAAAATATATACCATGGATTTAAAATTATAGTTATGATTGTTACAATGTTAATTTAGGATCTAGGTATCTATAGCCTGCACTAAATCATTGTGTTCATTATTCTATTATTCTATATCTTTTGATTTAATTGGTAAGTTTGAATAGCTATTATTATTATTATTATTATTATTAGTAGTAGTAGTAGTAGTAGTAGTAGTAGTAGTATTTAGATACGCCCTCGCAGCCATCAAGTGGGAGACAAAGGCTATGATTTGGACATTAGACCATTAGTGGGATGAATAGCAGTGTGTGGAGAATGAACCAGATCCCTTTAACTTTAGCATCAATCCATCCAATTTCTATACTTGCTAGTCCCATTCAGGGTTGCAGGGGTCCAGGCCAATCACTCTGGGAGCAGGGATAGTGACCACTTGGGGTGGGGGGCATGGGGTAGGGTGTGGGCTGGCATTGAACATAGGTAAGGCACTTTTAAAAATAACTTATATTCGCTGTTTTCAAGACCAGACTGGGGGTTCGTGGGAAAAGCTGGTGATATGTTGCCATCGCTGAACTGATTGAGACAATATTTATATTGATTCTTCACAAGGGTCTAAGATTTCAAATGCTTACACTGCCAAGGGAAACCCACATTAGTATGTCTGTGAGCATGAGTTTGATCATTGTTCGCTTTTGTGTTTGGTTAGCATCACCTGACTGTCAGGATATAAACTAGAGCATGTTTCGGCATGTTTGTGCAAGTTGTTTGGGTGATTTAAGTGTTTTATTTTGGAAAGGTCCGTTCACTGGTGCTGTTTTCAAATAGGGGGCACAGACTAAATGGCTACATGGCAAACGGGGGTTTATTAGGAAGACTAGGGCAGGACGGAACGCAGGCATCGACGAACATCAGGTAACAATGACAGACAAGGGAAACAGGTAAGACCAGGACTTAAAACAGGATAGGACTAATCAAAGTAATCGGACACAGCAGAAGACAATCAGGGAAGCACACGTGGGTAATCAGGGGGCGTGGCACACACGAGGAGCAGACGAGCCGGGCATGACAGGCTACCTTCATTGAGTGCAGCTCTTGATTCATTTCCCGTTCAGTGAATGGATAGTATGCGTCAAGCTGTACTAACTGAAACACGATTTTAAGCTGTTTCTCAATTGTTTTTAGCCTTTAGGAATCGAGTGCCTGATTAACTTTGACTTGGTTCAGTGCTAATTAACATTCAAATTAGGGGGGAAAGTACAAGAATCCACCCCCAAAACATGGTTTTATGTAATGACTAATCAGTCAATCATTAAATGAAATTGTGATCACTGTAGGCTATTAGTAAATTAAGGGAGATTTTTTATACAGAACTGTGCAAAAGTCTTAGGCAGGCAAAGAAAATTATGTTTAGATTATCCTCGTGTTGGTGAAAAACTATGATATTATGCCTGTCAAAGTGAGTCAGCTTCGCCATTTCAGAACCTCTGCTAAAATCATCCTAGTATTTGCAGCGACCGTCCAATGCAGCCATGTATTTTTTGACCTGGCCACTAGCAGACCTCATACAGCTAGTCAATCTCTCACTGACTTTTTAAACCAATATATTTAATTATTTAATTCAGCTGTTGGTGAAATTTAACAAAATCATGGAACAGCTGAGGTGCCCCTGAGGAGAAGTTTGGGAACTGAAGCGGTGTTCATCTAGCCATCCAACTAGATATCAGTAACTTTTTAGAAAACAGAAGAAATTATTACTAGTTTTTATTTTGCACGTGTTCAATTGTGTTTTTTGTTCTAAGCCAAAGTACACTTGCTACCCAGATAAACAGATTTAAACATTTCTTTAGACTGCCTAAGACTTTTGCACAGTACTGTACATGGATTTTTATTTACCATCATTGCTTCAATAGAAAAATACCCACAGGGAACATCTGAAAACTGAACAACACAAAAACACTCCAAGACAGCTGGATTTTGCCATCAATAGTAAAATACACCAAACAAATCAGGTACATTTTGGATACATCAAAATGTACATTCTCCTCTCATCGACCACACTTGATCACGCAAGGCCTTCTTAAGCAAAATCCCCAGCAACAGTATGGGTTTCCAAAGCTATTGACAGATATTGACAGGTGTCTTGGTGAAATTTCTTGGTGAAATGTATGTCACAGTGTACAGGAACCTACAGGTAACCCGAGTGTCCCTGTGCTGCACATCAAGTGGGAGACACAGGCAGTGTTTTGCACATTAGACCAACTTGGACCAGTGGAATGAACAGAAGTGACAGTGGAGACTAAATCAGATCCCTTTAACTTTAAAGCCCAGTGGAAAACTGTTTTTAACTGTGTGTGGTTAGTCAGTGCTACTTATGGTGCCAGTTCCAAATGATGTATTATTTATATAATTCGACATTTATAAAAGCCATTTATTTATGTAAAAATGCGACATTTTATTTTTTAAAATGTGGTTTAATGGCCTAAACGATTTCAGATGTTCCAAAAAGCTGACTTAGGAGTCTGGGCGAAATTCAGTGATTGCACAAAAAGGCAATTGAGAGTCCAGACATTTTAAAAAACACATAATCCCATATACCTAAAATACAGGGCCATCATTTTATTGCTGTCTCACTGAAAATTAACCTAGAATAATTAATTCCATCTAAATTATTAAAACTGGAATTATGCCGAAGCAGGATTAATTTATTTCATGGAAAATGAGAGGTGTTATTCTTCCGGAAAATGATACCGTTGTTTCAGTCCCTGAACTAATCAGAGTAGATCAGCGAAACGTAACTTACTGCGACTTTTCTTTTCAAATGATTAGTTATGCTGACAGAATGGTGCATTCAGGTGAACTATAACTTCTATGGTACAGTGGTCACATGACATTGTAGCCAGTAAAAAGCTGATGGTGGCATCCCTTTCACAGATTAGGGACCAGGCCCAGATCGAAGAACGCGAATGAGTAATGCTTGGCCTGAACCATAATCCGTCACTCCCAACGACGACTGTTTGAACAAGGTAGAAGAGGTCACGATCCTCACATTATCCCTGTAGTTCATCCTTTTGTAAGAAATCTACAGCTATTATGGTAAAAGGTGAAGGAATCACAGAGTTTAGATTAAGGGTTGCTATGGAATATGGCTGCATTACCTTTTAATGTTCAGCTACGGCCATTCATTTCAGGCTCTTGGTTGTATAAGCATATGTTTGAGACACAGTGTTTGGCAGGGCCAAAAAAGGTCTTCCATTCATTTTGCAGATACTTTAAAACACTCTTAAAACTGAGAGAACTAAATATTTACACTGCAGCCTCTGTGTGTTTAATGTTGGAAACACTCTTTGTGAAAACCAAACACAAACTAAAAAGCAAATTACAACACAGTTTAGACAAAAGGCCTCTCTGCCTGTGATGATTGCCAGACCCGCTCTTTCCATTGAAGAACAGAGAGCTCACCTACCCCTTCCAACCTCCTTTTGAGGGCATTATCCAGCAGCTTCCAGGTGGCCCGACCGGCAGGGTGAAGTTCTGATATCGCCTCCTAAAGTTATCCGTCAGCAACTAAAAGATTATCACCTACGTGAGTCAGGGAGATTTAAATAGCCGCCATCCATCATCGCGTACATTAGCGGGAGATTGAGAACACTGTCCGCACGACCCTAAGCAGCCTCCGGTGGTGGTGGTGGCGTAGTGGAGGAAAAGGAAGTCTTTCATATGTTAAATCACGCCATGGGGCATGGTCATATGCACGGCCTGGTCATAAATTTGATAGAAAAACACAGCGAGCACTAACAGCGGAGAGACTATTAATAATACTGGCCAGAAGCATGCAGAGACCTTGGGGGGGGGGGGGGGGGGCGGCGCAGTGGGAGTGGCATTGGGAAAACGTTGATGGAAAAGTGCCATTTCCACGTGTAGATGTTTACACTCTGGAGGAAACAAACCAAAGGTCGTTTCGCCGTACAAACGTCCTGACTGCTGGGCGCTAAAGATGGAGCCTGACACTATAATGGGGTTTGTGTCCTGCTCCAGTGTCACTACAAAATCCCCTGACGGAGATCCACCCCCCCGCCTTGTAGCAGGATCAGCTGTCAGGGAGGGGCACGCCTTTACGATGACCACCTGCTGCCCAGCCGTGAGCAACAGGAAGCCCGCAACCCACTCACCCAGATCTTATGCTTTTCAGCTACCTTCAGTGGAGTCAGTAGAGAATTTTAATTGGGGACAGTTATAATTTTGGTGACTGCGTCACATACTGTCCATTCTATGATTTGCTTAGAAAACAAAATGGATGTTTGAATTTATCATTTTGAAGGGGATGCCAACAGGGGTGGCCAGATATTTACTGGGGGGGCTTTGGCCGTCCTCCTTAGATGCCCCCCCGCACCAGGAATGAGGACTGTTTTAATGCTGCTTTAATGCTTCTGAAGACACATCTCTCTGCCCTCCTGGGGACATTTTGGGGGAAAATGTCCCTGCCAAGGCCAGTTAACCATGGGATCTTTTTGGGAGATACCCATGAGGTAAAATGTTTTCCTTTTAAGTCAGCCAATTATCAGTTTTAATTTCTCTTTTAATTGTTGTTTTTTTTTCTTTGGTTCAGAGATAAATGTAAAGACCATGGAAAGTCCCTAACAATGACTGAAACACAGACATTTTTTACTGTGAGAGCGACTGTATCATTGTGCATTCGCATCTCTGTCAGGCATGTGTGCATTTGTAAGAGGGACGGAGCGTACACTATAATTAAATTAGGTGTTTAACGATAAGCAAATACCTCAATCACTTATCGAATTACCAAGGCGCATGACTCATTGGGGTAATTATTTTGACCTACTCAGATTACAGAACAAGAAAACAATTCAAAACCCATGCGCAAAAGAAAATTCTATTCTATTCAACATTCAATAGATTTTATATGCATGGATTCTGTTAAAAGCCACCATTCATGTAGCGTCCTATTCCAATAAGTACATTATGCTGACAAAGAATGATTCTTTTCATGTTTTATAAATCCAACTTGACAAACAATGGATCCTGATACAATACAAGTGAAAAACATACTACAGTCTGATATTCATGAAGATCTCCAAGCAGCTGTTATTTTATTAAGTTCTAATCTATGGAAGGGTTGGGATAAACGCCGCTATGTGTCTGTTATGTCTATAAATTCAAGTAACTGTAATATCTGAATTACAGTCTGTCTCCAACGCCGCCATAACATTTGTTTAAGACCCTTTAGTCACCGGTTTTCAAAGTGAGTGACATTACCCAACCACATGTCACATATAAAATGAGCTAGCTAGCCGCATCAATTAGGCCCCCCACTCATTTAACTTAAACGTGTTACTGAAACCATTTAGCAAAATTGATCCGGCCTGCACCTTTTCCAGTAAGGAGCCATTGAGCAGTTACGTCTGTGAGTCACCTCGGGTCAGACAATCCGGGGGGGATTCGGTCATGAAAGGGTCATTCTTTTCTTCCTTGGGGAAAAACTGCAATGTTTCTTCCACTCCTTATTAATGATTCAATAAAGATTAAATAAGATCGTTAACGTATTTCCACAGTGGGTTTAAGAATAAGTGTGCCATTCAAAAACAAAAGCAGATATTATTTAGATTGACAAGGCCATGCAGCTCATGCGGGTCAATCAAATGTTTGAAAGTGACAAAGCTTATAAAATATCCCATCCATTCATCTGTCCATCCATCCATCCATCCATGTTTCAGCTACTTATCCTATATAGGGTCCCTGGGGGGCCTGAAACCTATTCCATGAATCATAGGGCACAACGTATAACACCGATGGGCATACCAGTACATGGCAGGGTACACACAGACAGAGAGACAGATAGACACATACACACACACACAGACAGACAGACAGAGATACACACACACATTTGTATTTATATCTCTCTGGGAACCGTCCATTCATTTCTATGGGAAAAACCCTAATCCCAAAAATGACAACCTTAACCTTAACCATCAGTAATCAAACAAAATATTGATTGATTGCAGTCACAGATATTTATAAAAATGTTTCCCCTTGTGGGGGCTGAAAGAAATGGTTCCCACAATGCCATAAAAATAGGTATTTATCACATTGTGGGTACATTTGGTCCCCACAATGTTATATGTATAACCACCCCCCTCCCCAACACACAAACACACACACACACACACACACACCCTGAACGATTTAGAGACACTGATTAGCCTAACTGCATGACCTTGGAAATTTGTGCAACACAGCGAAAAGATGAGAGCAGGTAATGGACACACTCAGCCCAGCCAGGGTATATGAGGACACTGCGCTGCCCTAATACACATAAAGAGTACGATACATTAATTACAGTATCACACCATCATCCATCCATTTTCCAAACCGCTTATCCTACTGGGTCACGGGGGGTCCAGAGCCTATCCCCGAAGCAATGGGCATGAGGCAGGGAACAACCCAGGACAGGGGGCCAGCACATCGCAGGACACACTCACACACCATCCACTCACACATGCACTCCTACAGGCAATTTAGCAACACCAATTAGCCTCAGTATGTCTTTGGATTGTGGGGGGAAACCGGAGTACCCGGAAGAAACCCCACAACGACATGGGGAGAACATGCAAACTCCACACGCATTTGGCCCAGGCGGAGACTCGAACCCGGGTCCCAGAGGTGCGAGGCAACAGTGCTAACCACTGCACCACCATGCCACCCCTCACGCCATCATATGGGGTGAATTCTTAATAACCTTCCACAGGTTTTAAGTACTAGAATAAACAGTCATATAATGAACATGATAGATGACCCTGACCCTGAATTCTTTATGCGGAAACCACATACTCAGCACGCTTAAACAACCAAGTGCCAGAACACAATTATTACACCAAATACTAACTTCACCAAATCACCATTAAATAGAATGATTAAAATTCAGTGCTCCATGCATCACATACAAGCTGATTGGACATGAGCATTCGGACTTAAGCAGTTCTGCAGGTACGGTGAAGTACAAAGCGGAGGACAACAGCGAAAACGGCAGCCTGGATGCGTAAGTCTGCCTTTGGAGGCTGTGACAGGGATGTCGGCACTTTTCACACCCTTCCCAAGAAACCGAACTGTCAGCAGGCATGGCTGACGTTCATCTTTAATAAATAAGTCAGGGGTACGTTACTGTAAAGCTCCTGTTAGCAACTTGTGATGGAACCGTTCAGTTGCGCGGTTCTAACTGTGTAAGTTGCTAATTACGTTGCTAGCAACTATGCTTTGGAAAAACATTCCCCAGTTTAGCAGGGGAGTAGTAAACAACATCACGAAGTCTGCGATTATGACACTGACAAGAGGTTTCTGTGCAAAATCGATACTGCAGCAACATAAATATGAAAGCAGAACTCCAAATTCATTACAAACACATTTACAAGCTTCTCAGCTTGCATGGTCAGGCTAGTATTGTAAAATTATTCCAATGGTATTGTTACAACGCTGAAAACAAAGTTAACATCATACTAACATTCTGCCTAGGTGGAAGTTGAACTTGAGTTGTGAGGAAAATTCATTGCGTGAGCCATTGCAGTGCCTCACTGTAAACCAGCCAATCAGAGCAGAGGTTATCATATTAATGAGCCCACCAAATAAGGGAACAGCCTCTCATTCTAGGGCCAAATTACAGAGTGGTACGTGAGACTGTACAATTTTTTGACCAATTCAAGTTTACATACCTTGAAAAAAATGATAAAATAAATTCAGTATATGACACCTTTAATCACCCTGCTGACTTAACTGACAAAAGACTGAGTATAATATTAAAGTATAGTTCTTGAAAAAAAGATACATCTGCACATTTCAGCACCTTAAAACTTTGACCTCACAGCTTCCTCATCATGAGTGAGACATTTGCCCTGGCTGGATTTGCTCTGTTCCCACGGTGGGGAAACTCTGGGCAAGGTCACACGTGTTGTACACTGTACGGCTCTGTCACCCCAGATCAGGAAAGTGACAAAGGTTGACAAGAACGGTATAAACATATGTTCCCTGACTCCAAATGTCCTACAAAAATAAACCAGCTCCTGGGGTCAACGAGAAGAGCAGGTTCTCCCCAAACGTGCCTTTTTTTATCCCCAGCTGAACTCTACACTGATCCATTCTCAAGGCCTGTGTGTTGGGTTCATTCTATTGTCTTTTTCATTGTTTTCTACAAAAAAAATTATGGGGAAAAAAATAACTGTCAGTAGATTATGTCTCGGGGGAAGTTCGAATAAATGGTTTGACGGTCGATATGACAGCTTTGAATTTTCTATTTGTATGTTATTTTTCACTTTTTAGGTAAAATGGTTAGTTTGGAGAATATACCCAGAAACTAGAGATTTTCTCGGCTTTACACCAGCTTCCTTCCTGTGTCGTGGGCAGGAGCTTCAAGGTCTTGCGGGTCTTGGGTTGTGAATGACTGTGTGTGTGTGTGTGTGGGGGGGGGTGATACCTCCGGGATGAATCAGCCACGGGCCATATCATTTTCTTCAGATGGCAAGTCATCCCCTGTTCCTTTACATGGTGTGTGCAAAGGCGACACCCCCACTCCAGGGAGAGGGAAGAGGCTGAGTCGGGCATAAGGAGCAGGATCGCTGGGTTTGTAGTTACCCGTCATGGTGGGGGGGGGGGCTGTGTCAACAGTCAGAGCCAGGGAGAGAAGATACCGTAGGTCCGACTACCTACCTGGCGTCAAGGGGACCAGCCAGTCCAGCGTTGCTTCTTCCGCCGGGACCCACCTCCAACATTTTTCCATCACCGCTAAGTGCAGTCAGGTGATCAACAATTGTTTCCCTGTGATTCTGACAGGCCCTGGAAATGTCACGTGTGGAGTGTTGTGCTGGCGTTGCACTTTACGCTGACTGCCCAAACCTGCAGCAGGGAAATCCCAGGGTGGGGTGAATAGGGGGGCGGGCTGTGTCTCTCAAACCCCAGTTTTGATGGGCCCTTTTAATGCTGAGTTTTATGGAAGCCCATTTCCCTGGTCTAACCGGTCTACTTATTAGTTATCACATGTGTGCCATTCTCATGCCTTTCCCCCAAAGGATTGTGGGTATTTCTTGTATATGGGTCACTGATAAATGATCTTGCTAGTAATTTATTTTAAGAAAAATTGAAGTATTCAGATTGTGTAAGTGATTAAAGAATATCAGCTGGAAAAAGAGCACTTTGAGAAGCCTGTCACGTGACAGCTCTGAGTAAAGGAAGGTCCCATCGTAAGAGATGGGGCCGTCCTCAACGTGCCTGCGTCCCGGGTGACCAGCCCTGTGTGACCCTCGTGACCCCGCATGTTGTCTCACTTTCAAGCGCAGTCACACTAACTTAAAATAACGCAACACAGAGCCAGAGAGTGCCAGGTCGCCTCCCCCAGAATCCGTGTCATCATCAGAGCCGTCTTGCTGCGTCCGGCCAGTGTGCCTCATATGGTCACACATGTACAGTGCCTCCCCGTGGGGTGGCTTGGTTCAAGCCCGCCCAGTTCAGGTCTGAACAGGCTCTGACAGGACGACCCTGGGATGGGGGCTTTCTTTGGCCCGGCAGCCAACAGGTTGTCACTGGAAGCTCCCCGCTGGGTGACAAACTGACATTGGAAACGCGAGATGGGGCACCAGGCGGGAACTGGCTCACTTCACTTTTGAATGAAGCTGCAGAAAGGCTGCATTAATACGAGGAATCCGACCGAATGTGATTTCCTGCATCCCTGAGAAGGAGAAGGTGGTGAGAAGGAAGCTTTATTTGTATAAGTAATAAAGGAGGGAAGATGGGATCCGCTAAAATAAGCTTTCCAGTGTTCATAGGAACACTTCTTTGGATATCCCATCATGCTCTCCCTTTAGACATACACACACACACACACACACACACACACATGTAGGGTATACCTATCCTTATGGGGCCCGCTCATTCACTTCTATGGGAAAAATGCTAACGCTAACTATGACAACCTTAACCCCCACCCAGCCCTAACCATAACCATAAGTAACCAAGCAAAATACAAGAGTTTGTGCATTTTTAGTTTTTTCATAGCAGTCACTGAGTTTTATAAAATAGAGTTTTCCCTTATGGGGACCAGTTTCCTGGTCCCCATAAGGGAAAAAAAATGGATATTTATCACGTTATGGGGACATTGTGTCCCCATAAGGATAGGTATACCCGCTCGCACACACGCACACACACACACACACACACACACACACACACACATATATATATGATATGGACCAAAGTATTGGGACCCCTGGCTGTTACATCATTACTTTTATGGCATCCCACTCTAAATTCATAGACATCAATATGGAGTTGGTCCCCCCTTTGCAGCTATAACAGCTGACACTCTTCTAAGAAGGCTTCCTAAAGGTTTTTGGAGTGTCTGTGGAATTTTTGCCCATTCATCCAGAAGAGCATTTGTGAGGTCAGGCACTGATGTTGGACGTGAAGGCCTCGCTTGTCTAGTTCATCCCAAAGGTGTTCGATAGGGTTGAGGTCTGGACTCTGTGTGGGCCAGTCAAGTTCTTCCACACCATCTCACCCAACCATGTCTTTATGGACCTTGCTTTGTGCTTTGGGGCACAGTCATGCTGGAACGGAAAAGGACCCAAACTGTACCCACAAAGCTGAAGGCATAGAATTGACCAAAATGTCCTGATAAGCTGAAGCATTAAGTGGTCCTTTCACTGGAACTAAGGGGCCTAGTCCAACTCCTGAAAAACAACCTCATTATGCACTTTTATACGTTAAGTTCTTCAGCACTCTGCGACCCCACTTTGTTACTTTACACCTGACAGCATTGCTAGGTGCTTAAATTAATTCACCCGTGGCAATGGGTCTGAATGAAACACCTGAATTGAAAGAGATGTATCCCAGTACCTTTGTCCATATAGTGTGCGCGCGTGTGTGTGTGTCTATATATAGTGTAATTCTAAGCAGTTCTAAGAAACAATTGCATCTCTTTCATGTTACGGTTATGCAGAATAAAGGTCACGTTCAGTGGCTCGGAATGGGCGGAGAAGGCGGCAGATGCTGCTGGTGAACCTGAGAGGGGCATCGCGTCACCCTCGCACCACTAAAGACTCCACCATAAATCTCCCCGCTGGGGAAGAGAAATGACAGTGACTTCCTGCCTCAAGAAGTGAAATCATGCAACTAATACGATGCAACGCTGAGAGAACCAGTGACAAGATCTGTGCCGTATCGATATCGGCAGTAAATATGATTAAAGTCTCCCATTCTTCTTTTCTAAGCATTACATTAAAAGCACTTGTACCTGGGAGCATCGTTAATCTGACACTTGCATTGTGAGCTGCATAGGTAGCTTTGGACTAAAGCCGCAGCTGAACCCGCAGTAACAGGGAGCTCAAAATATCTCTTTTTGAAGTAGTTACTGGTATAAGGTTCTAATGAAAACCAACAAACCACATGTCAGTTTAGTCAGATCCATGACTAAATTAGATACAGGTTTAATGAAAAGAAAATACACACATGAGACTAGTATACCTACTATGAGGTTCTTAGGAAGCACAGTCTTTATATGCAATATTTATACCAGCATTTATAATGAATTATTTATAATGCCCATATAGTCCCTGGATTGAATAACCAGTATGGAAGATGGGTGGACTTATTTATTATTTTAATATAGATAGGTAACCAAACATGTGACTTATTGCTCATTTTAATGCTAAGGGCACCGTATATAAACAATATGCAAATGACATTTTATTAGGCACCGCTGCATAGTACTGAGCAGGACCTCATTTCGGCTTCAGAAACACTTCAAGGGTAGGTGAGTCATGCATTCGGAGAAGCCTTTCAGCACACCACTGCTGTGCCGAGCTCTTACTTTTGCACCTGTGGCCGTCCAGTAAGCTTTAATGAAGTTGACCATTCCCCTCTGATGTCCCCACTAACGATGTGTTTGGCAAAAGTACTGCTGCTTACTGGATGTTTTTTGTTTACCTGTAACTCTAGACACTGTAGCGTGAGAAAATCCCAGGTGGACCAGCTGTTTCTGAGATGCTGCAACCGCAGAAAATCACACAGATCACATGTCTTCGCGGTTCTGATGCTCAGCCACATAGTAACTAAACCCCTTGACCCTGTCCACATGCAGCATATATTCAGTTGCAGTCACATGATTCACTGTTTAGAGGAGCAGCCTGTTTGTGTTATCAAGTAGATATACCTGTTAAACTGGCTACTGAGTGTACGTTTCCTTGAAAGATTCTTGGGATTCGACTTAACGCCATGAAAAAAACAAAAAGCAAATAGAGTGTGAGGCTCAGCTTCATCATTGGTATATAAAATGATTAAACAATGTGACAATACAAAGAAAGCAACATTCATATGTAATCCTCCAGGTGCCCCCATTGCTGCTATCAATACCGATAAAAGTGTTTTTAACTTGAACTGGCTTATACCAGTGTTAACGTTACTATAGGTTGATTGTTGGAAACCCAGGCCTATTATTTTGTACTGGAATAGCTATATAGCTGGAAGAAGTCAATGGCTGTAGGCTACCAAAGCAGCCCTTTGATTCTCTCCTTTTCTGTTATAGTAGCTACTCAATAACTGAGGCCTTAGAACGAGAGTTGAATAACCCCCTCTTTGAACCATTTGATGTGGGTCTATGCCACGAAATCTGAGGTGAGTCCATACTACAAAACAGCTCATTATTAAAATGGGAAACGGCAAAACGCTCAGACTCGGATGCCCGTGATCCACTGGAAACGTTGTCATGGCACCGCAGGCCTCTGGTGATGTTTAAAACCCAGGTAGATACGTATGCTCGGGGATGTCATGGGTCTCCATGTCGTTTTGGACCTGCCAGCTCACATTCATTAGTATCAAATGGTAATGTGATAATCATCTATATGTAATGCATTAGTTAAGAGGGGCATAAAACCTTACTGTTGACTGTCGTGATAATAGATTAGGTCTACCATACAGTGTTTTTGCTAGATCCCAAGCTACATTTAGTTGTAAATAACCGGTTAGCTTAATCATGCATATCAAGGATAACCACAATTTAACAATGTTTAGTGTCTCTACAGCACTTAATCATCATAAATTCTGACTGATTTTCATACATTCAAGGTCCTTTAGCACTGTTGAAAAAAATATCCCTTGATCTTATTCATGTAATGGTCTTTAAATGAAACCTTTCTGTCCCTAGCCTCCCCTAGTTAATTTGAAATAAACGGTCATATTAAAATTTGCGCATTCATTCATTCATCTCCCCAGCTTCCCTACTGCAAACAGGAATGGGTCAGACATCCTCCGCCAAAGCACCAAGCACACAGTTACCAGGGTGCCGTTCATAAGGGGACTGTGTTGTCACCAGGAAGTTATCCAGTCCGGGGGGGCACTACTGAGTTAATCCACAGCCTCCTGCCTCTCTCCCCAGGATAACATTGACTTTGCACAGTCACCTGCCGAGATTCATGGGAGGTCCCACTAATTAATCAGATGGAAGGTGACAATTAAAAGAATTTTATGAAAATGGAAAACACTTCACTGTGTCATACAGCCATATTCTGGTAACAGCATGCAGGTCCCAGGGCTATAAAGGTTGGCTCCTCACGTCTCAGGTCAAACCACATTAAATTAAATTCACCTGTGTCCTTACACTTTAGATCTAATTAAGGAAATGATATCTTTCAATGCTGATTTTTAGTATTGAAATAACGTTACCTATATCATTTCAATGTATATTGACTTTTAACGTGTAATTTGTATAGTAATCAAATGTTTAACCATGTTAAAATGTAATCAGTGTTTGGTAATGGACGGCTACAAATTCTTGTCAAGTGGCTTGTGGCAACTGCTATGAAAGGTAGCTGTTTTAATACATTTGTTAAAAGTTTGCTGGGTAATAACCAAGAGAAGTCCAAGGCCTGCATCACAAAGCAGGATTTCTCACTTAGCTGGATAACATGTCGGATTTGAGGTAGCCAGGGCTAAATGTTTGTGAAAGCAGATGAAGTCCATTTAAACTGGGCTACCTTAAATCAGACAAATTATCCGGCTAAGCAAGAAATCCAGCTTCGAGAAGTCAGAAGCCAGTACATCACAGGGCGTGCACATACACTACAGGCAGCTCCTAGATGGCAACTTTCCAAACCAAACATCTTTGGACTGTAGAGGGAAATCCACATGGAACAGGAAGAGATAATTGGGGTTCGAAACCCCAGACCCAGCTGCGTGAGATATGAGGTATAGCCGCCAAGGTACTGCGTCACTGGAAGTATCCACTTATGAATCATTGAAAGTGAAACAGAAGCTGTAACTTTGCCTGGTGAATATTCCCTAAATATCCCTGTTGATTAATTGTCATATTAATATTATGGACATGCAGTGCATGCATTGTGGTCTGGGGGGTCTGAAGACCTAACTGAGAACCTGTAGAGATTTATACACATTTATGTATAAACACCTTAATAAACAGTAATAAAGACCCACAGCTTCTAATAAGACCTGTGGCCTGTACTACGAAGCGGGACTACTGGCTTATCGGGGTAACTTGTCGGATTTAAGGTGGTCTTCGCAAAATGCAAATGAACAAATATGAAGTCCATTTAAACTGTGGTACCTTAAATCCGACAAGTTACCCCGATAAGCCAGTAACCCCGCTTCGTAGTACAGGCCACTGGCCTGAGTTTTCAACCTGCTATGACAACATTCCGGAATGATTCAGCAGGAAAACCCATTCCATACAGTCCTGCAACAAACAAATAGGTGTCCCCAATGCCAGAAAAGCAATCACACGGTTCTCTTATCAGCAATCCAAAGTAAACAGCCAGGCAAATCATGCACTAACAAGCAGATGAAAAGCATCTTGACAGTTACACGGGTATTTTGCTTCGGTCAGATCGTGAAAAATGTTTACGTGAAAGACAGCGAAAACAAGTTCTTCCTCTCGATGATGTTTTCTAAGAATTCGCCCTGATGTTCCCTTTATTCTCCCGGAGCGACTTGACAGATTAGTTGCAGTTGGTATTCGAAGTCTATCCTTTAATGTTACAGAAATCTGAGACACACCGCAGGCTGTCTGATGAAAAACACAGAGAGCCACGCAAGGGGATCTCTGAAAAAGGAACTGTCAGCTTTTCTTAAACTCAATGCATCACAAGAATAATTTGATATTAACAGTGCAGTATTATTATGTTATCAAATATCAGCCGATATTCAATCCGGTTTATGTTATTTTGTACAGCAGTCTTTCAGAATGCTTGACAATTGAACAACAGCGTAATTGATGGTGAAGATGCTTAACGTTATATAGCTGTAAAAATCTGAGTGCAGAAAAGGCACAGGACAACAAAGGAGAGGAAATGTAACTCCTGTGATAGTTAGAGAATAAAGAGAAGCTCTAGGGACCAAGGCCATCTGCTGCTGAACTCAGCTCTTCATGCTAACATCCTACAATTCATAAGTGTGCAGGTTTCACCACAACTAAACATGTATTTTCTTAATGTGTAAAACTGAAACTCTCGTCAACGTTCCTGTCGAAGGTGCGATGGGCCGTCAGGTAGTATTTGCTTCACACCCACAGAGCTGTCTGAGTGAAGTTTGTATGCTCTCTGCATGATTGCATGCTTATAATCTCCCCTCACAGACCTTAGATAAGATGTTACTGATCACTCATATTCACCCTTTAGAGGACAACCTTCAAGCCCCTTGTATTGTTGAGGAAATACAAGTGATTACATCCATCCATCCATCCATCCATCCACCTATCCCAGAAGCAACAGGCGCAAGTCAACCCAACACAGGACTCACTCACCATACACACACACACACACACACACACACACACACACACACACACACACACACACACACACAACCAAACAAACAAACACAGAGACCTGTACTCATATCTTGTGGGGACCATCCATTCTATTCTTGTTTGCATATCTCTAATCCTGGCAATGACAACCTTAGCCTTTACTCAGCCCTAAGCTTAACCATAAGTAAGCAAACAGAATACAAGACTTTTGACATTTCTAGTTTGTTGATTGCAGTCACAGATTTTATAAATTTGAGACTCCCCTTGTGGGGCGTGAAAAAATGGTGAACTGGAGAATGACTTGTTTGGCATAATTCCGAGCAGCCTTCATGAGTTTTCACTCTTAGATCCAGTGCATAACTGAGTCTGCAGAATTGAATCAGTTCTTGAGAATAACGCATTATATTTGTCAGTTCTTGTATGTCCTTTTTTCCAGGAAACTGGAGTACTGTCCAAGCAAACGGATAAAAAAAAATCAGCCTTGCCCTTCATCCTAGGTTGCATGCCATCAAATCCACTAACTTCATCGGCTTTTTGTAAGACCAGCTGGGCTCCAAGAAAAGGTTGATATCGCAACAACGTGAACAAAGACTAATGACTCAGAAATCCCAGATTAATCATGTCCTTGAAAGGTAGTTGCTTATCTCTCAATATAGCTGGTACCTGTCATCTCTCTTTTCCTCTCATCTTCATCCCTTGAAAAGTGGCTGTTTACCTGTCTGATAGCTGTCATCCCATCTCTAAGCTGCATCCCTTGGGTTTGCAGAGCAGAAGACCTCGGCTGCTTAAGGAAAAGGTCAGCTAGCTGCCGACTTTGAATTACCCTATGCCAATCCTTTGATTGACTCCAAAGCTGTCTTACACTCCATGTATCCAGCAGAGAAGAACGTCATAAAGGCCAGAGCATCCAGACTTTATACACACTGAACAAATTTGGATTTTATCTGGCAGAGACTTGTATCCATAGTTACACACAGTTGATAAAGCAGCAGCGGCCAGTCTCTGGGACAACTGGGGTTACGGACCCAATGCTGGAATCATTGTGGTGGCCACAGGACTTGAACCAATGACCTTCTGACCACAGGAACAATGCCCTTACCTGTTGAGACAAACAACAGCCCTGTTTGGATAGATTTGCCAAAAATAGAGTGAACTTATCACTGTCTCTTTCCATGGAAATTTTTAGTAAAAGGTAAAAGATTTATAGATGAACACCGTTGATGACCTGAGTCAACCTGAGTCAATTTTTACTGAATGATACCCTTTCTGATCTAAGTATTCCATAGAAGAATTGGTGATAAATATCAGAACTACTCATATATCACAGCTTTTCTCGATTGCTTTGGAGCATTTGTCAAATGACAATGAACATTCACAAAACAATACGTGCAATCCCCATACCATAATGTCACAGCAGAACATAATTTCTAATTGCTTCACACAAATTTCCAAATGTTTTAGTAAATATGTGCAAACGGTTTTGTACAACTGTCATCATTTGGCACATTTTCACATGTTCTGCTGTGCAGAAGTGACATTGTGGTGTGGGGATTACACTTGTTGTTTTGCAAATGTTAATTGTCATTTGAGTAATGCTCCAAAGCAATTGAGAAAAAACTGCAATTGTTTTGGGTATGTTACGGGTTTTTGCAGCTAAACCACAATGCTGTGCTGTAAGCATGAACTGTTTTGAGAAATGCTCTTATAGTCTTGAAAATGTTAAGCATGTTCAAGCATAAAATGTGCCAAAGCAATCGAGAAAAACTGTAACGGTGGATGACATTTATCTAGGGTGGGTGTCTTGCATTTAATTTCTGGTCCGAGTGGATCCAACCAGCCTCTTTAAAAATGAGATCATCCTCGGTCCGTAGGATTCCGCTTTGAGCAGCATCCAGATCAGTATGAGTTTCGACCCCAGCACAGTCTCTGTAAGGCATAAGTCTTTCAAGCTTCATAACAGAAAACATTGCGAAACAGAAGGAAATGGACAGAACATGCTTGACAGTTCTACAGGGTATTACAGAATGCCAAGAAGGGAGACTGAAAATAAGCCGTGTGAGTAACTTACTACAATAACTCAGCAATTCTGGACAATACTTTCTGGCCAATGAGAAACTGGAACTCTAGTTTCATCATCCAGAACAGGGTGTAGGATTCAATCCCATCAACAGCATTCTTAGATATGGTTGCGTTGGAACCATGTATCATTCTTCTTAGTGGTGATCAGAAGGGAAGTTGTAGAACAGGGGCGCTGTATAGAGTGGAAAGGTAGGATGATTGGCCCCAAAAATTTTAGAACGTAACTCGACTGGTCTGGGTTACGTCCCCAAAATTATATTCTTTCATTCATCCCGAAATCTATAGCAACGCTCCTGCAGAAGAGCAAAGCACAGATGAATATTACAGGAGGTCAGTCTTTTCTTTTGAAGGTCACCCAAAGCAGAAGGCCCGAGCTACAAGAGTGCAGTTAAAGAATAAGAAAGGAGATAACCTTGAGGGACCCGGCCGGCAAATCCTGCCTTTAATCCTGCTGAGAAAGACACAGAACCTTCCATCCGTCAGCGAGCTGCCAGATGGGCCTGTGTGACTCTGCCAAGGGGAAGGAAACGAAGAAGCCGTTAGTAAAGAATGACGTGGCCACGTCACTCCCCGAGAAGCGGTGCTGTCCCAGGACTGTGGTGCTGCCCGAAACATCGCGTCCTGTGCTGTCACAAGACACGTCACATGACAGTAGAACTTCACAGGTGTCATCTGGACGATAAACAACACAGAGTTTCCACACACCCTGGAGTGGTTAGCTGCTACATGCCCTTAGCTTCTCACAGCCAACTTAATAAACATCATTCTCCATTTATTAAGAATGAAATACATTTAAAATTGCGCTATTACTTTAATTTCATTTATTCATATTTTATTATAAATTACCTTGGGGAGATTATATAAAAACCATTGATTCACTTATTACTAATTATTTTTAGTTTTTTTTTTTTTTTTTGCCAGACCTACCCTTTGACCAAACATAGTGAACTTTTCAAAGGAATTAAACTTGGAAGACTTATCAAGAAGGCAACACCATGTATATCCACAGCATTAAGCATCCTGTTAAGTGAATGAGGATTTCTGTGGTGTTATTTCTTGATAAAATACACCACAATGTTCAACACGTGCAAGCCATAGATTCCAATTCACCAGGCTGTGCGTTCCTGGGCCGCTCATGACAACGAGAGCAGTCAGACGGAAGTCGAACAAACGAAGAAATGTGCACATACCACAAACAGAACTGCAGGCAGAATTCAAACCCCAAACTGCAGGTATGAAGTATGAAGCTATAGTGATACCCACTTAGCCACCGTATCTCCCCCGATAGAAAGTGAACTATTCAATATAGACTGATCCAGTGCCTCAGCGATGCTTAGTGTTTATCGTCGGTAACATCATAAATTGTTACATTTCCTTTTATATATCCTTAATTTAATGTCATAGGTATTTGTTATATTACTAGCAAACTGTTTGCAAAGCGAAACTGGCTGCGGTAGGAAATCCACTGTTTTTTTCTACAGGATACAATGTTTTCACAGTTTCTGAAAGAGACATATGCACATAATCAACAAAATATTAATGTCACAGACTGTGGGAAAATCATATGTAAAAGACAGTAGTAGTGATAGTGTACTAGGGTTACACTTGTAAGATACTTTCTATGTCCTTACCTTAAAGAAGCCTTTCACTCTGAGACCCACCAACTGCTCTATGAACTGGGGTATTCATTCCAGCACCAAAACCCAAGTAACACCAGATGATGTGATCCCAGTCAATCCTGTGGCCACATACTTCCGGGGGATTTTGCATGTTATGCTCCACCCACTAAACGTATACTCAAATGACACTTTATGGCAAGAAGGTGCGTCAGTCCTGCGTATTACTGTGATGTCATGTATATTTCACATATGTTCTATTGTCATTCTTGTCGCTCGTTTTGTACTTGTTGCCCTGTAGGTTTCTGCATGCACTTTACCTCTTTGGAAGTTTACGCCTCCCCTGGGCGCTACACATATCCACATATCACATATCATAAGGGACACCAAACACACCAAAACAAACCCCTTTTAAAGCACTCGGTAGAGTAAGATATGACTCTGATTTACATTATAGCCTAATAAATAATAATGAACAAAGCTCATATATATTATCACATATATTATGACCTTGAGCTCTCAAAAATAAAATCAAATCACGTGCCGCCGACCAGGCAAAATATAACAAATCACAAATGACATCAATCATTTAGATATATATTCCAATGCATCATGGCAGACCAGTGGAAATGAGAGCTTGTGACTTGGGTTTGCCCCCATGCTGTACATCAGGAGAAGTGTACCACCGGTACTAGATGGCCAAGTCCAACCCCCCCCCCCCCCCCCCCACCGACCCTCATCACACAGATTCAGCATAGCTAGAGAACAAGACGGAAAAGTGTAAAGAGCTAGCTAGAGGCAGGACAGAGAGACAGGGGAGGTACAAGGTCAGAAAGTGAGGCTTCAGGCTAGCCGCTTCATGGATGATTCTTCCTGGCCCGTAGCCAGAAATAAAATTTCATGGAGGATCTGGCATCCCTACCGATGGGTCCCTCTCAGAAGATTCTGCTGACCAGGGGGATCCCTAAAGCATTTTTTACCAATCAGGGGGGCTTGAAGGAAATTTTGCGGAGGGTTCAAACTCATCATTTTATTGTCTGGCTATGTGCCTGATTGGTTTCGCTTTTACTTTGTTGTGTGACAAACCCGGGAAACTCCTTTAGAGGCGTTACCTTAAGAGACCTTAAGAGACCTTAAGAGACCTTAAGAGACGTCAAACAGCTGCTTCCACATGCTGTACTCTGGGTTGCAAAGCAACACACATTTGACAGGTATTTAGCGGCAATGAAGCAGTATCATTTTTAATATAATGCTGCACTTTTGTACAACGTGCATTTTTTCACCTTACTCAAATTTGAAGTCGAGAAAGAACATTTAATTAGAAAGTCATTTAATTTCAGTCATCTTATGCAATTGATAAATGATAAATAATTGAACTCAAGTCATGTGGTGTTTATGCAATTCAGTTCACTTTATTCTTGAAAGCAAACCGACAGCTCAAGTTATGGTGAGGTTTCTGTCTTACAAAACAAAGAATTTCTCACAGGTTGTAATTTCTAAATCTTTGGCTCCTGAATGAGGCTCTTTCTCACCCACCGAGATCGATGAGGTTCATGTACAACTGATCCTGATCGTATTAAAGATCCAAAGAAACTAAGGTGGCCCATCATCTGGCAGAACGATTCAGCCTGCAGCTTGGAGTTGTCTGAAAACTCAATAAAAGCTTTTCTCTAAAAACAGTTTCAGTTCAGTTGGTTAGAAACAATGCCTAGGCGAGTGGCTGTTTTGGGCACGACAAAACATCAAATTGGTTTAAAATTCTTTACAACTTGCATTTACATCTGTGCATTCTACTGAATTTTAAACTCAAAAACACAGCTATTTTAATTTTTCAACCCTCAGTCCACCCGCTCTGTTAAATTACCGTTCTGTAGCAACCTCAGTTATTTTGTTTCATAGGTATTTTGTTTGCTATGAAAAACAGGGATGAATGCAACATATTCAAAAGTCATTCGCAAACAATTTTCCAACCCAATCACTTTTTTATTTGTTTACTTTTTTAACTTGACGTACCTACCTGTGTTCTCTACGTTACGTATGTCGAGCTGCCATGTAAGTACAATGGAGAGCCATCAAGAGGAGTCAAATTCCTTAGGTATCAAAATACCTGATTCTGATTCTCAATTAATTTGTCAGAGTTGCTGAAATTATAACTGAAATAGAAAGACAGACAGACAGACAGACAGACAGATAGATAGATAGATAGATAGATAGATAGATAGATAGATAGATAGATAGATAGATAGATAGATAGATAGATAGATAGATAGATAGATAACTTAGTCGCATGCTAACTAATGGAACACAGATTTAAGTTAGGATTTGCCTTTTTTCTAATTCAAACAAAAAACATTCCGCGTAACAATAGACACGAGGAACAAGCCTAACCTGTCGGGATTTCCCAGTCGATATGTTTGGTTTTTTTGTAACAAGTGCGCGCGGGGCTGACCGCGTTCCATCCCGCGCTACAAGGATGGAAATGACGTAATGCCCGTCCGGTCTCCATTGATTGTACGTGTGTTCAATGCTCCGTGACATTACCCAGGAATACCAGCCACTAATCCCCACCAAATCTCTGTATTAATAAGGACTTTCCACCAGGATTTATAACAAGCAGAATACACCGCAGGAACAAACAAAATCGTTTGCTCCAATATTCAGTACAATTACAAATCCGGTCAATCGACGTCACTCTTACCCATGGATAAAACCTATACTTAAATAAATATTAAATATTGATTAAATACATTTATGTGAAATATAATTGGCCACGTTTCACATCAAATAGCTTTCTAATGCATTTTACTAAGCATCATGTTTCGTCCAGCTATCCCAAGAGAGTCAGTCAATTTAACTGTATATCTGGGCTGTAGAAGGAAATTTCAGAAATACTCTGTTAGCCTATAGTCATTAAATAAATGAGCTTGGGCGTATGACCTAGTTGTGCACACACACAAATAAGTATCTTGTGCAGACATGGCGAGCAACAGAAAGAGTAGCACTGATACTTTTGATCGTTACATTATCGTTCTGGGGGTGGGGGCAGTGGATTTTGCTGAGGATGCTGTCCAAGCCAGCATGCACTGACAGGCATAAACATAATGAATGAGGTATCTGTCGCTTAACTTGAAGCAGTTGGAATGAAGGCATTCTGAGACGTTAAACTGTTTTCTGAAGCACAATAGCCTGTTAATGACTGGGGGAAGATGAAGGCGTCACATAAAACACTCACACGGGTCACTTTGTCCCAAAACAGGAGTTTGCCGCCTCCAATTTGCACTTCCCCTTTATTACACACACACACACACACACACACACACACACATCGAAATAAATTCACCATGAAGCTGATGAATTAACAGGAATTAACCTGTACGTTTCAGTATCTCCACCTTTCCATCCGCTTCCATCAAGGCTGTAAAGGCAAGCGGTCCTTGCATAGCTGTGATCTCCACAGTAATAATTATTGCATTATTCCCACATGAAGTCTAATTACACAATGAGGGACAGTGATACTTATGAATTAACAATATTCTTCATTCAATGTATAAATGGCTACCTGCAATGTGGTCAAACATATTCACTATCCAAGCAGTTGTGGGGGGTGCCATTTGTATAAGTATATGTAGTTAATAGTGTCAACAAGGACAGTCTAAAGCCTAATCTAACCAATGAAATTCATGAAATTCAATGAAAATTCATTCCCCAAAACCCTGGATATGAAAAAACAAATGAACAAACATTGTTGTTCATTATCTTAATGACTAATATAAGAAGCCAAGAAGAATACAACTTTTCTAATAAAACAAACAGAAGCAACTGCCTTTTTATCATTATAATTTATATATTTTTTTCTTTCATATTCCTTCTTTAAAGTTGCAGTGATATCCATTTAGATGATATTTATATTTTTGTCAAAACAAAAACCCATCAAAGACCTAGATTTCAGGTTGAAGGTAGATTGATGTGACAAAAAGCAATTATGCGATCTTATCCAAATCAATGTCCCTAGTTTCAAGGAAAGGATCATGTTCGGGCTACAGTAACTCTAAGTCAATGCCTGAGAAACAAGCTGACAGACATTAATTTCAAAACAAACCAGTATTTACAGTTGTTCATGTGAACTTCCTGTTGTTTGAGGGAGAATTCTGGGTGTGGTTCTACTGTAACGGCCATGAGAATTTCACCTGAATCACACCAATACAACAGCTGTACAGATATGTCATATAAATGGTTTAGACCAGTGTTTCTCTGTCCAGTCCTTGGTGACCCACAGATTGTCCATGTTTTTGATAAGTGGGAAGCAAACATATGCACAATCTGTGGGTCCCAGAGGACAAGGTTGGGAAACACTGGTTTACACTTAGGCACATGGTAAACAGATGCATTATGGCTAGAAAATTAGCAGCTAACTTCACAGAGAACATACTGATTTGTGGTGAAAGTGCTGGTGGCTTCTGAGCTGTGGATGAATACAGGTGAATGAAGGTAATGCTGCAGTTTTAGACAAGGGAAATGAGACCTTCTCCAGTTGGATGAATGGATGAAATGGGTGAAAATATTCAATCATGGCACAGAGCCTCACCGTTCCGTCTGAGGGTACAAAGGTAGGGTCAATGTCCCTAGTTTCAAGGACTACAGTAACTCTAAGTTAATGCCTAAGAAACAAGCTGACAGACGTTCATTTCAAAACAAACCAAGGGCCCAGAAAGAAACCCACTAAAGGATATACAGTTTTTAAAAGGGTCAATATTTTCCCATCCAGTCTGCATGCTGTTCAGAATTAGAAAATCAGTATTAAAGATGGGAAAAGTGCCAATGCTCAATACTGTAGACAGAAAGAAAACCTGATCAAAATTTTATAACGTACAGCTTCTGAAACCATGCATTGCGTATGGCCACGGTACTCCCATCAGTACAACTCACCTGCTATACACAGCAAGCTAAACACTTATCTGGACAGTTTAAGTACAGACTCAGAATGTCATGAGGTAAGGAATCAATAAGTCACACAATGTCAATAAAGAAATGCATTTATGATTCAGATTGAATAGAACATTTATGCTGAACAATCATGAAACATGTCTGGAACATTCAATTAAAATCCAAAAATACATTTCTTTGTAAATATTATATACAAAACATAACAAATATTTAAGTTAAGGCTGACAAACATGTAGCCCTGTTTTTTTTATATTTTATTAATAAAAATAAAGGACTTAAATACAAATAAATCTAACTCAGCATCCTTGACAGTTCCTCAGCCGCTCAAGCCTCTGTTTTAAATGCTGACTTCTCCTGCTCAGCTGCTCCTTCAATGACAGCAGTCTCTGCTCATCAGTCTGCAGGCTGAAAATGCACTCGGTCGCCTTTTTGAGTATCAAAACCTTGGGCGCCTTCTCATTGTGGGCCACCTCGGGGATCTCGTCCCGCAGCGCGAAGAAGCTCATCTTCAGTTCGTTCCTCCTCTGTCGCTCCAGCACGTTGTGAGTCCTCCGTTTGTCATTGTCCTCAGAGTCTGACGTCCGCGGGCTCGCGCATTTGCGGCCCCCACCGATCTGCTTGGGTGCCCGGGCACCCCCCTCCAGCTTTGGCCGCTTGACGGAAGGCTGCTCGCTCCTCGCCGGTGGGTGGGCGGCGTAGTTGTGCTGATGGATGGGAACGTGGCATCTCTTTAGGACGAGGTGGCTCTGGTGCAGCCTTGTGACCACCCCCGATGACTCAGACCTCCTAAGCGCTTGCCTCTTTTCCACAGTCACCACGTCAATTTCTTCTTCGTCATCATCATCATCATCATCATCATCATCATCATCCTCCTCCTCTTCTTCTTCTAAAGCAATAAAAAAAATGCATCACATGAGAATTTAAAGCGACATTTATAGTTACGTGCATATTCCCAGGGTGGAGCCGCTTTTTAACTCCCTTGCCCCTTTAATTCTCTGAACGCTGCAGCATCTGGGCCCTTTAATTTAGACCTGCGTATCGAGGAAACTTGCGCAACGTCGCCACATGACTGATCTTCGCTATCATCAGACCGATCGCTCCACGTCAGGTTAGTAATAATGCTACACGTACCTGAATCACTACCGCTGCTGCTGCCGCTGTTGGGCGGGGTATCCAAAGGCGAGCACGAAGATGGGGTCCCCTGGCTCGGTTTCGGGTTTTCGGTGATCGGGTACGGGAATACTATAGAAGGGTCTATACAATCCGACGCCGATGTGGTCAGATCTTGCAAGTAGCTGGCGTTCACCCGACCGGGGGGCTCCGGCGGCGGGCACTCCTTCCTGGAAGCCTGGATAGTCGCAAGTCTCTCGGAAACCACTTTCTCCAGCTTGGCGGCGGCGGAAAAGCCGCTCCACATGCAGTCCTGGATAATGATAGACTTGAGGAAGGACTGGGAGTAGTCTGCGTCGCAGATGAAACTCTGGTTGACCACATCGTCCCCGAGGAACTCGGTGACCATCTCCAACTGGTCGGCCGTCGAGGGCAGGATGCCGGGGAAGGAGGAGCGCCGGCTTGGGGAGAGGGGCGGCGTGGGCAGCAGCTCGAATTTCTTCCAGATGTCCTCGCTGGGTGCCGGGGGCTGGAGCTGACTGTGCTGCTGGTAATAGAAACCCTCATCCTCGGTGTCGAAATAGAAGTAGGGCTGGATGGAGTCGTAGTCGTAATCGTAGTTTGTACTCGTCAAACCGGAGCTGAGCGGCATGCTGTCTGCCTGAGGGATAAATAAGAGGGAAATTGTAAATGTAAGCCGGGAAACTTGACGTGCAGAGCCGGGACTGACTTGCACTGATCATCGCAAAAAAGGGGGGGAAAGCATAACGATCAGCGTGTTTTGCATAAATAACCGGCAATGCATCTGTACAGTCAGAGCGAAATCGGAAAAAAATAATCAATATTAAAGTCACAGGGGTATCAAACGCTGCGGATTATAAAGTTAACTTGGGGGTGGACTGTAAAGAAAAAAGCAGAGTCGTCCAAATACAATAAGCTGACATCTTGCAAAACGCCGGCTATTTAAAATCACGCGTTACATACTACATTCAAATTCAAAGAGCAACTCATCATTTTCATATAAACGCCAATAAATACAAAAAAAAAAAAAAAAAACACGTAGACCGCTAAATAAAACATAAATTAAAGGGGGTAAAAATTAAATTATAAAAATCTAACAATATTTTATGAAATGAAATATGAAATAAAATATTGTCAACAGTCTCTTACCGTGTAAGTGACAAAATTATAAAAAAAAGAAACGTCAGGTCTGAAAAAAGCTTGTCGGTTTGTAATTCACAGAAAATAGTGGTAGATGAAAGTAAATTCCGCAGTAGGAGAAAGTGCCGCTGCCCGGCTGGGCTGTTGCGCATGTAAGTGGCGGCGGGCAGTATAGCGCAGCTGCACCGCGCCGTGCGCTGTCATTCACTGCGGGGAGAGGCGCACTCACATGGCCTTTAGTACGCCGGCATCCCCCACCCCACACGCACACGCACAAGCACACGCACGCACACACGCCAAGCCACAGCTCCGTATCCCGCCGTCCGTAGAGCGCCGTTCTACGCGAAGCCCGTCAGCCGAGCCTGAACGGCGAAGAACGCAGCGCGCTTTGCTGTACGACGGCCGAGAGCGGCGGGGACGCGGAAACGTAGCGCCGGAGAGTTGCCGTAAAATCTGATGCGTACAAACCCCGGCGCGTCCCTCCTTATATACAAGTGGGAGGGGCGGCTGTAGTAACCGGGGTTAATGGGGACGACGAGGCGTGTTTGTTATTGCTGTGTTGGTCACGCCTGGACAGACGTGATTTTTATATTTACTAGCGGTTTTGCGTTTTATTCTTTTTCATTTTTTTCCTTTATGACAGTGTAATATGTCATAGGCTTTTAGATTATGGTCTAGTGCAATAAAAGACATGACACTGCTTACAAAAATCAGGAAACGCGTTTTAGTTCTTGTTTTGTGTTTTTTTATTAAAATTAATTGCTCAAGTGTATATAATGACAGGATCAAGGTGGTGGTTGTACTTGATGATAAGTGGGTTAATCTTAAACGCGTCACATTTTAAATATACAGTTATGCGTTTGACTTTAGATGCTTTTTAGAGGCTGACGACGGACAACAGAAGCGGCGACCTGCTGTAAAACTGCATAAGAGATATTACATATAAGGAGATTAGGCCTAACTGATCCATTTTATCTTTCCCCGAGTCACATGCAGTTTTTCTGTTTTTACGTTTCAGGGCGTTTAAACATTTTGATCAAGGAGCCGAGTGTAGAAAAGTAGGATGGAGGGGGATTGAATATTGTTCTTATTAAGCGTAATTTTTCTTCGTTTGTGGTCAGGCTACATATCCAAAAAACAGGCCGTCTGCGGTACATGAGATTTTCAATTAATTTTGGAGGTAAGACTGAGACATCACAATCGTCCATAATTACAATTAACATTGTACTCCACCTCTACTTCACCGCAAGAATGACTGAGGAAAAGAAATCGCGGGAATAAATGTTTTCGTCACACAATGTATTAATCTTTTAACGGTAAACCTGCACTGAAAAGAAATGTGCATTTTATTATTCAATATTAGTGGCCTCTGAATCAACAACGCCTCTCTGCTGTGCATGTTTCCTAACGGGTTGGCTTTTTAGCGCTGCATATGGGTGGTACAGATTCAAGGCTTGTTAAATATTAACGGTGTGTGGCGCCCCCTGCTGCTTATGAACTATATCTTCAGATGGAGCAAGTTAGCGGAATATGCTTAAAAAACGTCGGAAAACGGAAAAATCCTTATGCTCTTTTTTGTTGTTATACCTATGCTTCCAATATTGTTTTTAAATATGCAGCGCTGCGTATTTTTGCCATCATTATGAAAACAAATTTTGCCCAGTTAAACGTTTTAACGTTATACTACGTGATAACGAGAAATTTGGATTTTATTGTATTTTCTTGTCATGGTGGCAACAATACGCTGCCGTAATATATATATATATATATGAAATGATCAGAAATGTAATTTCTCATTTAGAGATTCCGTTAAAGTTATCTGGAGGGATATGAAATATTTCCGTTTGAGGAACTCAAATCACGCAGTTTTTTTTTCGCACACAAATATAGCACCATCTGTTAATATGCATCATCATTACTGGAAATTGGGGTGGTGCACTGAGAAGTGTGTAGCACTGTTGCCTCATACCTCTAGAGCTGGGGGCTTGAATATTGTTCTCGTCTGTTTGGTTTGCATGTGGTTCTGACCGTTTTCTCCTACAGCCCAGACTCAGAGTGAGACTGACTGGCATGTGTGAATTGCCCAGGGTGTGTATGTCCTGCTCTGGCTTGGTATTCCTGCCCAGGGTCAACCCAGACCCTGCCCCCATGACCCTGACCTGGATGAGGACGGATTGCAGGAAAAAGGTAACAGTTGTGCATTAGACATGTTTTATAAATGCAGCAGTCCCGCCCAGACGTTAAATAGGCAAAAATTAACCTGTAGCCACATTTGTTGGGTTATTCCCTGCAAACTGCGCCTTACACAAAACAAAACGGTGAAGCAGTGTTTTGGTATCACTCAGCCCTTATGCTGGCGCGTCTGTGGTGGTAACAAACTAATCTGGAAACTGTCTGCAACTTTCAAACGGGTTTAACTGGGCGGAGTCTGCATTCTAATGGGGACCTACAATACAGACTGTGTTTCCATTTTATGACTGTGCTTTTCAAGTTTACTGACACCTTATCGGGCCTGTTGTTTGTGTTACACGCTGTATATTGTACTTCTCATCCATTCATTAACTTGATTTTTATGGTGAAGCAAATAAGCTCGTCTTTCACCCTTTGTAAGGCTTCAGCTAGCAACCTTATGGTGTGAAGTTCATCTCGTTAACAGCTGTGTTTCCCTGCAGGTATATTAGAATAAAGCTGTGACTGATTAATTAATAATTGCTTTTGCCATTAATTCTGATGAACCTCTGAGGTATTTTTCTTACGTTCCTTTCCAATCTGTGTGCTGCGTCCAGATGTTTTGCAAACAAAAGCTCTTTCGTAATTCATAGGGTGGTGGGAGGTGGGGTTATCATGTGTTATATGGGTGTTCATGGGTAATCAACACAATGACTGACAGTGTCATAATGTGCTTCCTGAAATGTGACAGTACTTGCTTGGGTTTGCGAAACTGAACATGCAGAAAGGACTGTCCATGTAGGCAAACTCTTTGTGGCTCATCACACATTGAATATCAGCTAGTGTTCACTTTTTATACTGACTTAGATATTTCATTTGAGAGAAGATCTATTTACAGACAGTTGCATATATTCACAATGTGATGTGAATGGGTTTGAGTTCTTTTTTCCCAGATAAGTGTCTGACTGTGCTTACAGTAACACGTCATTTCCATGCGGTGACATTTAAAGCATATCAGGCAATTTAATCAAATAATCGATGCGTCTTTCACAGCCATTTATCCAGCACATGGTCCCAGTGGACATGGAACCTGTGTATAGAAGCACAGGACACACAAGGCTGGGACCACCCTGAATGAGATGCCAGCTCATTGCAGTGCACTGCACAGTCACTGACACAGTGGAGGCAATATTCACCCTGTCAGATCGCCTGGGGAAAACATGCAACGATCCTCTATGCTGCAGTAAAAGATATTAAATTCAATCCATCCATCCTTACTTATTCTATGCAACATATTGGGAGACCAGAGACTATCCCATAAGCTATGGGCACGAGGCAGCAGCCCAGGTTGAGGCAAATCAGAAACTGCCACCTTAGCATATTTTTAAACTGGGGGGAGGAGGAAATGCCGGAGAAAACCCCCACAGCTCTACACAGGTAGTGCTAGTGTAGAGACTCAAACGCTGGTCCCAGAGGTACACAGTCACAATGCTAACCAGTGCGCCACCCTGCCTTCAGTAAAATTCGGTTTATTTTTATATAATGTCTTTTACAGCGGAGTCACTCCAAGGCACTTGACAAGAGTGTGTGGCAAATGCATTACTACATCATTTATACAAACAAGCGTATGAACAGGGATGAGGGAAAGAAGGGATGAGGGAAAAAAACAGAGGAGGAACCAAATACTCCAGGAAAAAAAATCCTCTCGGGGTCCAAGGGGTCCACTGGCTGCCCGGTAAAGCGCGGTGTGAACTGTAAGCATAGTCAGAGTCCATCAGCCAGCTAGTTAATGTCATTTCATTTCATGTGATTAAATGATGTTTTTTTACTTTTGTTTGATTCGCAAATCTGTGTTATAAGACTCCTGTATCATTGCTGATTATCAATGAACAAATCACAGCACATGTGAAACAAATGTAAAATACTACAATGAAGTAGTGGTTTTGACCCTGGATATAAAAATGAACATCAGGTGAACCAGAACCTGACAGAAATTTCCATAATGTTGTACTGATGTCATTTTAATTAAGAACAGTTGTAGAATACCCAGTGCTTAAAGTGGAAAAAAGTAACCAGCTATTAGCACTGCATAACTGGTTATAAGACCTACAGTGTCACGCCCGGCTCGTCCGATCCTCGTGTGTGCCACGCCGCCTGATCATCCACGTGTGCTTCCCCGATTGTGCCCAGCTGCGTTCCATCAGTCTGATGTGTTCTGTGTATTTAGTCCGCGTCTGAGTCCGTATTCCCCAGATCTGTCGTTCGATGTTAGTTTGTCTGCCCTGTATTTTCACCGATAAAACCCCACATCCTGCATCCTCGCCTGCCAGCATCGTCCTTCCCCGCATCCTGCCTGTTCGCCAACCAGCGATCACAACACACAGCATGGTAGCGTTGACTGCACCCAGACGGTTCCTGTTGGTGGCTTTTTGTTCAGTCTGCAGCAGCACTGTTGAGTAATACCATCTCATTCCTTTTTCTAAACCAGTGACTTTTCTGTGTTTGCTGGCTTGAATTGCTCACTTCTAGTCCTTTCACAACATCAGAATGGGGTTTTTGTCTCAGTGCTGATTTGGCCTGCTGAAAACTTAACGATTCTCATGCTTTAGTCTGACTTAGACTTGCTAATGTGTCCCAGGTCCTCGTCTTGTTTCATGACTCAGCTCTGCTTCAGCTCCAGTTGATGGACTGAAATTCTGCTCCAGAATTTTCCGATTCATGAGCAAAATTTATTGTTCCTTCAGTGATGGCGAATCATCCGGGTCCTGATACCTTTCCACTGGAAAGATTTTTATAGGATGACCACTTCAGAGATGACTCACTGTTGACATTCTCCAGTATGGTACTGAGTGGGGTTTGGTGAGTCACAGGGAAACATAACCCTTTCTAGGCTGAGAGCTATCAACAGGTTCCTTCAACACTCTTCCTCAACTGGTGGGTCGTGACCCCAAACAGAGTCGTGGGACTATTTTCATTGGACCATGGTCTGTGGTTAAAAAATAAATTTTATCTATCTATCTGTCTATCTATCTATCTATCTATCTATCTATCTATCTATCTATCTATCTATCTATCTATCTATCTTTTTTATTATTATTTTGACGCAAGAAAATATTGTCACTGCTGTTCTATCTATTATTGCTGCACAGTCAATCATTTGTACTGTTTTTTTTTTTTGTGAAACACATTTGGCAGTAAATTTTATAGATTTGGGTTGTGAGTTAATGACCAAGAGAAAATGTGGGTACTGAGACTGAAGCGGCTGAGAACCTCCGATCGGGAGGTCTTCAGAAATTTCCTTTGGTCATGGCATGATTTGTCTACAGACCCTGTGTGTTGACAGCTTCACTCACTTGATGGTATGAACAAATATTTATAAAGGACAATCCTGGCTCAGATCAGTCTTGACTGTTCCAAGCAGTTGACTATACTTATCCCTTTATTTGTTTTGAGGTAACTAGGGGGGCAGTGACCTTTTTCTTTTTTTGCATCCGGAAGGCTGCATGACTGATCCCCTTGCATACCAAGCAAGAATCATCAAACCTGCATACGCAGTGGTGCGTGCGGTGTACATTTAAAGCAGCTTGTTGGCGCCCTCTTGTGGTAATAAAAATACCGCACAAAATGTAAATATTTTATTGAGTAATTTTATTAGAACAAACAGAAAATGCAAATTGCCATTATGTCAAAAAAGTGAACTGGCCCTTGATGAATTCAAGGCCATTCAAAGAGGAGAATATTCTTCATATGAATATGCACAAATTTAATATTTGACTTTAGAACATAATTTAAAATGTAAGCACAATATGACAGAACATTCTATTCTTCTGGCAAAGACTGACAGATCCTGAGACTTCTCATTGATGGTCACATGCCAGGATTGTTTTAGTGGATCAGATTAATGCATGCATACTTGCTGTGGATCCTGCTGGAAGATTAATTCCATTTGGTGCTTGGGACCAGTCAGCTATCAGTAGGAGAGATCAGAGGGGATGGGAAGCTGTTTTATTGGTAAGTAGTTTGATTTTGCAGGAGAAGAGACGGCCATGATATGGCATCATAATCAATAGATATGAGGCAGAGAAGACGGTTAACATATAATGGAAGCGGTCAAAGAGATAATGCAACAGCTAATGGAGTGATTACACACATTATTAGAGTCACAAAGCTGACTGCTTGGCTCACAAAGAATTTATTATTTAAGGAGTAGATTAGAGAGGAATGTCACTAACACACTGGGGCAAGATGACAAATGCTCGTATAAATAATGCATTTTATAGAATGCAAGCATAAGGGGTAAAGCATTTGATGTCCATTCTGTGGAGCATTTAAATAAGTTGCCACTTAATCTGTCAGCCGAGTAGAGTTCAGGGACAGAATTATAATATGTTTTCCAAAACAAACAGAGACACCAGAGAAAAGATCAACTCTCCAAACTGCATACACTGACAGGGCCAGTCCTGTCACCCTTTTCCTCTTTAAAAGGCTGGTCTCTGTGAACTCTGAGCTCTGCTGATCACGATCAAGGTACTTTGGCTATAAGGCAGTCAGGCTGCATTCTGCCCAGGACAAAAATAACAGGCGCAAAATCGGGAGAGCCGCTAACGGAAGAAGCAGAAAACCAGAGCAAATCCAAACAAAACCAAGAAGGACAAGTGGACAACCACGGCCGCCAAAGGTGACCTGTGAAGTTTAATATGCGCAGAATGTGGCGAGAACAGTTTTGCTCAGAGTAAAATCTTAGTTGTAACTAAGATCTTCAACTGACCATGTGACAAACAGGCTTAACAATCAAAATTCCCACTGTACACTCTCAGACAAAAAGGGTAAAAATTTATGCCTTTGCTTGTCACTGGGGCTGTACCAGATGAGGGTACTTGTACTTGTACTTGTACTTGTATATACATGCACCCACTTAACAAGATGAGAGCTACTTCTACATAGAAAACTATGTTGGAGGAGTTAGTAAATGTACCCTGGTTTCTAATAATCTAATCTAATAATCTAATAAGTTGACTTGTAAGTGTAATAAGTGAGCTACGTATTCGCTCCTTACAGTCTTCTAGTAGCTTAAAGAGATACACTTTGCATTAAAATACATGTATTCCTCAAATACTTCACTTCTTATACCATTTAGTATTTTGCCTTTATATCACCTCATAACAGAAAAGGGTCAATTTCCGTTATGTTCATTTGCTATACTATTCATTATGAACTATTTACTGCTTCTGCTAATATAAATATCCATCCACGATGCACGATATGTCAGGTAACGTATATCAGTATTGGCCAATGATAACTGCTAAAATAATGGAGATGACTGCATTGGACGATTAACTCTTTTTCCATATTGGAGGATGAGGGATTTTGTTACTTGCTAGTGTCTGGAAAGTTAGCGCAATATAGCTGTTGTCTCACTGTATTACATGATGTGGTTGCTAAAAACACACGATCTCAAAAAGTAATGTTGCCAACATCAGTTTTACTGTAGTTTTTTGGTAAACAGTTCATTTTTATATGAAAGACGTAATATCATAGTTTTACACCAACATGAAGATCATTTAAACACTATTTTCTTTGTCTACCTAAGACCTTCTCAGTTCTGTATATCTTGAAATGTATTTAGATAACTTTAATTGTGTTTAGCTTTTCAGATATTCAGGATGCAGATTCAGGTTCTTTGTATCAGTGAAAATCATAATTTTAGCTCAGAGAAAAGGACTGAAGAGGAAATTCACTAATGAATTTATAGTAAGACTTTGGAAGTCAGATGGAAATGACAGCAACATATTTGACTGAGAGGCTGCAGAATGGATCCGTACTTTACTGAAATACTCCAAAACCCCTATTACAGCAGTAAAGGAAGTTACCAGTGACTGGGCTACTCATATAAGGTACAATGAGCGCAATTAAATGCTTGTATAATCCTTTATCTTAAAGAAAACACCAGTCCCACAGATGACTGTAAGTATTATTTATTTTAAACATGTAATAAATTGTCCTGTCCTTCTCCCAGCGGGCTGCACGGATCCAAACGTGTCTGTATGGTAATTTGCAGAAATTTCTATTGGCATCATGGTCTCAGAAAACAGCAACTACAGAAAATGCCAGATGCAAATATCCTTCAACTGATGCTCAGAATCCTGGAGTGAAAGAACTAGTCAGGTAAGATGTGAATCACAGCAAATGACCCAAAGACCAAACCTGTATTTTCAGTTCAGCGTTTGGGTTGCTTCAGAGTGTGTGTGTGAGGTGCTGATTGAGGACCCTCACTCACTGCATTCATGATCATGATCACAGTGGCCTGGTCATCGTGCTACGGCAGGCAGCGCTGGACCCTGTTCATACGCTGCCATTCTGCTGACTTCCAGGCGGAGCTGTACATGTGGGAGAGAGGAAATCGTGAGGGTTATGCTCTCTCTCAAACACTCAGAGTAGGTCAAAGCGATAAATAACAAGTGCCGTACCTGAGGTGCTGTGAGGGACTGACAAGCCCTGGGACACGGTTACATGGGACAGAGGAATGTCGTCCTCAATGCTGGCCTCCCTCATGCGGAGTGGGCACTGCAAGGTGACGTGGGCTTTGGGAACGGCGTGCAGTAGAAGCAGCAAATAGGACTGTATGACCAGCACCACCGCCTGTGCCCGGTCATCCCAGATGGAGGGCAGGCCAAGCTTCGTGCTCCCATATAGAAAATAGGTGAGCCAGGCGGCCCACAACAGTGCGGAGGCCAGGCAGGTGAGGAGTAGCCACACAGCACTGCGTCTCAACTGTGGCTGCCCTCTGCACAGACCATAGGCCACACCCTCAGTATGATTAGGAGGTCAATTCTGAAAGGGCCATAGTGGGCAATTTAAGCAGGGCATTGGGATACATTCCTAATCTTTTAAAAGATGTCTATGGATCTTTTATGTCCTCAGAGAGCCAGGATATCAGTTGTACATCTCATTTGAAGGATGACATCATTTTTTTGCAGCAGTGTCCCTGTCACTGCACTGGGATCCACACAGACCAGATGAGGTAACCTGTGGGCCACACCAACACCTGTTCCTATGTCATTCCAGCATTAAAACACATGCCACTACAGCACAGATACTTAACCATTTATAATTACACAAAAACGAAAAAGCCCAGTGCCTCGGTATGTCGAGGGTCAGCTGACATACTGCCTTCCTGTGGTCTTTCGCCTTCTGTGTTTCAACAGTGTCCTGCTGGGTGACATCCTGTCCCTGTCATGTGGACACAGGCTCGCAATGACAGCTGGCCTCAATCCTACAAACCTGAAGATTGCCGCTTTTTCTAATAACACCTCTGCTTCCCCATGGGGATCTTTAGCTATATCAAAGCCAGAGATGATACAGATTTAGTTTTAAACTCTAGAGAACAGCAAACTACTCATTGCACTTATTACGAAAATTAATTCCAACGCATATAATCAGTAGTAGGCATATGACAGGACAAGCATAACAATTTTATAACAAAGAGGAATATGCAGCCTTCAATAAGGTTTTATCCCTTTAAAAATTTGCTAGAGATTTGTAGAGTTTAGCCACTGACTTCGTCTAATTAAATGGGTACTTCTGCTCAACAGACAGACTTATAGTTCATACACGGTCATACCTGTACACACACAACCAAAATTCAGGAGAGATGGGGCACTGGCTATCGGGGGGGGGGGGGGGGGGGGGCAATCAGCAAGTGTGGTTATGGGGTGAAGGAAGTTTCCAGAAGACCGGTGCTTCTTGCTGCTCAGTGACCCTCTGGTAGTTCTGGCTGAGCTTGGCTGTGGGTGTGGCACTTAGTATACTATACGTTACATCCTCTCTTTACAGCTTCGGTAAGGAGCCAGACAGCTAAATTCTGACATGCTCTTGAGCTTTTTCACACAGACATGAAATTCCTATTTAATACCCTATATTAATGGGATATAATATTAGTCCCGGTGTGGGCAACTAAGGTGGGGGTCTTATTCCTGACAGCGGCATCCAGTTGAGCCTCAGTGTCAGACTCCCTGTCCCTGGGGAGGCATTCAGCTGAAACCGCTGAACTGCACTTACGATATATTTTGACATTCCTGACTATTGAGTTGCCAATAACAAGCAGCTCATCAGCATCACATGTACCATCGGAAAAAGAGAATCTTTTTTTAACCTTAATTGGTGAGCGATGTGCTGGGTGTTTTAGCTTTGAGGTGTCAGACCTCAGCATGATGCTGAGCTGGGTCTGGATGTTCTGCACTGTATACTGGACAGACCATGCCAGCTCAGTCCTCGGCTTGTTTACCATCTAATAATGCTAATTCATGCCTCCAGCATGAAAACATTGTTGCCCAATTCTGCAGTAACAAATAAGTATTGGCACTTAAAACATTCCGTAATGTCATTCTTTTTACAATTTGACTTATGAAACTGAGAGGTTCTGTTCTGCTCTGTTCTGTTCTGTAATCGGAGGCTGAATCCCATCCTCAGCAGAACAGTCACATTTCCATTGGCTCCTTGAGCATGGCGCTAGCCAGGGGTTCCAGATAAATGGCTGACCCTACACTCAGACCCCCGGCTTCACTCTCAGCTGTACGTGTTTGCACGTCTCAAAGGAGGGAAAGGTGGGATTTACAAAAAGGTAAAACTCCAATGTGCCTGTGCAAATGGCAAACAGAGCATCATTTTAAATCTCTTTGCTGGAATGATTAACCTGATGTGTAACAAATGAGTCATTTTCTGTAATCAGGGTTCAACTGGTCAGACATGAAGTTGGTTTGCAGGAGTGATGATGTAGTCCTGGTTCTTCTATAATTGACTCCTGCTGTTATTAAGGGTCTGCGATGGATTGGCGCCCCGTCCTGGGTTGTTCCCTGCCTTATGCCCATAGCCTCCAGGATAGGCTCCAGAGCTCCAGTAACCCTGAATAGGAAAAAAATGAATTTTTGGATGGATGGATGGATAGATGGTATTAAGGACTGTTATTCTGCTATTAGCAGGAATCACTTGAGCTTTGAGTCATGACAGGATAAGTATCCTGGTGTGGATTACAGGTGGTCAGGACCCTGCTTACTAACACTGGTTACTGTAATGACACTAAGATTCTGTTGACTGGCAGATTCTATACAATACATCTAGGTGTTGCAGGCAGCTGTTGCTAAAGACACCCGAGGATCTCACTGAAGGATCACATTCCCTTTTATTCCCAGGTCCCTGCGCACTGCAGTCTGCAGACGCATCATCAGTCGGTGGCTGTGGTCCAAGCACTGCCAACATCCTTTCTGCAGCAGCTGAGAGAAGACGATGTAAGGCACATATAGACATGCCCCACAGCTTTAATAAATATCCCAGAATACAACAGAGCAGTAATTACTCCTGGTGTTTAAGAGGCCTCCTGTCGTTATACAGGATCTGTCTCTCTGCCTGCCTACAAAGTTGCTTGCAGCTTCAGCCACCCATTCTCTCCCGAAACGTAATTGGACAATGCAATCAGTGCAATCATTACTGGCTGGACTTCATTACTGGGGCTCGCCGCTGTGTCTGCGGACATGCTGATGGCTGCCATGGTGATGAAAAATGACCCAAAATCCAGGCAAGACAAATTGTAAGAGGTAACAGGTGAGCTTAACTCAATAAGCAAAAATGTCACTGCTCGAATGATGGTCGGTCATCTAAGCCAAGAACAGCTGTCAGAGAAAGAGAATCAATCAGCGGTGATTTAGGATCCATCCATCCATACTTTTCCAGAACAGTGTTACAATGAGCATAGATAACAGGAAGTACAGCACACACACAAGTTGGATGCCTTGATTGTGAGTAATATACAAAGATGGGCACAGAATAAATCTGTACAATGGAGATAAATGGATACAATAAGCTGAATTCTCTTTCATTGTAGTAAGGAAATAGAGGTCTATATAAGTTATATATATATATATATATATATATATATATATATATATATATATATACTGTATATACACACATATATATGTGTGTGTATATACCTCATGTCATGTATTAAAATGCTTTTTGTTTTAGCGTGTATTTTATGCAGATTATATGAATTTGCAATATTTGTTGAATCGTAAGTAAATGATTTCTGACAACGATTCTGATGCAGTCAGACGGCCTTAATTGCATGTTGTTAGTATGCTAGGTTATTTATATTTCATTAGCTGATTGAGTAACTGAACTGGAATTTCAGACTCAGTAAAAATCATGACAGAGTGTGAAAGGAAGGCTGAATATTGTTGTGTGAGAAAGGCAGGCCGAATGTGTCAGCACACGCTGCTCCTGTATTCCGGGATGCTCACAGCCAGCATTTTCTGGCCAGATGTTACATTGTCATCAGCAGCCTAGGGCAAAGTATCTGCCGTCAATTCAGGGCTAGAACTGGCTGTCAGTTTGCAAAGGACTGTACAGTATGATAAATTGTGCTGTGCCATCAACATAGATGTTATATTAAACTAGAATACATTTATTTTGTAATAAATTGTCATTTAGGCAGAATTTCTCTTTAAGTTGGGGAGGATCCTGTTTGATTTGTCATGGTTTGACTCTTACCTATCACACAGATCCTTCTCTTGGGGTGCAGTGGTGTAAAGGTTACATCTGGTAAAAACTGGTGTGCCTCAAGGTTCAGTCATTGATTCCCTATCTCTTCTTCCTGAACATTGTCGCTTAAGGTTCAATCATCCAGTCACATCATCCGACACAAAGTCAAATATACGTGTATATGCAAAATGCAAATATATGTAGATACACAAAAGTTTTATCCAGTTTCTAGTTTGTGATATATGGGCTACTAGTAGCTCGCAGTCAACACATTAATGACCATCGGTGTAAGAGCTACTGCTGACCTGATGTAGGTTCTCCTGAATATGTTTGTATAAGAAGTTTCCAAACAGATGTTATTTTGGTGTTGTCAGTGTGCTTGACATGGCTTGTGACAGCAGCCTCAGGCCCTCATTTTGGCTGTGCCTGGGCTGCCCTGCCAGATGCCAGCCCCAATCTGATTATCTGTGTGCGCGACACGACTGGACTGGCATGGCAGCAACTGAAGAACCCTGTAATGGTCGTACTTGTGTTGCCCTGCCAAATGCCTGCACCAAGGTGACTAGTGACCAGAGTACTTAACCCTCAGGAGTCGATGGCATTGTCAGCGTATCTGTCTCATGTATTTCAGTTCATAACTCGCTGAAATCTTATTGTAGAAACATGAAAAAAAAAACACTGATTAAATCCGTAATCTGTCTTCTTTTCAAAACGCCATTTGTTGGAAATATTAAAGTTGTTAAAATTAGGTTAAATCGGCAAAAAAGTAAACCGTGTCACCTTTCTGTGTTTTACCTGCATCGGGGGAGTGTAGTGCTGCCCTCACCTAAAGATCGCTATTCACATTCTAAATAGCCGCATTTCCGCGTATTCACATCATATTCGCATGGTAATTTGATGAACAACGCAACAGCGAAACGAGATCCAGGTACATCCCCATCAGCCCCATAAAAAGGGGGGGGGGGGGGGGGGGGGGGGATGTGGCCAAGTGTGATTGGCTCATGCATCATGAAAGTTGCTACATATTCAATGAAAGGAGCCCAAAGATAGTGACATGAGTTAGGTTCTTCCTTATTTATTTATCCAACTAAATGTTGCAACTGCACAATTTAGTCATCTTCATGTAGCCAAGATTTTGGTGATCAGATATCTGGGATCAAAACAAACTGCCACCATTGCTTACTATGTACTTTTATAATGTTTCTGCAAGTGTTCCAAACTGCATTTTGCAATGTCTATTCTTTGATGTCAAATTACAAACTTCACATAAATCTGACATATTTACAAAGTACACTAAGATTAAGATGAGTTTAATGCCAAAACAAGTATATAAGAAATAATTTATTTGCCATGAGTTAATTTTATGATATTGAATGAAATGTGTGACCATGCACCAGTCAGTGAAAGTGTGTTCCCTACCCCTAGACCCAAGAGGGTTAATGTTTCCTCATTTTTATCTGTTGCATCTGTTACAGATGGCAATGTAAAAAACACATTTCATCTTGTGCTTGTTCCTGTCACTTTCATGTTTATTTGTTTTCTTCAGTCATGCTGAACTGTAGGTGTCTTGCTGGATGTTCCCCAGCCTATACTGTACAGCAGTGGGTCGCCTCCAGGCCTCCTCACACCAATGAGCAGGATATGTGATTAGAAGATGGATGGATGGATGGATGGATGGATGGATATGCCCCTAACAGGAGTGTAATGGACTAAAGCAGCTCTTACTTTCATGCATGATATCACAACCCATCCTGTCCATCCCCTAGTATGACCAGCAGCTGGTCCTCCGGATTCCTTCTGATTCTTTCAAGGTGTGTCTTTCTCATGATCCAGAACCCCATTGTGCTAACCATTCCCACCTGCATCATGTCCGCCCCTTGTGAGTCCCATAAATCTGTGCTTCCCTGCCCTGTGTTCCCCAGTCCAGTCATTGAAGTCAGTCCCTTTGTTGCCTGTGCCCTTCCCAATACTTGTCTTCCTGTTTTGACCCCTTGTAGTCCAGTTTATTTCCCTGTCCCTGTTTCCACCCCAATAAAGCCCCCTTTTTTCATCAAACGTCTACCTTCGGGTCATGACAGAATGACCAGACTCTCGAAAAACCCCAGCAGCCTGCACCTCCACTCCGACTTCCAAATTGCCCTTTATCTGGCAGACCAGATACTCCATGTCCCTTAAATCCAGGACCCAAAGGGGTTACTAGTGCTGTGGGAGCCACCGTCCCTCTAAGTGGAGTGGAGGAGTAATCCCACAGTCTGGAGGATCCCCGTGGCCGAAAGCCTTTTCTGGTGTGCGGGGAACGTGAGATAACCCAGGAAACAGATATCCCGAAGGTTTGGCATTTGCTGGCCAATGTGCGGGGGATAGTCGAGTGTGAGACCACCGTCTGTAGCCACAGGAGGAAGAAGTGGAGGAAGCTGGTTCTGCCAATGGCTGCCGCCTCACCTGACCCAATACCTACTGAGCCCTGTCCAGGGGAAGCTGCCACTACTCCTCCAGATCCCTGCTCAGGAGAGGCCTCTGCCACACCTCTGGATCCCTGCTCAGGAGAGGCCTCTGCCACACCTCTGGAGCCCTGCCTAGGAGAGGCCTCTGCCACACCTCTGGAGCCCTGCCTAGGAGAGGTCGCTGCCACACCTCTGGAGCCCTGCCTAGGGGAGGTCGCTGCCACACCCAAGCCTCCAGAATTCAGCCCCGAAGGGGCCGCCGCTCTTCCCAAGCCTCAAGAGTCTAGCCCACAGGGGCCCAGTTGCCCGGTCTTGCCACTGCTGTGCCCCCAGAGAGGGCCGCTCTACCTGCACTCCAAGCTCCTGGCCCAGAGAAGACTGCTCCGCTCGAGTCCACGGCCCCCATCTCAGGAAGGGCCGAATTACCTGTGCCCAGTCCCACAGCAGCCGTGCCGCCTGAGCCTCCCCCAGTGACGCTGTTCTAGGTATGTCTGGCCTAGGTGAGACTACACCTCTGACTAAGACACCACTCTAGGCTGTGCTGGCTGCTGTCTCACCTGCCGTCATGCAGGGAGCCCCAGTGGTTGCACCAGGAGTCCCGGCTTCACTCTGCTCATCCCCTGGTGCCTTTCCTATACCCTGCTCGCCTCCTGGTGCCCCGGCTGCACCCTGTTTGTCTACTGTCATTCCGTAGGCTCCCCGTCTCCTACTATCCCATCAGCTCCCGCCTCATCTTCAGCAGTCCCACAGGCACCCGCCTTGTCTTCTCATGTCTCACCGGTACCTGCCTCGTCTCCTGGTGTCCCACTGGCACCCACCTCATCTCCTGCCATCGCCTTGGCGGCCTCTTCGCAGCCCCTTCATACCTTGCAGGTCGCCTCCAGACTGACTACTGCCTCCCTGATCACCGCCAGGCTGACAGTCGTTTCCCTGGTTGCCACCAGGCTGATTTCCGACTCCCCAGTTACCACCTGGCAGAGCTGGATTGGCCCAGAGGGACCCACACTCCCATTCTCTCGGTAGGGTGACTCTGTCTGCTCGGGGAACACCTGCTCCAACTCTGCAGTTTCCCTTGATCCCTCCTGCTCTGGCTCCGCTGGCCCTCTGAGGCCCTTAGACCCTGTTGCCTGACGGGCCCCACCTTGCCAGTGATCAGGCCCAGGAAGATCGCTGCCCAGCTCCTGGAAGACTCCCCCGCCATTCTCCACTTACCCCAATCATATCTTGGTCCCTGTCCCTTTGCCCTGTCCTGCTTTTGTTTTGCCCTGGCCTGTGTCCCCTATTGCTCCCTCCAGTGTTTCTGTCTCTGTCTCCATTGTCTATCTGCCTGTCTGCCCTCTCCTGGGGTGTGTTGTTTTGGATGTCCCTCATGCCACCCGTCTGGTTCCTGGTCCTACCCCTGCCTGTGCTACACCCCTAGTCATGTTGTGTTTCCTGTCCTGTAGTTGTGCTCCTCATGTCTTTCCTAGTGTTTGTTCTATGGAATTAGTTTTGTCCTGTGTTCCCAGTCTGGCCCTGGTCTTATTTTTCATATTTTCTTGGTGGTTTGGTCTTGGACGCTTCTGTCCAGTTCCGGGTCCTGTCTGGTGTCTGTCCCATGTACTTCGTCAGTCCGGTCATGACTTGCCCTGTCTTTGGTACCATCTGTCCCATCCCAGTCATGGTCGTGTCTCACATGCCTGGAGTGTAGCTTAGGAATTTTAATATTTTTCTAAATAATAAGTGAAAACCCACCCTGATTGTATATTACAGAAAATCTTACCAGTGCCAAAACTTATCGATGCTCAAAATTTTAACTCTCGGATTTCTTCTGAATTCATGTACATCCTCAATTCAATAACACTTGTTGTCATCTCTTTCTAAGCTTGTCTAATACAATCAATGTATCTTCAAATAGTAGGCTGCAGGTTCACCACAACACAGTACTGGATATGTTATTGAAGATGGATGGATGGATGGATGGATTGATAGATTAAGCAGATGCCCTCAGTGTTAGTGCAATAAATCTATTTTAAACACAAAACCTGGGTTCATCAGCCCAGTAAACAACACAAGCAGATGACTCATAAGCAACACAATCCTTTGGCTGTCCCTTGTTTTTGTCATTTGCATTACTGCTAAAATGTTAAATATTTATTATTTATGAATAGGGATTTGCATAAACAGGGAATTAATGTCACAATGTCATCCTCTATTTGTATGTCCTAAAGGACGCCCTAAGGTTAAATTGCTGTTTGTTGCAGGCCTATCTGTACATGGACAAAAGTATTCATGGGAAGACACTTTTGTTATCGCAGCAAAACATTTTGACTAGAAAAGAAAAAAAAAAGTATGTCAGCCGCATTTTAAAATACCAAGTCTGAGGAAAAAAAATTTGCATTTTGATCAAAATGTCAGAAATCGGAAGGATCGTTATCTTACTGGAATATTAAGAGCATAAGTGATTAAAGAATAAATCGTATATGCGATTGCTGAAATGTGAAATCTAAAATCTTACAGAAGGTTCCATGTCAAGCAAGAAAAAAATATTGTTATAGACCCTACAGTGAATAGAGGAAGCAAAGATTAATAAATGAGCAAATTTAAATGAGATACTTTTACTTAACTCTGGTATTTGATTAACACCTAGATTGTCAGTTTATTTTGGATTAAATTATTTGATTAATTGACATCAAATGATGACACAACTTACAAACTGATTGACATGTTATGTTTCAGTGGTGTTCTTGTGTCATGAAAAATAAAAGGCTAACAGTAACATATTACAGCTCATTTGGAATCCATTTCAAAGGATGAAGCTCGTTGTTTTTCCTGTCCAAATATCTGAACGCATTGCCTTTTCCATTTTCAAGTACTCGTTAAATACTTCATCTGGCCAGCAGAGGACCTGTGATCGTTTCGCATCTGAATTTGACAAAGTGTATAAACAGTATATATATTACATGTAATCCCTGGGATGGTTCCTCCCGGTCTAGCTCTGCTTAACAGTACCTGGTCTACACATCGGTAGACATACAAAAAAGTATAACGTTTATAAATAACCCTGCTGAGCTTATATAGGTCTGGCTGCAGTGCAGCATGTATAAAGAAATATTGCCCTAATATATTTCTAAAGGGAATGGACGGGATCGTCTCGTGTTTTGCCGTTCTTGTTTATTTACTGGTTTGTTTGCATATTCTTTTTTTAACATATGGGGAGAGCGGGTTTATTTCCGACGACTCCTATCCCCCTGCGGGGTGCGGGATGACGCCAGGCTCATGGGCGTGGCCTGAATGTGCCGACCCACGTGTTGTGCAGGGGATGGGATGATGCTTCAGCTGGGTGGCTGAGGCGCAGGTTCCGTCTCCGCAGCGCGGTCACCGGGGAGCCGCAGCGCCGCCGGATCTCCGCTCCTTGAGAAAATGAAGATTCGCCGAGTCGGATCGCCGGCCTGATTCGTTCGTCCTTTTCCTTCTTTGCTTATGAACGATGGAGAAATACTCAACAGAATTTTCCGGTGACCATCAGCTCTTCCCCTGCGTGTCCTGGGTGATGCTGCTACTGTGTATGAGAGCAGGGACGACAACAGCTTTTGTGAACTTGGGCTAAAAAAAATAAATCGTAAAAACATCGGCGATCTGTTCAGTGGATATACAGCCATCCTCCCGCATCGCTTTAATTTCACAGTCGCGAAACAGCAAATGCACGCAGTGCCGCTGTCTCTGTGCCGATATTATGGTGAATATTCCAGCGTTCGCTCCTTACTGGCCCCTCGTCCGCTTTTTGGTGCCGCTGGCAATAACAAACATAGCCATCGACCTCGGAGAGCAGGCAAGTATGGGTTACTGTTTCTGCGCCGAAATAACCTTCACTGGGTACGTGTGTCGGATGGATGCGTGCGTTTGTGAAGGATCCGCTCCCAGTGTCACGCTGCGCTATTATTCTGTTTTCAGGCATCATGCAACCCGTGACGTTTTCGGGGAATAATCAAGCACCAGTCCGCAAATCCATATGCGGCTGATATAGTTGTTTTCTTACCGTCCTGTTCCTTTCATGGGATGTGGAAGATGACTTAAAGCTTAGTGGGGGGTTCTGTATTTTACAATGCTAAGGAAGATGGCTTCAGCTGCTCAAATCTCGACCCGATTTATTTTGCACCGTCTATTTCCAACGCCGTGCTGCCTTAAATCGTGTTGGGTTACTGTGTCCTTAAGGTAAACTAGGCATTTACGCATTTTGCTATTTTGTAAACTTGAATAAAACAGTAATAAAGCACTGATAAACGTTCCTTCTCTTCCAGAAGCAGTATGCTTTGCAAAAGCAAGCATGCAGACCTACAGCACACTAGATCACACATTGCATAAGTACAAATTAGGCTGTACTGATAGACTTGTTTTAGGCGGCACCGGGATCTTGATTTAATATTAAACTAGCTGGGGCATAACTTGAAGTAGACTCGAAGGACCAGTCTAACTGTTCATCAAATGCTTTGATATGCATACGTTTTTTTTTTTTTTAATTTTACAGAAAAGCGTAGATTATTAAGGACTGGACCTTCAGTATGCACGCAGGTGAATTACAGCCCGGAGACATCAGCTGATCTCACCAGCTGACACGCACCAAGGGATAAGCAGAACAACTACTGGTAGAGCAGGATTAGTATTTTTAACTCAAATCCACAGATGATTTTATCCGGTCAAAGACCCAACAGACATTTTAAAACGGGAAAATTAACTCCGAGTATAATTATCGTACGTGTCCCACCCCTTTAATACCACGTGACGTTACATTGAAACGCTGCTCTCTAATCAAAGAGCTCGTGTTGTGACGGGGTCTGGGGGTCCTTTAGGTCAACATGCAAGGTGTAGCTTGCTTAAAGATGTAGAAATCTCTGTATGTTGATACTGCGTGGTTAACTAGGTAGTGGCCCTGTCTAATCTGTGCTGCCTGAATAGTCAAACATCCTGCTTTTTTATCCTTGAGAAAAGTACTTGGATATTCAGATAATGTGTAACATTGAACATTTTGACATTTATTTGGGTAAAGGCACCACCTAGCCAGTGAAATATAGCTAGACTATAGGTCTACTATTAATAATTAACAATATTGATAATATTAGGATAATAATATATACAGATAGGCAGCAGCCTTCCACTGGCAATAAAATCTGCACATTGATATATTAAATATTCAGCACTAAATATGCTTTTTTGGGTAAAATGCTTAGATATCACATGTGACTATGAGCTTTTCTGCATTATATAGTATATCAGGACGGCTGTATTTCACGCAGAAAGAGCATGTGACAGGCAGGCTGTGTGTGAGGACAGTATATCACGCATGCAGAGCCCTGGTGTTTAAAGCACAGTTCCGCCTTCCATTTCACGGAGGGTGCAGTTCCTGCTTTACCTCCCATGATGCCTGCCAGCCACCCTTCGCTGGCATTCCTCAGCAGGGCATGCCACACTGCTGGACTTCCGTAGGGTGACTCCCACAGTCTCAATAATACATCAACCACAATATAACTCTTTTAGTTGTACAGTCTGCTTCCATAGGCGATTCCCAGAACCTCAGCAATTTAGCAACAATTTTTATGGCTTTTTTAGGTTGCTGTATCATTTCTAAAGTGATTCTCATAACCTCAGTAGTATAACAGTAACTCAGGTTCCTGATTCACTTCGCAGGTGATTCCTATAACTTCAGTAATATAGCAACAGCAATATATGCATGTGATTCACTCCTTAGGTGATTCTCTTAGCCTAAATTATATTATAAGGACAGTATGATTCTTATGTTTTCTAAATCACTTCCATAGGTATTTTTCATAACCTCACCAATAGAGTTGTCAAAGAAATAATATCTGATACTCATATACTAATCGATCCTAAATATTACTATCAGATTAGATACTCATTTGCAACAGTATCGATACCAACAGTGCCATCTTCGCCTACTCCAGTTGACACTTAACTTCTCACAGAAACGTTGCAGACAGGCAGGCAGGCACACAGCCCCTCTCCTCACTAACAGCTGAACACATGAACACTAGCTGGTTAACACTGAGCTGACTGAACGTGGCAAGCAGTGCTGCCAAAGGAACTTCCCAACCAGTTGTAGTGGAGAATGGAGAAAAAACGCAGAAGTGCCTTTTGGAAGTATTTTGCATATGAGGCAAACGACCAGGGAAAGGCTAAGGATGTGGGGAGGCATATATGCAAACGGCGCTACAAATTCGAGTAGCACAGCAAACTTGGCGGAGCGTCTGAAAGACCGACATCCCGATCTTTATGCGGAATTTAGAGAAGTCAGTTAAACAGAGTAGCACGATTATTTGTTACGTTAAATCCCAGATTGAAGCTGAGAAAAGTCGAACCAGCAGCTAGACAGAAACCCATGGTGTGGAAAATGGGTATTGAGTATGTTGCTGGTTTGATATTGTACTATTGTGACAACCCTACTCGCCAATATAACTCTTTTAGGTTCCTGATATACTTCCACAGGTAATTCCCATAACCTCAGCAATTGTAACAATGATATAAGTCTTATTGGTTTTTAAATCAACATGCTCTTTTCATGGGCAACCTGAACTTCTCTGTCTATACTCATTTTCTTTTGTCTTTTCTTATATGTGTCTGATGATAGATTTATATACTGATATTGGGCTCATAGCCTATTAGAGGTGTGTTTAGGAAACAGATTTGCCACAATAATCTGGGATGTGCTGTTGATTAAGCCGAAATGAGGCGTGACCTGGAGATGCTTGCTGCCCCCTGCCTACCCACTTCTAATGGGGGTGTGTGATTACAGCAATTCTAATGCTGAAAGAAAAGGCACAGTTCTGAAATTGTTCATTTGGGGAAGATTTGCGGTTGTATCTTGCAGCACGTGGGCCGTCACTTGTTGCTCTGTAACGTTTACCAGAGTCAGTCTGACAGAGGTCCTACATGGTGCGTAAAACCGTAATGACTCTATAATCGTGCGAGATATATTCAGCCTCACAGGGCCGAATGATAACAGGGATCCAGGAAAGTATGAAAAATGGTCAGTGTAGCCGTCTTTCACTTCAACCCAAAAAATCTGTTTAAGGCAATTATACAACAGAAGTAATTCCGTTACCAGAATGTCATACATCTGGTGAAGGGTGCAACCCATCATGCAGTATAATTTGATAGCTGGCATCTAGGAGCAGAGATCCGATGATATTTCAAGCAAAGCAAGTCAGATCTTTTCAAATTGTAGCCAGATTCCACTGTAATTTTCGATACCATAGAACTTGCCAATACACCTGCTGTGCACATCCCATAGAGAGGCCACACCAATACACAGCTGCACCCCAGTAATGGTGTCCTGAGGATAACCTGAGGATCTGTGGAGCTCTGCGCCACCTTAAGTAGCACTCGTGTTCAACAGAGCCCTTCACTGAATGAGTACTGCCAGTCCATCACAGGGCACATGCACACACACTCATACTCTATGGAGAATTTAGGGACAACAGTTATCCTCTCTGCATGTCTATGGACCACTGGAGGAAACTGGCTACACACACACACACACACACACACGCATGTATGTCGGGTTAACATATCTTTATGGGGACCGCTCATTCATTTTTATTGGAAAAATGCTAACACTTACTATGACAACCTAAACCCCCACCCAGCCATAACCATAAGTAACCAAGCAAAATACAAGAGATTTCATTGCAGTCACAGAGTTTTATTAAATTGAGTTTTCGGCTGTTCATCACGTTGTGGGGACATTGTGTCCCCATAAGGTAAGGTGTGTACACACACACACACACACACACACACACACACACACACACACAGGGATTCAAACCCTGGAGGTGCCAGGCTGCAGTGCTACCTACCCAATGAGCCACCATGCTGTCCCTGACCGTTAGGCTCTTACTAAAAGAACCACAGATGTTGTGGAATCAGCCAATGCTTTACTGTGGATCTCTGGTTATGTGTATTCAGCACATTTAGCTTTACATTCCTAGGAAAGTCAGCATGCTTACTCTAGCTTAACAGTCACATGATTTAATCTTAATGACAGTTTTAGCGGTGGGCTGAGAGTTGGTACGGATGTCTTATGGATCCCATAGGTGTTGTCTGGGGCTCCAACTATTGATTATATCAATGATCTAATAATTACTGATTAATTTAACTATTCATCTGTCAGTCATTCATATCACAAATACGGTCAATTTAGGTACTCCAGTTCACTGAAGGTGCATATTTTTGGACAGTGGACGCTACCCACTGCGCCACTGTCCCGCCCTCAGTATTAGGCTTGCGCTGTGTGTCAACACGGCATTTCCTGCACATGCAATGGTAATATCGCAATTGTCTGCTGGATTCCAGCCTTCAATAAGTTGCGTTGAAACATTTTTACTCGGTCATGTGAAATAAAACTTAGCAAGCTCTGCAATTTTTAATGGTTGCAAAAAATCTGTCAAGTTTGCCTCCGCTGTTTTTGCATGAGCTCTGCATTTGCTCCCTGAGTCCAACATGATAATCATTCTCATCCTTGCTGTTGGACTCACTCATAGACCATGCTGCACGTTTGTGAGCAATAGAAAAGCAAAACGACTGCAGAAGGGGAAAGAACACAAGAACTGGTTGTGAAAATACATTGTCTTCTGTTGTATGGAAATATTTTGTATTCTATAGAGACAATATTGAGCAAAAACAAGTGATTTGTCAGAACTGATGTGTGTCTTTGCTCATCTCTTGACACCACCAACTTATTTGACAGACTTTGTAGGTAGGTAATACATTTTATTTGGCTGTAAAGTTGAATATTAACTCCTAAAATGCAAAAACTGAAAATTCCACTATGTGAATGTTTTCCAGTATAGTTCAGCCCTACTCAGAACACAAAATGCATTAAAAAATAATGGATATCATATGGTTATTTTGTAGAGTAATATGTGAGATGATGTGGCTAAGCAATTGTGTGATTTTTTTTTTTGACATACAGAAACCTGTGGAAAATAAATTAAGTAAAATTATTTAAGTGTAGACAGGCTAGGCTAATCCGGGAAGCTAAATGACACGCATCATGGCTAGCCTCACGTTATTGGGTGATTCTGTCAAACCTGAATGTCTTTTTTATTAAACATGTATTTGCATTGCAGTCCTGCGCTTGTGGTATTCATGTTCCGTTTCTCAGTTCTGACAGACCACTGCATTTTCATTCACGTTTAACGTGTAGCGCTTCCACGCAACTGACACTTTCACTATTTATTTTGACCCTCATGCACTGCATGCCGTCTTCCTTTCACCATACTGACAAATAATCAAGAAGGAAGATTTTAATTGATGCTTTTTAATAATCGAGCCATCGAGTTTAATTGCGTGACGATGACAGCTTTAGCTGCGTCGGGGTCCGTCAAACTGTATCCGCCAAATCAGAAGTCAGAGATCATTTAACGTCAGCTGCTCTGCCAGCAATGGTTAAGGGCATTTCCATGCTGATTGGGAAAATTAGGCAAAATTTTTCTAACTGTGTTGCACTTGCATTTTCAGTATTTTTGATAGAAAATAAGGTATTTTTTCAGGAAACAAAAGACCTCTGGTGGTTACACGTTTTGTTCATGAAAATTTCATCGTTTGAATATTGCAACTGTTTTCATTAATTTTTTCATCACTTTAGATAGGATTTTATGCTATTCTCTGCAGCCCTATTTTTGAAGAAATCTCAAACTTTCACTGTGATGACATTTTATGTGGGTCTTGTTCTTAATATTTTCTGAGGTAAAAGTTTGTTCTAACATGTACTTTCTGTTTGGCAGTCTTCTTCACTGAGTGTAAAAGATTCTGTAACGCGAGTCACAAAAAAGTACAAGTACAAGAAGCCTATGCTAGTAGCAAACTGACAGTGATATATCTGCATCCCTAGCCCTTACTGGTTATGGGAAAACCAGCAGCAGGCCTGGTGTCCCCTCTTAGATAAGTTACTGGGCATTGAATATCTGTAACGCGAGTCACATGTAACGCGAGTCACAATGTTTCAACTGCACTACATACTGATTTCTTTAATTGTTTCAATCATAATAGCTTTATAGTAGTTTCTAAGATAAACTACAGATGGAAGCACTTTCTTTTACCCACAATTCATCTCGCTTCCTGTTTGTTCTGAAGCCACACCTCATAAACAAAAGTAAAAGAAATTAAACCCGACTTCATCTTGAATTTCAGGTATGTTTAAGGAATTTTTTACAGTATACTTTTAAGTTTTAAATACTGAAAACTATATAGACTTACTTAATACTAAAGAAAAGAAAATTAAGGTAAACAAAGGCCTGTTATTGAGGTCTCTAAGTATGACTACACATCCATTATCTACATGAACATGAATACAGAGTGATGCATTCTGTTACTGCCTGCAGAATAAGGCTGTGTGTTTTTATCTTATCTTAAACTTATCTTAAACACAGATAAATTTATTTAAAAAACACTGGATTTTCTTTGCTACATCACATGGGAAGGGCCCTGTCGATGGCATTGGTGGGGCAGTGAAACGGGTGGTATGGAATGCAGTGAGAAATACAAAAGCTATTGTCACAAATGCTTCTACCTTCACTGAGGCAGCCAGGGCAAGCAATGTCCAAGTCATTGAAATGAAGACCTCCGACATTGATGGGATCAACAGTGAACTGGGGATAGAAGAGGTATTTACAAATGCTCCCCCAGTTCCTGGCATTGCAAATGTTCACTGCATGAAGTTGGTTAATGGGAAAGCCACCTATTACACCCTCTCTTCAGATGCAGTATTTAATGCTGCTGAACCTTGTGCTGAATCAGATTCAGTACTAAGTGAGAGAGGATTAAATACCGACTCTGGAGAGAAGGCTGACACAAACGTCAGAGAAGCCAGTTCTGAAAATACATGTATATGTTCTAGGTGGGTGACTGGTTTGGTGTAGAATATGATGGGAAGGTTTACCCAGGGGAGGTAAAATGTATTGACAATGGTGAATACCAAGTTTCTGTAATGACACAAGCTGGCAAATTTTGGAAATGGCCTGTGAAACCAGACGAGATATTTTACACCCATGACAAACTGGTGAGAAGACTGAAGCCCCCTTTTACTGTTAACAACCGCGGTCACTTTGGTTTTCCTGATTTTAATTCGTAGTCGTCTCTTGCAAGACGTCTGAAGAAAAAGAGTAGACTTCAGCATTGCATAAATACTTATACAAGTATTATATTTAGAAATCAGCGGTACATGTATGACTTGATCTATTTAGTAGGTATGAAAATGCTTTTCAACTGGTGACTCAAGTGAACTTTTCCAGTTACAGGAAAAATGTAACGTGAGTCACGGTAACACGAGTCACACCAATTCTGCAAGTCCCCAAGAATATTTAGAGAGAAGTATTTTCTATTCCATCTTAATATAAGAGCCTAATGTGTTTCTAATGCATTACAAATATTCCTTTGTTCCAGTCATTTACCATTGAAGGAGACTTTTTTTAAATGTTGGCTTAGTTTTTTGCCCTTTCCTTTTCGTGTAACGCGAGTCACACTGTAATTAGAAGTAATTAAAAGACTACTTAAAGACTTATCTTACTTTTTGTTTATGTCATTTCACACCCATTGCCAATTGGCACATGCATGCAAGAAGTGGTGTATACAAATGTATATGTGTGGGCGGTACACAAAACAATAACTTGAAAACAGACCAAAAAATGTAACGCGAGTCACATGGAAATGCCCTTAAGGTCAATTTCTTGCTAGTTTTATTGGATACTAAAGCAGTAAGACACCTATCCAGCTGGCTAGTGCTGTTTTAGATGCACATGATCAATCTACAGCCTCATTTTACCATTATTCATTCACGTAGTAGTTTGTCTAACAAATTAGTTGTCCATGAAAGAAAAAAAATCTAATAATGTTGTTTTACAGATGTATTTTTTATTATTGTTGTTGTGTTGTATATTATTGGATTTTGTAGTATTGAGGTGGCTTCAATAACATTTATAAGCCGAACGACAAACAACAGTTACAACAGCAACATGCCTGACATCTGGATTGCTTTTCTCTCTGTACCATGGCATGCAAAGCTGGGTGGTATTGACAGGTTCATTTGAAACTCAGGAGAGTAATTACATTAAATAATATAATCGCTAATATAATGAGTTATTTGTGTACGATAATTCCCTTACAAAAGTGTAAAAAACCAAAACAATGAAATCCAATAAACAATGAAATGTTATATTTTTTTATATTTTATTTCCAGACAACTGTAGGGGAACAACTGAAGCGTTTGTAACGGCCTGAAATCTGAAAGATTTTGAAAACGGAACGACGATCTTGTCTCATGGACTTTCCAAAGCAAACCCTAAAAAGCCCAATGGACATCTGCCAGGGTATCTGAAATCTCAGAGCAGAACTTTGCCAAAACCATTAGCTGAGGTCTCCATGGCGGGTTTGGTTTGAGACCTCAGCGATCCACATCTTCACGTCAACCTCAATGCATGTGCAATACATGTAATTGAATGCATTTACAGTATACATATTAAGCACAAGGAACGTTTACACGTATTAATCGGTGACATTCAGAAAAAAACAATTTTGACAGCTAGGACAAATGGCTCCTGAGCATATAGACGAGCGTATGAAGTTGGATCCCTTTACAACTGCTGTGAGTCCTCCTAATGACTCGTGTGTTACATGGATCACTGTGGCCTTTTCCTGCTAATACTCTTCTAGATGGCTAGACATGTTGTGTCCTTGTACCTTTACGACATCGCGCACATCCTTTTTGGAACGGACCATTACAGCAAAGCACGGTGAAAGTGGGATTATGGTTATGTAATGGAAGTATGGCTGGCTGTAAATAGAAAGGCTATGAATAGAGATGCTTTCTGTGTTAGCAGTTTGGGGAGGCTTGTTTTGTTTAGTATAGTCATGGGCTGCAGCTCAATTTCCTGTTTATCCAGCAATTAAGCATCTGATGTTTCGCAGATTGTTCATCCCATTGATGATTATGGATTGAGCATGGAGAACAGCGAAGAGGTATGCAGAAAATTGGCGATGAGTAGATTACTGCTCTCTGGTGGTGCCTTAGTGAAGGGGGCATTAGTGTTGGGGGGGGGGGAATTTGGCAAAGGAAGACGGGCAGGGAAACTCAGGCCGGAACAAGGTCACATCCTGCAGTAGTCTGTCCCCACCAGGCTTATGGTTCACGAGAACTAACCCTACATGAAAACATTTCCACAGAATCAAATGATTACAACGACACTTTGTAAATCCCGATGGGGACACATCCTCTGTTTCGCTACTCCATCTTGCTCCTTATGACACATATTTAGGTAAGAGCAAGCATGGCAGTGAAGTGCAGCCACCTGCAATGGCAACCTGGGGGCCAAGGGCCTCGTTCAAGGGCCCAGACATGACTATTCTACTAAGCCCGGGGTCGTCCTGGCCACCGTCCGATCACAGCTACCAAGACTGGGCTGCTGAGTCACATACAGCAATAAAACACTGCAACTAAACGAAAACTATAAATTTGGCGTCCGAATCCAACATAAGTAAACGGGAAATACTTTTACTTACCGTTATAAAAACTATTTAAAGAAGCTGTGTGATATAGCCGTATGCATTGGATGACGAAATAAAAATGTCTGTCGTTTCGTATTATGATCTATCGTTTATTTTGTGGTGTCGCGAAATACACTGTATATGGAAACATTTTTTCATCGTTTGGATGGCAGTTTGCTAGGTTACACGCCGCATGGGGTGTGGCACTTGTATGGAAGCATTTTACTGTAACCCACAGACGAAATTTGACAAATATGTACTATGATCCACAAATCTTTAACTATCCACAAATTTGTACTAGTGTAAATGTAATACTTTAGTAGTTTAACATGGTTGACTCAGATCGGCAGCGCATGCGTGAATCAAATCTACAGTTTACTCACATCCTTCAGTAACAGCCACTCCTGTTCTGCTTTTTTGTAAATGAGACTTGGAAACGTAAGAGTGGAGGACCTCGCCAGCTGGCTGTAGGTTTACCTCGGCTCCGAGCGGACTGAGAGCACCGTGCGGGCAGGACGTGGCACGGGACTGCACTGTGATGCAGCATTTGAGAGAAGTGTTTGTCTGTTCCCTCACATGTGACTCTGGAGAAACACAAAATGGAAAAAAAGAACTATTGTGTCAATCGTGCAACCTGAGACTGACGCTGAAAGCCTGCCTTCACCCAGGAGCCCAGCAAAAGGGGAAAATGTGGCCGTGAGCCACTACAGTGTCACCAAATGCTAATCCCAGTCAAACTCACCACTGCCAGTGGGTTAAAAATCATGTTAATTTTGTTTATTTAGGAGAATACAGTAGACACTGGTCTAAACCTTAATCCGTTGAAGAGAACAGAATGTGATTCTTACCGCCATTGCAGTAAACTGACAAAATGTTTTAGCAATTGGTGTAACAATGAGTCGTTTGCAATATTTGAAAATCTCCTATTTTAAAAATAAAATTTCCACACTTCACTTATTCCGTTTAATGTCAGGAGTTTAATAAGTTTCCTTTTCGAACTCCCTGCATTTAAACATCTCATTCTTTGTTTTGTGGCTTTTTTAAATGACTGTTTAGTTCCCGTTTGTTATACCTCTGCTTAAAATTACCCAGTTATAAGGGGAGAAAGCAAGAAGATAATGATGGATTTGGCTTGTGAAGCTGAAATTTGTTTAAATTTTTGTTTTTTTGCTAAATATTTGCATGTACATTTTTGGGGGTTTTGCTCTTTCAGCGATTGGCTTGTCAGTAACACAGATGCAGTAAATGACCAACGGAAATATATATTAAATTATTAACCATTATAACTTTACTGTTGATGCAGTAAAACGGTTCTTTTTATATAACAGTGATATTAAATTGTGGGTGTAAGATACTGAGTGACAATATACTGAATGATATAAGAGTTAAAGGATTCCAGCAAAGTATCTTTTAAGGTTTATGATTATCGTGCGTTGTGACTGATTCATTTTGGGCTGGGCCAACTCACAAAGGCAGGCAGTGTGAAGATGTTCTACAGAAATGAAACACTCTGGCTCTCAGTGCAGCCATGAAACCTGGGAAATAAACCACTCATCTGATCTCAGACCAGCGGCGTCTGATGGCAAATAATAAAGTTCAATACCACAACAAAATATGCCTTCGTCCGTCCGTCCATCTATCCATCCATCCAGCCAGCTTTGCACATCACTTGTGATGTGTAAACACCCATTTCACCCTGACGGTTACATGTGCACATTTGAAATGGAGGATCCGCTGTTTCTGCATCACACCATGAAATACCGCATCACACTCTTAAGACCAGGAGACGACATTTTTGAAAGTACTCCATGTTCTCTGGCTTGCGGCTTGTGAAAATTTAACGAGTGACATCAAACAAACCAGTGGCAGCTGATGTTATGCAAAATTGATGGTTGGATGGATGTTCGTAATTTCATTGGGGTAAACTACTGTTGTATCACGTTGTATGAATGAGGACATGTAAGCCGTCGGTGTCACACTGTCTACATTTGCCTAAGCGAGTAAATGATCTAATTCATTCCTACGGTTCTTTATCTGCCCTACTGGTCAACTCGTCTTACCCTGTTTTGTCTCGGCTAAAATCTCTCGCCTCCCTTTCCCCTGCCATCGCCAGGCTCTGAACCGGGGAATCGCAACCGTCAAGGATGCAGTGGAGATGCTGGCCAGCTATGGCCTGGCCTACTCCCTGATGAAGTTCTTCACCGGGCCCATGAGCGACTTCAAGAATGTGGGACTGGTGTTCGTGAACAGCAAGAGGGACCGGACCAAGGCCGTCCTCTGCATGGTTGCCGCGGGAACCGTGGCCATCATCTTCCACACACTCATCGGTGAGATCCTGAGTCTGATAGACCCAAGTGGCATTGCTGTTCTGCAGTGTAGTGAGTTGATGGCATTGTGATGTCGTTATATATATGTGTGTCTGTGTGTGTGTGTGTGTGTGAGAATGTGTTATCCAAGGAAACATACAATTGAGAAAGCGTCAGCCAGTCCCTGGAGAAATTGGGGGTTAAGAGCCTTGCTCAAGGACGGAACGGTGACATCACTCTGTCGTCCCCAGGGATTTAACCGGCAACCTAATCGATCATGAGTCGTAACCCACACAGCCACGCACTGCATCGTGTTATCAGAGGTTTTTCCCTGATCAAATACAAAAAACAAGCAAGAGCAAACTTCTTTCTCAGTGATGTAGATATTAACGCTACGACAAACAGACCCCCCCCCCCTGAAGTATCTTTGCTTATTTTGTGCAGTGTACACTTCAGGAGTACTGAGTCATGTTTTTCTGTGGGTTGATATTTGTGTCTGATGATATCTAATCGGTGTAATGTTATAGTGTTGCAAGCATGCTGCGCACAGCCAAATTCGGAAAACGCTGTAACCAATGATCAGCGTACGTTGCAGGTTTGAGACTCTTTTGTTTGAACTTTAAAATAATCACATTGAAATGCTTAAAAATATTTTCAGCTACATGATCAAAGGATTTTTCACAGCACAAGTTTTTTACAACTTCTGTGTTTATTTTGTAAACTGTCGATTTTAGAAAATCTTAAGCACTGGAAAGTTGACTGAACAACTATAAATGAAAATATAAGTAAAATAAAACAAGTTTCCTTTATAACTTGGAAAGAGTACGTAACAGTGCATGTTTGACATCCTATTAACTGGTTGTGTGGTGAATTCCAGGCTGTCCTTTAACTTTAAATGCACTAGGTAACTGTTTCATCCCATGAAACAGAACAGTATTTAATGTCCCTTGCAGGAAGAGTGCCTTGAATTTTCTCTGCTGTTATAACTGCTAGAGGAGGTTACTATGATGAATCAAAGATGTAACATTTAATAAAGGAACTGAATTGGTAAACATACTGTAAATGTATTTGTTAGCAAAGAATACTGAGCGTATTTTTAGTAAATGATAATTGAGTAACATGCAAATGTAGAAAATTTCAGTGTGTGCAAAAACATTTCACTGGTAGTGTGTGTGTGTGGGTGTATGTGTGTGTAATAGACACACACACACACACACACACATACAGACATACTGTACATACAGATACTTAAGAGCTTAAATATTCCTTTTAATATTAATTGTTGTTATAAAACACCTGGTTTTCAGACTGGATTGTTTTGAATTAAGAGTAGAGTAGTTAAACACACACACACACACACATGATCGGTCAGCATTTTCTTTTAGATGCCGAAAATTGACCCTGGATCATGGCGCCTGCGTTTCAGTGCTGATGAGCCAATAAACTTGGTAGTGTTTACTATTCAGCGTGGATTGGGGTGGATTGGGGTGGGTGGACTGGGGTGGACTGGGTGATTTCTCATTTGGATTTCCTTTATTTTAAGAAATAAATCAAAAACACCGTTTGTTTCTATTGCGTTGCGTTTGGCAGTGGCAGTGTGTCACATGTCACTGTTCTACTGCTGCAGTTCTGCTATCAGTAGCAATACGTCTTGATTTATCGTAACCAGAAATAGCTTCGTTTACTTTGCCGCATTTACAGATACGGAGTACATAAGCGATGATATTCTTACATTTTCACGTGCAGTTCTTTGTTTGCGTTAGTGGGTTAGCTAAGAGAGTGTAGCCACCAGTATTTTATCAAACTCCTCATTTTGCAGATAATGTATGCCTGCATATATTACATATGATCAACAACATTTTGACTAGGTCTCTGACTAGTGTATTCTGGGAAGTGTATTTTATTGTGCATAATAAATTCAACAGAAAATGTAATACAGTTATTCTGACACTGTGCTGTCTCTTTTGCATTGCATCTCTTTCTGAGCAGTAAGCATAGATACAAGGCTTGTCTTTGTCATGTGACCCCGAATGGCTGCTGCAGGGTGACTGCTAGCAAGTACATCCATCCATCCATCCATCCATTTTTCAATGGGCACGAGGCAGGGAACAACCCAGGATGGGGAGTCAGCCCACCGCAGGGCACAATCACACATCATTCACTCACACATGCACACCCACGGACAATTTAGTAACTCCAATTAGCCTCAGCATGTTTTTAGACTATGGGGGGAAACCGGAGTACCCGGAGGAAACCCCACGACGACATGGGGAGAACATGCAAACTCCACACACATGTGACCCAGGCGGAGACCTGAACCCGGGTCCCAGGAGGTGTGAGGCAGCAGTGCTAACCACTGCACCACCATGCCGCCTCCTAACAAGTACATTTCGAATTGAATCATGGAGGTCTCCTTAGCCCCTAGTCTATAGGCAGAGGGTGACCATAATGTACTATACAGTATAGCTTGTTTGCTTTTGCTTTGGATATGCAAGCATTTCATTGTGTGTGACTGAGAACGATTGGGAGTAATTCCTTTGCAATAGTTTTTTGCTGTATTTATATAAAAACTGACTGTCGGATACCATTAAGTCAGTAATGGTGTTATAGGATCCAAAAATCATTAGCAGCACCCATAAATCATTTTTATAGCTTCATATCGCTACTTTTATTGCTCGGACACTGAATATATTGTTTAAATAATTAAAGTTCACTGTGCTTAATGCTGAGATTGCATGCAAGTGCCCTTAATCTTAATGGTGTCCACAGCATACACCGATTTGGGATACTACATCATCAACAAACTTCACCATGTGGACGATTCTGTGGGCCAAAAGACCCGGAGGGCCTTCCTTTACCTGGCTGCCTTCCCCCTGCTGGATGCGATGGTAAGTGTATTCACACTGGGGCAGCGGGAACGCAAAAGCGAAACAGAGGGATGGAGGGGAAGCGAGCTGTCATGCGACAGAAGTGCCGTGTACTTGACCTGCAGAAGTGATTATGAATATCAGCACATGCTGTTCGTAGCACTGAGGTTTATCAGTAGCCCATACCAATGTAGAAGCAGCCTGCTTATTAGTCATAATATAGTAGCTGGCATGCTGATGGTTGCCGAAACTCCTGCAGGGCAGTAGATATGGCTTCAGGGAGAGATTTCTCTCAAAAACATTCACTTGTCACCAACCTTATGACTGAGTGGGAGGATGCTTACGCTTTATGTTAAATTTAATATGCCTTTTATATAGTAAACACCACCTAATAATTCCATGGCTACATGAAACTTGTGTTATGTTTTGGGAAATATAGGAATTCACGTATTCATACAAATATGAATTCATACAAATATATATATTTATGCGTTTGTTTTTAGAAGTTAATATTAAAAAAGAAAAAAAATCACTTACCTGCATCACATTGGGGGGTCTGTCTGTCTGTCTCCCTGCCTGTCTGTCTGTCTGCCTGCCTGCCTGTCTGTCTGCCTGTATCTATCTGTATCTGTAACTATATCAGTAGGATTAGAAGCAGGGACCTGCATCTTCAGGGAGAACTTTGTAGCTATTTTGATGCACAGGCTGCGGTACATTGGGCTTTGTGCTGTTGCCAAACCCAGCCTGAGCGGTGTCTCTATCCCAGGCCTGGACTCACGCCGGCATCCTGCTGAAACATAAGTACAGCTTCTTGGTGGGCTGTGCTTCCATCTCCGACGTCATCGCCCAGGTAAGGATGGTCGCTTGCTGCCTGCTGCAAGTAGGTCATTTTTTTTTTTTTTCATTATTTTACTATTTCCACCCGGTTTCAATCCAGATCATTGTCGTCATATATGGTAAATTTACTTCACAAGAAGTGTAGCTGTTGGAGAGTTTTAAATATTGCATTCCTGAAGATATAGTATAAAATGCTTTACATCAAAGACTAACTTGGGTCTAGTCCACTGATCAACAACTGGCAGACTCTGCATCCAATGCAAAATACAATTGAACTGAGACTGTGTGATCGAGCCTTGCTCGGCCTGCAAATTTTACCTTCGGGAACCACCCTGGTTGGCAAATGTAATCACATCTGACCGGCAGATTTTTTTGAACACAATTGCCCTTGGCTTTGATGCGCATGGAATCTGGCCCTCGGAGAGCAATAGCTGGTCTGGCCTGGACTTTGCTCTGAAAGCCGCTGCATTTCAAAAGACTAACGGCTGCCGTGTCGTCCGGCAGATCGTGTTTGTGGCCATCTTGCTCCACAGCCACCTGGAGTGCCTGGAGCCCCTCCTCATCCCCATCCTGTCCCTGTACATGGGCGCCCTGGTACGCTTCACCATCGTGGGCCTGGGTTACTATAGCAACATCCACGACAACATTCCGGACTCCAGCGGACCTGAGGTGGGGGTAGGTCACCGGTGACGTCACAAGCAAACAGTGCGATAGTAACAGTAAGGTAATTAGGCTAGGTTTTAAATTAAGCAAATATAGAGCTTTGGACTTATTATATATTATTATATAATTATGGGTTTGGTTTTCTTTAGTTGCCAAGGCACCAACTGTGCAGGATAATCCCAGTATGGCTCCCCGAGAATGCTGGGAGGGTATGGGGATAAAACTATACTCTGTGGTAATGGTAGGGTACTAATCCTAAGCGATGCTTCTTTTCACATATGCCATCTTGCTGTCCTTTGAGGTACGCACATGCATTACTGAGGTGGGAGTAAAGCTTGGGGTCTGAGAGCAGGGTCAGTCATTTATCCGGCACCCCTGGGGCATTTTTCAGGGGATTAAAGGCCTCACTCAAGGGCCCAAACAAAGATGTGACCATTCTGTCAAAGATGGTTGGGATGATGCCTGGCACAGAGGCCTACTGTAACTTGCTGAGCCACATTTAAAATACACATGTCCCTTCTATATGCAATAATGAAGAAGAAGTCTGACTGAAGGAAGGCCTGCTTTTGAAAACAGGTGTAAGTGTGTTAGGCTTACACCATGTGCTCATCCCTCGCTGTTCTCCTCCTCCTTCATGATCACACCCCTCTGTTTCCAGGGAGACGCCACCATCCGGAAGATGCTGAGCTTCTGGTGGCCCCTGGCCCTGATTCTGGCCACCCAGCGCATCAGCAGACCGATCGTGAACCTGTTCGTCTCCCGCGACCTCAAAGGGAGTGCGGCGGCCACAGAGGCAAGTGGCCACCACTAGGGGGAGCGCTCCCCGGGGTTTCCGCAAACGGCCGTCCGTGCGGCGTGCGCTTGTCCTCTTGAGTGGCTACGTGCTGGGTTTATGTTTTCGCAGTGGTGACAGTTTACTGTTTTTCGGATTATAGCCTTTTCAGAGTCACTGAAACTGGCCTCAGACACAGCAAATGTTTGTATACCACCAGGGTTGGTGCTTTACTGTATACACACTGAATGTGATAAACTTCACACACATTTAACATCTGTGCATCAGTTGTATTGGGGTTACAGTCGTTCATTAGCACCAATATCAAAGTAGAGTATTCTGTTGTATGAACGCATTATCCTGCATTTGATTGTGAACTGAAGTGAACTACTTCTGGATAATTGTGTTGGGACCTCTTAACGTAAAACCAACACTTTCACAGGGAGTGCACTACTGCTGCAATTTCAGTGGACCTGCTTTGATACCGTGAATGTGTCTTCTGCTCTCTCGATTGATATTTAACACATCTGACCCTAAGCTCGTTTGGCTTCAGATGATCATTCTGCTTGCTTTGATAGTGACCCTGACCTCTTCAGTACAAGCCCATGAATTTGCAACCCATAAGATCTCACTCTAGAGTCAATAGCTTTGGTGTTGTTTTGGCTTGATGTACGAATATTTACATTGACTTGGCTATTGAGGGTACCAGCATGGCTCATGTATATTTTACAGAGGTAGAACGTTCTGGTTCAGAAAGTACAAATCCAGACCATGATTTTCTTTCAGCCGACTAACTGAGTACTCTGGGAATGTAGCTCTTCATGCTGGTTGGTTGGTTGAAACAGAATCTTGGTTCAGGTGTACTTTCTGCATCTGAACTTTACACATCTCATATTTTATTGACACATTTAAGTTTATTGAAGGGATTTTGACAAGGCTTGGAATAAAATAGAGTGAAAATTAAAAATATTTTAATTACTTGCAAAACACATGATTGGCACATTTTTGTTAAGCACACAGAGTATGTGGAAGAGGTTTTGTTTCCTCACATGAATTAATTCGTGGCTGATTATATTCCTTGAGCTGGTGGACGATGTGAGTTCCATTAGTTCTTTATCATCCGCACGATGATGATGTCATATTTACTCCCAGCTGCACATATGAAGGAGTAAAACCTATTAAAGTCTAGCCCAGTTTCAGAGGAATTGAACACCAGGGGAGCTCAGTATCCATCGCGGTCTGCTTAAGAGCTTTTGTCTGAAACCACTGGATGCTTGTTGGTTAATAATAGGCCGGTACGAGCCTTGTCGTTCAGATTAAACAGACGTCCGCTCTCCTCGAAGCAAGCGGATGAATCATGTCGGAGAAGGAATGAATTAAACTGGAAAACTACTAAAAAGTGGGGCAGCGCATACGCACTTGTCATATTCGGTATCCTGGAAACTACGGTCACATAATCCAGGATTGGGCATCAGCCCATCACATTTGGCAAGTAACCTCAGCATGTGTCTGGGTGGGCAGCACGGTGGTGCAGTGGTTAGCGCTGTTTCATGACACCTGTGGGTCCTGGGTTTGAGTCTCTGCCGGGGTCCTTTCTATGTGTGTCTGAGTTTGCATATTCTTCCCATGTCGTCATGGAGTTTCCTCCAGGTAAACCCCCCCCATGCAGTGGATAATTGTTTGAGTGAGTGGTGTGTGAGTGTGTTTAACACCCGGTTAGCATCCTATCCTGAGTTTCTCTTTGCCTAGTGCCCATAGACTCCAGTCCCCATGTGACCCTGAGCAGGACAAGCAGTTACAGAAAATGGAGGGACTACTAAAAAGCACGAAAAGTACTGTGCGTTACCACAAGTCACTGTGAAGTCATTTGTGTCTGTTTTTAGGCTGTTGCTGTGTTAACTGCCACATACCCAGTGGGTCACATGCCCTACGGCTGGTTGACGGAACTGCGGGCGGTTTATCCCGCCTTTGACAAGGTGAGGAACTAATCTTCCCTTTACCTTGCCTTTTCTCTGCTGAATGAATTCATCGCTCCAGACATAATGATTGACTCTGGTTATGGGGGTGACATTTTTTGTGTTTTGTTTTATAGAGGATTTGGCCCAGTAGCTGCAACAAAGTGATAATATTATCTGTCAGGACTTATTTTCTGCGTAGCCAGGAGTGTGATGTTATGCCATAAATAGTATGAGGCGTCATGGTACGCTGAACTCAAATGGTCAAAGTATAAAAGTGCTTCACATGTGGCTCAGTTTTAAAGGAGGATTTCTGCAGAAGTTTAATTCTGTATATGGATTAACTTCATATCTCAGGATTAAGGGATGGGAGCTTAATTAAATTTTTGCAGTGACAAATTGTATTTTTGACTTGCGTATGGAAACATCAAATAATTTCAATGATTTTGAATTAATAATCAGCATCGTTACACGCTTTGGCTTAATTATGTGCTTTGTCTTTGGCCCAGAACAATCCCAGTAACAAGATGACCACCAGCAGCAGCATGGTAACCAAGTCACACATCAAGAAGTTCACTTTCGTCTGCTTGGCGATTTCCGTCACGGTAAGAGCAGTCTAGAGGAATCCCACGGCAGGTTGCTGCACAACTACCTTTGATAGCAGCACAGGTCACTCGTTGGAATGCTGCGGTTCTTCATCCTGTTCTATGGACACTTAAACGGTGAACTGATAAGATTAAAGGAGAACTATCTCCTGGACTGAAAGCTGGTCCAGCTGAATGAGGTCATCCATTAGGAGTATCAGGCAGTGCACATCTGTACGTATTCCATTATATTTCTGGTATGGGGAGTCTACTAACAAGTACACACATCGTCTAGTAAATGTCAGGGAGCAGTAATGTGGGAAATGCAATGGCCTACACTAGTGTGTGTGAGTGATGCAGCTATATAACCTACAGGTAAGGATGACTGGTACCTCTACGGAACACTGACATACACTGAAAGTAAGGATGATCTCAATCTTGACACATTTAGGAGAGAGAGAGGAAGGGAGGGAGGGAGACAGGCAGGCAGGCAGGCAGGCAGGCAGGCAGACAGACAGACAGACAGACAGGCAGGCAGGCAGGCAGGCAGGCAGGCAGGCAGGCAGACAGACAGACAGACAGACAGACAGGCAGGCAGGCAGGCAGGCAGGCAGGCAGGCAGACACATGGACGGACAGGCAGGCAGGCAGACAGACAGACAGACAGACAGGCAGGCAGGCAGGCAGACAGACAGGCTTCTTCCAGTTTCAAAAGGTACACTGCAATCATGGGAACTCAGACCATTGAGACGTTTATTGAAAAATGGCATCTGTCATCGAGAGTATCGGACATTCAGGATGCCTGACGCATTCAGTCTGACAGTCGTAACAATAATATGGAGGATGAGTATGAACTGTGAATAGGGAAATCAGTGGGCATATCGAAGCGGGACAGCTGCCTTAAGCAGACCCAGGATTTGAATATACAAATCAGCCTGCTGAAAACTCAGTGAGAAGCAAATCAAGTAAGAGCAACAGTAAATATGGATGAGTGATACTCAAGCAAGTCCATGCTTCAGATTGCAGGGGGGAGGCCAGGAGCCCCCTGCTGGAATTTAGTGACGTTGCATCCAAAATCTCTGCGGTGTAGCGGCGGGGGAAATGAGAGCAGGTTCCCCTCCTGTTATTATATGTGAAAGTGCAGCTAATCGGAATGAACACGTCGACACAGGTCCTCCTCACAGACAAACCCAGAAGACTGACAGCTTGATGACAGAATTCTTGCAGCAGGCAGGAAATATGTGGGTGTCCCAGTAGTTAAATTATTATCAGCTTGGCATTTCTAGACTGGAAAAGGTCCTTTTGATAAAGTAGGTAAATGGCTGACTTCATTGTAGACGCAGATTTCATTACCACCTTAAAACCGATCATCTCCCCAAACGATATGTTTTTAATAGAAATCAGTGCATGCAGCAGGAAGGACTAGAAGCCTTTGTGTGCAATGAAAATGCACAAAGACCGTAGTGATTTATACATGCGGAGCCGATGTGATGAGCTGCAGAATGACTGACATTACATTTCAACGCAACCAAAGTGTCATGCCCGGCTCGTCCGCTCCTCGTGTGTGCCACGCCCCCTGATTACCCACGTGTATTTCCCTGATCGTCTCCAGCTTTGTCTAGTTACTTTGATTAGTCCTGTGTATTTAAGTCCTGGTCTCCCCGGTTTCCCTTGTCGTCATTGATGTCAGTCTGTGTCTGATGTCCCTTGCCCCGGTTCCCGCAATTAAACCCTTTGTTTTGCCCCGTATTCCGCCTGCCTGCCTGTTCCTGCTCGCTCGCTCTACCCTTGCGCTTTATTCGCGCTTCCGGATCGTGACACAAAGAAATCACTGTTTTGTTTTTGTACCAATAAACACACACACACACACACACACGTAGGCAGTTCAGTGGATTCCATTGATTTCACGATGCATCCATGGTGCAGTGACTCCCAATGCTAACTGCTACAGGGATTTCCTTGTCTTAGCACGCCTTTAGCCTTTAGCATAGTGCTATCTTTTTTCTACTATTAAAAAATAATAATAATGGGAAGATTATTCACAAATAATAATGTAAAAGCCCTATTTGCCAAAGAAATAATAAAGTGGAGGCAGCAAGTTTAACTTTCACTGGCTTTGTAAGCAAAATGTAATCTATTACCAGTCTAAATAAAGTACAGGTAGCTAAAACTCAAAGAAAAAAATGGCTATATATTTTTTTTAGATGAATGAGCAGTAATGAGATTCGTGCCTACATATAATGTCTTTGTCTTCATAAAAGTGTGTCGCTTGGCTGAATATTTAGTGTAACATTGCTCATCGGTCCTCTTTTATGCAAATAGACCAAGTAAATCATGTTCTAGGTTAGTCACACACAATCCCGCAGACGTGCAAAGTCCCCCGGTCGTCTGAACTTATGCACTGAACTGGAATAATGCTGAATGATTGTTTGTTTTTCCGCCTTTTGTGGCTAGTGGACTGCATCTGGTTTTAAGTGTTTCATGAGGACATTTCCAAGGCGGTAGAGAACTGTTTTTTTTTTTTTGCAAAGGGCCGATTCTTGAAGCCGGATACAGAAGTCAAAAGGAAAAACCACACTGAGATGTGCAGGACACACCGTGTACTCGCTTATATAATCAAAGAGCTGGTCATCTACACAGCCACACATACAGCTTAGGCACCTTTTTAAGTGGCCTGCTGATGTCCTTCTGGTCTGAAAAATGTCCAGTTTCTCTCCTTCACTTAGGAGTAATTTTCTCTTAACAGTGAGGCCAAGCAGGAGAACAAGAGAACATTATATTCACAACCCGGATTGTGTTAGTTTAAGTAATCATTTATTATGCTTTTTTTCCTCCGGTAACTTATAAACTTCAGAACCTGACATTTATTTCTGATGGCTGATTCTACAGAGCAGCAGGGTTGGGTTAACCGGAGTCCTTGAGTTAATCAAGACGCTTGACAGTGTACATGACCTGTAGCCTATTAACCTTGGTGTTATGAGTAACTGTGCTAATTCATGTGCGAGACCCTCTTGTGCGCCTTTAACTCTGCAGTCTTGGAAAGCATTTAATTCTGTATCTGGTGGCTGGTGGGACGTTTAATACCTGTCATTGTCTATCAGTTCCTGTTGAGAGAGTTTTCCTGTACCGCGGTTTGTGATGACCTGTTTTGTATCTTCCAAGCTGTGCTTTGTGGTGTTTTGGACTCCTCACATCTCTGAGAAGATCCTGGTGGACATCATCGGAGTGGACTTCGCATTTGCTGAGCTCTGCGTCGCCCCCTTGAGAATCTTTTCCTTCTTCCCTCTGCCTGGTATGATCCTGCCGCCCCTATTTGGGAGGGTGGGGCATAGCAACATAGAACATTTTAGCCATGGGAGCCATATAACAGATAATTGTATAAACTTCTATGTAAAATGACGACTTCATATGTTTAGTATTGTTAGGTAGAATTAAGACTTTTTGACTGACATTGTTTAGTCATTGGTCATATATGACTTTGGGTAAAGGGTATTAAGTTACTCTAAAGACATCATCTTATACTTAGTGATCAACCATTCAGCTTTTATTGATAATAATTTTGACATGCCATAGATATTAAAATAACAAAGTCTATTATAAACAATAGTCACGTAAATAAGGATTGGGGGTGTTTAAGTAAAAGTTGTCAATCTCAGGCTGCGGTACGTAAAAGTCTTTACAAGTTTTTTGTCTGTCAGTAGTCTGTCCCACACTGGTGGAAACATGTGACCTTGCATGAATTTTACTCACAGTATTCTACAGTCTGCTGGCCCCAATCTGGATCTCCCTGCTCTGATCTGTCCTAACCCACTGCATGTATTCGACTGCTGGCATGATGTGACCGGGCTGCAGTGTAACCTGGCCAGTGCTCTGTCTCCATGCAGTGACCGTGAGGGCCCATCTCACTGGCTGGCTCATGACGCTGAAGAAAACATCAGTGCTGGCGCCCAGCTCGGTGCTGCGCATCGTCGTGCTTATCACCAGCCTCATCGTGCTGCCCTACCTGGGGTACGTTTCCATGCCGACATTTGTGCCCCCCCCTCAACTGACCAAATTGAGGGAATCCCATTCAAGCCTATGAGGTTAAGCTGGTGACTTAATGACAACTGTGGGGGGAAATGGCCAGACGTAATTAATGCCAGTCTACAGATATATTATACTTAAAAACAGAATACAGTGGATTTAATAATGTACAAATTTTAATTAATGGGTTTAGGATTTTTTTACAGTGGAAGCCATTATTTCTGCAGTGGGGCTAACCAATGATATGTTTTGAACTGGTGAGTGACATGTAAGGGGACATTCCAATGGCCAATCAGCTTTTAGCTGGGGCTAGTGTCCCTGTGGCCCCGCCTATACTGTATATACACTCCAGAACATAGAACACTTCAATAAGAATTAAAAGCACTATACTTTATATAATTAAACTTAACTATAATTAAACCCTTAACTTTTGCTGAATTAGATGAAATTCCTGCATAATCCAACTGTAGTGGTGTGAGTAATACATTTGTATTTAAATGAATAAAACTGTCCTGCATCCTGTCATTTAAACTCATGCAGAACCTTAGCCCATATCTTAGCCCTATGTCCAACCCAAAAAGCTAGCAATGGGTTCTGCACTTATGAGAGAAATGAGATCACGGAACCAATCTACTATAGTAAGATGTGCTACCGGGACATTAAAAACTAAAAATATTTTTCAATATATGTATAAATCTGACATTACATTTTGCTGCAGTCATAGTATTCATTTTTCTTTAATAAATAATTCAGTCTCAGCTTGCTTCTGAAAGCAGAAGTTTGCATTTGATCCTGCTTGTTGCATGAACACAGTGCCCCATTGTCTGACTAACAGCATTAGGTTTGGTCTCTTGTTAATGAACTGTGTTAATAAACATGATTAAAGGGCAATAGCAGAACTTCCCCATGGCTGTTTGAATGCTGGTAGTCGTGATGCTGGAGCTGTTAAATGCCGTAAAGCTGAATTATTCACAGCTGCTTAAATAATAGATATGAACATTCCTGTGGTAGCACTGAACCTGCGACATTATGAAAGATCTTGGGAATTCTGTGGTGATGAAGAAATAGATGTATTTCACTGAGAGTGGTGTATTTCAGAATCAGGTTTATTGGTCAAGTGTGTGTGTGTGTGTGTGTGGCACACATAAGGAATTTGTTTCCAGCGGTTGCTGTCTCTCCAGTACATTAGAATACCATAGAACAAAATGGTACAGATTAAATACAATATAAAATACTTTATAAAAATCTTATTTACAGACAGACAATGTACATACAGTGAAGTGCAAACACCATAGTAGGTGCAAAGTGTATGGGTTGTCTTAGATTCAGTTCAGTGGTGTGTTATGAGTGAAGCAGGGTGTAGCAGAGTGTTTGTGGCTAATTGTTATTTTAGGATGTAAATGTGATTTACTCTTCAGTGGGTAAATAGGTATATGATCTATTAAGGACTAAATCACAATTTAACAAAACTGTGCAGTGACCCGGCTGTTGCACAAACTGAAGCTTTCAGGAAGCGCAGTGTTTACATGTGACCCATATATCCATCCATCCATAACTGCTTATCCAGTACAGGGTCGTGAGCCTCGGGCCAATCCCAAGATGCACTGGGTAGTGGGACAATCTAAGGTTCGTCTATAAATCTGTTGAAATCATCACGAAAAGAAAATTAAATTCAAGTTGGTCTTTATTCAAACACTTGATGATATATGCAGAATAGTTAACCATTGCTGACTAGCTGTAATCGGTTACCTCTGTTAAGCTGTCAGGATTCATGTCAAGATTTTTCACCGTCATTTCACCAGATACATGAGCACAAACATTTGTGTTCCATGCCCCACATGGCTACCATGAAATTGTGTTATAAACAAGCAGGAATTCGTCAATTAAGTAATATAATAGTGACGTGATACTGCAGGATACCGCTAAAACATTCGATACATTCCTGAAGGTAGAGCGTAGAGCACTGAAGGTGGCTGCTCTGCGTTGTAGGGTGCATGGCGCCACGCTGGGAGTGGGCTCTCTGCTCGCTGGCTTCTTGGGCGAGTCCACGATGGTCGCGGTGGCAGCTTGTTATGTCTACCAGAAGCAGGTGAGAAGCAACCGGCCGCATCAGTGTGAGGAGACTGACAGAATACATGGAATAGCAAGTGGAACGTGGCAGAATACTACATACATTTACACTTATTTAGCTAACATTAGCATATTAATTTTGCAGTATTGTATTCTAAGCCAGGACTCTACAAATTTGGCCCTCGATTCCAAATGCAGGCCTTGTTTTCAGTTCTCCGAGGTAGTTAGTTTAATAATTACTGATTCTGATTGGCCAGAGGCTTCATATCTGGTTCACAGGTAAAGGAAGGCTGGAAAATCAGCAGGGATCGGACCGTGATTTGAATACCCCTGTTCTAAGCAATGTACAGTACTGTATTAAAGACTGTCAAAGAAAATGTTTAAAGCTATTTATATGTATAGTAAGATTATATTTAATCAGGATCCTGATTTTATGAGGTATCGACTAGCTAGACATGGTAAGCTAGTACTGTACCCAGCTGACAGGGAACATTCCCAGAATTTTTGCCAACATTATGTGATGGTCATCTCATTGTGCAGAGAATGTTCTTACTCTAACGTTAATAGAATGTTTCCATGTCAGCATGATAACATTATTACTTGAATATCCTTTTAATGCAATTACTGTTGAAAATGTTGATTTGTAAAAAATGTTATTTTGTAAAAGTGCCGTGTGTATACGGCAAACAGCTTTTGTAGAAGATATTTTGAAAAGGCTAAGCTAACACACTTTGACTGACATAATATTATAATTTAACTGCAACATATTCTCTACAATAGTCACCCTCGTCAGTCTTTTCCTGGTTAGCATCACAGTGGGAGCATATCTAGTAATGTAGGCATAACAGATCTATCTTGGGCGAGTCCATAGACTATAGCTAATTCAGGGAGAGACCCCCAATGTTCCCAAGCCAGCTGGGGGATATAATCCCTCAGGCTTATCTTGGGTCTGGGTCCTCAAGACACACACTGACCCAGGGGTTCAAAATTATGGCAAATTTTGATATTGAGATTTTGACATTTAGATTGAAGTGCAGCTTTTAACCACAGACATGCTATTTAAAAACTTAAGTGATTAACAAAAATCATTATTTGGACAAGATATTCCCAGGACCAGTAATGACCAACTATAGCTGAGATTCCATATTGATTTATCAAGTCCACTAAAATCACTTCCATCAATTCAGTACGTTTGGACATTGAAGTAGCTCATTAACTGCTCTGGCATCTGTTTTTTAGAAGAAAAAGAAAGAAACGGATGATGATATGGCAGCAGAGGGCGAGAACTTGCCTCCGATGAACGAAGTGGGATCTTGGAGACAGATGGAGGACATTGTGGAAATAAGGGAAGAGGAGGACGAATGAGGAGCTACAGCAGAGGTGGAAGGTGATGGGAAGGCTGGGGTGTCCTTCTGCTTACCGAGATGGCTTTGAGTGGCTCGCCAGCCCCCAACGTCCCTCTGGCTCATCCAGCGCAGGTCTTCCATATGCCAAGATGACCCGACTTGTGGGCACCGGCAGTGGACAGGCTTGTAGTAGAGCAACATTCTGCGTCCACAACCGCGATGTCAAAAATTCCCCTCCTCTGTGCTGCTGTCCCACATTCGACAAACGGTTTTAAACGTGTAACACGTGTCGGCCGTGATTTCTTGGTGAATTCTGTGGCTTTTTGTGGAATGTATGGGGAGACGAAGAAGAAACGGACTGGGGTCTTCATTCAAGGATCTGGGCTTTGTGTTTGTCATTAAGCTACAGAACTCTCTTCCTCCCAATTAAACATTTAGGCTTTCATCACACTAAGAGTAGATAAAAAAAAGGTCATTATAATGTGCTGAGTGTGAAATGGAAACAATTGTTTTAATTGCATTTGACTGCTGAGTTGGTGCTTCGGAGACATTTAAGATTTTTTTCCCCGTTTCATTACATTGTGTGAATTCTGGTTTATTTTGTATGGGTGATATAGTATTTGTGAGGCCTGATTGTGATAACTTGGAAAATCAAGCTTAAATGTCTGTTCACAACAGGTTTTCCTTTCCGTCTGGGAACTGAGCTCGAGATGAGTCATGTCTCCATGACTTGCATGCTAATTTACAGTTTCTTTTATGCCAGCAAAGATTCACGAGTTCAGCATGTACAAGCATTCATAAACTGTGCTTCTGTTGTATTTATTATTAATGTTATTGTTATTAGTCTGAACATCCTTGTGGGTTGGAAAATATCACCAAACTCTGACTTATGTTGAAATACTGGTACCAAATGAGAAAAGCCCTTTTATGGATTATTTGTACTTATATGTCTTATTTTCAAATGGTTAATATATTATATAAATACTATCACATACAAAGCACAAAAATAAATATTTTATTTCAGTAAGAGACAGGTACACCCCAGTTCAAACACATATAATATCAGAACAATGTTTAGTCAATAAATGTTTGTCTTATTTATTGTTGAAGCCAATGTGTATTCATTACACTGAAAACCCAAAACTGTTGAAGTTATAAAAATATATATTTGCCGTTATATAGTTTGTCTGCCTTGACCTAACGGTATGGCAGCTGCATTACTCTTTATAGGTAGGTGCTGGTAATTTTTAATCTGGATAGCCTGAGATGTGGAAGAGTATAATAAGTTAGCAGGGGCTGAATTGCTGTAATTTCGCATAAACACAAACGGGGGCAAAATAAGCATATTGGTGTTAATTTGTCAGATTTAACTGTAGATTCTCTTCCGTAAACATTTTGTATGGAGTATAATAGTAGTTCAATTTCAATATAGGGCTTTTTCTTATACGTTAAACGTAAAATCTTTGTAAAATTGGGAGACTGGCTACTGCTAGTTTGGGGGAATTAAGAAAATCATCATTGGATTCCCTCCATAATCGTCTTTGATATTTTTGCTGTCATCTGCCAAAGATGTCAGTTCAAAGACTTTTGTTTTTGTCATGGAAAAATACATTATGTTTCTGGTGCTCTGGATAAACAAGCTAAAGGAAGTTGGTACGACCTCTGCCTCGTTGGTGCGGAAAACGACAGTACTTAACGTCACGCATTCTTTAATGGATATTTGCCTGAGAATTATATTTTGAGCAGATTATGGTAAGTGTCAGCTGCTTGGGGGTATTCCTTCAGAGCTTGGTCCTCTGTGGGGCTGCCTCGCCCAAATCAAGATGTTACGTGGGCTTCTGGGATTTTGGGTTCTGCCAGTTTGTTCACGGGGACGTTGTAGTGACGATCATCCTCGGTGACAAGACAGACACAGGGCCAGTCGTCTTTGTGGTCGTCAGGGTAGTAGGTCACAAACTCTTCTGTGTCCACTTTATAGAGACGGTAGACTTGGATGGTCCTTTGCAGGGTGTACCCCAGCAGAAACATCTCCACCTACGGCAGGCGAAAGGTCTTTTGTTTCCTCACCAGTTCTATAGGCACTGAACAAATTTTGTGATTTGTTTTCCCAGCAGCCAATAAGTGTTTTTTATTTTCTTTTCTTTTTTTTTTGGTCAACAGGCCCAAAGATTCTATTGACAGCTTGTACCCAGGTTCTACCCAGGATATGTGCTGTAATTGCAAATGGGTGGACCTCTAACAAGGCAGGATGCAATGATTTTAGATGTATACTGAGGATGTGAGCAGTGTTAAGATGTATTTGATAGTGTTTATATCATGTTTATGATGTTTATAATGTAGGGTCTTGTAACTAAATTCTACGCTTGTTATGACTCAATACGTCCATCTGCACTGACTAGACTCTCCCTTTGCTTCTGCCCATCGCCATGTAAAACGATAAAAAAAGACAAAAAAATCCCCAGTGGAAAATGTAACAAAACTTGAAGAAAATTTGAATATAATTGCTAGAATCCCTAGAGCTATACATTACAGAAATAAAATAGATATGTGTTTAACAATTTTGTCATCTACATCGGGTTGCTTCACTTTTACTTTCATACATTTTTGATAATTGTTTTAAAATTTTCTCTCCCATTTTCAGCTAATCTTAAGGTATTCAGAGGTCTGCTTTAATTTTTTTTTTTTTTAATATCACGGTGATTAGACCATGCAGGCTGTTTGTTGTTTCTGTTATTATTACTGATAACAGTATGACCACACGCCCAGATGCCATACTGTTGAGTACCTTTTAAAATCCAGCAAACTTAAGCATTTAACCAACTGAATTAGGTTCCTGGCACAGTCATAAGTCTCAGTCAACAAAGACGGGATTTTCCATGGGGAGGCTAATTGACAGTTAGCAGACCGTGTTTTGATATGCATTAATCATCAAGGGGATTTTTTTTCGCTGGTTAGCTTCTGGCGAGACCATTATGACGAGATAAACCACTGGACTACCCTTCTTGAGAAAGTAGAAGATACATATTTGGTGTTTTCCCACCCATACTATTTCACCAAAGTGTGCAATGCGTCATTAATTATTGTGTTAGCAGTTAAAAAGCAATAGATATACCCAAGATATAAAAACAGTTCAGTTATCTGAGAGTGAGTCACAAGACATACAGAGCTGTATGTACATCTAATACTGTATGTCAGAAGATCCAGCAGAAATGCACTTTAATTACGTAACTTGTGATAAACCGACAGTGTCATACATGAAGTCAATGAGCTTAGTGTAACCTGACTCACAGCATCCTTCGAAAAGGTGGCTGGAGTGACGTCCCCTGGAGAATGACTGCACCAGCAGGATAAATCAAAGAGGTTTATAGTGTGTAATCATCCAGCTAGACGTATAATCAGTGTGTTATAGTGCTGTAAATAAATCTGAAAATTAATGAATGACAGAACAGCAGCGCATCTCAAGTAATGGAGTAAAAAGTTCAAAAGCTTAAAGAAAATGCATTAGGTTAGTAATCAACAGAGATGGGTAATTCAGGTCCAGAGAGTAAAAGTCCAGACTGGGATTTTGTTTCAACCAAGCAGCATAAATAGTCACAGACACAGATTATTCAACTGGTTGGTTGAAACAAAATCCTGGTCTGGACTTTCACTCTCTCGGCCTGAAACTTAGTGGCTTACAGATGAGGGCGCTGTAGAGCTCACCTGTTCCAGACCCCCGGTGAAACCCACATGGCTCAGGTGGTTGGCAAGGAACGTGCTTGGGTCCCCGGAGGTGTCGCGTGCAAAGAGCAGCCAGCAGAAGATGGGCACATCGTCGCCACGCTGCATGCAAGCATGCAGCTCCACTGCTGCCCGCAGCATCAGTAGCTTCAGCGCCTCCAGCAGCCCATACTCCTCCTCGCCGCCTTGGAAGACCTGCTCACAGATCTTCTGCCTCTCCTCGGCGTCACCCACCTGCACTGCCTCCTGGAACTGCACACCGCACCGAGGACATGTGATCCAGGAGAGATGGACGTGCAGGACGTTACCAAGGAAATGAAGGCAATACTCTAACGTACAGACACAGTGATACATAAGAATTACATAACATGAGGAGGAGACGATAACGTCTTTGATCAACACACACAGTACATGCATTGAAAGCTCATGTGTTTATTAAGTCTATTGCAAGCCAATTGTTTTCTTTAAACTTAAAAAATACTTGCCTACTTAACTGTCTCTAAGGTTGAGTGATGCCACAATGGAGTGAAAAAAAAGAAAAAGATGATTTTACATATTAAGTGATTACTTAAGATATTAAACTTGACATAATTAAAAGATTTAAACATGGCGAGAGTGAAAGTAAGACTGGAACAGTGCTAGGCTTTAACGTCAGGCTTTAACGTCAGGCTTTAACGTCAGTGCTAGGCTTTAACGTCAGTGCTAGGCTTTAACGTCAGGCTTTAACGTCAGTGCTAGGCTTTAACGTCAGGCTTTAACGTCAGGCTTTAACGTCAGTGCTAGGCTTTAACGTCAGTGCTAGGCTTTAACGTCAGGCTTTAACATCAGGCTTTAATGTCAGTGCTAGGCTTTAATGTCAGGCTTTAACGTCAGACTTTAATGTCAGTGCTAGGCTTTAATGTCAGGCTTTAACGTCAGACTTTAATGTCAGTGCTAGGCTTTAACGTCAGGCTTTAACGTCAGTGCTAGGCTTTAACGTCAGGCTTTAATGTCAGTGCTAGGCTTTAATGTCAGTAGAGACTATTTTGGCGAAAGCAAAGACGAGTGCTGTGAGCAAAATAAATGTACATCTTCATCTCTAAGTATGCAATGTGAAGATTGTAATCAAAAATGAATTTCCATTAGCACCAATAATATCATGGCCAAAGCACTTAGCGGAAAATGCAATGGAATATTTAGTTACTTAGAATCAATTGAACACGAGATAACGGATATGGATCCGGATCTTAAGCAAAACGTGCTTGTTTGTCGTGGTATAGAGAATCAGATTGCTTGTTATCGTAGAATGTATACTAAAAAGAAGAAAGTGTTTAAATGACCCTTGACAAATTTTAATTATTTAATTAATAAACATTGTTAAGAATATTGTACATGCTACTGTATACAGATTCAATAAACATTATGTATTGCATATTTGTTATTTTTATTTCAAGAGTATGATATTAACTTTATGGGTTACATATACTAAATTATTTTGAGATCAGTCAATAGTGTATGAATTATAATTTTTACCATTGATAATTATGTTTGACTAACACGGTTCATATCAGGATGTGGGCTTCAAGGCCTAAAGTCAGACTCATATAAACCTCTCCCTCCCATCCATCCAATTTTCCACAGCTCATTCAGTTCAGCTGTCTGGCACACTAACTTGAGGGAACAGTGAATCAATTAAAATGTACTCTAAAATGGAAAAAAAGGTCTACCAAATAATCGCACAGCTTTCTTTGATTAATTTCAGTTAATTACACCTTATATTAATACTTAAAATCATAAATATTTACACATTTAATACTTAAATTAATGTAGAATTAAGACAAAGGGGAGCAATTGGATCATTCTAATGAACTCATCACACTTATGACTTAGTATTTTCGGAAACGAGTGATGTGGACTGCAAGCCGAAGGCTGACAGCGACATCGCAATACTGTGTTCCTGAGTGATGCGGACTGCAAGCCGAAGGTTGACAGCAACATCGCAATACTCTGTTTCTGAGTGATGCGGACTGCAAGCCGAAGGCTGACAGCAACATCGCAATACCGTGTTCCTGAGAAGCTGCAGGGCATGCGTCAGCTGCTCCGTGGTGCTGAGTGCTTCGGTCGCATGGCACTGCAGTGGAAACCGCCACGATCCGACAAGCTCCTTCTCTGCGAGCATCTTCTCTGGTGGCTGAGAAATCAAAAACAAACCCTCAAAGTCCACCAGACGTTGCAGGAAGATAACCCAAAATATACTGAAAATTGTTGCTTGTTTGGAAGGTGTATTTACTGGACCGGAGAGCAAATCAAGAAGAATGCAAAACAAATACAATACATAATTTTCTGCAATGTCCACTGTGCCTGATGCTCTCTCAGAATTGTTTGACAAGTGACACCCTGCTTAATTTCTGTCAGAGACTCAGATGAAATTGCATACACTGAGGAACCACTAAGTTTGCACAAAATTTTGCACAAAATTTTCACTCCATATTTTGATAAACTCTAGGCATGTATAATCTCTTTGAAACTGGGAAAAAATGTTTAGTTTACATTCATTATTTATTAGATGCTTTTATCCAAATGCACAAGTCCGGAAAGCGTGGGGTCTCAGTGTAGGATCAGCTCTTTGACTCCTTTGAGGCATTTGGGGTTACGAACCCTGCTCAAAGAACCAATCGTGTCATAGTTACTCTCCCACCCATGGGATACAAACCCATGACCTTCTGGCCATGGGCACAGATCACAGATCTACTGAACTACACACAGCCTCCAGGACACAGCCCCTCTTCCCTCGTCACCAGAAACCTAAAAGCCACAGTGAGAGGCCGCTGGCAGCACGCGTGAGACCAAGGCGATTACGAAAAGCCGATTAGCTCGGGGGACAGCAGTACAGTGGGCTCATTCAGCAGTGCCTCAAAACAAAAGCAGCCATTGTTCACTGGCAGCAGTAATGGCAATGGTAGCTTTGTGGTTTCCTAGAAAACCTAGATGCTAACAGGAAGATGCTAACGGTGAATCCGGAAACGTACAGCTTCAAGCTAAAACATGTTCTCAGGTTGTGGTGGGAATGTGCTGGAAACAGAAAGGCAAACTAATAAAAACAGAGCAGCTACTGGCTTTACGGAAACACACCACAATGAAACAATTGTATTCATTGTCTAAAGGTCTAAAGCACACTTTAAAAGAAGTAAATAAATGAATGCAAAATAAACCACTTATACCTAACATAAGCAGACAAAAGGTCAAATGGACAAGGTAAAATCTATTCCCCTATATCTTGCACGGGTAACACTGAACTATGTCTTAACAAATCAGGTTCTAGGACCTCAGCCTTTACAAAGGAGATTTGAAATGAAATAGGAATAAACATACAAAAAGATAACAGCGGCGTCTTTTTATTCTAGCTATTGGTTTACTGGTTGAGCAGAGTCAGCCAGTCCCTGGAGCAAATGGGGTTAAGGGCCTTGCTCAGGGGCTCAATGGTGATATGATGGGATCTGACCTCATAACCCTCTGGACATGAATACAGATCCCTACCCTGCCAAGCTACATACCATCCACAATTAATTCACTAGGCAATGCTATGATGTCTGGCACCTACCAGAATGAGGTCTTCCTCCTGAATCCAGGCAGGAAGCTCTTCAATTTGGGTGAGGACTTGGAAGAGGGTGGCTCTCAGGGCGCAGTAATTATCTCCTCGGACTCTTCGAAGGCTCCCAAAATTCTGCGCTACCACCTCGTAGCCCTGAAGACCAGTCAAACGTTACTGCAGCCTCAGAGGTTTTGCATCAGTTTATTTCTGATGGAAGCTTTCAGAATGATCATGAATGAAGATGATGATGAAGACTGTAACATGAGGATCAGCAGCTAAGGCTATTCGGCTCACCTTTCTGATCAAGGTACATTTGGCTGTGTTGCTCTTCCACTCACGCTGACTGTACGTGAGAACGTCGACCTCAGCTTTCACGCTGCACTTATCTTGTACTTCTGGGGCTAAATTCAAGTGAGACGTTTCATTATTCACACGGCAAGATCAATACTACTTTACAAAATGCAATGAAAGGGTATCTGTATATCACTTAGCATGGTAGTAATAAAACTGGAAAATATACAGATAATCTGATAAAGTATGCAGATCATGATAGGTAATGCAGTAATATATAAATACAAAACATGGTAGCTGTACAAATGGAGGGGAAATGAGCATAATGAGTAGGGGGAAGGGAGATGTTCACAGGGCGCAGAATGATGAATGCTGTACATTACAAACAAAATCATGATTGGTCAATTCATCTAGTCTACTGTTTCACTTGTTTTAAATCCATTACTAATAATCCCTGTTTTAATTACAATGAACTGAGGCAGCATTTATTACTTAAATTCGAACAGAAATGAAAAAAAAATGACTCACCGGCCACCTGACTAAGTAGTTCCATCTTTTTAATATTCTCTTGTATAATTTCATCTTCGCCTCGGTACAAGTCCTCTTCACTGGTCAGAACAATGTAAACAAACATAACACAGAATGACCAATGAATGGTGGTCAGCCCACACATACCTTTATCATATATTTTCGCTACCCCAGGGTTATCTTTGAGATGACAAATGCAGCAAGCATTTTAACACACATCAGTAACCATCCATTGTGCCCTCATGTTGAGAATTCCAAAGACCAAAACATACTAAACAGTTTTTTGTTTAAACATGTAACCTATGGATAAGTTGTTGTACAGATTATGATTGTCACTTTTAATAAAAACTTGCAATGATCAAGACAGATTGAATTGTTGCTTATGAAAGACACACTTATCTAACACACCTTCATTATAGAAAATATAACCAGTTCCTCAAATGTGGATGTCATGCAGCTAGATATTTCATCCATTTCCCAGTTGTACAGCTTACAACTGTAGCTCTCATTTCGTGTGCATGATTGTGTATCCATTTATCTGTCTAACCTGAGCACACAATCATAACGTCAGACTCTCACAATGTTGCCAAAACTATTTGTTTCTATATACACACATTTTCAGACTCAGTGATCAAATTGTACCTGATGTTTTCACTCTCTAATGCTATCGTTTCTGTTGTCACCTCTACGGATTGAGTGGTGTCTACATCTTCGGCTTCTTCCGGAACCTGAGCCAGGATTTCAGACGGGCTGCTCTGCTCCTTCCCCCTCGCACTGGCCTTGCTCTCCTCAGCTGAAGTCCTTTCCTCCTTTTCCTCCTCTATTCCTTCTTCTGATCCTGGTTTCTGCTGTTCAGCTTCCTCTTCCACCAAGTCATCCAGGGATGGCACTTCTTGCAGATCCACAGGCTGATTCAAGTCTTCTCCACCTGAATAACTATCAGAAACAAGTGAAAAAGAGAGTTTAACAATATTGTTTAACATAATGGCTGTTATGGTGAGTATACATCATATTATTTTATTGACTAAAGCTACATTATCTCATGCGTACAATAGTCTTTTGCACTGCACTGCACTGCATACCGCATATTTTCTGTTGACTTCTGCATTCTTCTCAATATGGAAATCAACAATATATATACTAGGGTCATGTTTTGAAAACATTCTGCTGAACTTATCTTCACAGTATACATGCTGCCCCTCAATATAGGGTTTAGTGCTTGTGAAAATTTCCCCTGGCAACTTGCAGGCCACCAACAGTGATGAAAAGGCATCAAGCTAATTTGTCATTCACAACATCCGATTGGAGCTTGAGTACCTCAGCCTTTCAAAAGGTAAAACCTGTATACAGATACCTAAAGGGAAATGAAAGACCACCAAACCCAGTAGAATACATTTTAACTGCATCACTGCATACTCTGTAAAACTGGAACCACGTCGTCTCGTCTCTCTGTATACGTGTATATAACGGAGATCACTTTGACTTTTGAAACCACCATGAAAACCTGAAAAAAACCATGAAAAAGCTGCTAGTTTCTACAGGCTAATGAATTGGAAGAAGTGGTAATAGTGGTACTGATGCAAATCTGATTTATGATTTTGAACTTGGAGACTCTCCACTCCTCCTACCCACATTTATGGTCACAACAAAGTCACAGCCCGAACAAATCTAACAATCTTAAACAACAAAGACTTCAACAACAAAGTCAGAAGGTCAACCAACAATTGGCTAAAATTTCCAAGTCAACAAATTACTTCCCATGACCTTTACATTGTCATTATGTTGTGTTCCTTTATCTGTTAGGATAAGCAATTTAAACACAAGTTTGTACACCCCCAGTCTGGGTCTAAAGATGCTAGCTTTGGTGGTCTATGGCGCCACCTACTTGTCAGGCAGTAAAATGACTTTCCTGTGCCCACCTCTCACAGGTTTCAACCTGTTCTTCAAGGTCTGGTGCCTGAAGTTCACTCACGCAGTTGACTACACAGTTCTGTTCATCTACTCTGGTGGTCTCAGAACTTGTAACTGCGTTAAGCAACTTCACAGCAGGTTCTAGCAAACGGTCCTGCCCAATGCTGCCTCTTTCTTGCGATTTTCCATCAGTCACAGGAGCAATGACCCCCAGATCCATCATGTGAGCATTCCTGAAAAAAAAAAAACAGTTACCAAAAAAATAACTTTTTTCTGGTCATTTTTTTTTTGCATTGATGATATTCCCTGATAGTACAAAGAAAAAACCGTGGTGCAGCCAGTGAAGCTAACGCCATCCTAGAGCTACCAAGTGGCTATTTTGCTAGATGGCTGCAATTTCCATTCAAAATAAATTGTCAGACAATCAGGAGTTTAGATATCCTTAAGAAAATGTATTAAATATGTTTTGTTTTTTTTATTTATACTGTAGAATGGATACTTTTACAAGTGTCCATAGCCATTAGCTCCAGCTAACAATCGGCCTACCCAGAGTGAGTTTGCAGGAGGGCAGCATGACCAGCAGTACGTGTGACATTTAGATGAGGTACATTTTCACAAAGACCTGCTTCTCCCTGAGTATCCTTCATGTCCTGTTGGGCTTCAAGTATGAGAAATTGTGTCTCCAAGTGTCCACTCCCAGATGTAGGGGACCTCTCATCTTTACATTCGTGTCCAGCCTTGTGTGACCAGACATCTGTGGCTGTTGGGAACAGAGCTTCTCCATGTACACTTGCAGGATCATGGAGAAGGTCCTGGGGAGGTGCATTTCCTGCCTGTTCAATACAAGCATCTACACTTGTGGCCAAGCTCTCGACATGGTCTGGAATAGGGCATTCTTTGCTTTCAACACATCCTTTCCTTGTCTCAGAATCTCCATTCTGGTTCTTGCATGTGTGATTTTCATGAATAGGGTCATCTGTATAACTGATGTCTGTTTCTGGAGAGGACTCATTCAGGTCTTCTTCAACACCACACCGTTCCATCTTCTTTGCGGTGTCCAGCTGGCTGGGTTTTCTGAGATTCCTACCATGAGAGACAATTATTTGGAATATTGCAAACGCAAAAAAACAAATTCCATAAATTACTGACACTACATGTTCTTACTAACAGCTAAAATAACACGTTTACTGCTCTCAACGTCAGCAATTACTTAAAATATTAATATTTTATACAGTCTTCTCATTTCCACAGCATAGTGTACTAAAGCTGTAATTAACAAAAACTGCGACAAACTTATAAAGTTATTTAATTAACCTTGCTATATATCAAACAAAAAAACTACAAACTGAAGCACGAAAGATAGCAAACTAATCAAAACGTCGGTACTGAAAAGAAAACAAAGATCTGACTCCTCCTAGATCTGTAAAATAAAAAAAGAAGAGAAAGTACCCTTTTACACAGCTTAAATAATCGGACGTCTCTAGTAACAAGTTTATAGAACAACTTATGTTAATACAAATACGACAGCGGCCTTGGTTTTCAAGGAAAACCTTTTCAGCTGGTTTGAGTATCTACTGTAAAAGAACTGTAAATATTCCCAAGTAAGACATCTCTGAAAAATATTTAACATAGTGCAGAGTAAGAGTTAAAACAAGCATAAAGGCTGTTATGTCAAAATCCTATGTGCCCTAATTAAGTTTACCTCTAAAAACACAAATCTGTAAGAAACATGGTAGCTAAGAACACTGAGCCAGGCTGCAGAGTCTAAAGGTTGATTTATCCTTCTGCGCAGAATCCACATCCTAGGTGCCTGTAACGACATTTCTGGGGAAGTGCCAGTCCTTACCCTGGAACCGTATTTACCAGTATATGTGGGCAAAATTTCTTTCAAAATGCCATGATTACTTAAATAAAGAAAACAACCACGATCATGGCAACTTCCACTTTCCAAAACACAGGCCACTGTTGTCTGCGAGTCTCGTGCCAGGACGTGTAAGAGAGTACCAGCATGAGGGGCCTATGTAAAGGCTTCATTGTTTAGGCAAAGTGGTGAAAATCTCCCACAGGGTTTCTAAAGGGAAATCAGAAAATCACAATTTATGTATTCACCTTTCTTCATATGCAGCGTCCTTGTTTCCATCCTCTTTATTCTCTTCAGTACTGGTCTGCTTACTGTTTGTGTCTGCGTTCCCAGCAGCGTTGAGCAAACTCTTCCCTTCATCAGCAGACCCTTTACAGTGTAACTGGTGACCACAGCAGCTCCCCATTTCAAACTGGACCGTTTTATTATTTCGTTACACTTTTTTTTTTTTACATGGGTAAGCACGCCAAAGGCATCCACGAAAGGAAGCACTGAGTCAAATGCATCTCCAGAGATATTACTTGGGATTCTGGAAAAGGAGAACAAATCAGTATACAGTCAGGTTGAAGTCTAACTCCCTCACACATACACCAGCTAACACAATGAGACGACTCACAGGCAGTACCTTAATTAAAACGGCAGCTTGAAGTCACGAATTCACCTTAAGAGTTGTTCTTTAGATATTAAGAGAAAATGCAATATGGGAGTATCCTACGAGACCGATTATAGATCTATAGATGTATAATATAGTCATATAGTACTTTTAAAGCGCATACCATCTCATGTTTTTTATCGTTAGAAAAGTACTAATACACTGGGCACTTGCTATCGAGTACTCATCATGACAGATAGTAAAATCTGGCCGTGTCCACACATACATTCTTTTGCAAATGAACCAAGAGTCGTCAATACGTGACACTGCGATATGCACTATTTTGGTCGGTGTTAGGGGTACAGAATTGAATGGCGTATTTATATAGTTAAATACATATAAAAATTACGAGATGACCTCCAGACAGCGCGGACAGAAATAAACACAGCGTTTAGCAACGTGCCTCTGTGATTAACCTAAACAAAACTGAACTGCAAGTTGAGGCTGAGTGAACAACTGAGTTTCTGCATAAATCAGATTTTGAGTAGGTACATAGATCGAAATTAATGTCAAAGTAGACATGAACATTCAGTAAATTACCTTAAATCGGTGCGGAAGGAGCCAGGAGAAGCGGGGAGGTGCGTAGTTTCACTTTCACTTTGAGGAGACAAGCAACGGGTTTTTAATTCCGCCCCCGAGAGGGAAGGACACGCTGCACTTCACTTTATATTAAATAATCACTCTGTTTTGCATACCTTTAAGTTCAACATATGTAAATTCACTTTTACAGTCCAAAGCAATTTCCTCTTAATTCTTAGTTCTTCAGCAAAAGCCCAAATGGGCTATATTCACACATAAACCTGTGCTTTCGAACTACTGACAGTCGGCGACAGCATGACCACCCACGGGAAATGGCGTCAACTACGGAGTACTTCGAAAAACGTTACTTCACTTCTATCTATCTATCTATCTATCTATCTATCTATCTATCTATCTAATCTTATCTCTGGATCACTCTAACTGATCATCCATCCATCCATTTTCAATACTAATATTATACCATATAGATTATAGAGCAGGGGTCTCCAACTCTGGTCCTGGAGGGCTACCGTCCAGTAGGTTATCTATCATACCTGGTTTCTGATGAGCCACACCTGTACTCAGGTAAATACCAGGAACAGGTGCAGCTCATCAGAAGCCAAGTGGGACAGAAAACCTACTGGATAGTAGCTCTCCAGGACCGGAGTCGGAGACCCCTGGTATAGAGTTATAAAAGATCATGGTCAGTTTTTATAGTATTGCAACTAAACAGCATAACATATAATAATACATTATTATTATTATTATTACTATTATTATTATTAGGGTGGAATGGTAACATGGTAGATTTTATGCTGGTTTCCTCTTATAGACCAAAGACAGAGAAAAGCAAACTGTTGTTCCCCTGCCTGGTACTCCAGGTCCCCCATGACTGTCTAAGGGATGAGTGGGATAAGTGGCTGGAAGACTGGATAGATAGAGCAGCATTTGCGTAGGGCGACAGGAGGCTGTGCACAGATCCCAGCAGTGTTTAGAAAAAAACTCCATAATAGAAGTACGAAGATAGAACACTGAAAGTTCAGTGTGACCACAAATCCTGGGAGGAAACTACATCACTCATAGCAACTGAGACAGAGATTCTGAGATTACAGAAATACACATGCATTACAGGGCACTTTGCTGCAGACACTCAGCATAAAGAGAGAAAGACAAAAGACTCCAGTGACAATAAAAAAAAATAGATGCAAACAAATGTAACGTGAAATTCAGAGGTAAATGAGCTGTGATAGTCTGGAGTCAGCAATTATGCTATTCATCATGTTTTGCCAAAGTTACTGTTATAGATCCAGGGAATGTATATTGGCTCAGTATCCATGACGTCGTAAAGACCTACACAAGAAAGAGCGCAGAGCTGATGATACAAAACGGCAGAGAGAGACAAAGGGTCCCCGCACAACATTCCTCTGAGGTCATGGGCAAGAGGTCCAACAGATTTATTCAATAACAGAGACAATCATGTTACTGTAGAATATTTCTCAAAGTTCACAGAAGGTGACTACCTCCCAGACATCAGATCAATCGCTGTTATTCACAAGCTGAAAGGTCACAAGGTGCACCCTGGAATTTCTGACCCCTTGCTAATGGATCACAGCATTACTTGCAGGAATTCAAGCAGTTTAGTAAAGACAGTGAGCATGCAACATCATCAACTGCCTATCACTGACATAATTACAAAGCATAGCCCATCCATCCATCCTAAATCGCTTATCCTGGTCAGTCACGAGGGGACCTAGAGCCTGAAAAGCATCATCTTCTGTAAAAATGACTAACAGAGTAAAGAAAATGGGCAGTCTGATCCTTACCTTGTTATTCTGAAATATAGAAGCACACCATCTTAAAGTTTCAATGCCAAACCAGCAGAAAAAGGTTTGAGAGCAAAATGACAAGAGCACTGCTACCACTGTGAGAAAGCGGTCTGTGGTGAAGGCAGTCTACACCTTTAAAGGTAATCTGAGACAAGCTGAGTATTACGAGGAGGAATGCAGCAGGAGGAATGCAGCAGGAGGAATGCAGAAGCTGCAGGAATGGAGAAGAGTGAGACTGTAGGCCGAACTGAAAAGCCAGGGCACACAGAAAACACTCCAGAAACAATTAGGTAAACAAGTAAATGAATGAATATGGTTTAAAAACAAAAAAACACAGCCCCTGTATCTCAACATATAGAACATTGTGCTAACAATGCAAGGGTCATGGGTATAATCACAGGAAACATACATATATTGTAACTCTTCCCCCTACTCTGGATAAAAGCTTCAGATAAACGAGTTAATGTAAATTTCTTTAATGAGCTTTTAAAGCATTATTCCATTAATGGTAGACATGGAGAAAACACCTACTTTTATTTATGAGATATTCAAAACCTGAAACCCATAAAACAGCTTTCACAAAACCGAAATATGAGTAAATGAATGTTTTAAGTCAGTTCTTTGACATCAGAGCATAACATCAAAAGTAACTGTCATTAAACAGAATGGTGTATATAATCCTTAACATAAAAAAATGTAAAAACAGAATTCCAAAACCTCATTCACTTGTGTAGATTCAGAATGTAAACACATTCTAATTTTTCCTCTAGAAAGGATTAATTCATTATTATTAGAATATTAATTACGGCAGCTATTTTTACAGCATTAGTGAAAACAGTATTTTACAGCAAGTAACTCCATGAGCACTGGGACATATTTATAATAATAATAATAATAATAATAATAATAAATCATAAAACTGAAGGGTGAAACATGCAGGTGTTTCGAAACTCATCCTCTCACCGCCCATCTGCCATCGTGGTGAAAGTCAAAGACCTACAATGCAGAAGGTCCGCAGTCCCGTTCACTTACATTTCAGTATAACAAACAATTAAAAAATTGACTGCAGCTGGCACAGATAAAGACGTCTGCTTAGCAGACAGATGTGTATGATCACAACACAACTAAGTACTCATCAACTGCTTTATATGATTGGACAGTCCTTCAGGGAGCCCCAATTCAGCCACCAGGTCCAAGCAGGTCTTCATTAGCTGCTCAAGCCTTTGTTCCAGACTGAACGTGTCACACGTGGGGTTACGACAGACAGACAGAGAGGAGAGGTCTCCCTCCTCTGCACCCTCCTCACTGCAACAGTCTGTCATAGCGCAATCCTCTCCCTCAGATGCAGAGTCAGTCCCCCGGACCATCAGGTCCTCAATATGGTCCATGACATCCCGCACATTGGCCTGTGGATGGAGCTTGGCCATCTCCATGTTCTTCACCATCGCCTCCTCATGCTTCACCACGTCCTGAAAGAGCTGCCTGAGCAACGGGGAGTTCAGTTGCTGCTGTTGACACCAGCACTGCATGGCACTATAGGTAAGGAGACAAAGACAGACATGGAATCGGCTATAACGCTTAGTTTTCTGCATTTTACGTCTTATTTTTACGGCTGATGCTTTTATCCAAAGCAATGTACATTTTTGAGAAAGTAAGGTCAGCCAGTTGCTCAAGAGCCTAACAATGAACTGGGACCTTCTGATTACATGCACAGTGTCCAAACCCGCTGGGCCACACAGCGCCCCCTATGGTTTATGCGGGAATAAACACACAGCAGTGCAAGCTGCATAAAGGGGCTGTTTAAGCCTTTGCATTTGATCACATGGTTGTTGTAAAGAATGTAAAAGCCCATCATAAAATTAGGTTTTGTCAAATAAAACGTACTCTTTACATATGTGTAGTGAATTATTTACACACTTTAAACACTAACATACAAAAAAAGAATATACAATAAATTTTAAAGCTATAATATTAGTAAATGTATTTACAAAAGGCAGTGTACGTCAGAAAGATGTAAAAGTAGAAAACAGTGACACAACAGTATAAAGCAGGAGGGCGTGCAGCTCAGCAGGCTAAGCCCCTGGGCCTATGCCCAGAGGGTCACTGTTTCAAGTCTCAGCAGAATAGTAATAGGGGCTCTTAAGTAAGGCCATTAACACCCAGCTCCAGGGACCCTGCAATGCTGGCTGACCCTATGCTGTAACCCCCATATTTGCTTCGTACACTGTATGTGTATCTCATAGAAAGCAAGATGGAGTAAACGAAAAGAGAACCTCCCCACGGAGATTAGTAAAGTATCACTATTCTACTGTAAAGAGGAATGTTAGCTGCTAGGAGTCTTCACGTAGTACACTTACGGGACCTCATTTCGTACACTGCGGGAAGAAATTGGATTCAAGAGTATGGAAATTATTAATTCAGTTAAATATTCTAGGCACGCACAGACATTTGAGAAGACAGTACTGTATTTCACGTTTTTACCTCACGATCCCTTTCAGCTGTCCAATGGCGACCATCTTCGCTGCTCCTTCCCTGTAGCCGACATTAAACCCGTGCTGTAGGGAGGCCTCTTTACCGGCGTCGACGCCATCTCGGTACCCTTCCTTACAGAAACCCAAGGTGAGCATCACTGTCCATTATCGCTTCAGCCCCGTCTATAAATTCAACTGTGTTTATTCATACAACATAACTGTCCGTTCAAATATTATCCTCAGATGAAAACTTTATTACGAAATAGATATTTCGTAGATAGATATTTAAAAGGTTGATACGCTGTAAAAAAACGAACCCTGTGCCGACTGAATACATTTACAAATTTAGCAGATTCCTCAGCTGACAGAAAAGCATGCTACTAATGTACCTTCTCACGCTTCTCCATATTAGTCCTCCACTCCTTATTTTGGAGACTGAGATCATCTTCCTCTTCATAAAAAACATCATCCCCACTGCTTGGAAGGCTTTTCACCCAAGACATCGCTCAGTTTAAAGATTATTTTATTTCATAAACTAGAATTAATTCAATGACGGCTTCTTGGGCTATAAACTCCACAACCCAACTATCACGCCGGACCGGAAACCGCATTTTATGACGTCATCATCGCGCGTCAATCTTCAATTTTTTTAGGCAAGCGCATGCGCAATACACTATATAACTGGACTCGAGTTTGCTGCCATCTACCGGGCGCAGACAAAACAACGCAAACATCCCCGGAAAAAACTTCTTTGATGGATGCCAGGAGAAGACCCTAAACATTCTCACATCCTTAGTTCATTACTTGTATGCTTTTTCCTAATCAAAATGCTTTATTTACAATGACAATTCATAGTTCTTGGTTGATGTTCTTTGTTCAACGTCAGATTCAGATTCAGATGCTTTATTGTCATTGTTTCCACAGCAATGAAATTTTAATGGTGCGTCCATTCCAAGGTCACATCAAAACCGTAGACACACTAGTAACAATAAAACATCAAATAAATAGAATAAAAATAAACAATAAATAAACAAACAGACCAGCACGATAAAGTAGCCATATCCCATAGTTTCAAGATATTGCCCGTTTCACCTATTGCGCTTGAAAAACAGCATTAAATTTAAGCGATGACTCCAACTTATTGTAGTTGTAACCATGAGACTGTTTTATAAACATGAAGGTGCACTAGATCAGATTGTCATCTTGGCAGCATTCAGCATGGTGATGGCTGAAGGATAGAAACTGTTTTGTAGTCTATTAGTTTTAGTCTTTATGGATCTGAAACGTCTGCCTGAAGGTATGTGGGGTCTGTCTGTAGGATCTGCATTCCAGAGTGTGATGGGTCCTATAGAATCTTCTGGATGTTCCTGAGGCAACGGGAACTGTGCACTTCTTCAGGTGAAGGAAGGGGGCAGCCGACTATGACCCTGTGGAGCTCTTTTCTCTGTGCCACTGTGCAGCTGGAGAACCATGCACAGAGACAGTAGGCTAGGATGCTTTCATCTGTGCAGTGGTAGAAGGATACCATCAGTTTCTCAGGGATGCCGTTCATCCTGAGAACTCTCAGGAAGTAGCGTCTCTTTTGGAGCTTTTAGACCTCTTTTGAATCTTAAGACCTTTTCCACACCTTCTCCCCGTTGATGATGAGTGGCTGGACGTCGTCTACTGTCTTCCTAAAATCATGTTACTTTTCACGTTTATTTTGGACAGAATTGCATATTCGTTCTTGTAGTGCAGTGACCAAAGTTCGATAAAATTACACCTACTACAGGAGTACTGTAACAGACGTGAAGCCATTCTGCTGACTGCTATAATGAAACTCAATGAACTGTGCTTGTTTTTGACTTGACTCAGCTCAAAATTTGTTTTTGCTGTTAACCCTAGGTCAAGCAGGCTATTGAGTAGCCATCCGTAGTCACCCAGAGTCAGGGCACACGAGGATGTATCAGTATTTTTCCTCAGAAAATTATGCTATTCGTCAACTGAGTTTGTTTTTATTTGCATTCGTATATTTATCAGAAGGTTTTGTCTAAACATAAACCTAATAAGAATTATTCAAATCAATGACAAGCTTAAACATGAGACCACTCACGATGCACATCTGACCAGGTAAAGGATTGCAGAAGAAGATATAGCAGTCAGCGGCTGGAGGGCTAGTTGAAGTATTCCAGAAATAGATGGCTTTCTTGAAGGTTTAGAAGGTTTCTGATGAAAAGATGTGGATCCACCACCGAGGAACATCAAGAGTGAGACACCTCAGGTGGTGGAGGGCACTCCAGGTGGCATTGGCTGGCTGAATGAAGAGAGCAAGATGAAGTGTAGGTCTTTGACAACAAGTATTTTCTGCAGATTACACATGCTAAGTCACGTAGGGCACCTGGGGGTCTTTGGATTGAGGAAGGAAATCAAAGAACCAAATGAACCACAAATATGGAACCCTGGAGGAGACTTGACCCCAGCTCCCAGAGGTAGGTGGCAACAGTGCTAACCACTGCACCACCATGCCGCCCACCCAGACACATGCTGAGGTTAATTGGAGTTGCCAAATTCCCCATAGGTGTGAATGGTGAGTGTGCCCTGTGATAGGGGTGGTGCCCCATCCAGGATTATGTGCCCATAACTTCTGGGACCCCAAGGAAGACAAGTGAGTATAGAAACTGGATGGGTTCTTCATGGTATGTGGGGTCTGTCTGTAGGATCTGCAGGAAGATCCAAAGGATTAACATGAAGAAAATAAGCAAATGGCCCATTAGATGGCAGCATTGTTCAATTTTAGACCCAGAATCTGATCGTCTGATTTTAATTCACGTCTACTTCCATCGCCTGTCCATCCATCCATGAAAATACGTACTTACCCAGCACATGGCCATGGTGATCTAGAGTTAGTTTTTTTATATGAATTGATTACTTCATTGATTAGTTAGAAGGTATATTTATGATTGGAAACGGGGGAATGGGCTTGTCTTTAAACTGCGTTTTCAGGTCCTTAAAAAAAACAATAATTGGTTAATTGTGTAATATTTTGAAGAACTAATTTGTAGTAATAAGCACATCCACTGATAATTTGGATTCACTTATTACAATGAATGTTAATAATGGCATCTTACCTTTGTAGCAATGCCTTTTGTGTAAAAGTAACTTGATATCACTAGCAATTAGTGGCCAGGCACTTAGACATGTAGTAAAATTACAGGTCTGAAATGTACAGGGGGGACCATCCCCCACCCCAGCCAGCAAAATCTACTGTGTGCAGCAGTTTCCTGTTCCGTGATTCTCCTGGAATGATAGTGTAGAGCCTGCTAACGATACACCCCATCTGAACACTTTTTAATCCAGACTGAAGACGGATCTTTTCTCCCCGGCTTTCGATTGGTGCGAGTGTCTTTCTTTTAAGGTCATGTTGTGTTTTTGTTCTAATCCCTATTCGTCTTAGCTTGATTTGTTTGATTCTTTTATGAACTTTATTTATTTTAATTGTGCTCTACGATTACATTTTGATTTGATTTGAATAAACTTTGAATACCTTAACTTGCAATTATCAGTGCGATGGATGCTGACAGTGTGTTTGGACGTATTTAGCTGGAACTAGGCTAAAGTTTCGGAAAATAAACAACAGGGAAAAGTGAAAGCTGTCTGACAAAATCACCAAAAGAATCAGTATAGCCAAGTATAAATAACTGACAATTGCTATGAATGTTACATTTTTTATAATTTTGTATTATGTACAGTAACTTGTGACAAAATTAACCTATATATTCATACATTTACAATGACTTATTCTCTTGAAACTATAAGTCTTAAGTCTATAAGTTGTGCTTGAGGCAACAAAAGTTTACCCATCGGGGCCCCTCAGCTCATTCCGTTGACTGGGTGGGGGGCTCCTGTATCGGCTCTTGGAAAACAACCCTAACCTTCACCAGCAGGTGGAGGCAAACAAACATCTACAGTACGGTCCAACGACGTCAACTTCATGCCGCCAAAGGTTCCTGCTCAAACCGCTTGTCCGGTTGCTCTCATACACGATATTCTTTGTTTTTCAATCTCAGCAATTTTTAGCACTATTTTTGCCTGCTTAGGAAAATATTTACAAATTAAAGTCACATAATGGCTATGCGCGATATACGTAGATGACATTTTAAACTATTGTATTAATGAAATAATTGGCGAATCAGCATAAAGCATTCAAAACGAATCTAATAGAGGTTTTATGCTTTTATGTAGTTCTGCATGGAGAGTATGAAATTTACAGCAGCGCTTTGGTGATTAATTACCAAGCAGATTTTGATATGTGCAAACAGCAAGTGATTAATTCCAATCTTGTGAGTGGTTTCATGAGTGAGATCCATAACTAATACATCTGAAAGTGCTTCCGAATTCTGTCATTTTTATGTGTTGTGTACTTATAAAATACATCTATCACATAAAGTTAGGGCAATTCATTGGTGACGTGAAGTTTAGTATCGTACACTATTACGTTTTTTTTTTGAAGAATGTATGTATTTACCGAATGATTTGGAAGTAAATGTAAAATAAAACTGGAATATATAAAAATAAAATATAATTCATAAATGGTATAGTATAATTCATAAATGCAAAAAGAATAGCTATAAAATGAAATAATTCAATGCTGAGCTTACTACTATCAAATATGAAATATAATAATTTAATATTATTTGAAAATACCCTGATTCTTTTAATAATTTCATAGCCAATATTCACAGAATAGCACCATATGAACAGAACAAACTTGGTATAACACTTTATGAGGTTTTTGTGGTCAAACACACAAGTAAAGTGTGATTTTAATGACACATTATTTACACTATGCTAAAATCCTTTTTTTTTACCTACTTTGTTTTTTTACCCATCCTCCTTGTCACAGTCACGTCTCCAGTGGGCCCTGATTGAAGCCCTTAATGCTTCGAAGCACAGCAAGATGGAATATGCCAAAAGAGGCATTCCAACACGGCTGTACTCATGCTTGTGAAAATGGCGAATAAAGCATCATTTTATTTGATTTCATTTCCTCTTTCCATCCATCCCTCTTCCAGCTGCGTAGCCTGGTCACACCCGTGGGGCACAAGGTACACCCTGAATGGGGTGACCGTGTGTTCCCTGTACTGGACCGTACTCTCCAGTTAAAGTGTGAGTCTGGAGCAGGTGAACTTACTGGGGTAAACGTATCCTCTTGAAGGTCCTGTGCGGTAAACTTTGCATTAACAGCCTCTACGGTCAGCACTCTGAGCTCCTCTCTGGATGTTTGCAGTGAATCACAATTCATTAAAGGCCCATGAAACAAAGGAAGAGGCATTAATATTTAAGTGTGAAATTACTGTTGCGGGTACAAAGGGGCAAATCAAATGAATCGGACGGTGCTTCTGCCTCATCCCATCAGAGCGATGCTATGTGAAGCCCTTTCATGTCTGAAGTTGCCGGGAGATGGGGGCCGTCCTGAAGCGCTTTGTTGTTGGGTGTGAGGCACGGCATCAGGGGGCGCAGGTGGGTAGTGCAGAGATGGTCGCATGATGCCCATGTATGTTTTTAAGCTTTAAAGGTGAGCCGAGTTACTGCATTCGCTTGCGCTCGGCAGCCTTTAAAAGGTGCGGCACTGTGAGGTTGTTACACAGAGACACGTAAAGCTGCTGTCATCAATAAAACTTAACAAGATCCTCGGGAAATATTACATAGCTTCCAAGTGCTTCAAACTTACACAAAATGAATATTACTTTATACGATTAATTATTAAATGCTTACTTAAGCCTTCTGTTTGACTTAATATGTCATTCTTTTCTGGCAAAATCATTAATTTTAAAAGCTGTTGTGAAATATTTATGAATAGAAAATTTTTCTAGTGTTACAGTGGCTAGTAAATATTGATAGTCAGAATACGCACATAGGGGCCATAGTAAATTGCTATAATGATTCTGAAGATACTTTTGAATAATCATTGTAAAAATGTGAAAAATGTATTATCAGATACCTATACAAATAAATAATATAAAACTGTTATTGAGGTTATCATTACAAAAGCTAATGCTGAATGTTGTGACTGAAGTACGTTGTTTTGTTTTATAATTATAGGTGCAAAAAATAATGAATTCAATTGATTGTTACAAGCCACATGACACTTGTTTGCCTCACGATGGCTGCTGGTCACACTTTAAAGCCACTTAATGCAGTTCCCAGAATGCTCAGCTGGTGAAGGACCTCACCCTGAGCATGGGCTGTCTCCTATTACCCAGACCGTGGTATGATTCTGAGCCGGGTCATTAGCCGGCCTTGACCAGGGGTGCCGTAACAGTGGGAAATAATTGGCATTGTGCTGCCAGATGGGAGAGTTTGTGTTGACCGCAGTATGTCGGCTGTGTCTCACTCTGTTACTTTCCTAAAAGAATGTCCTTAATCATACAAAGCTGAAAAATATCATTCCTCAGTTGAAACTAGATGATTGCTGTAGCAAATCCAATCAGGTTCTTTGACCTTATCTTTGACTAATCCGTAGAAATTGTTAGTTGTTACATTATCGCTTTTTTAAATTTTGAATTAAAGCGGATCATCTGAATTATGTTCAAGGTTTACGGTCTCACCAGAGGCTTTCTAACTGAGATGACTCTTGACCGAACGCTGAATGCGATCAATCTGAAAAGACATTTTCTTTGCCTATTCTGAGCTTCCATTTAAAAGATGAAAATACAACAAATGTGAGCATTTTGGAAAAGTTTCCGGATCTCTCTGTCAGCGCGCTACGGTCCCCTTTACATTCCCACCTTTCTCTGCCAGTTCCACTCAACCGTCCACGTCACTTCTGTGAACGGTCCCCTCTATTACTCATCCCTTGTTAAAGTTTTAGCAAGGCAATATGTTATTTGCGATGACAAACACATTAGTCGTTCATCAATATTGCATCCCTCCTCTCTTCTTTGTGTCTCGGAAAACAATGTCTGCTTTATTTTAAGATTTGCCATATTTCATGCTGTGATTTAAGAAAACACAGGAGAGGCTGAAGTGGAGTGGGCAAATGTGTTTTATCTTGATGAAATGCATTTGCAGGAAGCGGTCAACAATAGCCTGGAGAATACTTCAAGCCCCCGCCAAGCTTTGACGCTCTCTGGAAATGGACTGAGTCCAGAGGTTCCATTCCCAGCAGCACGACGTTCCGTCCCTGTTTGAGGAGCAAAACAAACAGACGGCCCAATCACCTGACACATTTCCATCCAATTTCCACCGCAGAATGTGTTCATTTTCTGCCTAATGGCATGTCATTTTGCAAGAGCCTTTGGTCAAGAATTAATCCTGGAATCAAAACAGATTTTCTGGGGAGCAATCTTCCATCAAGTATTGATTTTTTCACACTCACAGAGCTTGTACTCTCTAATTTAACCTGACAACCGGCTTTACGATGGACTGGGAGCACCTTGGTAACTCACAGAAGGAACTTGCAATGGCCCTCTCCATTGCTGTTCTCCTTTTCTTGGGGGTGGGGTAAGGTGGGGTGGGGGGGGCAAGGACACCTAAAGCAACAATCTTGGTCACTGAACACAGGGCATAAACACCATTCCGACTCTTTACCTCAGCTTCTGTTTTACGGCTGAGTGCCAGCAGGATGAAGGGGAACGAGAGAAGAGGAAGGATGTCAGGGCCATCAGATGTCATTACAGCACTGTTGACATCGCTCCTTCTTTGAATGTTCCCTGTTTTTTTTTGCCCACAAGTAATTTTCCAAGAGATGAAATGCGAAGAGGGCTGCCTCGAGCCTTGTTGACAAGGCAAAAGTGTCCTTACTGGTGTGATATAGAGAAGGTTAACCTTCGAAGCTTCTTTGGTAGAGCTGTGAAGCAAATGTAGGAGGAGCCGTACAACTGCAACAGGTTCTGAAAAATTCTCTACACTAAATAAATAATTTCATTACACAGTCCTATTAATATCATTGTCTTCCACAATAGTTTTCATAACTTCATAACTATCTGAAGATAAAGAAAATATTGGTACCTGCACTGCAATATATCTTGGTTTCCCTCAAATCTTCTGGCTTTATATTTACACACACTCGCACGCACACACACACGCCCACACACAAGCTAGCCTTGCTTTCTCAAAAATAAATGACGCGGCGGATGAAAAGCTAAGTAAATATACTGTAAATATGGGAATTCAAACCTCAAATGTATCAGGCAGCAGTGCTACTCAATATGATACTTTCTAGCCGAAATTGATATTTTTATAATTAAAATGTGATTAAAGTTCATTAATGCTATCATTAATAATGCTGTCTTTAACAATTTCACTATTTGGATAATTATAAGTGTGTGGCAGGTAACATGGAATCTCCTTGGTGAGTACGATGAGTACGATGTGGATTTAACACAATGTGGATTAAGCACAATATGGATTGAGCACAATGTGGACTGGGTACAATGTGAATTGAACACAATATGACCGAACACAATGTGTATTGAGCAGAATGTGGTCTGAGTGCGATGTAGACTGAACACAATGTGGATTGAGCACAATGTGGACTGAGTACAATGTGAATTGAACACAATATGGACTGAACACAATGTGTATTGAGCAGAATGTGGTCTGAGTGCGATGTGGACTGAACACAATGTGGATTGAGCACAATGAGGACTGGGTACAATGTGAATTGAACACAATATGGACCGAACACAATGTGTATTGAGCAGAATGTGGTCTAAGTGCGATGTGGACTGAACACAATGTGGATTGAGCACAATGTGGACCGAACACAATGTGGATTGAGCACAATGTGGACCGAACACAATGTGGATTGAGCACAATGTGGACTGGGTACAATGTGAATTGAACACAATATGGACTGAACACAATGTGTATTGAGCAGAATGTGGTCTGAGTGTGATGTGGACTGAACACAATGTGGATTGAGCACAATGAGGACTGGGTACAATGTGAATTGAACACAATATGGACCGAACACAATGTGTATTGAGCAGAATGTGGTCTAAGTGCGATGTGGACTGAACACAATGTGGATTGAGCACAATGTGGACCGAACACAATGTGGACCGAACACAATGTGTATTCAGCAGAATGTAGTCTGAGTGCGATGTGGACTGAACAGAATGTGGATTGAGTACAATGTGGACTGGGTACAATGTGAATTGAACACAATATGGACCGAACACAACAGTGGCAACAGGAACATGGAGAAAGAAGGAGTACAGCACAAGAATGCTGACTGATATAAATTCCTTATAAGGATTAATAATTTCACTGTGGATAGTTATAGGTGCGCAGCAATTAACATGGAAATTCCTTGGTAATGTGGATTGAGTGCAATGTGGTTTGAATGCAATGTGGACTGAGCACAATGTGGACGGAGTACAGTGTAGATTGTGTACATTGTAGACTGAATACAATGTGGATTGAGCACAATATGGATTGAGTGCAATGTTGATTAAGTACAATGTGGATTAAGTACAATTCCCATTGAGCACAAAGTAGATTGAGAACAATATGGATTGAGCACATTGTGGATTGTGTATCGATGCCTCCAACTCGACAGCAGCTACAGGGACATGGAGAAAGAAAGAGCACAGCAGAAGAACGTAGACAGCTCATTTATGGAGAACATCAACCTGACTGTGTGTCATTTTAAAGATAAGGAAATTGAATAACGCACCCTAGATAAAAAACAAAGGCTATAACTCTGCATTCCGGCCTCCTCCTGACTGGTAATGAAATGTAACGCATGTGGAAGGGTGACATCCAATAATATTCCCCGTCTTTTCCTTTGGGTATCGGGATCATTGTGGAATATCATTCACAACCTGTTTGTTTGCATTTGAAAATGAGAAGCTGCAACGTGTGCTAACATTACATGCACGGTGTTGATTAATTATGTCTTAACGTGACAATCCTCGTTGACGGCCTTTTGTCAGAAAGCTTAGCAAAGTGATTCAATTGTCAGTGATTCCCCTGGGGCCTCTTTGAAACCTTAAAGTGGAACAACATGGAAATCTCTTCAGCGAACATTACCATATGACATGGGAGTAGAACGTGGAATCATGGCTTATTACGGTACAGGGTTTTCCTTTTTTATGGGTTATGGGGACACAGAAGGAAACATGAAAGAAGAAGCTGTTTCAGCAGATGAAGAGATGAACGAAAAGCACAGACTGAGGTTGGGGAGGTATGGGCCAAATTAGCTCACAAGGGCTGGGGATTGTTCACTTATTATGTATTAATTAATACACAATTGAGACCTTAATTAGAGCACTTTGTTGAATTTGCAGATGTACTTATCCCTAAATAATATTTCATTCAGTGAAATGGCCAATCAGCTTTATACAAAGGAACATTGTTGAAAAGAATAAACAGCAAAATAAAGCCAATCAATCAATATGTCATTTCTATCATCTAGTTTTATATCTGTGGGTAACAGAGTAACAGAACCAGGCTGTCTGTGTTAATGTTGACTGTTTGTCACGGTCTGGTTGTGGGGGTGGAGTGGTGGCTCTGAAGTTTGGGCTCTGTGTAAGAAACCGGAAGGTTGCTGGTTCAAATCCCATGAATGTCTGGAGTGATTCTACTCTGTTGCGCCCTTGAGCAAGACCCTTAACCTGCAATTGCTTCATCCTGGGTATGATGTTAATCTACATTCAACTCTATAAGGAGGCCCTCCAACTTACAGGAGAAAAACATGGTGGCAGAACTGGCACTCCAGACACCAGAAAAAACCTCACACTGGTCCATTTGGACTGGTGTGGTGCTGAGGTAACACCCAGCCACATGGCTGCACTCAGGTTCACATCCCTGAAGTGGTTTGTCTCTCTCCTCCTCTCAGTGGTAGAGTCAGCAGTGTTTGAAGTTACATAATTTTGGAGTTTCTCCTTTTGACTCTTTGGCCATAAATCTGCAATACAGGTTTACGAAGTCTGAAGGCGTTTGCAGAAACATATACATTTTGCGTATTATGATTTTTAATTGTTTTTCATTGGCCGAGTGTAACAACCAAAACTTCTGAAGGCAGAAATATAATTTAGGAAAGGGTGAAACTGAGACTGAACAAAGGCTCACGCAATATGCCAGAATTTTACACAGTTTCTGCTGAGATTCTGTAGTTTTGGACACTATTCAGTTGAAGGTTCATGCGTGAAATGGCTAAACTTTCTATGGTCTACTATGATATTGCAATAGTAAATCAAGGATGTAGAAAACATTTTATGGTATTAAAGATGCCCAACCTCATGTCAACCAAAGCATCTCCAAGTCACTCTCACTGTTGACCTTGAACTCAGTAATAAGGGGTCAGGACCACAGAGAGAAATCCCCAAACATCCAGGCAGTGATTTTGGTAAAATCCATGGTTCAGATGAAGGTTTCATTATGAGTCAATGGGCTATTTATGCATATGGTTATATGTGTAGGTTTGTATTATTTTAGTTGTTTTAGTTTTCATTATTTTACTTTGTTACAGTTAGTCTTTAAGAAAAGTGGGGCCAACCTATCACAGGACATACTGTAAATAAATCAACCCTTCAGGAATTTTTGTGGCTGGCATAGTTGGTAGTTATGTTGCCTTCCATCCATGGAGTTGGGGCTTTGAATCCCACCCCTTGTGTGTAGAGTTTGCATGTTCCACCTGTGCTGTGTGGGTTTCCTCTCAGAGATCCTGTTTTCTCCTGCAATCTATCTAGTTAGAAAATGGACTGGTATGATGTTCCAAGGTTCATCTACACTTTGTTCCCTGTGTTGCCTGGATAGCTTCCAGGTGACTCATTCCTTGATTAGTGATTGTAAAATGGGTGGAAAGATTTATGTTTAAAAAAGGTTTATTAAGTTTTAACAACATTTTTTTTTTCAAGTGAAACCCAGGATTAACTTAAAACCTAAAAATATACATTAAGTGTGAAAGCAATATAATTTCTTCTGTGTTTACTGCAGTGTATTTGTACCACGGACATGCAAATTTTCGCTGCCTGCAATTCTGTTGTCCAATGGGAAAGTGGAATTGTCACATCTTTGATGTCATTCTAAAATTCTGGATTCGGAACTGGTATTTCAGTATGGATACCATCATTGTCATCCTCACTGCATTTTTGCAGAATGAGGCTTTGCAGTTGAGAACGACGCTCCTACAGGATGGAAAGGTATGATTGCTTAGTACAATGAAATAGCAATTACCATTAAGCTACTGCCTGCTCAGGAAGGTGCTTACTTCCAACCATGGCATGATATCGCACCCCAGAGTATTAGAGATCCCCTTTAAAGCTATACAGATCTTCAGGCTGCTGCCACATATGCACTTGTGTGTTTGTTGAGAGCAGGCCGGGAGATGTGTTATCTGACTGTATTACACTTTTATACTTCTCGTTGCGCATTACTGGAGTGCAGCACCAGCTGCGATGAAAGATTTTTGCAACCTGAGTATGATATCTCCTGCTGTATGCCATTAGCCATTTTGGATTAAGCTGCCCGTTTGCATGCCATGTTACCATTTAAATTTGAAAAGACTGCAGGATATTTCAGCGTTTGTTTGGTCTGGTGTCACATTAAAAGCTACAGCTAAGTTGGAAGTACATCAGGAATTGGTTTCCCAAGAAGTTGGTGGGGATGGATAACCTGGGGCAGAAGGAGGGCAGGTGAAGAGCATGTTCATGACTGTGGGATCTGAACCACCAACCTTCTGATCATAGATACAGCACCCTAACCCACTGAGCCACACCCCTCCCCCCTGTGGGTGATTTAATTTTTTTTCTTTTCTTTTTTTTAATTTAGCAAGCATTTTACTATTAGCAGCATCCATTTTAATTTCTTTCCTGAGAAACCAGGGTCAGACAAAGTGGGGTTAAGTCCCTTGCTCAAGGTAAAAAAAATAGCCTAGTTAAGCTACATTTTACATTTTGTAAAGTGCTGCTCTGTAGATGCCATTTCACTTGTGTGGTTGTGTTGTAACAGAGTAAATACATTTGAAGTTAAATGCTGACTATTGAAATGCAATTGTACTATTAATTTGTTGCATCTGTGCCTCATTTTCAGCATTTCATATATTACCATACTCTTTTTCATCCTGCTCCCAGTGACATGGAGCCTAGTGTTGTCCCAGTCCCAAACCCATAACCACAGCTTGTTCCTTTGCATATCCTTTTTCACCCTATAGCACCACCCGGAAGGTTCATTTATTTACTCGCATCGCCTGCCAGGCACCTTGACGTATGTCTTCACACTTGTGCTGTTTTGGCCCCATCCCACCAAAAATGGATTAACTCTGGCACGTGACACTGTCCGCCATCCTTAGCCCAAGTGTTCTTTGGGGTGACACTATCGCTGTTCACTGCTTTCTCTGCTCACAAACAGGGAATTCATATTTGGTTTGTTGCTGAGGCTGAGTCATTTGGGCCATGACCTTTTTGGCTGCCATAACTGCCTCCCCTTTCATTGGATTTTATTTCCAACCCATTCCTGTTAACAAAGGCATACATATGCTTCTATGAAAAAGAGTTTCATGGATACTAACAGGATGCAATTGCTAAAAAGGGTAGCTGACCTACAAAGACTACAAAGAGTCAACTAATGAAACCCTTGACCACAGATACAGGTTGCTTCTAGTCAATTGCAAAGAACACCTGAGCATCCAGCATTATGGGTCCTGAAATTCATCTCCACAGGTCCTGAAAGTCTTCAATAGTTCATCCGCACAAGTCACAACCTCAATAGCTGTCTGAATTTCAGCCATTCTGCTCAGTGTCATCAATCACTCTTCACTGGCTTCATGGTACATTTGCGTGGCAGAGTTTACAGACATATTTTCAGGCATAATAGTTTGTATGTCAATAAATCAATGAACCCCAAGGTGTTAACAAACATTACTAGATTCACCTTATTAGATTAGTTTGTTGTTAGATATCTCCTATTAAGAGAATAATCAGATGGTCTGCGTATTAAAGTAATTTTACACACACACAGGTTTGTAATTAAATCTTTGTGAGGACTCTCCATTCATTTCCATGGGTAAAACTCTAATCCCAACATGACAACCTTAACCCCTACCCAGCCCTAACCTTAACCTTCGGTAACCAAACTAAATACATGTATGTTGGCATTTTTAGTTTTTTGATTGCACACAGATTTTTATAAAATTGAGTTTCCTCCTAGAGCGGATCAAGAAACGGTCCCTGAATATATATATATATATATATATATATATATATATATATATATATATATATACAGTACAGACCAAAAGTTTGGACACACCTTCTCATTCAATGTGTTGTCTTTATTTTCATGACCATTTACATTGGTAGATTCTCACTGAAGGCATCAAAACTATGAATGAACACATGTGGAGTTATGTACTTAACAAAAAAAGGTGACATAACTGAAAACATGTTTTATATTCTAGTTTCTTCAAAATAACCACCCTTTGCTCTGATTATTGCTTTGCACACTTGCTAAACACCTCTGGGAACTCCTTCAAGACTGTTGGAAAACCATTTCAGGTGACTACCTCTTGAAGCTCATTGAGAGAATGCCAAGAGTGTGCAAAGCAGTAATCAGAGCAAAGGGTGGCTATTTTGAAGAAACTAGAATATAAAACATGTTTTCAGTTATGTCACTTTTTTTTGTTAAGTACATAACTCCACATGTGTTCATTTATAGTTTTGATGTCTTCAGTGAGAATCTACCAATGGTCATGAAAATAAAGACAACACATTGAATGAGAAGGTGTGTCCAAACTTTTGGCTTGTACTGTATATATAACCCACAAACATGAACACACACACACATATTAGGGCTGTCAAACAATTGATATATTTCAATCACAAAATTAATTGCATATGCAATCATGTCATACATAACACCATCCAAAAAATAAATACATAAAAGATTTTCTAGCCTGTATATTTAGAATATAAACTTTGTTTATTCAAATAGAAGTCTTAAAGTAAAGACAAAAAATAAATTATTCCTCTATCAGTGTTGCATGGGTCAAATTAAGCAGCTATGTCACAAAAGTGATTCACTCCATTATGTACACCAGTGGTTTTTTCGTCAGTTTATGACATTGCTCTCAGAACAAAAGGTGAACGCTTAAGAGCCAAAAAATGTATATAAATCTAAATTGTAGTTTACAGCAAATTTTTACAGCAAATGGTTGTAAAAACAGGAGCCTGACAACTAGTGAGAGTGCGCTTAATGCCTGGGTGTTTTCATTTTAGCTGTGGATTCTGGGATTGTGATACCTTGCAACTGGAGATCTTTGGTTGTTACCAGGAAAGAATATTATACATGTAGGTCTCATTGAGAAATCTATGTGTGTATTACTCTACCACTGATGAAGCCAGAGAAGTAATGTCAAGACTAATATATAAAAGAAATTAATCGACAACACTTATATAAGTGTGTGTGTGTGTGTGTGTGTGTGTGTGTGTTTGTGTTTGTATGTGTGTACGGCTAGAGAAATGCCAGTGTTCTTCAATGTAATAATAATAATGTAATAGATTTGTGTGTCAGGCCAACTTAATCAAAAATGTAGACAGAAAGCTATGTTTTTGGTCATGTATTATTTAAAGGTAGTGACTTAATGAAATCAAGTATGAGTTATTGGATTAAATAAAGCTGCAAATGTCAAAAAATGTGCAAAACATCAAAACCACTTTCTCTCCCCACGTGTCTTTGCAAAAGAATTATTCAAATCATTTCTTTCAGCTTACATTCTCGTGGTAAGTTTTTATGCGTTAAACCCTTTAGGGCAAGTATATTGTGAAGCGTGCTAGCTAGATAAAAATAAATTAAATTGACTACATTTCCTCATTCATTTCTCAAATACTTGTTTTAGAAAGCAGAGACAAGCTGCTTTTCATTTTCATGTCCCCAGATGAGGAGACCCCCGCACAAATAATACCAGAGAGTTAGTTCCTCTCAGTCCCAGTTTATAAATCACAGCTATAAGTATCTATTCTGAATGACCAGCTGGTGTTTTTTTTGTTGCTGTTTTGCTTGTCTGAGGTTTGGGTTGTTGGTGGATTGAGTCTCTCCCCACTCTTGTAATGCCCCCTCCCCGGGCATTACAAGAGTGGGGAGAGACTCAATCCACCAACAACCCAAATGAACTGAAAGAAGCGTTTTCTATTTTGCAGGTTAGGGGACAATCTGGGTGCAGGGGCGATCCTGGGAGTTTTTAAGGTGCGAGGTATAAGAGAGGCCGTAATTCATAAAGAAGGCACAATCTTATCATTGGCCAATGATATGTTTTGAATCTGTGAGTGACAGGGGAGGGGGAATGCCGAGGGCCTATCAGCTTTCAGCAGGACCTGTGGCTCTGTGGCCCTGCCCCTGTATCCACCCCTGCCTGGTGCGGGGGCTCAATGGGCAGCACCGTTGATCGCACCTCCCAGGCAGGGGGGTCTGAATTCCATCTCTGCTCTGAGTTTACATACCATCCCTGTATTCCTCTGTTTACTCTGGTTTCCTTCCACAATTCAAAATGATGTGGTTAAGCTAACTGGCATCTCTAAATTGCCACCTATGAAGTCATTGCAATGCAGATAGATGGGCCATACCTCCCTCAACTTCTGTACCTTAAAAATGATTATCAAGGCCTTTCTTGGTGGTGCAAAGAACATCAGGGTATGGTTTTCATTATGAGAACTACAGGAAATATGTGTGCGTCACACAGTGACCTTTTTACGTCATTTAAAAATGGCATATATTTCAAAAAGGGGCGCATACATATCCACCCATCCGAGCTTTTTGGTATGTTCTCTTTCGGCTGGACAGTGGGAAAGTGGCATTAGCTATGATGTCATCAGAAATTACCATCAAGTTAAGGGTTCCTGCCGGCCTCCTGCTGGTTTACAATAGCTATTCCCTGTGTGTCCCAGGTTCATGGTGTCAGGTCATCCATTGCTCGCAGATGACACATTTCCTGCAGTACACCACAGACCTGACATTCATGGCGGGGGGGTCTACACAAGGAAAGACTTGTATACTATTATTATAAGAAAATGTGTCATAAAATCACAAACTGCTTTTTTTTCCCCTGAAGCGTGAAAATACTGGAGTTCCATAGGAAGTTACTTTTGTGAGGATAACTCTATGGGAAGAGGTGTCACTTTTAGTACATAAAATGGGTGGTCTGTCCTCCGCTTTTAGTGGATGTGTTTAATGGACCAATGCTTGACATTATGGAATGTAAATGGATAACTGTACTTATGAAAACCAGAACTATGTTCCATTATCAGAGAATATAATACATTTCAGCATTGTCTCAGCCTCACAACTGTTTATAACCTTGCATTGACAATCACAGGCTAATTAACTGATGCAATTAAAAGATCTTCTTGCATATCGGTATGTCATCAACGGGAAACACCCGCTGTGATGGCTACTAGGTGTCCCGCCCTCCCACATCACCGCAGTAGGACCAGTGATGTCATCGTTTTGAATAATAGCCAGATTTGCTGGTGACCATTGCAGCCCTGACCTGCAAGAGGCAGCGTTCCTTATCCACATGTATCAAACCCATCTGGCAAGGACAACAGCTACCGAACACATGATTTGGATTTTAAAGCCCCTACCTCTGTCTTGCCAGCTGAATGACACCTATTGCTTTTATAGAAACACCATGCAGTCAATAAAGTGCTGGCATATGTCTCTGTGTTCTAACCTTTTTGTTGTGTAAGTCCATTTCTATTAGCTCTTAGGTGCCCCCACTGAATTCCGATGTCAAATGTACAGACTTATTTAAACCGACTGTATTTATATATAAAAGTGTTCCATAAACCCCTCTCGATTGAGAGTAACAGCCGTTTCTTTTTTGTCAGTATGCCAGCCAATAGCACTGTACACAGACTTGGCACGTGATCTGCCATTTTCGAGCAGTTTCAAGGTTTTCACCGAACTATTCCCTGTGTAAAAAAACGTGTATAGAAAATACACTGTAATATCAAAGTTGACGTCAGTCATACTTGACGTTTCTAGAATTTTCATCATTCCTATTGCAGAGCTACTCGAAAACTGTTAGGAAAATGTCTTACCAAAATATCCACAGATGCAATGTGTATCTGTGGAGTTTGCAGGTTCTTCTTACGCTTGCGTGGGCTTCCGCTGAGTAACCTGGGTTTCTCCTACAGTCAAGAAAGACGCTGTTTGGTGTCCTGTGGCAGTGTTTCTCAAAACAGTCGTTGAGGACTCCCAGGCAGTCCACGTTTTTGCAGGGAGGGAGGAAAAATGTGGATTATCTGGCAGCAAGCTGGGAAACATGGACCGTTAGGGGTCCCTGAGGACCGCGTTGAGAAACACTGTTCTGTGGTGTATATGCAAGTTACATGACAGACCGGCATCCAATCTTGGGTGGGTCCTTTCCAAAACTGGGGGCCATCCTGGATAAGCACTACGGTAGGATGGAAACTGTCATGGGCTTATATCTGAGACAACTTCATGTCAGCCCCTCTTCATGTGCGGTAATTGAAGGCACTGGTTGAGTAAGCTAGTGTGCTTGTAACAATGCATTATTTACTAACGCACATTATGTAATGAATTAAAATTGCATCGTTACATAGCTTTATCTGGGAATACAAATTAATATTTCGCCTGAGACATGCAATAGTCCTTTTCCTGCAAATTGAAACTTTTAAGAAGAAATATTGATTTTCAAAAGCCATCTCTGAATGTATTAAAGCATTTCATTGCAGATACCTTTACAAACATGTTTCAGTGGTCTTCATATGTTAAGTGTAACATGTATGATAGAGGTTGCAGCGCTGATAGTCTCAGCAAAACTATGTCCATAGGAAGAGATATTTTGATTTAATTGGACAGTGACGTCTTTAGTGACATTAAAAGGACTTTAGGACACAAAGGGCCAGGAGGCAAAGTTGGAAGACTAAATGGGATCAGTAATACATATACTTTCTTAAATAACTGATAAATTTAAGCATTAGTTAGCTCCATAAACTGTCTTCATCTTATGGAAATCCTGGGATCCAATTCCTGAGAAAGACACTCAGAGTTTAACCTATATGGCCTAATACTGGCTACATGCATACAGTGTGTGTGTAAAGTGGCTTTATTTGGTATTCTATCTGTAGTAATATTTATATTTAAATAGTTTGATGCATACTGGTTTGAACTTTGGAATATATAAAGTGCAGTTTTATGCATATTCCAAATATATATAAAAAATCATTTTTACCTTTATTAAAAAAAGATGCAACATTTTATACCTACATCTATCAGAAAAAATTCAAACGGTTTGAATTTAACTGTTAATAATTCATATTTTGTATTTTATTATTTATTATTACGGTATTTATCTATGTCCACAAACCACCGAATGCTGCTAGAAAGTCACCATAAAGTCAGTTTAGAATCAAACACCAAAAGTCTGCATACTGTTTTTGCCTTGTCCTGCTGATGCTGTACGGTAAAATAATGGAGCGAAACATTGGTGTTACTCTACGTAACCCTGAGACATTGTTTCTGTTGAAGCGATTGTAAATCGCCATCAGTTTGATTTCAGAGTGGCCTATTGAAGAATTATTTATTAGGGAAAAAAAATCCTCTGTGGTCTCATGTTCTCCTTCACTCACTGTCATTGTTATTATACTGAAATCAAGCTTTGTTAAGCATTTTTTAACCTACTGAAAATCAACGCACCATAGGCAATGCGAATCATGTTGAAATAACTGTGAAATAATTGTTTGGTGACAAGCAGGAAAAAAAATGTTGTTATTTATGGGAACTTGACATGAGCGGATAAGTATGAAAAGTAGCTATTTCCATCCACCAGAATTCAGATGAAGAATGGATTGTAAAATCATTGTTTTTTCAAATACATGCTGACTGAATATTCAACCAACTCACTTTGAAATCAGTGTGGAAGACGTACCTTGACAGGAGTGTATAAAATAATAAAAACTGAATGAAGAATGTTTGTATTATTGCAAAAATGTGACTATTTCACAACATAAAGAAATGTTAGAAAATAGCTACTAGTTACGCACAGCATAACTGTACGTAAAACAACGACAGTAATATTTCTCCGATACCTAGGCCCATGAATGCTTTGAATTGATGCCTATGCTGTTCTGGCTGTAATTATAGGCGAGTTTCCTTTGGATCGAGGCAGCGGCTTATAGCGGTTTGTTCGTCAACGTGAGCGCTCAGGCACGGACAGTACGATGACAGAGACGGGGGGTGCAGGGGAAATGTCGACGTGTGGGAGGGACGCCGGTATAGGTGTCGCAGACAGATGGGGCTTGTGAGTGCTTGTGGCATGTCAGGGGACCACATGTCAGCCCCAATAAGAAGCCATTTCTCACATGTGTCCGCATCCTTCGGCACAAAGGAATGGTCTGCAGGGAATTTGACAGGCAGGCTGGTCAGTGCTAGGAGGACGGCAATCCGTGAACTCAGGGGATCAGGTGACAGGCTGTGTCAGAGGCTTTGAGGATTCAGATTCAAAAAATAGCAATAGCACATATAAATTCATACACATTCTAATTCTTTTAACAGTAAAGAAATATATGTACATTTCATACCACATAGTACTAATATGTATTGTTATTCAATGTAAAGTGCTGAAGAAAATATATTGTTAGGTGAAACCTGATTTTTTTCTGTTTCTTAGACTTGCAGGTTGCGGCATAGCAGGAAGGTCTCAGTTGGCTAATGAGAAACACCACATGTCTTGCTATTGAATGCAGGTGTTTGGCTGCTCCTTGCCATGAAATTAACTTAGGTTGTCTTCTCTCTATCAGTCTCTCCCTGCAGGATATAAATGCTTTACATAAAGTCCAGTGTTCATAAGCATTTACCATTCGCTGTTGGAACAGATTGTGTCTGTGTTATCACTAAGAGGCTTTCGTGTTGGTTTTGGCCTGACCTCTGTGGCATTGCTTCAGCATGTTTTACTGAGTTAAACGGGGCATTTCACCTATCTTTGCTCTGCCAATTACAGGTTGCTGTCAGCAGTTCATGGACAATCCAGAACAGGCAACAAAAGTTTATCAGGCAACAGAATTAATCCAATAATGTACTACTGACGTTATGTTACGTGCTGTGTGCTGCTCTCAAAAGTCACGAAATATGGTGCGACGCTCGTGTAAGACATTCTTTTAGTATGCAATCACCGTGCTTGAAAACCACCAACAGTACTTTTGTGTTTGGTTCTTTTTTTCCAAGCATTGTTGACATGGAATACTCAATGTAATGTAAAAAAATCGCCTGCTTATCACAATCCGAAGCTTATCAGTAACAACACAGATGATACTCTATGTACCCATGACATGAAGTCAGAGTCTTAAAGCAAATCAATGTTTCTTTTTTTGGAAATCCCCACTTACCACGCTTAAGACTGAATATATCCATTCTTTCTTTGTTTAAACATTTTATCTGCCGTGCAAAGCATTTAAATAATGCATAAAGGGTAACTGCATGTTTGATTGGATGCCACAGATCTCAGATTTATACTGCATATCAAGATGCGATCTCCCCATTAACCTATAATGTGGCTGCAATGATTTTTTTTTTTAATTTAATTTTCTGAATCCCAGCATGATAGAATTAGTGCCGCATATCATTACACTTTTATTCCAGTTATACTAAAACGTAAATGCAAAAAAAGAGCAATGAGCAGAAAGGGAACAATGCAAAAAATAAAGAGATTAAATGCATTAATCATTTTACTGTTGATTTTTAAAAAAAGAAAAAAATATATCTCAAAAATTTTGAAACATAGGCATGTTGTGTATGTGTTCTGTGTTGTCATTGCACGTATTTTCCAGATAAATGCAGAGGAACCTGGTAATGGTCCCTCTTTGGCCTGTGTGTATTCTGTGGGAGCACATGGAGGAGATGTGAACCTTGACAACTAGATGATCACATGTCTATGGAAAAATACAAGCTCTAGTTACCCTGAACTACATGATAAAACCATTTCAATTTCATAACCAACAAACATTAAAATCTGAAGAAAAGCTACATAATTAATCATTTGTATTGATTGCATCGAAATAAGAAATTTTTACAACATTCATGCAATTTCCAGTTACTATATTATGTCTTGTTGAGAATCCATCCATCCATCCATCCATCCACCTACCCATCCATCCATCCATCCATCCATCCTGGTCAGGGTCACCATCCCTAAAGTTCTACCAATATATGACAGCATAAAGCAATAATTCTATTCATCCAACATTTGATGTCAAACAATCGTTTATTATTTATGGTACAAACAATGGTGACAGAATTGAAGCTGTTTATAAATACACAAAGAACAGCTTTACGGACCATACAGATATTGCTCTAGAGAGTAAGTACAGTTTTCAGTCTATAAAATTTAACAGCAACCTGTGCAGGTTTTTAGCTTTGGTTTAAAGGTCTTCAGAAATAACAAGATGAACTCATTTCTATAACAGTTTTTTTTTCTGTTTGTATGCTGATGTATATTTCAATGTGTTTATTTTAAAAAGGTTTTTTTCAACTGATACAGGTCACAAAGACTTTTTTGTCCCAAACAAATTGGGACACTTATTAAATACTAAAATTTAAGAGGATTATTCACATTATGTGAAAAAATAAAATCGATAATAATAATAATAATTAATAATAATAATAGAAGAGTATAATCACAAGTCACCCTGTCAGACAATGCAACAGTGTAAAACCATGGTTTGGGTATATATTCTTAATGTCAAATCAAGCCTCCAAGGTGACAGATCAACATTACTTACCAACACATGTAGAACTCAAATAATTATTTTTTGGACTAACATCTAAACAGTGTTTTTATGGCATTATTCACTGGGTACAAGTACAGTGCTGAGGTAAAAATCATGATCCATTTGCCAACCCATCAGTTTCCCTTAAATAATAGTTTAATATTGCAAGATTGTCAGCGACGTTAAGCTGTGTTTCTGTACAATGTGCATATACCTACAATACGCTGAGCTTTGGTCCAGCATTGATAAAACGAACAAAGGCAATACTCTTTTTTTTCCTTTTTCCTTTTCTTTTTTGGTTACAGCTTCATTAACAATCCTCTGTAGCAACACAGGCTCTCCAATGTCTTTGACTATAAGGTGAGGGAGATTTTTTTTTAAAAAAACAAAATGGGCTCATTTGAACTGAAAATTTGTGAAAGAAGCGCAGAAAAAGCTGAAATGCACATTTCATCAGACCACGACATAGGAGTGCAGGAAGATGACGGGTATATTCCGCAGCGAATTAAGGCTGTTCCGCTTTATTCAGACATAACCTCAGTAAAATATTTTTATACATATCCTAAAAGTTCACTAATGTACTCTAACGTAAAAATGCTCATTTGGTTTTCACGTGCCGAGGAAAAAATAAAAAATAAAATAAATATAAAGGAAACTCCATACAATTGTGGCAGTTCATGTGTCTCATTACACTGATGTTGTAAAATGTTCTAGTTCTAAACAAGCATTGTCAAGGTGATTTCCTCCCCAAGGTACCCTTCACGACGAGTGCTGCTGTAGCATCTATTTCATTTAGCTACCTAATACGTAGGGGACAATATAGCTAATGTTAAATAGCTAACAATCATATTAGTACTTCGCCATTTTAAACGTGTTGTCCATTCTTTTTAAACGGCAAAAACACGCTTAAAAATGATACTTTAAGAAAATATCATTGTCATTTTTGCTTAGCAGCTAGTGTAACATCAATTCTTTAATCCTTAAAATGTTCAAATATGGCATGTATTTCGTTGTATGTTGTCTGAAGACTCCATGTTTAATCTGTGTTGGCATAACTGTCACTGTACCGCCATTATTTTTATGGGCATTTCATAAAATTAGAAGGTAAAATGGTCTATATGCAGTAAAATGGTCTGTATGTCAAGCACTTAGTGTAAGAATGTATTAGACATCTTTCTCCAATAATGCCATTATATGTGTTTTTGATATAGCGAATGTGATTGACTAGAGTTTGCCTGTCAAAATGGATGCCTTATTGTATATGACAGCGTTGAAACTGTGACACTAAGACACTAAATTCTCCATGTGAATTATGAGAAATTCAAGATTTCTTTTTAACATCACATTACTGGCACTCAAAAGTAATGTGTCAGACACAATCAGAAGCTGAGAGCTGAGTTGAAGAATTTCCAAGGATTGAAGAAGTTCCACGGATCGTTCTCTATCTAAAGGATAATAAAGGAATCAGCTCAAGGGGAAAACATTAAATCCTAGCCTATTGTTTCCCTTTTACTATAATGCTTTTCCTAATCTAACATCAGCCTTCCGCTTATGAGAAACTCGAGAAACTGGCTCCCTGTCTTGATGCACTGCAACTCACCAGGGCCTGAAATGGCAAAAGATGCCAATCTGGAAATTAAATAAACACATAAATACATAAAAAAACACACAATGACATTAAAAATGAGAAGGTTATTTTTTCAAACATTTTTCTACTTTCATCGAAACACAGAACAAATGAAATTACACAGGATGAAAACTATCTACTTTTCTCTCATTAACACATATACGCATACAGCTACGTGCCAAGCTCTCTCGTTCAGTGAGCGAACACATAGACAACAGACCTGGATCTCAGAGCAGCTGAACAAACTCGATAAAATAAAAACATCAAAGGGAATCTGATATACGTAAATCCTTGGGCATTTTGACACATATCAGATCTGTACATTTTCTCGGGCCTAAAAGTAGATTCTTTGGCTATCAGGCTTTGGCAACATTTAAGCATTGCTTCGGATACAGCCATTGTAATGGTCCTGGATGGCCCCTCGCTAGGACAAGCTGCCAACGAATCTTCTTTGTTTCTGCCTCTGTAAAATTTCCTTGACTAATTATGCCTATTTACATCATCCCATAAATATACAATCTTGTAAAAATGAATAAATACCTGTACAGTTTTTTTTTTTACAAAGTCACACAGAAACTGAGAATTTTAACTCCAGTGAACAAAAAGCATAATAAATGGGACATTATCGTGACCATTGTCAAGACAGCACAACATTTTCAAGATGAGTTGTTACTTATATATAACTGAGGAACAAAGGATTGTGGTTATTTACAATTAAAGACAAGCTCATTAACCAAAGAAGGAGATATAATACAAAATGTCACTACCTCATAAATGTTTTTTTCTTCACATCAGTACAAAGGTAAAAATTTAGGATACATTTACTCATAAAATGAAAGTAATCAGGATTCTGGTATAACAGACTTTGGTAGTAGTTTTTATTTATGTCTTTTGGTGTGATTTTTCAACATGAATCCAATACATCGGCATCGGAGAAGGTTGACTCAGTGGTCTCTGCCTGACGTCTGCCAACTTTGACACAACCTTATTTTCTAACATTTTGTTAACTCTCCCACAGAGACGATGTTCGATTTTCTGGATTTGTTTTTTGTTTTGTTTTGGTTTTCATAAATACCTGGCGGCAGCCATTACACTGACAAAATATTTGTATGTATCGTCGTCTTTGTCATTCCATTTGTCAAAAGGAAAAATACAAATCGGGAGATCGTCCAGTGATGACTCTGGGGAATTTTGCAGTCAGTCCTCACCTAGCTGAAGTCGTTACTGTGTAGCGCACTTTTGACGTTAGCTTTCTCTAGGAGTGATCTTCCACCGAGTCGGCCAGCGTGTCCATAGGGGCGGCCGGTCCCAGTTCTGGTTGTTTCAAGCGCTTTATTGTGTTTTTCAATGCCTGCCTCTTGTTGCAAAACCAGACGCGGACCACTTCCCGGTCATAGTTCAGCTTCTCTGCAATCTCAGTCATTTCCTGTCCAGACGGGTGTGTGTTCTTCTCAAAGTGGCTATTGAGGATCTCGAGAGCCTGCGGCGTAAAAGAGGTCCTCCTCTTGCGCTTCTTGGACGGCTCGCTGCCGATAAACTCAGTCAGGTTCTGCATGCCGGAACGATGGCGGGCCTCAGCCTCGGCCATCCAGCGCTCCAGAACAGGCTTAATCTTCTGCGCGCTTTTTGGGGTGATGTCCAACTTCTCAAACCTGGCAGGATATAAAAGGCCAGGGTTCAGTTTGGCTCTCAGACTGCTAGCTATAGTGTTCTCCTGGGCTTCCTGTGGTAGAAAAAAGTGGCTTCTCAGGATGGTGTGTCTGGGGAGAATTGAGAGAGAAGAATCTTACTCAGGTGCCCTTTGACAGGGCAAGGGATATGCTGCCAGTCTCTGAGGGACTCCTTAAGATGCTGCCGGTGGAACCAGAAGTCTCGTCACAAGCCATTTTTAGCGAAATTGCAAACTTCTGCCATTTTGTTTGATGGTACTGGGTAACAATTGCTTTTAAGCTATCAAAACCAGTTTCAGATGTCAGTGGTATGATTTTTTTTTCATCAAATGTTACTTCACCATAAAAGGAATGGCCTTTCTCATTAAGACGAGAGAAGGGGTCTTTTTAAAGAGCTGTATAAGTCACAGGCAGCTGATTTAATAAGGAAAGCCCTCTGTAGATTGGCATATATGCATGGAGCATTAAAAGAATCTTTCTCATCCTCTATTTGCTTAGAAAAATACACATTTAGAATATGCTCTGTTGATCTGAACATCTGAAAAACTTTTGAAACGTTCTGGGAAAACATCAAGACAGATTTTGCCGGTTCCATAAAATGTGGGAATAAGGAGGTGGCACTAACAGAAAAGAGGGACAATGCTTTTCAGCTAAGAAACCGTGTGGTTTAGAGAAGTAAAGCAGGCAGTAACAGGACAGGAATTATCTTTTAAAATCTTTCAGCCTAGTAGAGAGCAAGTTAAAATGTCCTTTGACAGACTTTGATCGATATTTTCTGCCTGATTGAGCAGATGTTTGAAATAACACATTTAAAGCTAGCACAATGGCCATACATATTCTAGCTATGAATAACTGTTTGGCAAATTTGTTCAAAGTAAAATTTGAGTTTCTTTTAATGCTCAGCATACTTCAAACGGACTAATAAAGACACACAAATTTCTGTCTCTGTCCACTATAAGGTTATGCAATTTTCCATCAACAATAAACATTGCAGCATTATTTCCAATACAGTTAGCTAAACAAGAATGTGTCAGACATTATCAATTCCAAACTCAAAATTAACAGGAAAATAAAGATCTATCGATAACAGTGGATGTAACAATAAACATTAAATCTATCTATCTATCTATCTATCTATCTATCTATCTATCTATCTATCTATCTATCTATCTATCTATCTATCTATAAATGGCAAATTTCCTCAAAATTAATGACATACATGCAAAACATTTACTGAGAGGGAAATCAACAGACATCAGAGGAGATTGCACTGATGGATCATTATATTCCTTATGCATTTTTCATGTAGCTGGTACATAAGTTTAAAAAGTACAAAAAAATGTTATTATGATGCATGGTGTGGCGACGATTAAATCGAACTTTTAACGTGTGGAGAAACACCACAGGGTCAGGTTATTTAAAGGAATAACATACGAGGAGTGGTGTTGTACTCCAATATATCACGGCTGTGATTGCCACGATATATTGGAGTACAATCGCACGAGTTGGAGTATGTTATTGCTTTTATACAACAGTTAATCGAGTAGCATTTATAAGGTCATAGTAATAAGATACAGCATATTTTGTTTGTTTATTTAAACATTTACGGGTCTCCACCAAAAGAAATGTACCATCAGCGAAAGTGGGACGGGCTATCGCGTCAAAACCTTCCGCCAGCCAGGAAAATTCTGTCTCTAACTGATATAGTTTCGTTTAATATCGCCGGTGCCAGCGGTGAAGCAACTATCCAGCTTATTAGCGGAATGACTTTGAATTGTAAATTTAAACCATGCCGTAGGTCTAATACATAAAATATTGTGGCGCTCGAGTGGCGAAGAGATCATAAGGTGGACAGCAAAGTTCAGTTATTAGCAGACTCTTTTACTGCTAAAGGACAGCGGTAAAACAACGAGAGAGAATAAGGAATAAAGTCACTTAAACAGGAAATAAAAGTGGATACAGACAGTACGTAAGAGGGGCCGTTAGGGACTTTATTCAGAATTACCATCCATATACATATGTGAAACCATGCATAAACATATATGAAACCAAAATCCTTCACATAGTTCACTGAAAATTACACACACTTATATGAAGAGCACTTACATACACTACTGAAAGACTCATATAATCGACTGAAACACTCTCATATAAACAACTGAAAATGTATTCATTCACAAACACTAGTGAAACCTTCCACACATACTACTGAAACGCTTTCACACAAACAACTGAAAAGCTCTCACAAACACTAGTTAAAACTTTTACACGCACTATTGAATAGCATTTACACACACTAGCAAAGATGACATTTTCGGTTGTGTATGTAAGCACCTTCTGCTAGTGTGTGTGAAAGCGTTTTGGCAGTATGTGTGGAAGGTTTCACTGGTTTTCGTGAGAGCTTTTCAGTTATGTATGTGAATGAATACATTTTCAGTTTATCTGAGAGTGTTTCAGTCGATTATATGAGAGTCTTTCAGTCGTGTATGTAAATGCCTTCACTTGTAAGTGTGTGCAATTTTCAGTATACTACAGTATGTGAAGGATTTTGGTTTCACATATGTATATGCATGGTAATTCTGAATAAAAAAGTCCCTAACGGCCCCTCATACATATGTACTGGTTTTTAGATACACCAGTATAGCGGAGTGATATACAGTAGCTGATGTGAAATGTCCGAGTGCGGTTATACTCCGATAACCATACTCACAGAACGCCTTCTATCCAATCAGATTTGTTGGTTGGAAATAACTGTTGTATAGTAAAGTATAATGTAAGATGTCAGAATTGGCTGTAATAAGGGGATGGTCACGTGTCAGAATGTGGTCATATGTAACAGGGAGGAATTCTTTTATTCTGTGGAGCACCAGTGCCAGGCCTGCACAATCAGTCCTGGTAGGACACCCATGGATGTAACCACACAGGCAGCTAAGGAGGCCCTCAAGAGCTGAGAAGAGGGCCTCTCTGAAACACGGAAGCCACTTTTACGAGGGAGGCTGCTTATTAAACTGAAACATGGGGCAGGGCTGGAGCAAAGCCTGCATCGCTGTCCATTGTCTTTTACGACTGTCGGTGCGTGTTTCTGGTGGTCTAGCTGGTGGCTCCATGCAACAGAGTTATTTATAGCTGCCGTCCCTTAAACGGCGGGAGGAGTACGCCACCGTTCCGCTGGGAATACATTAACAAATATAAGGAGCGCCGGGGAAGACAGGACATTTCATGGTTCAGCAAGAACCAGATCTACTTAAATGAAACAAGAGGTGCATTCCTGACTCGTCAGCGGCAGGGAGGTGCCGCAAGTCGCTGCCCAGGAGAATTCCATCCCTCCCCCCTTAAACCCCTTTATGCTTTTAGAAGGGCTCTTGGCAGCTCATGCATAAGATTCGCTAAGTGTGAGCCGCATCGGCGGAGTTTAGCTAACACTACTTAGCCATTTAAACTCCGCTAGCGCAGAGTAGCCTGTCATCTTTAACCTGAAGAGGCTTTACAATCTAATTGTAACAAACGTGATTAAATAAGCACATTACACAGACATGCAGTGTTTTTTAAGAGGTGCACGGCTGTTTGTTAGAAAATGCTTTGTTAAATCCACAAAATTAGCAGCTTGAGCACTCAAACACATCCTCGAGTGCTGGTTTGTGTTATAAAATCTCTCGTTGATAAACAGCTAGCACATGAATGGATGAATTGTATTATAACTACAGTAGGGTCTGATCTGCATCTGTTACTTGCTGTTTCATTGAGCATTAGAACTTGAACCAGAATAAAAATGATACATCAGTGCAACAGTTATGTGCAGAATAGTATTTCTGAACATACAAGCTGTTAATCATGGAAATCGCTCTGGAGGTGAAAATGTGCTAGCTAACTGTACCTACGGTAATAAAATGGATCCTACCCTGTACTAACTAACTGTACTTCATAAAGTTGGTCCTACTTGGCACTAGTTAACTGTACCTAATAAAGGGGTCCCACCTGGTACTAGCTAGCTGTACCTCATAAAGTGGGCTTTACCAGGTACTAGCTAGCTGTACCTAATAAAGTGGCCACTGACATTTTGTTTCGTATTATCTAATAAATCTTTAAATATAAATGGATGATATGAAAATTCATGACAACCTGAACTCATACCATTTGTCCTGAGGAATAGATTAGACTAAAGACTGTAAAATCTGGCTTAGCATTTATACACTGCATTCGGCTAAACAATTTAATAATTTTATAAAGAAAAATATATAGATATGTTGTAAATATTTTAATTACCCACTTTATTTAATTAATATTTCAGGAATTATATCATGATTGCATGAACAGGACTTGTTTCACCAAGAAGAATCCTTTCAGACTCAATTTTTATATGCCAGTTCAAACTGATTTAAAGACAATTTTAAAAGTTCCTGACAGTACTTCGGCACAAATACTCAGTTGATCAAGTCTTGTAAAATCAAGAGCTGTGGAATGCTGGAAAATGAGAGTGAAAGACGTCAGTGTACTGTATGGGAAATTAGAATATAAGAGAAGGATGCGAACAGCAGAAGGCTGATATTAAAGGAATTTCAAGGCTTTAATGTAGCCTGTGTAGTTTGTGTAAGTCTCATAATTACATTGATAATATATAATAGACTGATAGATGGAATTGTTAATGGTAGTTTACACATACAGCAGTATTCATGCACGCTGTTTTATTTCTCTTTGTTCTGCGAAAGATATGCTCATATACTGTGACATCCATCTATCTATCCATCTTCCAACCGCTCATCCAGTGCAGGTTCACGGGGGCCCTGGAGCCCAGACAGCCTCCGCCACAAGGTAGCGGAACACCGTGTTTTCGGAAGGCAGTCCATCTCAGGGTGAGCACTTTGGGCAATTTAACGATGCCAATTCACCGAACGGAATGTCTTTGGATGGCAGGAGGAAACCCACATGACAGAGGGAGAGCAATCCGGCTGCACACATAGGAGTTCATGTCAGACCCCCAACTCTGGAGGTGTGAGGCAAAAGTGATACCCACAATGCCACTGTGCCACTCGGCTTTGCAATTAAATTAACTAACAAAATAAAATTAAGCACTTAGAACACGGCATTTGTTATCTATATTAACATAAAATGTTTTAATAATTTCAAAACTACATATAATGATTTAAATAGAAATTTAATAAAGTATAAATAGTTTACATCTGTATGATATAAATGTGTATTTATATGTCATTAAATATATTGCTCAATGAATATATACTGTATCTTATTTGAATCTTTATTAAAATATGCTTAATTTCTATATTCTCTCTAATTTTATATAATTGTTGCAAATGTTTATATTTTTAAATATATATTTATATCTTTTTATACATCAGACTGTCAAGGTTTTTTTTATACCTATACAGTTTGTATATCTGTATATGTTTATAATGCAAGCTTAAAAGAAGAAAAGTGGATGGCTTGCAATGACTCTTCCTTACCTGCAGATGGCAGACTGGCTGTAGGCTGGACCCTCAGTGGCGCTAAGCGCCTGGCCCACCTGAGTTTGCGTCAGGCCCAGGGACAGCCGGCGGATCTTGAACGCTTTGGCAAATTCACGGATCTCCTCCAGATTGACCCCATCCACCTCGCTGGGGGCTGTCTGCGGGTCTGAGGAAGAACACAGACCACAAAATCAGTGCTGAACCATCCAGCATAAGAACAGTATTACATTGTTAGCAGTGACGTTTAACCAGTTACATACAGCACTATGCATTACATTACATAATGTATCATGTATTAAGTATCAACAGTATATGTCTAAATAATTAAGTTAATTTAAGAGTAAGACTTTGGTATCAAGCTGAATTAAGGCACCAGGATGATGTATACAATCCATTTTACAGGTTTTTAAAAGCCCATGAACCTCTGTTTTTCCTAAAGAGAGTATGTACCAATGTGGTAATTCTGCCGTACGTTACTGTCGAGTTATGGCGGATTTGGTGAAGTATCCTGATTTTCACCAGATCTGTGATCTAAAGCACATTGTGGTGCTGTTTCGAATTTAAGACGGCCAAGACACAACACATTCAACAAATGACTTCAGTGATATGTAAAAAATGTGATTCAAATTCATCTAAATTATTTCCATAATTTTCACGCAAAATATATTTATAATGTACTTCATATACCTGAATAATGGGAATCAATCGGTCTCTGCCATCTTTAAATTCTATATACAGCAATGGACAGAATGAAAAGGGTCCCCAGTCACATCAAGGAGAGTTCTGTCTGTTCAGGAGAATGCTTACATCTCGCCCATTCTCCTTGACTGAGCCCACAAGAAGCAATTCTGAATTATTTCATATGTCATCTACTGATTTCCGGGCTTCCACATCCAATTCTATTCTCCAGACAAGCTGCAAGAATCTGTCTGTGCCCCCCTCCGCTCCGAGCATAACTATCAATTCTGACGTTACAGTGGTATCGCAAATTAAGAGCAGTTTTGCATTAGAAATATATCAGTGCTAAGTGTCCAGAGTAACTCACAAGAAAGTTTATTGTGTAAATTATGCATGGGGCTGTATTATTAATGCAGAGATTCCCCATGGGTGTGTAAAGTAAAATCAATAGTCAATCGGCGTCAAGCCACCATTCATTACCGGCTTGCATCTCTTGTCTGCAGCGCTGGGAACTGTCCTGTCACGGTATGATATTTTCCTTTTATTCTGTGCCTGAGAGGCTATCGGAGTCGTAGCCGGAGAGGCCGGCTTGCACCTCAGAAAACCGGTTAGTGCTTGTAGTAGCGTTTTAACAAAGGCACCAGGCACATGGAAGGAACTGCTGGCTGCAGACATAATGCATTTGTGAGCCTCGGATTTGTTGTGTCGAGAGGATTGTGGGTATCGGGTGCCCACAAAATGACTGGTGGCCTCCAGCTACCATCAGAGGCTTTGCCAATATCTCAGACTGTGGATCTTTGTTTTCTCCAAAATTCAAGGAGAGACATGTCTATAGACCAGGCAGCAGCGCAGTAGGGCTATGAACAGCCTGGCTGATTTAGAGGATCCAGAACTTTACAAGGACCTTAAATATGTGAAATTTTAATATGAAAATTCTGTTGTGTGTCGGGCCCAAGATGCCATTTTGTCGGGGGTGGGGGAGGGGGGGGTCTCTTTCTAGCTCCATCCCTGACAGCAGATGGAAGAAAATTATGTTTATACTGAAGCTATTTTTCTAAAAGTGTAAGTTTGCTCGGAAAAAAATACAGTTTTGCATGAATTATTATGGTAACACATTACTTGAGGGGACTGAAATAACTCAGTAACTCATTTACTACTCAAGGATAAATCAGACAGAATAAATACAGTTACTAGATTAAATACAGTTACTAGATTAAGTACATGTACCATTATGATTGATTAATGAACATGTGATCAATATGTAACTAACACTTAGTTTCTAGTTAATTGATGCATTAAGTAAGAATGTACTACTACATTATTTGTGTCCCCTCAAGTAGTGTTACTGCTAGAATATATGCAAGTGAACAAAATACATAATATTTCTTTGTTACTGATATCTTGTTCAATGGCTGGATGAACACTTCTGAATAATGGTGAAACCTCTCCTCGGAGGCACCTCAGCCATTCAACGTATTTGTTAAATTTTAGCACCAGCTCACTTTAATTAATTTCAACCGTTAATAATCTAAATGAAGTATTGATTAGCAAAACAAGGTGTGCTGGTGATCACGTTCAAGAAACATATGAATGTCGTAGATGGTAACCGGAGTTACTGGAGTGACCTGAGGAGAGGTTTTGAAATAGCTAACATGCACACACACACAATATGTTTTATTACATTTTTGTCGTATAATGTATGCATTTCGTAGAAAATTACCATCTGGAGCCTCCATATCATGCACTAGATTAAGCACTAATATCATATATTTCAAACCACGTTATCCTGTGTTTTATTCTCTGCATGAGGTCGTTTTTCATTCTAGAGTTTATCTGTAATCTTTAGCATGTAGCATAGCGATTAAGGTAATAGATTTGTGAGGGAAATTCTGCTGGTTCGTGTCCCAGGAGAGGTACCCTCTGTGGATGCTTCGCGAGGAGCTTAGCAGAAACCACGAATTGTTTTAATGTTCTCTGCCCAGATCCACCCACTGAGTAAACAGCTCGGTAAAATGAGTGAAAAAATATATGATTTATCAGTTATTGGAGTCTTTGTTCAATTTGAATGAGTTTAGATGCGCAGAACCAGCAATTGACAGAATTTTCTTTTTTTGCAGGAGAACAAACGTCATAAATTTATCCTACAATCACAGCAAGAAAGTAATTTTTTGTATTATTTATTTATTTGTGTTTTAGAACACTATTAGATTATATAAGCTATATAAATCATTCAAGCATTAAAAAATCATGATTAAACATCCATCCTGCCATCTGTGTCCAGTAAACACTTATGCAGTCAGGGTGTCGGTCGACCATAGGCTGTTCCGGGAAGCCTGGTGCGTGAGATGATACAATCCCTGGACGGGATGCCACGTGTTCACACACACACACACGCACACACACACACACACACACACACACACACACACACACACGGCAAGTGTAAAAATATCACTGTCACAACAAGCGATGATGAAGTCACTGGGACAGCTGCCATTGTATGGAAGCTGTTGAAGATGGGGGTCCTGTTTGACAAGTTGGGTTCAGAGGTTGTACCAGGGATTAGAAGGTTGCTGGTTCAAATCTCAAGGTTCTCAACCAACCCCCCGCCCCCACAAAAAACATACATCACTTTGGTTGAAAGCATCTACTAAATAAATAATCATGTTAAACAGACTCATTCTGACACAGAGCTGCATCATGAAGATAACCTGAACCATGCAGTTTGGTGAACTGGCATCTCCAAATTGCCTATAGTGGTAAGATGTGCTTTGTGAGGGCTGGCATCCCATCCAGGGTGTACCCCAGCCCTGGGCTACCTCGGATAGACTCCATGACCACTCTGATTCTGTTTATTAAGAAAGGTGGATAAAATAGTCTATTCAAATAATAATTATTGAGATAAGCAAAATATGTAACCCGGCAAACCAAATAAGTTCAAAAAGCTTGACTTCTGCGCCTTTTTCAGGCCAAATTTCTTAGAGTGGAAAAAAAATAGAGAAAATGGCACAGGCAACCATTGCAGATACTCACTGCTAACTAGCTGACCCACGCTTAGGGCGGAGGATGACGAAGAGCTGGAGGAAGAGGACGACACCTGCCGCAGGGGACTCTGGGACAGAGGGGCCTGGCCGTGTGGCAGATGGAGCAGGCCGCTCTGCGAGGACGTCGGGCCGGGCTGTCCTTGCTGTGCCTGTGGCAGCTGTCGATCAGAGGAGAAGGACCCCAAGTCTCACCATTATGGATGAATATAGGCATAATCATCAGTACATCAGCCATAGGGATGTACCAAAACCTGAAACATTGAATTAGCCTTACACCTCCAGGGGGCGCTGTGTGGCTCAGTGGGTTAGAACACTGTGCTTATAATCAGAAGGTCACTGATCCAAGGTTGAGAGAGTGATTTCAATGTTAGGTCCTTCGGCCCTTAGCCTCCATTTGTTCCAGGAACTGTCTGACTCTGCCTTGTTCTCTGTACATCCAGGGATAGGCTCTATCCTCACCACAAACCTGTTCTGGACTGACAGTTATGAGTGTAACCCCACCGGACAGACCGAGGAGTCATAGATCTAGAGCACTGTGATAGAGACAGTTCTATCTGTGAGCTGGGCATCATTGTAACAAACGATACATGAGCCACAGTGAGATACTGAGATCACATGGCAGAACAGCCACTGTAAAAGCAATAGTTGTGGTGGCTAATTTTTCTGAGTAGTGTTACGGGCAGACTTTGTGGAAGATCATGTACGTGCGTCCTGTAACATGCCCAAATAGAGAGAGAGGAGTAGGTGATGTAGCAACAATCAAGGAAAGAGTGACGTATACACATTTATTCAGTGATAGTAGGAGGCCATATTCAGTTTTTACTTAAAGTCAGTTATTGAGCCTCATTTTCTTTGTTCTTCCACACAAACAGGTTTAGCTTTTAATGCCCGAGAAAACATCTCACGCTACAAACAGTGGGAGCCAATACACACTTGAAAAGCTGATGTTTCGCTCACTTGAACTCGGCTTGTAAGGCAAGAGCGATGCAAAGGCTCAGTTTTACCCAACATTCTTATGAATTCACGGTTTGCTTTAGTGTCGCTTCCTTTTTCCTTACATTATTCAGAAAAGAAAGCGTGACCTCAGTCAGGTTAGATAAAGCTGTCCTTGTGGGTGGCTTCATGTTTTCACCGATTCTTTACAAGCTTTAAAGTCTTACTGTTGATAAGTCCCCTGCTAAGCAACAGTATTCTGAGAAATATTAAGCAAATATGAGTAGCTGTAGAAAAAGAAGCAAAGAAACTCATTATGTACTAGAGTTTGATAAGTCAGTGCCTATGATCAGAAGATCACTGGCTTGAGCCGTGGCCTTGACAGAACAGTCAGATATCCGTGGGGCTTCTGAGCAAAGGCCTTTAACCCTCAGCTCCAGGGCTGCTGCACATTGGTTGATCCTGTGCTGTGACCCTCAAACTATAGAGAGCAAGATGGGACAAAGAGAAGAATTCCAATATACCTGTACTTGTACAAATAGTGAATAAAAGATTTGTGATTCACGTGAGTTACTTCTTGTTACTCGAGTTTCCTCCTGTAGACCAAAAGCATGATGTGCAATTTGGAACCTGTAGATTGCCAACAGTGTGTCATCATGTGTATCAAATGCTTGAAGTGGGCCGGTTCTCCCCAGTATGTAATACCAGCACCTCTTTGTTTTTCTCTTCAGAATACCAGCACCTCTCATAACCACTGAATAACAAGGGGAGTCCTGACACCTAGCACTACATAACTAAGGGAGTACTGGCACATGGTACTGAACAACAAGGGAAGTACTGATACATGACACAAAATGTCAAGGCGAGTACTAGCATTTGGTACTGTAAACCAACGGGAGTACTTGCACCTGACACTAAATAACAAGGGGAGTACTGGCACTTGATGCTGAATAACAAGGGTGGTACTGAGACCTGGTACTAAATAACAATTGGAGTACCGGCACATGGTACTGAATAACAAGGGGGGTACTCAGACCTGGTGCTGACTAACAAAGGGAGTACCAACACCTTGGTACGGAATAACAAGGGAAGTACCAACACCTGGTGCTGAATATCAAAGGGGAGTACCGGAACCTGGTACTGAATAACATGGGGAGTACATGCACCTGATACTGAATAACAAGGGGAGTATTGACACCTGGTACTGAATAACAAGGGGAGTAGTGACAGCTCATTCTGAATATCAAGCGGACTACTGACATCTGGTACTGAATAACAAGGGGAGTACAGAGACCTGGTGCCGAATAACAAGGGGAGAACTGGCATGTGGTACTGAATAACCAGGGGAGTACTGGCACCTGGTACTGAATAACAAGGGGAGTATTGACACCTGGTACTGAATAACAAGGGGAATATTGATACCTGGTACTGAATAACAAGGGGAGTACAGAGACCTGGTGCCGAATAACAAGGGGAGAACTGGCATGTGGTACTGAATAACAAGGGGAGTACTGGCACCTGGTACTGAATAACAAGGGGAGTATTGACACCTGGTACTGAATAACAAGGGGAATATTGATACCTGGTACTGAATAACAAGGGGAGTAGTGACACCTGATGCTGAATATCAAGCAGAGTACTAACATCTGGTACTGAATAACAAAGGAAATACCGTCACCTGGTGCTGAATAACGGGGGGAGTACTGGCACCTGGTACTGAATAACAAGGGGGGGGTGCCGACACCCGGTACTGAATAACAAGGGGAGTACTGGCATCCGGTACTGAATAACATGGGGAGTACTGACACCAAGTGCTGAATAACAAGGGGAGTGCTGGCACCTGGTACTGAATAACAAAGGGAGTAGTGACAGCTCATTCTGAATATCAAGCGGACTACTGACATCTGGTACTGAATAACAAGGGGAGTACTGACACCCTGTGCTGAACAACAATGGGGAGTACCGGGACCTGGTACTGAATAACAAGGGGAGTACCAACACCTGGTTCTGAATAACAAGTGGAGTACCTGCACCTGATTTCTCCATTTCAAACGTTTTGTGTGCGTGTGTGTGTGTGTGTGTGTGTGCGCGAGCGAGCGAGTGAGCAGGTATACCTTACCTTATGGGGACACAATGTCCGCACAATGTGTTGAATACCTGTTTTTTTCCCTTATGGGGAGCAAAAACTCTTGTATTTTGCTTGGTCATTTATGGTTATGGTTAGGGCTGGGTAGGGGTTAAAGTTATAGTTAGCGTTAGCATTTTTCCCATAGAAATGAATAAGCAGTCCCATAAAGATATGTTTACCCGACATGTGTGTGTTCGAGTGTGTGCGTGTGGTTGTGTGTGTGTATGTGTGTGTGTGTGTGATGTATATATTATATTGTATCTTCATAATATTATAATAAGCTGCTGTTTTGATGTTGTGGGAACCATTTCTTCGGACCCCACGAGGGGAAACTCAATTTTATAAAAATCAGTAACTGCAATCAAAAACCGGCGAAAGTCTTTTGTATGGTTAGTATTGGTTAAGGTTAGGGCTGTGTATAAGTTACTAATCATTTTTGGGATTAAGGTTTTTCCCATAGAGACAAAAGTAGAGTCCCCAGAAAGATATGAATACAAATGTGTGTGTGTGTGTGTGTGTGTGTGTGTGATGTATATATTATATTGTATCTTCATAATATTATAATAACCTGCTGTTTTGATTTTGTGGGAACCATTTCTTCGGACCCCACAAGAGGAAACTCAATTTTATAAAAATCAGTAACTGCAATCAAAAACCTAAAAATGGCAAAAGTCTTTTGTTTGGTTAATATTGGTTAAGGTTAGGGCTGTGTATAAGTTACTTTCCATTGTTGGGATTAAGGTTTTTCCCATAGAAACAAAAGTAGAGTCCCCAGAAAGATATGAATACAAATGTGTGTGTGTGTGTGTGTGTGTGTGTGTGTGTCCTTTAATTCACTGACAGCCTATCCACGGTGTCCCCTGTTCTGTGCCCTGTGCTTCCTGGGATATGTTCCAAGCTCATTATGACCCTGTATTGGATGAAGGTTTCGTGTATGGATGGATGGATCAATGGATGAAGGGATGAATGGATGGTTAGCAGTGTTTGGCCAGAGAATGGTGAATAACATGAGGATGTCAATGGTCATTGTTATCGTTATCTGTGTAGGTTATGCAGGGAGAGGTCACCATGACCAAATGACATCACTCAGGAAGCTGAGGACAGGAAGGTGAGGGTAGGTTTGCTGCTTCACACCTTCAGCACTGGGGCTTAGACAACTAATTTCGGCTAATTTTATATGAGAACTGACACTGAGCGAAGGCGTTTGATAACAATTAGCAAATAACACCTCAGAATTTGTACATGACCTCCAAGCTGCTATAGTTGTAATCCTTTCTTTGCTAATTATTGTATTTGTATTATATTTGTATTTGCATTGTTATTTGGTAATTATTGTATTGTTACATATGTTGCTTGGACAACCCTTAAGCTAGACTGCGAAAATACTTCACAACAATGCTGATAATGAAACCCATTCAAATTCTCAAACAATTGTTCTTTCATGTAACTGCTCCTAACTTGTCTAAAAACAGTGAACTCTCTGAGTTTCTGAACTCCAGTGGTATAATATGGGTCCGTGCGCATTTAGGAGTCAATTTTATGCTTGTGAAACTTGTGTTTTTTCCATAAACTACAGAAACAACTTGTTTCTTTTCTTCTTTTTTCTATACTATGTGGGGCACTCTTATCTCACTGTTATAATCCTTGGGTACTTTGGACTCACTAATGCGGCACCTCACTAATGTACCTCCAAAGGGATTCTGGGTAATGCCATGTAAGAAAGATGGCAGCTTGTTATGTGGCGGAAACGAGACAAGCTGCCATCCATCACGGAGATTTTCTCTCCTCTCTTTGTTAGCGTCACAATAACTGGTCTGCCATTGTTTCCACCAGAGTAATTTACTGGATGTTAGTGGCACACATTGTTATACTCGGAGAATTATCAATTCAGGCGCTCTGGGGAAGTCACAGAGACGGTACATTTCATAACACAATGTTCGTTCGCTTGTTTATCGTACTTTGACTGCGAAATCATACATTTTTATGTTTTATGTGCAACTACATTTCACCAGCCAGATCAAAACCAGTTCTGACTTTTTAAACGAAGGCTGAGCTTTTCTAAAAGTAGGCTGGCCTTTTTTCCCCCTCAACTCCATTAATTATTTCTCCTTCAGCAGGTGTTTGTTTGTGTGCTGGGGGGGGGGGGGAGGGGGGGCACGGTGCTGCTGCTTATGCTGTCAAAGCTCCTGACAGCTTGTACAAATCATCGGGCGTCGGAAGGAACATCCCTGACTCTCCTGAACGGGGAGCATAAATTATACAAATGACTCCGTCAAAAACGACTCACACAACTGTGCTCTAATCATGACTCGTGTGCTTCCGTTACAGTCAATAAGGGTGGCAAAATCACATTTTTAACTCATATTTAATTTGACATGGACTCATAGATGAACAGGAGCACCAGTGATAAAACGTATAAATTATGGGGGGAGGGGGATGTAATTAGGGCTGGGCAATTAATTGAAGTTTCATTTCAATTACAATTTTGACTTCCAGTGATTATCTAAACAAAATAACTGAGATAAGATGATTATCATGCTGCATTTCGTTTCTTAATGATGATCCCTTTTTGTCCTGTTTTATAAACCCAGCGCACACCCTTCTATCCCCTCTCTCTTTCTCAACTGAATTTTATTTAGAGTTCAAGGAAATCCACTGTTAAAAACACACATTTTTAAAAAAGTTTAATAAATGCATGTCATTTCCCAAGTAAATGAGTAATCGTGCAAAATAATTGCAATCTCAGTACTGACCAAAAAATTTGTGAATATGACTTTTTGTGATAATCGAGCAGCTCTAGTTGTGACCCCCCCTAATAATCAAAACCAGCCAACACAACCCTCTGGACCCCCTTAAATGACTGGAGACCTTAACCCCCCTTAATGCTCAATCCAAAGGTATGTCCTTGCCAGTGACGCTGTACTCCAATCCTGTAGAGTTTCTTGGCTTTCCTGTAATGTACCCTCAAAAGAAATATGAAAATGAATAAGGAAATCAGTAAATACTTTTTGAATGTATTAACAATGTTATAATTCTAGGTCGTATCTTTTGGCTTTTTTGAAACTCAAGCCAGCTTCCTCCACCGTGGTCTAGAGCTCAAAGCGCGAGGTCATCACACAAACCTCAGCTGTCACCAGGCCGTGTTCCCATAACCGGGATACTCTCCTTCCTCTTCCTCTGCCTCCCCACCTCGCCAGCAGTACTGTCCCTCCTTTACCGTATTTTACCGTCGCGTCACTCTGCAGTCGCACCACTCCGCCTTCATGCTCCAGAGACCCTATATTTATTTCTTTTCTTTTCTCCCTTTTTATGTTAAATCACATGATTAAGGAGGGAAGAGCAAGGGATGAGATGGAGGGAGCGGTAGGGGGGTTAAGCGCAGGAATGAAAGGCGGCGTTTGGCGTTCGGCACTGCGGGGGCCCGTGGATCTGTACCGGGGCAAGATCCTGACAGGAGCCCACTGACAGGTTGCTTATTACTATTCGTACCAAGGAAACAAAGTGGGGGGGTTGGCTTGCCAAAAAAGAAAAAAAGCACCTCATCAGGGGTTTTTGACAGATCCAGGGCCGTGTAATCTGCCGGTCTTCTCCCTGTTTTCCTGTCATCCTAAAACACCTGCATCAGGGCTTCATATAGAAACAGATTTATTAAAAAAAATCTTGTCCGGAGAAGAAGATCCTCGGGTCGTGTGCGGAATCGGGCTCGTCGATATGTGTCAGGAGCTCAAAGGCCATTAATAAAATATGGATCTGAGCAGTGTTGTGGGAGGCGGAGAGTCAAACCAGCTATTCTGAACTGTTAAGGCATTTCTGTGTTTCATTTAGACCTGCTACCGGCTCCTGATTATCAAGCAAATCATTTTTTTCCAGATTTATAATTGTGAACAAATAATGTTATGGCTGATTGTTTATATTTCTATAAGTTAATGTGTACAGGATGGTGTATGGTCAGAGTACGCCGGTATTTGCTTACTGGCTGTCCAGGCTTGATTGGTGACAGCGTGATTCCCTGGGTATTGATGACTGGCAGGATCTGGTTGCCAATAACTGTGGCGATGATCTGGCCCTGGGCGTTGGTCAAGAGTTGCGGCGTGATTGGCTGGACCTGAAGCCCTGGAGCTCCGCCCCCTGACTGGCTGGAGGGCCCAGCGGAGTTTGGCATCAGCGGGATCGTTCCGATGATCTGTCTCGCAGAGAAAGGGGAGAGGTGCTCAGGTTAGGAAAGACACATTTGAGAACGAGGCTGGTTTATGAGCCTCACTGTATCAAGTGGTAGAGAGCAAGGCCAGGGCAGTGTAGAGAGTCACCCACAGAGAAGCAGCAGGCCCGATCCGTGCTGGGGGGATCGGTTATCTGGGAGACCCACCCACTGACCCACATTGTGCTACCGCAGCACTGGAGGACATCAGCTCCATCACCTGCCTGCGTGCTGGTGCAGACCAGTGACCAGATTACACATGGCCAAGCCAATGGAGGTAATATGGCCAACGGAGGTTCCCTCCCCCACTATCTCCATCATTATTAATTCAGGAATCACCCCACCCTGCCCACTGCCTCCCCATCCCTCTCGTCTCCTCCGCCATAATGTGGAAGCGGAGATCAAAGGCGATGGCTGAATGTCACCAGTGCATTGGCTCTCAGGGCTGCTCATGGCAGGTGCGGCCCGAGCGGAGAACCTCAGCCTCTCGACGGCGATGGTGGCAGCGCTTAATGCCATTTGCAGTCACTGCCTTTGATTCGGACCTCTTACGACTCCCTGTTCATTACCCGAACGGGCTGTACCATAATAGCCTGAAAGCATGAGCCCGGTAGTCACACGACCAAGCCATGCATCAGTATTAAGTTTCACACTGAGGTGCCGTGTCACTTTCCCCAAAGTAAGGACACTCCAGGAGCAAAATCTGCTTTTGTATATATTTTTTTTGCATCTGTCTAAATATGTTAATGATCACAAAAATTCCCAATTATATATTGATTCAGCGTACAACAGAATGTTACAGTAGATGCTGTTGCACAGTGGCTCTGCTAGGTGGCACTGAATTCATGCTAAAATTTTTTAATTAGCAGGTTGTTGAAGTGCTGTGTTTCTGCAGAAAACATTATCGCTTTGGTATTAGTGATCAGCTCATACAATAAAAATAAAAGATAAGTTAAACTAAAATGTTACAAAAGACGTTCCTTTTCAAAAATGATCAATGTTCTCGTTTAGATAAATGTTCTCATTTGGAAAACAAATGTGTTGTCAGAGAAATCATATTACTTTGGTATTTGCTTTGGTTCCAATACAATTTTGAAACAATCAGAATTTCTTTCAGCCTCAAAATTCATTTATGCCTTAATGGCAGGCAGGGAAAAAAGGAGGAATCTGATCAATATCAAAACAAAATTGACAAAAATGTAAATAGCAAACATAACTTTAAAAAAATTTATAAAACAAAACACTTGCACACGTAGCCCAACCTGCAAGACATCAAGCGTCTGCACGGATGCCTTATAGTTTTGTGTGGCTGTCGCCTGTTCTGTGGCCTACAGGTGGCGCCCTGCTCTGTTACAGTACAGCCAGCTGCGGCATGGCTGGTGTGGGGTAGTTTTCACTCAGGCATCTGCAGATGCCTGCTGCTTCTGTCTCGGCTAATTTGAGCCCTTTCTCCAGGGCTGGGGGCCTTCCTGCCTGCCCGCCTCTTGCTCTTTGACATAACGAAGGGAGATGAGTGTAAAAGAGGAAGCCGGTGGTTTGTAATTCACACACAGTGCGGCTCATTTGCTTACGCAGCCTCGCATTAAGCGGTAGACAGAGTCTCTCTCTCTCTCTCTGTCACGTTTTCACAAGGAAATCCCTCCCCTTTCCATATTTTATTGCCCTCGCTGACTCTCGCAAGTCAGTGGCTGCTTTGCCTAACGGGTGAGCTGCTGCACTCAATTATTCAGCTTCTTAAGGCGAGGGGGCTGTGCTTTAACCTCGATAACAGGACGCGGCGCTAACGGCGACGCTCGCCGAGGACCCGGGGCTCCCTCTCTCCGTCTCAGCTTATCTGCCCCTGCTTTACAGCACTTGCCAATTAAGTAGTAACCGTCAAATATTTCTGAGTAAATTATTAGTGGTGGCAGAATGAAATGCGCAGAAAATCAAGCGAAATTTCATATCACGTAGCGACGCCGTCTTTAGTGACTGGGAGTCCTGTAAGCTGAAGTTTATGAAGCACCCCCACTCCCCCACCTCTGTCTACACCACTGTGGGGGTGGTATAAGCTTGCCCTTCCTCCTACAACATCCAATCCTACACTTTATCCTTATTTATTTTCATGTACTGTGGTCCATTTGGCATTATATATTGGGGTCAGTTTTCCCATTGCACATATTTATTGCTTATTTGTTACTCATTCTTATATCGCACTCTCTTGTCCTGCACTTGTCCAGTATTGCAGACCTAGGCTGGCCATCTGGCATACTGGACATACTTCCTTGTGGATTGTAGGTTATGTACAACACCCCCTTCCCCTCCCAACCACTTGTTAAAATATTCCATGGGGCCATGGGGAACCCCTAAATCCAGGGTTGATTTTTACTCCCAGTCCAGCCCTCTGCACTGCGGATTTTCACATACCCCAAAGCATCTGTCCCCAATCCAGCAAATGTGGCATAAGAATTTCACTGTGTTTCACATGTGACAATGACTTAAACCTTGATTCTGTGCTATGTTTGTCCTTATTGTCACCATCGTCTGCCTGCTCTTCGCTCCTTGTTTTTGTGTATTTTAGAACCACTCTGGACTGACTAGATCCGTCGTGTCCATGGATGTCCTGTCACATCCCTGACCTTGCAGAGTAACTCATTGTGATTATACTTGGTTTGTTTCCATAGGAATATCACTGCAATGCACTGACGTTTGCATAGTCGCCTGTGATTTTTGGAAGAGTGGTGCCATTAAAGATTATCTGATTATCTCAGAAAGAAATGAACCTCTATTTCAAGGATATATATATGGAGGTATTTGTGATCTAAAGAAGCACAAGCAGCTTCAATTGCTCTGTTGGGGTTTCAGAGAGGGGCTGTCTATTGGCCTACGGTGTCATCCAGTCAGAGCAGGAGGTAAAGTGATGAAGCCCGCAGCCTCCTCCTGGGGGAATCGCAGTGATTTGGCTAGAGATGCTGGGATTCCAGTGCACCACCAGAGCAGCAAAACAGAACCCAACCTGCACCTCCACCTTCCGTCCTGCTGAGACACGGACCGCTCAAAGGCCTGGAAATATATGAAGAGCTGATTTTTTTTTTATGTTACATACTTTTCTCCAGTCCCCTGATCATCTCTTCATATGGAAATGGAATTTCAGACATTGTGTTATTTTTGCGAAATTGCCTACTGAGTATTTAGCAATTGCTATCAAGCAGAGTTTTGCTTGCATTGTGATTTTGCTTGCAGAGGCATACATGTACAAATGTGGTCTAGCTAACTTTCTTTTAGTTACACTGTTGTTCTGTTATGATTTGTTGTTGTTGCCTAGTTTTTAGTGCTCCGGTAGATCCAAGGAAACCCTTATTTTTTTAACTTGGCACTCCCCAAACACTTCTGGAATACTTAATTCCCTATTAAACATTTAATCATAAAAAAACTGAAAGATCTCATTTTAGTACCCTTCACACAAGACTTTCTTTGAAAGTTATAAGGTTGTTATAAAAATTCAGAACTTACATCAGCAATGAAAAGATTAAAAGGATTCGGATGTCAATACAATGGCACGAGGAGGAATCATTTACAAAATAAACTACCGTAGAACACTGTTTTAAACTTTACATTTCTTTTCCATTAGAACTAACTGATCACATGAATTTTATACAAGTTGACAAGGAGCTTGATTTGATCTAGTTCTTTCCCAAAATCTGCTAAAAAATACATTCAACATAAAAAAGAATAATTGCATTGTATTTTCATGTTATAAATAAATTCCATATTCTGCATGTAAAGAATAACATAAGAGGGAGATTGATAGTGCTTTGAAAGGGCGCTGACACTTCACAACAACGGTAAACCTGGAAAATCATAGGGAGCAGAACTAAATTGCACTCCACTCGTGCTGGACAGTTTAATAATGGTCTTAAGGCTCAAGCATTTTACTTCAGCACCTCTTGCATTTAAATGTCCACCAGCCCTGTTTACCAGTAGGGCTCGGTGACAAGTCCTACAATCACCCACACATTGCTGGAGCCAAATCTTTTTTGGTCAGTTTGTTTGCCAGATAAGTTGAGCCACTAGCTGTTAGCCAGAGCTAGCTAATGCACAGTGGGGGCTGTTAATGACGTGTTTTTGTATTTTCAGCTGAGGTCCGCAGTTAAGCACCAGGCCTGCACTGCGTCTAAAAGTGACGTGACATATAAAGCAATGCAGCATTTCAAGGAAATATACCCCTTCCTGCCTTCTCTACCAAATTTTATTGTAAGGACCTGAATATGTCTTCACCGGTCATCCGGCCTGGTTTCAGTCGTTTATTTATTTACTGGCAGCGAGGTGGAAGTCATCTCTGAATGTGATGTGAGCTTTCAAGGCTCAACAGAGAATAATGGGCCACCATGATGAGGTATGGGGGGGTGGGGGGGGGGGGGTTTGGCTGCAGGCTTCGGCCGCTCCTGTGACCTGATTATGTCAGGTAGAGTCAACTGCTGAGCCTCTACAAAAGCAGCTAGCCCATCCCATAATGACCCCCCTTCTCCGGCTCGGGCCCCGGTGCTGCCGGCGTCTCCAGGAGCCTGGGGCCCCCGTCCAGCCTTGTTAGCAGCATTATGCACTTGCCGCATGATTACGCGGGTGCCAGTCTGCATGCACACGTGCACGAAATATCACAAAATCAACTGCATGCTAAGACACGCCATAGGTTCACAGCCCAACGGTTGCCAAACCCAGCATCTGAGATGAGACTTACATGCACACAGACACTCATGCACACAATCCAAAAAGGTTTTGACATGAATGGCAGCCAGGGCTGAATGTAAGGTGGTTGGGGGCCTCTAGGCTAAAGTTATTGTTGGGGCCCATACAGCTCGGGGCCCTGGGCTACACCTCAGCTTAGCCCAAGCATAAATCCGGTCCTGATGACCGTAGCAGAAGCTTTATTGCAGAAATATGAATAGTTTACTAATAATGGTAATCATTTCGCCCGTGTTCCTCTCCATCCCCCATTCTGCATATCTAAATCCTTTCATTTCTCATGCTTTCTCTCCCAAAATCTCCAAACGAAAATCAAACTTCATGTTCACAATCATTCACCCACATCCACCAGACCCACATCCACCAGACCCACATCCACTATATCCAAGCAAAATGTCCATTTTCCCAGTAGTGCAAAGACTAAACATATAACCCTTCTTGCCACCTGTCTCAAATCTGACTGTGAATACGTCTTCACCGGCCATCCGGCCTGGTTTCGGTCATTTATTTACTTACTGGCAGGGAGGTGGAAGTCATCTCTGAATGTGATGTGAGCTTTCAAGGCTCAACAGAGAATAATGGGCCACCATGATGAGGTATGGGGGGGTGTACGGAGAGGCTGGGTCCACAGGCAAACTAGGGGCAGCTGCTTAGGGTGTGTTCAGTATGACGGAGCCCGGACCAAGTCATGACAAAAAATATGCATATATTATACAGGCTTTCATTTTTAAATTGATGAATAAAAATAATTGCACAAAATTAGAAAATATAAAAAACAAAAGCAGTTAGTCATAGGCAGAATAGAGAGACAGCAGGCCCTGAATTAGCTGCACTTTGGAGGAAATGAAATGATGATCATTTTTATTGGTAGGGGGGGCTCTCAAATAAAGTTTTGCCTAGGGCCCATGAAATAGTAGGGCTGGCTCTGATGGGGGGAGTTTAATTATAATGGTAATCATTTTTGCTCTCTGCACCCATTCAGCATGTCTAAATTTACTCATTCCTGATGGTTTATGCTTCTGAAGTAAACCTCTCTCAAAAACCCCAAACCGAAATCAACCCTCACGCTCACTTTCATTCCCCCACATCCATCTGGAGCCAGACCTATGAATTAACCTTCCTATTCCACTGCTCTTCCCAGTGGTGTCCAGAGACCAGGGGGTCTGACATCTCCTGGGTCTAAAGTGTTTCCCCTGATGCACATTTGAGATACTTGAACTGCGTTAAGAGAAGGAACGCAGATGCTAGTAGTTAGCGGCGCCTCGATCTATGTCGCTTAACAGTAATTGGTCTGTGATTGCTCCTGAAGTTTTAATGGCAGTGGTCTATTAGAAGAGTTTAGGTAAACTGATTTTAAAAGCTCAAATGAAAAATGAGTTTGATTTTAAGAGCGGCTTTGAATAAATCATCTTTCAATATATAATACAACTAAAACACATATTGGCAGAAGATACAGGGTGACTTCATTCACTAATCACTTAGATTTTCAGGCTCTGATCATCCTGAATGACTTAGGCAACAATGGCACAGATTTCAGGCAAAGCCTCTGAGCCGGGGGTGTGGTTTGAGTTAAGGCTATGTCATTGTGGCGGGGGGGAGGCAGCCATCGGTCTTGGGAGGGAGAGTCAGGTGACTGTAATTGTTTGTATTGATTTTTCACCTGTCCCTTGTTCCCTGTACGCCTACATATTGGTATGACCTGCTTTTGATTTCAGTAACCTGGGCTGGAGGCTTATTTGCGCCTTCGCTCCCAGATCGCAGAGAACCATCCTTATATGTGCATTGTTTACATTTGCCTTCGCTCTGCTTGCGTTCTATCCTGCATTTTTTTCCTGTCTAACCAAACCCCCTCCTTGCTGCCGTCTTCCATCTCGAAAAGAGAACTTAAAGCAAAGCTTTAGCCCACTGTAAGATCACGTGTAACGTGATTCCCATAGCTATGGACCCCCCCCATATTTAATACATTGATATGCTGTTCAGAACAATCTTTCTTCATTATTTCAATCATAGATGTTAATACTCATAATTTACAACCTACCATGTGTACCACTGTATAGATACATTTCTTACAAATCTTTATATTGTTCAGTTGTTTGTTGCACTATTTTTGCACTTTCAGATTAGATTGTCCGTGTTGTACTGTGCAGTGACAATAAAGCTGAATATAATCTAATCCATTCTAAATTGAGTACCTAGTTCCTTGCCCAACATCTGGTGACCAGTCATCTCCTGGTTGCCAGGTCTTCATCAGAGCAGCGTACAGGCTTTGTCCCTGATCCCTGCTGATCCCTGACCAGTGGCAGAGCATCCTAACTCCCCAGACCCCACCCCACCACCCATGAAGCCATCCCCATATGTGAAATAATTGGCAAATGACACTGAACTAATTCTGTGCTTTATATTTTACCAGATAAATTTATTCAGACCAGATTATCATGTTTGGTTTGCAGTAAACATTGGTACACAATCCATGCCGTGAAGTCTTCTGAAGGAGTGATGGCTGGTCTACAGGGGAAGTGTGTGTGTGGGGGGGGGGCTGTCGATTCCCCATTAGAGACATGATAAGTGAGCAGGAGTGGGGTTCAGGTGGGATGCTGCAAGCACTCGACGCAGAAAGCCATTTACGCTCTTGGAATGAAAGCTCGGGCGGCTTTGAGCGGCCAACTAAAAACTTCCCTCCAAAATCTTCATTTATGTGCACACACAGACAAACCCATGTGCTCACAGAAATAATAAATTCTCCTTTTAGGATATTGAGCAGCTAAAGCTATCCTATCCCCACTGATATAAAAAAGGAACTCCCTTGATGAAAAGTGCAATGAAACAAGGGTTAGGATAAATAACACAAAGGTTGGACTAAGGGCCACATTGTCTATACAATCTTCCTTTAATATGTGCTGTGTGCTCCAGCGATAAGATGATTCATTATAGAGGTCTCCTCTCTGACAAGCATCATCGTTCAAGCCTCCAGCTACTGATGGAACAATACTGCTCCCAACTTGTGAATATGGGAAGGTCAGCGTTTTGCCGAGCTGTGCGCAGCTAGGAGAGAGTCCATATAGCTGCCAGGGCACACGGAAGCTTCGCCAAAATGAGTGGCTAATGACAACCTGGAGGCCGAACGAGAGAGTCTGTCGGAAAGGCTGTCGGTCAGCCTTGCCAGTGAATCAGTAACTCTTGGGCTCGGACCGGACCTGGAGCTGGTAGCATGTAATTTGGTGAGGGCCAAGTGAACTCTGAGCAACTCTGCTCCAAAAAAAACTGTTTCCTGAGGGCACCCATCACGCTAATATGCTTCCATCTTAGCCCAGGGGATTTGTGGAGACACCAGCCAGGAATTTGTCGGGAGGACTTTGCATGAGGCGACAAAATGGGCCCGGGAAAGGTGATCACTTTCAACAATGATGGACAAGTTGTCTCAATGAAGAGAGACGTCCCATTAAAAGCACAGGCAAGGACAGGATTGTGGTGGCTAAGCAAATTAGAGAAGGTGTAAGGGGCGTATACAGGGGTGGGGCCAAAGGGGCACTGGCCCCAGTTGAAAGCTGATTGGCTCCTGGACTGCCCCCTCTCCTGTCACTCACTGGTTCAAAACATCTCATTGGCTAATGATAATGTTGGCCCCTCGGTATAAATTATGGTCCTTCTTATGCCCCCCATCTTAAAAAATCCTAGAATCGCCCCTGAGCAGTAACCATAAAGGTTGTGGTTGCTGATGTGAGCTGGGGACTCACCTGTCCCTGCGCGTTGGTGACCAGCTGCCCAGTGACGCCTTGGAGGCCTGACAGAGCGTTGCTGAATGCTTGGGAACCAGCCATGGAGCTCATGGCTGCTGCCGCCGCTGCTGCCTGGGTGGCCAGAGGATTGAGCTGTGAGAGAAGGTAGGGCAGCAGTTATGGATGGTGATCGGCAGCGTAAGACACTGCTGTAGGTCGGTCCCTTTTTGTGAGATACTTCACAGAAAGGCTTTCCATACAAAACAGTGCATGTTTGTTTGAAGCTGTAGAGTGCATTAGCGTTGCCAGATATTTTGCTGGGCAGTGTCTGCAAGGCAACATCTATCTTCAAACTGCACGCAGTGCATGGTCAGGGAGGGGCAGTAGAGAGCACGCATACACACAGTGGGGTAGTTTACTTAAAGTGCATGATTTTGAGATGGGGAGTTGAACCAGCAAATTGCACATGCGGAGCAAGACTGGGATTCACACCCCTAGCCCTTGGGTGACAATGCCACTAACTAAGGCCCCTGCCCACCCTCAGTAATAATGGCTTATTCAGTTGCACTGTGGATTTCCTCTTGTCATATTTTCCATGGGACATCATGAAACATATGTAGAATTTGTGCCTTTTTACTGTAGATGTTATATGCCTGTTAGCGATTAGCACGGAAAAGCAAAAGCAGCTGCATGTGAATTCCGAAGGAGGGCCTGCTCTTTAAATAGCCACGTCTCACCTCTCCAGCATGGCCTTCACGTTCCAGCGCGGTTTTCTATGGCATCCACCACAAACGGCTCTGTTGGTGAGGCTAAGTGCTCGCGTGGCCCCTAGGATCTCGTCAGCCAGCCACACTTTGCAGTGAACACTTAGCCCAAACCACGGTCTCTTAGCTACCCAGGGCCCTAAAGCGTCAATGTATCATTACAACCAGTCCTGTCACCTGCAGAAGCCTGCCTCAAAGCAAACTCTGGTCGTCTCCACATTTCTTCTGCCTTTATTGTCACATCCCTTCCTGCCCCTTTCAAGTAACACAATTAACGTAGCTAGACTCAAAAACAGCCTGATCTCTAAGCATCTCGTTTAGCTATAGGTCTGTTTGTGTGCGCAGCCACTGTGTTACTATTACTATAAATCAAGTTGAACATGCCTCACTGATTTGGTTGCAGTGCAAAAGAAGGGGGCATTATTAGGCCGTACAATAGTTTAAGACCAAATTAGTCCACAAGGCTCTGATGCCAGTGTCAAAAAATTCAAGGCTATTCTATCACATAAAATGTATCCAGCTGATAAAACTGAAAAGGCTTCTCTAAAGAAAATTAAAGCTGACTGAAGGCTGACAATAAAACTAGTAATAACTAAGCATGTAAAAAAATGCAATAGGAAAAAACGATAAAATGTTATAAATGTTTAAATTGTTAAAATTTTAACTTTGGTACCTTATGCAAGAATTAAATAAACATATTAATTATTTCCTTTGCTATTCATAGAACATCTTTAAAATACCCCTGATCTTCACCAAAGGTTAAAAATATTTTTTATATAATCACTTTCATATTAATCTCAGCAGGGAATTTCAGCTTCATTTGATGGTGATTTTTTTTGGTTGCTACTCATTTTTTTAAATTATAGTCCATAAGACGTTTTTTTAATGACTGTTTCTGAAATTGAATGTAAAAATCTACTGAACAATCAATACTTTTTCATTGACAGTAAAGGTTAAGCACATTAAGAACGACACTGCATTTCTCTTATAAAATCTTATTTTATGTTATCAGCCTTAAATTGGCAGAGATTGATACTGCGTGCCTCAGCTTGACAACACCGTCACATGGGTTTCTGTTGTCAGGAACAAGGAGGAAACCTTTAACCCAGCCGAATTCTTTTTTCATTCGATTTCCTCTTTGTCGGACATTTGTCCTTCAGAGATGTCGAACGCCATTGGCGATATCATAAACTTAGAGGGAAATAATTCATTTTTTGAATTTTGCTCCGTACTGGAAAAACTTGTTGGATGCAGATAGAACCTACAGTCGCTGCTTGAGTTCGGCGAAAGAGCAGCATGAACATCAGGGTTTATTCAAACAAGGTTAAATTTATGTTGATTTCAGGAGGTACTGCGTGAATGCGTCAGGCATGACTAACTCCTTAAATAAGCTCTTGTGCAACACTTTCCTGTTAATTTGAAAAATGGGGAACTTGCTTGACTTAAAAAAATATGCAAACTTCTTTCAAAATGCTAAGTGGGGAGATTCTGTGAGCGAACTTGAAAAATGGTCTTCATGTAGCTTGTCCTCATTTCCTGTTCCAATGATAACTAAAAAAAATAAAACTTCACTCAAACTGCCATTTCTCTGCTTACATTTCTACTATATGTGATGGTGACTTTATTTCAGGCCCAAACTGGGTCATACTGAAGCATGTGTTGATCATGGATCTATGGTTCACTTATGCTTCACCGTCATCCATCGCCATCCAGTACAGGGCCACCGTGAGCCTAGAATCTATCTCAGGAAGAGCAGGGCACAAGGCAGGGGACACCCTGGATGGCACGCCAAGCCTACTGTATAGCTATATAATCAGAATTTAATCATAGACAGAGTAAAGCAAATGAGTCCGGAATGCGTAGCTTTATGAAGGCAAACAAATAAACGAGCCAGTTTCAATGCAACATTCAGGGCACTGATTTGATGTTTATTAGACACTGACGGTGGTGACACTCTCGCCTCATGCCTCTGGAGCCCGGGTTCAAATCTCCACTAGAGTTCCATGCGTGTGGAGCTTGCTCGTTCCCCCTGTGTTGTTGTGGGGTTTTCTCCGGGTACTCCGGTTTCCCCCCACACTCAAAAAACATGCTGATGCAGATTGGTGTTATCACATTGCCCATAGGTGTGTGTGTGTGTGTGAGAGAGAGAGAGAGAGAGAGAGAGAGAGAGAGAGAGAGAGAGAATGGTGAGTGTGATGTGATGGGTTGGTGCCCCATCCTGGGTTGTTTCCCACTTTGTGTCCATAGGCTCTGGACCCCCTGAGACCCTGAATAGGATAAGTGGTTTCAGAAGATGGATGGATGGAAGATGCTGAGGTAGCTAAGGCATGGTCTTGATGAAGTCAATAAAGACCTGAGGTTGTTGCTGTTGGGCTACCAAAGACCTGCTTTGACCTTCACTCATTTGCATAAAGGAATCAGAACCCAGAAGACCACTGATGTCTTTTCTGTCAGTCATAAATAGCTGGGCTGGTTGTCTGTTTTGTGGTTTCAATTAACTGCCAAACATAGTCTGTCGTCAGCATCATGATGCCACTGTACCACAGCCCCTGCGATGGTCCGTTATGAGCCCTGTTTTTCACTAAAGTGCTGCTTCGACCACAATTACTGTGGAAGGCATGTGTGTCGTCATGCTAGCTAGCCAATGGCCAGAATATCAGAGAGAGCTGGTAACTGAGGCAACTCAATAACCCTTAAAATCAGTTATCAATCCCTAGTTAAGGACCACAAATCACCACCTTATGAGTATTTAACCCCCGTGTCCCTGCTGCCTGTAAAATATTTGCAGTGCAGTGGACTGTCATTTACATTCATTTTTGTACAGTCTTCTGTTAATAAAATTACTGTGTACCTCAGTGTAATGGCATAATAGCATACAGTATTATCATTTGATGTACTTTTTCATATAAACCTAGTGCCCTTGGAAATCAAATGATGAGCTGAACTAGGGGGCTTGGGAGACCATTAAAATAGACATGAATAAAATATCACACACATTCTGTATAAGATTTGTTGTATTTCTGGATTATTGCGATGTTTTTTAAGTTTGACAGCATGTAGGAGCGACGCTGAATTGGTCTGAGTTTTCTTTATTGTTCATTTTTTTCAATGCAGTCAGAAACTGGGGCATTAACTATTAGATGGTGATATAGTGAAAAATAAAAAAGAATTCACAATGTAACTGAGCCCAAAGCTGTAGTATGGAATGAAGCTGCTAGATGTGTTTGTTTACTTCTGACTGTTCTGTGCATTTGGAAGGCTTTCCTCCCCTAGTCTAAAAACATGCATTCGGGCAAATTTGTCCCACTTGTCCATAGTGTGTGGCAGTGTGGGGAAGGGGTTGTCTGTGGGTCTCCAGGACCAGCATCCCTTAGAGATTATTCCTCCACCTCCTGCCCTCTGGCTTCTGGCTCCAAGCCCACCTTCCCTGTTCAGCTGAAATAAACGCCCTTTAGATTTTTATTAGTGAAGAGAACTGGGCTAATGTTTTAGTGAAAGGACCAATGGGCTGTATTAACTGAAGAGCAAATTTCCAAAACTCAGTTTTTTTTTTTTTTTTTTAAAAAATAACCATCATTGAACCAAAACTGACTCAGTCATTATGTAATTCAACCAGAACCTTTCGATCATTTCCGGCAGACTGAATGAGTTTTGGAAATTTGCTATTATTCATATATTATGCTTATTTTTGGAAGAAAAATGATGTGGCAGGTCTTTCAAAGACTGTGATAGTGTCACATTGTCCTTTTCAAGTCCAGAAAATGAAAAGTGCAGCAACAGGATGAGCCTTTTGCAGACATTGGTAACATGATCTGCTTGGCTGATTCCTTTCCTGCACTGCCAAGGTGCAGATGTAGATATACAGTATGGAGGAGATGCAGGCAGCCTGGTCTGTTCAGCTGCAGTGCCACTGAAGGATTTCCCCACAGCTTGAGCTGAGCGCTTGTGATTCTGGAGATATGCAGTGATCTCGGTCTTTGTTGTCCCTTCAGAAACAGCCACTGGCTCGGTGTCTATTTCGTTCCTCTTGTTAGGTTATTGGGATGTGTGGGAAACCCTGCTGGTTTACAAAGGAATCTCTAAAATATGTTGCTGTTTGCTAACAGTTTGTTAAATTTGTCACTGACTTTAGAATCCCTCAGAATTTAAACCCAGATTAGTTAACAAGTCACCGGGACACTAAAAGGTTTGCGTCAGTTTAATTTTAGGAGCCATGTTTGCTAGCATTTCAGGCTTCTTCTCTAGAGGCGAGCAAAAAGAAGGAGGGACAAACTATATGAAATATCACACCACCTTAACCTGGACAGCCCAGAGAAGTGTGAATGCAAGACGCTGTTCTCTCCTTACAGGGACTCGAAAGACGAAAAATCCAACCCATATGATGGACCACTGACAACTAGGAATTCATCTGGAAGGTGCTGGTACCTGAAACAGCACACGGACGCTCCGTCCCGTACCAATCAGAGACATTTCTCTGAAAACAGATGTTCTTTTTTTTTTAAAAAAATGGCAGGTCAAGCAATTTCCTAGATTATTTACCCCAAATTAAAGTTCATAAGGATTATAATGATTATTATGTTATATACATCTTTTTTAGACTTTAGTACTATGATTGCATATTTTTGAATGCCACATCCTTTTACTAACATGTCAGCATATCACTTTATAATAGCATAGATGCCACTTTTTCCAGCCCTATGCTTGAATTCAGGGTTGCTTCGTACTAGTGTTCAATTCATAATAGTGTCCAGCCTCACTAGCTATACACTTTGGTATGTGATAGTGCCATAACACGAATGTAACAGGTAGAGCTGTGTGTCGCCTGTCGTCCAGGGAAACCCCCCGTCGTGTCCCGCCTGCATGAAAACTGCATGACCCAAATGGATCTGGCAACCCTCTGCGTAAATGGCTAAAGAAGTTTAAACAGCCTGGAAAGAGCGGGACAGCAAAGCAACATCTGCATAACATTTTTACATCTTGTTTAACCTTGATCTCTGGAGGAGAAAAAAAGCAAAATGCAGAAGAACCGTTTATGAGGGAGCGACACCTTAGCGGTGTTAAAATCGAATGTATTCATTTTCCCTGAGTTTATACGAAGCAAACAGTTAGTGAAACCGACCTGTGATACCCTTATGCTGGATTTGTGAAAGCTGATATTTTCATAAAATGCATTCCTTTAATCAAAAAATAAATACATAAAATTCTGCTTTATCTAATGTTGCTTTTGCAATTTGACCTGTTTGGAACAAATTAATAAAATGACCAAAGAATGATTTTTTAAAAATAAATGTCACAGAGGATTCACGTTATATTGCATACAACTATACCCTGGGTATTAGGTGTCATAGTGGGTCGGTGATTAGAGCACCTCCCAGCTTCAGGCTCATGCTTCTGCCAGCTGCCCTCAGCTCTGAAGTTCCCATGTTACATGTCTTCTCTGGCAGGCTTCCTCTCATAGCTGCCGCCGTGTTCCTCTGTGCCGCCAAGTACAACAAAGGCTCACAATGGTAGAAGAGGTACTCAAGGTGAGATCTTGTGCTGTCCACAGTCCCTGTCTGTCCCCCCCTTTGAGTGGGCGATGACACGCACGCATTCTAATGAAAGCAAGCACAATGACGGTCACAATGACAACAACGACACAGACGCATCTGAGTATTAATTTCAAGGCCGCCGCAGCGCATATCGAGCCGTATCGGACGGTGAAATTGTTTTCACTCATCGCCGCACTGAGCGGTGCTGACGTTTACACTGTGTATGTTTTTAAAAACCTCCGCTGTGCAGATGTGGCTCTCTTCAGAAAAAGTCGGGCCAAACAGAAAGGAGGATCTAGTTGCATTTCAAACCAATTATTGAAATGTGGAAAAAAGGAGGTAAGAGACAGGTGAACAGGTAAATAGCGAAATAACTAAACTACGAAATGGATCGCAGTTTTTTAAACTGAAAACAGTTTCATCTCCCATATGAACAAACAGAGATGGACTTTTTGCCTGGGAGATGTTCCACAAAGCAGGGTTTCTCAGTTAGCTGTGTTAACTTAACTCAAGCTAACTAAAAGTCATGATTGTCCAATAAGAATGCTCCTTAACTAAACGTTTATTGAACGATCATGACTTCTAGCTTAACCCAGCTAACTGAGAAATCTTGCTTTGTTATACACCACCCTGACGTCTGCTTCCCCAAACCCTCCCTTTGCCTTCTCCCCTCCTCTGTAAGAACGTAATAAGCTTTGACATGAGAGAATACGTTGGTTTTCAGTCCGCTCCACATCTTCTGCCACCTTTCCAACATCTCTAGCCGGCTAAGGCTGGGGACTCCACTGAGATCTCTCCCACATCAATTTTGCACATGTACATCAAAATGCCATTAAAATAGTCCACGGACACCCCTGTCTTTGCCCTTCGTTGGTTTCTCCCAATGCTCTTTTCTGCCACATTCTGGCCTCAGAGGCCTTTACTTGAAAGACTTGTTTTTGGGCCTTGGGGTAGTTTCTGTGCTAAGGACCAGTGGGACAGTAAAATCGAGGAAGAATATGATTAAAAAAAGTGACATCACACAAAGACACATTAGGCCATGAAGTTTTGATGGGGACAGGAAGAACAGTGTCCAGGGAGGGGGACCCAAAGTTTGCAGCAGGACAAACAGTTCTGTTATTGCCAGGATGGGCATCGAAGAACACTGGGCAGATCAAGGGTGCTGCCAGAATGAGTCACCCTGAGAAATGGGCACATCTAATGTCAGCAACACAAGCCTAATTCAAGTGCGCTAAGGAGGCAAGCCAGGACATGTGGCTCCAGCCAATAAGGATGCGACAAAAGGTCACATGGGGGCCACCCACCTATCAACCCACTGCAGTGCGTTTAATCATTTCCTAAAATTGGATTTTCAGTTTGAAAGTACTTGACTTGAGAATTCACAATTGATACAATTATATTCCTCTGGGAACAGTTTTTTTTAATACATTTTTCCTGTAATATTCTATTCATCGCCCATCCTGGGTTATTCCCTGCCTAACGCACATAGTTTCTGGGATAGGCTCCGGACCCTAGCGACCTTGAATAAGAAAAGTGAGCATGGAAAATGAATGAATGGATGGATATTCTGCTCATGTATTAATTTTTTGGATAATATCTAGCTAACTGAAAACGAATGCAGGATGTCGAGCTCGAAAGTGCGGCTTATTATGGGATATACACTTTTTGGAGATGATCCTGACTATGGGTCCATTAGCTTTTAGCATTTAACATTGTACATTTTTCATTACAGCACAGTGGCTCATTCGACAATCACCGAATGTTATTCCTCTTCACTTCCAACACCGCTTGACATATACATTCTGCATTTGATTGACTTTAATATCCAGCTGATCAATGGCAGGTGATCTTTCGATGGCCTCAATTCAATATATAAAGGGTCATCCATGCCTAAGCTTTATAAACACAATAAAGGTAAATTATTAGCCGACTCTCTATTGTCCCAAAATCAGGTCCAGAATGAAGAAAAATGGGTGGGGGTGTAAGGCTACTGCTGTCATGTACCATTTCATGACTCGGAGCAGAGAAATTAATTAAAGGAGTGGATCTTCTTGGCCGAGATGTGATCACGGCTGTTCAATACGCGCATCCCTCACAAACGTATCCTGTATTGCAGCTAAGTACTGTAATGAATCGCTGACATTTACAGACCGGGGCATCGATCGTGCCTTTTTGATTTTTGACATTATTCTTTTCCCTGTTTTATAACTCGCGCATAACTTGTAAAGTGTCTCTGTGGAAACAATGACAGAGGGTTTAACTGGTCATACACATTTGTTAAAAATACCACTTGTAGAGTAGTGAACCGCGAGCGATATATAGTACGTACAAAACTAAAAGTAGAGGCAAGAGAGGCGCTAACCCACAACGCCGTTGTTAGAATATACTTGACAGCACAGTATTGCATCTTTGTTCTCAGAAGCTACTTACACTTGAAAGTTAAAGTCAAGGTGAGAATTCCGAACCAAAAAGAGAAGCTCTTGTGGTCTGCTCCATGGGAGAAGTTCTTTGTTTGTGGACACTAATGGAGAGGATGAATGTAACAGGTCAGGAGCAGAGAAGATACCTGGGAAGAACCTGTGCTCTCAGAAGTAGAGCACTACTTCAACAATGACCATTACCGTCACCCTCGACAACACAAAAATACAAACAGAGAGAGTGACTTTCTTTAGTTTGCTGTGCCTTGGATCGCTTTCTTACTCATTAGATCTCTGAGGGATCTCTAATATCTGTCCACTATATTCAGGGTAGCACAGGTTTCCATGGGCTGCTACCTTTGCAGCTGACCCTCTGGCTGATGCACCCACCTGCAGCTTATTAAGTGCTAATGTGACACAATGAGAATCCAGTTTTGCTGGTGAAATTCACCTTCATTAGCGTTTCAAAGGATGCCGTGTTCAATTCTTTTTCAGGGAGAGCGTCACAAGATTGTGACAATATACTGGAACACATAAGAAGTAGTGCTACCTATCACTCTTTCTCCTCCCAGTTAATGAATTGGTTGTTAAGTAATCAAACTTGTGTTCACTATAACAGGGTTATGTGCTTCTGTCTCAACTGGTCTTCTTTTGTTATGTGATCTGTGCTATTACAAGTGCTTTTGTTTTTCAGCTGTACTGAATGTATCAAGAATATTCATGCATTTCTTTGCTTTCATTATAGTGCCTGGCTTTTTATTATTTCACTGAGAATGTTTTGATCTTTGAATGTGATCTTCTCTTAAAAAAAGATGAACCCAGGCATTACAGATGAAAACTAGCCTTTTGACTAACTCTAGCATATTTTCAGCCATATGATCAATATGCAATGTCCCTGTAAACAAACAAGAAAAACAAACAACACATGCAGCCATTTTCCACTGAGAACAGTTTGCATGGTCTTGTATTTAGTAATACAAAATGTACACTAATGGATAATGCATGTTTAAATAAGACGTTTTTTATCTTGTTTTAAACTACTATTGAATGACGTTTTGTGCGGCATTCTTCACACATTTTTCACATAACGCACATTTTATCTCGATAAACGTTTAAAATACAGCTGTAGAGATGCACGATTTTTCGGCTATTTCCCATTAGTATCTGCAGTCTGCGTGTATTTATGTGCATGAAATGTTAGTGTTGAAGGACAGCAGTCTCATTTTCTGGCTCAGTTAACTGCGCACGTTTGATATTTCCATACTGCGCTGCGATTGTCACAAAAGGCAATTTTATGCCACCTTAGGAGGCTGCGTCGGCCGCGCATTAATGAACTTCCCGGCTGGCAGTTACGAGCACCGCCCGCAGGCAATTAGCCGGTGGTGCTAAGCTCATTCCAGTCAAAGGGCAGATAAGGCCTCCAGCTTAAGTGGCCTGAAAATGGCCTCCGTTTTCGTAATTCACCCGGTAGGTACTGATTGCCCAGCACTGATGTAGTCAGGGGCCTCAGCCGGTTTACACGAGCCGCTGATATATTTACCGACGTAGCTTCTACGCAAAATTAGCACCAGTCCTTCAGACCTGAAGTGCCAGTTGAACAAGGACTTGACACTTTCAGTTATGTTCTCTCGTACTTCTGGACAGGTTTTAATACTATCAGTCTACATTAAGGGAAGGATGCTAAAACATTCATTACACACTGACTGCTTTGACACCTGTATACTCTTCACACTGGGTTGTGCAGTGACTCTGTTAGTAGCCTCACAGCACCAGTATTGGGGGTCCCAGTGTCATCCCAGGGTCTGTGTGTGTGGACTTTGCATGCTCTCTATCTGTTCATGGGGGGTTCCTGCCACAATCCAAATTAGGTTAAGTGATTTCTCTAAGCTACCCACTGTGTAAATTTGTGCCCTAAGATGGTCTGGCATCCCTTCCATGGTGTTTTCTCTCTACGCTTTCTGGAATGAACTGGGATGGATGGATGAATGGACAGACAGGTAATGCGTACTTAGGGTGAATGCTTTGGATGGGATCTTGGTGAGCTTATTCCACACGTCTAAAATGACTGGTGTTTTTACCTTGAGAACATCAAAATAAATCCTTCTCCCCATGACTGTCAAACAGTAAGCTGTTGATGTATCTCATTTTATTGTAAAGCAGGTTCGAAGCAGGTTTCAAAGACTTTCCTCCTGCAGGAAAGTAGTGACTCTAAATTATGATTTTGTGTGAGTCAGGGAGTGGGTTCTCATTTACAGTAGGGAATATTATGCTCTCTGTTTACTGGAATAGACTCTGCATCTTCTAGGAAAACTGCCTAGTGTGGGTGACAAATTAATATTGTTTCTGTATGTCGGAACTAGCTTGCAAGCATGAAGAAATGTAAGCAATTTGCGACTATGTTATCATTTGTTGGTTAGCTGCGATAGCATATGTACTGTTAGCTTTGAAGTTAGCTTATCAATGTTGAAGGTCTTTCTATGAAATCTGGATTACATGCATCAAAGACACTTCTGTTATGACTGGGAGATGCCTTCTAAGGCAAAAAAAAGCAGGATGACCCCATGGAAAGCAGGGTGCCCCAAGGCTCAGAGGGTATCTGCCTTCCAGGAATCAGGCGTGTCCGCACCCTGTGGACAGGTCCATGATGCTCTTTCAGGAACGTCGCTTACATGTCTGCTAACCTCAACATTACTTCTGCCTCAGCACCCCTGTCTGGAATCACATTGAACAACATAATTCATAACTGTTTACCAACCATCTGCACCCATTAACAAATGGAAGATCTGCCTTGCACTGTACGTTAAACACAGTTTTTTTAACCCATTCTAAGCTATTTATGATCAAAACTCATAAGGGTTTTAAGGGCCAAAAGGGATATTGAGCTATTTATGTATAAATTTATCGGGGGGGGGGGATGGGGGGATTACCTTCAGCTGGACATGGAGCCCACTGATAATCCTTAAAAAATTAAAAGGAAAATTTGTCCATCCTAATACCCAAAAACAGCCATAGCATTTCATTTACTAGCTAAACAAGTGAGTCATTCGAAAATTTTAAGACATCCTGCATTTTGGCCTGTGACACAGACGTAAGATAAGAGGTAATGGAAACTCTGGCCCAGGGGAGAAATCGTGTGCGTGTGGCAGCGAGGTACATGAAGTGCAGGACAACAAACATGTGATGCCAACAAGACACAGTGCAAACGAAAGCTGCAGCGTTGTAGCCATGGACAGCAAACGACAGAAGGACGACACACGGGCTTAACAGAGAAGGAAGAAGAAGCGAGAGAAAGGGTCTAAGTGGATCAGCCGCCATATCAATCCTTGCTGTGCGTTATTAAAGACCCAGTAAATGGCAGCTCAGTTTCACTAGAGGTTGTCATCCGGAAAAACGCGGTGTGTATTAAACTGGGATCAGGGAAGACCAGTTACACAAACTTCAAGGCTACAGATAATACTCACTGTTGCTCTCTTTTATTACAGCAAAGTCTATTTAAAAGCCATTAAGGTGGAGTATTTAAACCAGCTTCTAAGTAGTTCTCTGCACGTAAAAGACACACGATTTACTGGGTTTTACTCTGGTGTCTGTAATAAAGCAGATCATTCTTACTGGTTTGGAGCCACCATAATAATTGCAATCCCATGATTCCTTTCACCAGCAATGAGATCATAGGTTTGGCTTTTTTTGAAGCGACACACAATTTTGCAGATCTGAAGGTATGCTTATTCCTTCAGCGCGCCTAATGGATATTCGATTTTGACAGCGTAGGGACGGCGTTGACACTAAGAGCACGCCTGCTCTGATTCCGCGCACTTATGTCTGTCAAGCCAGCTGGAAAACATTCAGAAATTACACAGCGGTACATTTCCAGAAATCAATATTCGCAGCAACACTTTAAATAATACGCGGGTAATATGAAAACAGCCGCGAAAACAGATAAACAAATGTGAGAAATGGTTCCACCGGATCAACGAGCGATCGGCTGGAAGAGGAAGCCGACGGCACGCGCTACATTTGGAGAATAAGCGTAGCTGAGTTGTGATCCCGGTGCTCAGAGGAGGGGGACGAGGAAGCAGGAAGATAGCCGGCTCTCAGAGCTTCTTGCGGCTGGAAGCCACTGACCTTGGTGACGATGGCGCCCCCCGGAGAGGGGCCGTAATAACGGCTGATTGCAGGTGAGAGTAATGGAAGCACGGCAGAAACACGGGTAATTGGAGCACTTGTGTGCCTGCAGCCTCCGGAGCAGAAATAGACAGCGACGTGTGAAGAAATGGCCGGACGCCTGTAAACACTCCGCTGGCAAATTGGCCCGTGGTGGGGATGGGCGATCGGGGCTCTTGGCCACCCCAGACCAAAGGGAAGGAGAGCAGCTTGGGCTGTAATTACCGCCAGTCTGTCAGTTGTGCTCATGCTGCCTCAGGTGGCAGGTAGCTCTGAAGGGGGGGCGGAGACGAGTAGGGGGTGAATGGGACGGAGGCTCTCAGGCCGTCGAGGTGCAGACGCAGTTCCGTCATCCGTTTGGCACTGGGCCTCGACGTCAAGGTCATGGGTCACCGAATGCAAGTGTGCATTGGGACAGAGAGCGGTCATGACAGAGGGGAGGAAAATGGAGGAAGGAGTGATTTTGGAAACGGCAACGGTGTGAGCCAGCTAGCTGTAGTGCGGCAGGAGAGGAAACCACAGCGCCTACTCGGTGCCGTACATCCCCTCCCTGTTATTTGAAAATCTGGCTATTCAGGACTTGGTTGTCCAAGAGCCAGTTCTCCTGGGTCCAGTTCACCAGGTTCCTGTTCTATGAGGCCCAGTTCTCTGGGGTCCGGTTGACATCAGGTCCAATTTTCCGTGGCCAGGTTTTCCGAGGTCTGATTTTCTGAAGTCCGGTCCTCCGAAGCCCCAAGGTCTGGTTTTCTGGGTTCTGGTTCTATGAGGCTCAGTTTTCCGGGTGCCCAGTTGTCCAAGGTCCGGTGCCACGACAGGCTACCCTGAGCTCCTGACTATGGTGCTGCTCTGCAGCCCCCCCCCTTCCCCCCCAGGCCGATGTAACTCACTGGAGTGGCAAATTACAGCAGACCTACAGCTGTAGGCCGACATTATGATTAATTTGATCGGTAATTTCTCCTGTTTTTCATTTTAATCGCCGGGGCCGTTCTGCCGTGGCAGGTCTTTCAGATCTAATTAAGATAAATTCCAGTGTAACGGACTTGGCAGCGGTTTTCCCGGGCAAATCCCCGAGCTCGGCGGGCGCGGAGCCACCGGCGTCTCCAATCAATCACCTCCCCAGAAAATCCACCAGGCTCCGGCAATCAGCCCATTAACACACTTAAGTAAATTTCATAATCTCCCCGCTTGTTTGTCGCTGGGCTTGCTCGGTGCGCTATCGCAGGACCACAGGTCTTCTCTCCCCATCCCGCCCCCTCCAAGGTGCAGCTGGAGGTGAGCGAGAGGTTAGGAAGCTAAACCTGCATCTAACTTCCTGTTTCTCTCCCATGAATGAAACAACACATAGGCTGCATTCACTATTACACACAAGGTACTTAAATGATGAAAAAGTGCACTCTACGGTACAGGTGTCAAACTCCTGTCCTGGGGGGCTGGAGCCCTGCACATATGTGAGTTTCCCCTCATTTAACACACCTGATTCAACTCCTTGTGCTAATTACCACACAGCTCTTGAGCTGAATCATTTGTGGTGGAACAGGGAAAGAAGCTACACAGGGCTCCGGACCCCCAGGACTGCAGTTTTACAGCTCTGCACTACGGCAGCAGTAACTCGGTGAGATTCCTTAGTGCGCGAGTACAAAACTTCGTACACTTCCTGACCGGACTATGTTACCATTGAACTGCTGGACTTTGACCCTTAATGACGTAATTCCTGCATAACAACAAGTACCGAACAAACCGTGCACCAAATGCAGCAGTCAGGTGTAGGACTGTGGGGCTGGATAGTGTACAGTGTTCGCACACTTTGACTGGATGTAGGCTGCTATCCGGGAACTTTTTGTGCTCTAAGCGAGGTGCACTATGGTTTACACTATTATGTTTCGTGTACTATTTTGGCACACTATTTAGGATGAATGCAGCCATGGTTTAACATTTGCACAAGTGCATTGGAATGAATCTTTTTGCATACTGTATGTCAACATGCTCTTCTCTGAGGCACAAACAAGGGAGCGAAGCTTGCCGTTCTAGTCCAGGGTCAGCCATTTATCCGGCACTCCTAGAGAATTTTATGGGGGTCAGGGTCTTGCTCAAAGGCCAAATATAAATGGCATTAGTCCACCAAGAATGGCATTTGAACCAGCGACGTTCTGGTCACAGGCACAGAGGCCTAGCCTACTGAGCCACTCACAAACCCGAAGCTGCAAGATGTCAGCCATCCAAGTCAAACTGACATCATTCCCAGACCTCTTTGAACGTCATAAAAACACAGGTGGCTGCTAAAAGTGCTTCGGCTGGCATTTCCCGCAGACACAGAATGCCCTTCTGCATCCCCACGGATACAAGGTATGCGGGTAATTAAGAATAATGAGCCGCTTAACATCTGAGCAGATCGCGAGTCGATTCCCCTGGGAAGCCGACGCAGTTATTTAAGTGACTTAAAGCAAAGTGGGATTAGGATAAAGATACGAGTACTTAACGAGCTCAGGTCTGCAGATTAATGATCATCGCTGCCTCTCAAAGGGGGATCTAGGCCAATCGTTTGATATGTGGAATAAGGCAGGTCAAGTACAGATCTGGCTGCCAAACTGATTGCATAATTACGGAAATTTTACCAGGTCAATTTTACATTGGTGATTTCGTACAGCTGGTTTCTGCTGCCCGCCTGCTCTGTAGGAAATCAATGAAAACTCACTTTTATAAACCTTTTTTTGTACAGTCTGGAACCAAAACATCAAGACCTTTTGAACCTGCTGTACAACACTGACTGAAAGCTCCCCATGAGAAGCAAATGGTCCGTGGGTGACTTCATCATGTGTCTGACTTAAAGGGGCATTTCCCTCCTTTCTCAGCCATGCTCAGTGAAGCTCAAACCAGTCACATAACAGTGTGCAGCTCTGCACCAAGTGTGAATGGCTGCAATGTGAGCATGGAGAAGGACACCGTATGTTTAGTGTCAAACCTGAGATGGCGAATATTTTCACCCCCCCGGAGATGGATTTCTCATCCATGTCAGGAAAGTCTTTCTTCTAGAACAGTGTTTCCCAACCCAGCACTTGGGGACCCCCAGCAAACCTGAACCAAACAATGAAAAACAAATCTAACAGTGAAGAACAAACCAAACGCTGAAGAACACTTAATAACTGCTGGAGGTGTGCTGGGAACTGGGAGGGAACGAAAATGTGGGCTGTCTGGGGGTCACTCAGAACTGGGTTGAGACACATTGTTTTACAAGAATTTGAGTGTGGTCACCAATTCCAGCCTCCTCCAAGTTTCCATATAACCACAGCTCTCAACCCAATGTTAGTTAAATGCAACAATTAATTTTCAAATCACGGACGAATATGACGGTTTGTCCAGACTGAAGGAGCATCACTAAATGCTAACCAATGTAAAGCCAGCAGGTTTAACACTCCAGGCTATGCTCTGTGAAGAGTTTTCTCTGTTCCTCAGAGATGTTGCCTGAATCCTTTGTATTAAACATAAAGCAAGTCAAATCAAGGAAACAAATGTCATTTCTGCCTATGAAGGTGTAAGTATATTCAGGCCTGGGGAGATAAAAATGACATCTGTTCCTTATCTCCTTGCGTCTGAAGATACCTGGACCTTCACAGCCCATCTACCTGGAGAAAATGGTTAATGAACATTTAGGTTTTCATAACTGCAGGCCCCCCCCCCCCCCCCCCCCACCCATGCACGTCACTATTTGAAAACAAAAAACAAGGGGTTATCTGCACATATACGTGGCTTGACAGACGAGTAATTATCCTGGCGCCCGAGAGCACACTTTGTCAGTGCAGTGGCTTTCCATAATTGTCCCCCCAGGTCGGAGCCGACTCCCATGATGCATGGCGTCGCCCCACCGGAGAGCTTATGGAGCTCAATTATGCGCTGCTGCCCCTGGTGTGGGTTGGTGGGTGTCCGGTGCGGCACAGGCCCCTGTACTCCCGAGTTTCCTAGCCAGGCCCGCTGGACATAATCCCTGGGCCCTGCACTGAATTACTTCATCCAGGCCCCCATGACATCAAACCCCTCCCACGCGGATCCTCTCCTGGACCAGCCTCCCCCTGAGACAGCAGGCGTGCTCTCAGACTCTCACTTTCACACAAAGCTCACTCCTCCCCCACCCCCATGTTCATAAATACGATGCTAAAAGGCTTTCGGCCCAAAATCCCATCACAGGTTGGGGGTGGGGGCTCTCCTTAAACCCTTTTTTTTTTTGGGGGGGGGTCTGACCTGGTATAGGGACTCTGCGGCATGTGTCCTTGGACGATGGGCTTGATACCCCCACACCGTATCTCTGGTGACAATGCACAAATGATAAGACCTGCACTTAAAGACATTTCACAAGGCAATCTCTTAATGACAGCTGCCCAGCCTTAAGTACAGGACATACCACTTCAATGATATAATAACAGGTGATAAATAAATGCGATGGGTCTGATACACAGTTAGTGAATGGGAAAGATCTTATTGACTATAAAAAAGCTTGTTACAGTGCAGTAGATTGGGACACTGGCATCTCCTTCAGTAGAGGTTCCCTGTGGCAGGTCAGTGAAGGTCATTTTATAACTGCTTTCTGATCTCAGCACTTGCATCACCCAGCACAATGTTCATGTAATGTAAGAATATAACCCTACTTTCAAAAAATTGCGTTATTTATTAAACGTGCACTTAAGACTATGACTGTGGGGGCATATGTGGCCTGGGGGGTGGGGAGGGTCAGGTGACCTGCTTTATTTGTATCGATTCATTCCACCTGTCCTTAGTTCCCTATGGTATGTAGATATTGGTCCTTCATGATTCGGAATCTTAGGTTGATGCCAGTCCCAGAACTCATAATCTGGATCGCCTCATAATGGTGTGTGTGTGTTTGTAGTTTGGGATGGGATTTTGTGTGTGTGTGTGTGTGTGTGTGTGTGTGTGTGTGTGTCATGTGCTCCCTGCCTGACCCCTAAGGCTTCATAACAATCCTGTTCCTTGATCCTGTTACTCAATCCTCTTCCTCTATCCTGTTCCTCAATCCCCTTCCTCAAGCCGCTTCCTTGCTGATTCGTTCTGACTCTGCACAGACACAGAGATTCAGATCTGTAGATATGATTCGGAGGCCAGGAATGAAACTTGCTTGCTATTGGTTACTGTGGCAGATCACAGACAGCCCTTCTGCCATTGCTGTAATTACCGCCATATTTGTTACGTGGGCCCCGGCCGGCCTGCGTCCCGGCAGACGACTGCACCCACCCAGGCGGCCTAGCTCCTGAGACCATTACATCGCAGTCCATTTCTCCTCTGGTGCCTCAGTGGACCGTGACAGGGAGAGGAAGCCTGCAGCCAAATGAATGAGGAATCTCGGGCCAGACATAAAGAAAGGACTTCCACAACCCAATTAGGACGTGACACTGATGAATGTGGCCGAGGGAGGGAGGTGACCCTGGGCAACCACCCCCCCCCAAGAAAGAAAATCAGGGACATAATATGGGGGGATGGATTGACAAGAGCTTTTAGCCTGGCATAATATAGGAGGAATATTTTGTCATATTATAATCATTTAGTAACTGTAATCTTGTTAAAATATATATATGTTCTATATACATATTTGTGTGTGTGTTTGTGTGTGTATGTATGTGTGTGTCTATATGTGTGTGGGTGTGTAAGAGTAGGATTATTTCCATAATTTCCTTTAATTGAACATAAAAATCTGCTTCACTATATGCTAATTGCCCCCTTATAATTAAATGAATATATACTTTTAGGCTGTGCTTCCAGGCTGTTAAATTCACTCCATTTTCAGCATTAATTGGTAATGATTTTTATGTGTTTATGTGTGAACTGTCCACTGGCTCTATTCATCATTTAGCAAATGAAGGCGAACCAGATCGTAACTGGCGTTCATGATTGCAGCGCGTGATTCGTCATAGCAACATCACCGCGGTGATTCGCCAGCAACCGAAAGACCCCACATTCAAATTTCCCACACGCATGTTAGCGGACAAGCGGCGTTTTCAAGAAACAATATTCGCAATATCTGGGGTTTCTCCAAACAAATCCAATCATCATCCTGAATTATCGCCCTGTTCTTGACAATCATTTCAGACCTGGCTTGTCCTAAACTAATATTTCCCCAGACAGATTGTTAATAATGTAAAAGGATGAGGCCTTAAAGTGAAAGCTTTGGAGGTTTCAGGGATGGGATCTGACATGTCACTTTGAATTACCCCCCCCAACCTCACCTCCCCCATAATCTCGTTTGCGAAATAAAAAACAATCCACATTTTCTGCTCTGATCGCTCACTGCACCTAAACAAAACAAGCAGGTGCTGTGATCCACAGCAATAAGCAGGAGATTCTCCCAGTTATTTGGGGATTCAGAGACACTCTGCTTGCTGACATTCCTTCTATGGTGAACTCTGGGATCTTTCAAGGAAAAAATAATAATGTTCCCGGGATCCTTTATATCTAGGATGAAGCCGAAACTCAAAGTCATTCACGCGTTCCAGGGAGACGCTCGGATGGGGCGACTCTATCGGATGCCGCGCCTTGTTCCGGGTGACACGTGTCACGTGTGCGTCTGAAGCCCCGCGATTCCATTTCCCCGTGACAGAAGCAGAAAGTAAAGCTGTACCTTGGTGACCATGCTGTGGCTCATTTGAATAAACCACAATGCATGCAGGGAGATTTTCTGATATGAATAATTACACCCACAGTGCAGGATTATGGGAATAGATTCTAGCTACTTGGTCTCACCCTATATAGGAATGACAAAGGAGATATGATGGCTGTGGATGGGGGTGGGTGACAGTGCTGGTTAAATAAAAACCCATGTGGCGCCACCCAATGGTCAAACCATAGCAATTTTACTTTATCTTGGATCTTGGAGGCAAGATGATAACAACTCTAGTGGGTGAGTTGGGGCGATTTGCTGACTGGAGATCCCCTCAGAAGATGCCGACCAGGGCAATTGCTTGGCTTTGCCAGGATCCACCCTTGACTGAGGGTGGTGTTTCATTTCTTTAATATGTGTTTTTAGGGTGCAGCACAGACAGCAAAGGCGGATGAGGAAAAGGGTGTGGCTTACACCCGAGAGTAGGCCTCACCTGGAGGGGTGTGGGAGGCGTAGTAGGTGAGGGCAAGCTGCGGCCCGGCGACTGGCTCTGCTTGTGTGGAGGAGAGGCGGAGGCGGCGGGGCCATGGCCTGCTGGGGTGGAGGCAGAGGATGAAGAGGAGGAAGATGAGGACTGGTGCTGGCCGGTTGGGGACTGTTGATGCGATGCGGAGAGCGGATTCTGAGCGTGGGCGTGCGTTGGTCCCGGGTGCTGATGCTGTTGATGGAGCTGCTGATGCTGATGCTGCTGTTGATGCTGGAGATGCTGATGCTGCTGCTGATGGTGATGCTGTTGGTGCTGCAGGTGCTGGAGCTGCTGCAGATGCTGGAGCTGCGAGTTCAGGGACGAGGTAGCTGTGGCAGGAGAGAGGAGAGCACGTCGGAGGTGGGGTTTACGCACACGTGACAGCGGTCCCATGGGCTTTCTATGCTGCAACTTCTGAGCCGGTCACAACTTGGCTAAAGTGCCAAAAGTGATCACAGGAAACTGTCAGCTGAGTTACATTACGACCACAGTCACCAATTCCTGCAGCTGTGAGCCCAAAGTGATTATTTTTTTTTTATTATTTTCTTATTGTTTATTATTATTTATGTAATGTGTACTTTCTAATTTGTTTGTACCACTTTGGTGCTGACTGCACTTGTCTGTTTGGCACTATATGTATATTTGCCTTGGAACTAAATACTTTTTGCTATATGCACATGAAGTTTCCCTTGGGAGGCAAAGCTGACCTTAATTTTAGATCATGTAGCCCTTGGTCAAGTGGATTTCCTCACCCCGCCCCCTAGATTATGTTATGAAAATGGCTGCCTTTTCCAATGGTCATGTGACTGGGGAGATATCTCACAAGCCTATTAACCTGCGGGAGACACTCAGGCGTGCTTTGTGGCTTTTAAAATAACAAACCAGTGCAGGAGAAACCAGTAATTACACCCAGTGATTATAATGTTAATGAATGCAAAGAAAAAACGGCTATTATCGTAATTGTAGGTATTAATCATAATTTTAAAAAGTGCACCTAATTTATTGCAACTGAAAAGAATCTGTAAGTGAAGTTACAGCAGTAGGAAATGCAGCAGATCACTTTATTATGAAAATGGGATCGGTAAAGCGAAAATAAGAGGGAGAAGGAAGGAGATTAACTGCTTAATGTGGAATCATGTGCATCTGATTTGCAGCACCTGTGTCGTGTTGTTTGCCACAGAGAAGGGAAGACTTCAGCATACATATCTGCTGACACCTGTGTAACACAGGAAAGGCAGGTGCATTATAAGGACAGGAGCGTTCTCATTCTTTAAGGGCCACCTTAAAGTTACCTGCCTCTTTCCAGAACACGCAGCCTATAAAAGATCATGCTAGCGATTGATTCAGCGACTGGTCCTCTCGAAAAACGTCCTCAAACCCAGAGAGAGGAAATAAATCTAAGACCTCTGTGAGAGTGTATTTCGCTTTTGCACTCAATTAAAGATATCAGAGATGGATTCTGTCTCCGTGTTTGAGTGTTTATCTGACACTGCTGTAAACAAAAAATCCTTCCGTGTTTTCGTTCTGATACTAAATTAAATTATGCTTCTACAGTACGTAAGGCGTAGGAAATTCTGTGCTGCATTTACCACACTGCCTACAGTTAAATACGACCACTTTCCTATATTGTATCATTTCTTTGGCTCTTTGAATATGAAAAAATAAGAAGTACCATGAATACTCTTTTTGTTCTTTTTCTGTAGTAAGATAAACCAGTGCTTATTTCAGGATGCACGAGTTCTCAGGTTAAAATAATTTGAAACGCTTCCCTCCATGCAAATCTGTTTGTCGGAGGTACAGTTTGTTCTCTCTTGGATGATAGCTTGATGACTGATGAAGAAGTACGCCGTGACGCCATGGTAACGGCATCCCATGGGACATAGTAAAACACAGCAGAAGGCAGGTCTTCACTGTGATAAAGAGGAACAGAAAAAGCTTCACTGTTGAACGCATAATGTTAAGGGGTATTAGAAATAACCCGAAAATACTGCAAAATCAATTAGGATATTGTTATATATTTTAAAGACATCCAGTTCAGTGGATTTTTTTAAATGTATATACACTGCATATACACTATAATACACCATATATCTATGTGTTTTGTATATATACTGTACATGTGTTTTCTTGAGCTGAATTTCAAAGTCAGTGCTTTGCCAACTGATATTTATTTTCAGTGTGGAGACATTTCACCAACACAAGCTGAGCAAGAATTCTATACCTGACATGTTGGTATATAAGTTATCATGATAGTAAACTTCAAATATAAATTTTGTTCCTCTTCCATGTATTACATGAGCTGCAAATGGATTTTAGCAGGTATTTACACAGTAAAACCGCTGTATTCAGATAAAAAAAAAAACCCTCCACTTATCTTCTGAGTTTTGGAAAGTGGAAACCATCAGTCTGCACTCTCTGGTAAATACAGACACTGACACGGGCCGTCAAAACGGAGTATTGTAGCCTTATTGGTAGCCCCATTAATGAAAGACTGTGATGTATAATAGAATCGTCTATTCATAAACTTACCTCACTAGGAAGATTAAATGAAGATTAAATGTTTTTACACCAATTCATGTATATATGCATGCAGTCATGGCAGATGTGTCTCATTAAACGAGGTTTGTGACATTGTTATTGATACTGATACTGAAAGAAAATAAACTGCATTACTCAGACTGTTAACAGCAGCATAAAAGCACATTAGAAACACATTCAGTTAGCAGACTCTTTTGGACAATGTGACCTACTGGGGAGGATCAGACAGCAGGGTCAGTCCCAGTGGCAAATGGGTTTAAGGGCCCTGCTCAAGGGCACAACAGTGACATCACTCTGCCAGTGACGGGGTTTGAACAGATAACCTTCTGGAGTCATACCACAACACGACACGCAACGATAGTAAATCTGCATGAGTGCAGGCGAGGAAATAGCAGCACGGAGCATATAGATGTCAGAGAACGGTGTTCCTTAGTATAAAGCAGAAAAGTGTATGCAAAATTCATACACATGCTTTAATAATTCAGCCCATGGCATTTTATATAATAAATAAAAGGGACAATCAAGTCAATTACATCTTTGGTTACCATGGCGTTGTGTTTCTGGGATGCTGTGACAGGCAAGCAGGAGCGTTTGATCTGAGATGTCGGCATGTGCTGCCAGCTCCGAGCTCCCGCTCTGAATAGCGAAAATTGCAATGAAAAAGACGAGGACGGTTAACCAGTAAACAGCCCACTTTCATATATCTTCTAGCTCCTGACACGTTGACATCGCTCTCGTATCAGATCATGAATTATATATAATCTGCACTCGCATCCCGGAGTCCGATTCTCACTTGAAGTGTTGGGGCAAGTTGTCTGGGTAGCTCTGAAAAGAGCGGTCGCTCATTTCGCTTGCAAGTGGACCTTGAGACTGTACGCCACGTTTGGGAGGAGAGAGGGAGGAGAGAGAGAGAGAGAGAGAGAGAGAGAGAGAGAGAGGGGGAAAAAAAAAGTTCTGTCAGAAGATTATCTAAACCAGAGGAAGATCAAAGTTGATTCGAGAGTTTCCTCCAGCACTGATCGCAAGGCCAAAGAAAAAGAACAACAAAAGGAAAGGGTGAAAAAAAGAAAAACAAATGCAAGTAGAATAACCGTGAAGCCCCATGTGGGCTTATTATATAGCTGCACTGCAGGTAACTATATTCCTTAACAGAGCTTCTTTATAAAGCCTGTCATCTTGTTAAGACTGTCAAGATCATTGACCTTCCTTCCACACTAACAAGCCGGGCGGCTTCATCACGTCACTCACTCTCTGTTCGCCGCTTCCTTTTGCCAAGGATAGCATGTTGCAGTTTCTGCAGACTAATTGTTGTTTTCTGCCTGCTGCAACTAGATGAGTAGATGATGAAGCGAGAGACCCATCGAGTTCTTGCATGGCTATGCTGTGTCTTTGAGTTCCTTTGGCTCTTCATGCTGTACAGAATGTAGCATATCGCCTAGTCACTGTGTAAATGTAGTATGTAAAGTATATCATCTAGTCATCGTGTAAATGTCAGTATATTGCAGTATATTGTTTAGTAAATGCTCAGGGAGATGATATTTCATCCCATATGTATACATGTATATTGATGGCTGACAGTCAGGATCTTTTGATTCTTGAATCTGAAAAAGATATTTTTCAGGGCTCAGTTCCCGGCTACAGTGTGAACACGTGGATAAATTAAATATTACAATTGCAAGGATAATTCATGACAAACAAGCCTGATGCGTCAAAGGAGTCACCAGCTCAGGGGCGCAAACCCTCATCACCTCAATCGGCACAAATGAAGAGCAGATTTCCAAAACTTTCTCAATACATTTGTTGTTGTGATATGGACTTGGCTGCCAACGACCTAAAGCCAGGCTTCCCTGTGACATGTTACAGTACTGGGGCCTGAAAAGGACCACAGAAACTGCACTTACATATAAACTTATCCCGTCCACAGATCCAGTGGAGATCGAGAGTTCTGAGAATTTCTCTTCACTTTCCCAGGTAAGAGGATGACTTAACTAAACCAAAGACCTGCTGTAAACTCTCCAAGTCAGGGGAGAGGTGGACCTCCTGACATCACTGTGGTAGCAGAATAAGGTATGAGTGATGAGCTCAGCTACACATAAGCAACAACTAGTTCTCTTCCGGAAACATTTTAGTCCAATTGTGTCCAACTGAAGAGCAAATTTCCAATAGTCACTCTGTCCACGGAATATGTGTTCCAGAAAATGTCTGTCGACTAAGTTTCGGTTCTCAAATCTCTAACAAATGATGAGGAGCCCTGACTTCATGTCACTGACGGTCTCATCCCAAAAACAACGACAAATACACTGAGTTTTGGAAATTTGCTCTTCAGTTTCAAGACAGAAGGGAACCATTGTAAACAATGTTCCACTAGTTTATCTTAGAAATACGTATTTGCACAGGTATTTGTTAGAGATAATGCTATAAATATACATCACGTTAACTCATGTCCCTGATGCTTGGTGATTGAAGTGCACATTTACGAAGCCAATAATTAATTTCCCTTGGATTAACAGCATCTGTCATATTCTCGGTTAGACTCCTCTGGCTGAGCACCAGGAAGTTTTTCAATTGGTGTAAGAGCCATCATCCTCCATCGTCCATCAGCCATGGTTTTATTTTACTTTTATTTTTTTTTTAAAAATGCCAGAGCTGAAAAACTCCAGAGCCAAATGTCAAGGGTGCAGCCACAGCATAAGGCTGTGCGAAAACATCAGGTAGAATTGATCGTCAGAGGTCACGAGGCAGGGTCAGGCCTGGGTTTAATCATCAGACGAGTGTCAGGTTGGGGCTCCGTGTCGCTGAGGAGGAGCTAGAGGAACAACAGCCCGTCGCTCATTACGGGGCTTTGCCTTCGACTGCTGCCACTCCACATTACCGTACCCCAGCCTGCTGTCTCTCCTCTCAGGTTCCTCCTCTCTCAGCCGCTGCCTCCAGCCTTTGTTTTCTTCCCAGGTTTGATTTCTGTAGTGTCTTCCTTGTGTTTTTTTTTATTATTTATTTCTGCTCCAACTCCTGTGTGTATGTGTGTGTGTGTGTGTGTGTGTGTGTATGTGTGTGTGTGTGTGTGGGTCAGAACCTGTTATTTTGATGTTGTGGGGAAATTCAGTTCTATAAAAATCTGTGACTGCTTTCAAAGACTGCTACAAATGCCAAAATACTTGTATTTTTGTTTGATTACTTATGGTTACGGTTCAGGCTGGGTAGGGGTTAGGGTTGTCACTGTTGGGTTTAGGGTTTTTCCCATAGAAATGAATGGATGGTCCCCACTAAGATACGAGCACAGCTCTGTGTGTGTGTGTGTGTAATAGCTGGTACTTCGAGTCATATTACTGCTGGTATTGTGCACCCAGTAGCTCACTAGTGATCATCACACTAGTGGACCTGCCTGCCAGTAAACCAGAACAGGAAAGGAATGTGTTAATTACATCGATGATTTTTTTTTTGATTCCAGAAGTTATATATGGTAGTCTAGAAGAAAAACGATCTTTCTTCGATTCTTTTGTTAGTGGCTTAAGGAAGTGGAAATGCACATCTACACTCAGAATTAAAAAAAAAAAAAAAAAAAAAACTACTAATCAAAGTCACATTTCATGGTTTTCACCATATCCCTCGGAGAAAGTCTTTCTCATGTTCATTCTGCATGTTAAAAAAATATTATTTAGAATATGCAGAAAAGAGAGTGTCTTGTTATATTGGCATATTAGATGATATTATTTGATGCTGCAGAGTAGATGTAGATTTGGGAAAAATTTGGTATAATTTATATTGAGACGTTTTATCCATGATCCGAACAGTTACCCTGGTCGGAGGGGCCGGGATCCTATCCCAGGTTGTGTAGGATAGGAAATACACCATGGACAGGATGCCAGTGCATCACAGGACACATTTATGCACACAAAAAATGGAAAGCTAATGCTTAATGCTTGTAGCTTTGTAGCAACAAAAAAACATATTGTACTAACACCACAAAGGTTGTGGGTTCAAGTCCCAGGGAGCATGTAAACTTTGACCCTTCCCTCTGCTGTAATCACTTTCAATAAAAGTGTCAAATAAATGTGTACAGTAAGTGCAACACAAGTGTTTAACGATAGGTGGAAGCTAATGCAGCACAAATCAAAAACTGTATTCAACCCCCCAATCCTGAAGGTATGAGGCAAGAGTGCATGTCACTCATACTGGCCATAGGCTCTCTCTTCAAATTCACTAACATCCCCAGAATTTAATGATGAGTGTTAAAATGCAACTACACTCCAACCATCAGGAAAAGTCATCATGTCACACAGATCTCATGCTATTCTTCACTATTTACAAAGCATTAACGCATGATCAGATTTATGGTGTTTAGGGTCATACTTTAAGCTCAAATAACCCTACCTTCCATTAAGAAGCTCATCCATTTTCCTACCCTCAGTCCAACACTGCAGCTTATTGTCTATTTTCTTCCTCCCCTCCTTGAACCCCACCCATCTCTGCATCTGAAATGCTGTGTCCAAGCATCTTGAATGTCACCCGTAACCACTACTTTAACTAGCATGTAAGACATAGTCCAATAAAAGCATAAAGGCTGGTTTTTATCTGCCCCTGGTGAAACTCGGCCGAGGTCTTCCTTCGCCTCCTTTTAGCGCCCCTAGCTGTCGAGCTAATGAGTTTCCCAGCATGCTCTGGTCTTCATCCTGCATGAAACGCACGCCAAACCCTCCCACAGAGCTCCAGCTGAGACAGCTCCATGTCCCAAAGGGTTAATATTTATCAGTAATCAAAGGGCAGTCAGCAAAAAGAGCTCGTTCCCTTCATCCTCCTGCAATCCATTTGCCGGTTTTTGGCTATAAACCATGCTTGGGAGTGTATGTAGTCTGCTCTCAACTGCAGTTCATTAACTAGTGCTGGAAATGGGTTGGAAATTCATGCGGACATCCTCAAAGCCTTGGGATTACGTCTGGAGCCTTTTAAAATGGTGGTAATTGATGACTGTTTACCTTTGCTTAATGTAAAGGCTTTATGTAATTATTAAAATTGGAGTATGTGTTTGGGGAATTGGCCAGTGGAATGTTCTAAAGCTATTTTCTGCTTCTGTTATGTTTTACTTCGTTAATGACCTATTTTTAAAATATGATCAGCACTTTAACACTGCGTAACAGTGTTACTAATAGGTAGTGAATTAATCTATTGATGTAACCTCAGTACATTAATGCTTTCTTTCCACAGGCAGTCAGCTGTATCTGCAGTCCCACACTGAAGCCTATGGACAGTTATCAGCTACAGATGATTTCAAGCAGCATATTCCTTTGCTTTTTTCTCCGTTTTGAAGGGGAGATGAATAAACCTCCACATCTGTGAAAGTTGCTGCCCACTATTCGAGTCAAAGAACCTGTTTTGAAAAATAACTCGTATAAATAATGAAACTGATTCAAAAAACTTTTACACTGGAATTTCACAGCGGAAAATCCACTATTGTGTCTAATATTGTTAAATTGTTTAAAAGTTCAGTGTGAACATATTCACTAAAATGCAAGTTTGTATATAACTTTGTATTGTGTAATATAGGCATGATCCATGAGCCCGGGGGGGGGGGGGAGATGCAGAGGTGTATGACGGGTACACTGATTAATAGAATGCACTGATGACCAGTTATTAAAGAGACTGCAAATGTTTTATGCTAATTTAAAAAACAAAAGGCAGACGTATATGTGTTTTTAAACAAAAGATTACATTTGAGTATCTCCAAAAGCAAACAGACAAGTGTGTGCAGCAGCCATCTGACTGTCAGACATTTACCTTTCAATAGAAGCTAACGGGATCCACGCTCCCATTCAGATAAACTGCACATTCCCTGACAATCGGGCCCCGCTGTGCCGCTGACACCTCTCTGTTCACTGCGTTCCCGGCGGGGGCGAAGCCCGCTCTCAAGCGCCGTCTCGGGACACGCTGATTCCAAAAGCGGGGATCTCCACGCTAGGGACATGGCTCGGCAGTTCGATAACATCACGCCCTGACACGCTACACGCATGAGTGCAGCAGTGACACGCCTCTGGCATGCTTAGCACCGCATACTCTATGCGTCTGTGTTCTGGAAGCTTCTGTCCGGCAGTGGAACGCCGTGAGCCTGATCCAGGAAATGCAGTGAACACCCGTACCTTAAGGATGCCATGGAAACATCAACCCGCCCAAACCACACCTGCACACGTGTGTATGTGAGTGCGTGTGTCTGTCTGACATTCAACAACAATACCACCAGATCAAGAACAACAGGAAAGATCCTATACATGTGTGGTTAGACATTAAAGACTACCCACTAGGAAAAATGCCGAATTTGTAACGCCATATTGCTACGCTAAGTAGACTCACGCTAGCATATTCCTGGAGGTGATTTGCATACTGACATGCCTGAGTTTCAGGACAGCTGAAGACGTAAATGAAATTACCTTACAGATCTTAAAGATCTATTTCTTATAAGGATCTGCAGAAAAATCTTCTACTTTGTGTTGCCACTAAAAGGAGTTTTATAATTCCGTCCGTATCAGAAAAAAGGGGCCACCTCCACTCCATTAGGATTAGATGGAAAAAGGGAGGAATCACAGAGAGGAAAATGTCATATATGTGTTTGATGTTTCACCCATTGATTATCTCCTTGTTCCCCAGGAACAAAGATGGCCGCCATCAGCCTTTGATATCAGTGATAAGGTTTGGTGGCACGAGTCTGAAGAAAAATGGAAATGATATTAAAGGAGCGGTCCCTTTGCCTTTTGTCCTGCGAGCCAGATCTACAGCCAAACGGAGCAACGCGTGTCTTCATGTTCACATCATGTGTCGTCGGACCAAAGCACAGGCCTGGAGTAAAAGCCTCATGCAAAATTTATGCTTATACACCCGTTTCAGTGGGTGGAAAAATCAATACTGCTGGCTTGATGCACTGAAATGACAGAGTGCTCTCTGACTGACACTAAAAGCACAAGGAGATTGAGGAGCTGCATTTGTTGCTCAAGAGATGGAGTGCATTCCAGCTCTTATTATAGCCTGCGCACCTTTTATTAGTCTTTGTTGGGTTTATTTTGATAGCGATTACCATTGTGCGGGTTTAAAGCAATTATACCATTACAAGAAAATCCAAGACAGTCGACTGCTGACGTCCCTAAAACATGGCGTGATTTGTCTTGTCTGTCGACTGCCACATTATGTAATTATTTAACCAAGGCGGCGCTAAGGGTGATAGGAATCAAGATCGGCTAGCTTGCAAATAATAAAAATCATTTTAAGATAATGAAAAGGCAATGTAGCAAGGAGGAGGACATCTGAGGCCTGTCTGTACCCCTCCACCCCGCTTAGATATGCTTTTGAAAACCTACCAGAGGCACAGAGAGGATTTTCTAAGGCGCAGATTCGCTCAGATGAAAAAGTACCCAAACAATAACATTTCAGCCCGCATGTTCACTAGTTAATTATTCCCTTTGGTCACATGGACGGGACAGTAAGCGTTTTCACATGGCCTCGCTGTCACATGCTCGCAGCGCACGCTTGCACGCCCTACGACATGTACTTAGAGACCTTCAGAGTGAAGCGCCCCTTCCTTCTTATTGATGCGTGCCTGTACTGCCCAAAAACACAAGTAGCAATATATGCTAATAATGACCAAATGCGTAGCTAGCTAAAAATCAATGAATTCGTCAGGATGAAATTGTGTGATTGTTTATGCATTGTATATATAATATATTTAATAAAAAAATATTTAATATATTGTAATATACTTATATATCACATTTCATGAATACATTTAAAATACGTATTATTATATTTTTTTGTTTGTAATATACTTTAAAATGAATAACATATATTTTACAAACAAAAAAATTATAATAATACGTATTTAAAATGTATTCATAAAATTTCTTCATACTGTTTTTCTACCGCAGAGCTGCTTTTGCTGGCCTGGTGGTTTCCTTCCGAATTTCATGGTAGATATCCGAGTGTCCGAAACGACGTGTGATAAATGAAGCAGCGTGCTTCTTATACGCTTATCATGTGTGCCGACTAGCAACAGGTTCAGCAAAGGGCAGCAGCAGTAAATGAAATTTTCCACCAGGACAATATATCATCAGGAGAAATGTATGCACCCGGAACTTACAAGCCTCCACCAGATGCGGACGAGGCGCAGAACAGGGGGAAAAAATAAAGAATGAAAAGACAGGAGGTGGTAGAGACCCATTGGACTGGACGATTTTCATATCAGCTGGGTGCTCCCATTTTATTTAACTGTTTCAGTTGGGTGTTTCAAATTGAATTGGAAAATAGCTAATTTCGGCGTGAAATTCTGTTCCGATAAGCTCAGGGCCTCTTAGCAAGCACTGCAGTACGAGACCCGGGGAGTGTAAACTCTCCGTTTGCCTGCACGGCACACATGACGTTATCGGCTCACTTCCGTGCAGTTTGTACCCCTGCTCTTATCAATCCTGCAAATAAAAAAAACTAATTACATGGCAACAGGAAAGGTAAAGCTACGGAACTCAAAGTATATGAGCCTCATATACGTGTGTTTGCAGATATATCCTTTACGCTTTGTACTTGTGCATTAAATATTCATAAAATGCATGTGTGCAAAGAAAATATTCAGAAGGTATTTACAGTGCTTGTCACACATTTCACCTGTGATCTTAATCTTTTAAATCTCTCAGTGTATGAACTTCAGCTAAATGTAATTAAGCAGGAAGTTAATAAATCGATGGCAGTAGGTAATTATCGTAATTACGTTAATTGCTTTCAGTCCCTAGTGTGCACATAACGAAGAGGTTCTGTCTCAGCTCTTTGGCACTAACGTTGGTACGGGAGCCCGGGGTGTCAACAGGAAGAAAACGTATGACACTGATCTAATTTTTTTTGGTGTTGTTTTTATGCTCTTTAAGAAAGAATAAAATCTGAACAGAGAAGCGTCTTCCATTGAATTATCATCCAAATAAATTAAAATACAGTTAAACTGTGTAACCATAAAAGGAAAGATGGAACAGAGGATGGAAAAGGAGAAAGATGAAAGAATGAAGCTGAGAGAGGAGGGAGGAAAACACGGGGGCTATCAGATCTTATGTGATATACTTGTAGTTCATCGTAAAAGAGGAGAAAAAGACAAGAAGAGGAGGATAGAAGAGGAGCTCGAAAGAGGAATGAATCTGAGACAGGAGAAGAGAAATGTGGGGGGTTGTAAGGAGAGAAAAAGAGGAGGATGAGACTGTAACAGGAGAGAAAAAGAGGAGGAACAGCAGAAATGGACAGGGGAGGAGACAGCCCAAAGACCGGGAGAGAGGAGAGTGCGTGTACTTTTCTGAGATGTGCTTAATGCTGGCTCACTTGATCGGGAAGAAATGGATCTTGCTCTCTCTCACACGTGCCCCAGTGCACCAGGACTCTTTGAGGTCTGGCCAAATGCTATCTGATCTATATGTGATGTACTTGTAGTTCGTCCACTGGGGTTTTCTGAGCATCATTAGAAGCCCCAGCCTCCTCCCTGGGGTCTCCTTGGCCCCGCTGACACTCTGCCTAGAGTGCCACCTCAAACATGGCCCCCAGGAAATATGGCTATTAATTAAGATAATTAAGCTCTAACCTGGTATTACAAACCGCAGCCTCCACTTAGCGCCACTCCATCCTACTAGCTATGCCGAGGTTTATTTTCAAGCCATTTGCCATTGAGAGTGACCACAAGCATTTTCAGAGCTAGACAGCAGGAATCCTACACTTAATATTGACCTTTGGGCAGCTTGGGTTTCAGACGGGGTGCTTGCTGCTTTCACGTGTAATTGTCCTCGGGAAGGAATTTTTAGCAGCTCTGATCTTACTTAGAAGTTTGAAGATCTGGCAGGCATTTCTCTGTTGCTTTTGTTAAAGTTCTTTTGGTGTCTACAAAACAGAACAGCGCTTCTGTTCCCAGGCTTCACCTCTGGGGCACCCCGGCCATTCCATGTTACGTTAAATTTCACTGCTATCTTGTTTAATTAATTAACATAATTAGTTAACTCAATGAAGTATTGATTGCCCAAACAAGGTGTGCTAGTGATCGAGACAGAGTGAGAACATGCATGGGTGTATTGGATGGCCACTGGAAATACCGGGGCGATTTTATTAGAGGTTTTGAAATGGAAAGTCAGGGCTGTTCAACTCAGCTCCTGGAAATCTGCCGCCCCACAGAGCTTAGGTGGAGCCCTATTGTAACACACCTGATGCAGATAATCAGGCCCTGCAGTAGCATCTCAGTATAAGAGCCAGCTATGTTGAAACTAAGCTAGTTCTAATAGTGAGATGCTACTGAAGGACCTGATTATCTGTATCAGGCGTGTTAAATTAGGGCTGCAGCTAAGCTCTGTGGGGTGGTAGATCTGGACAGAGCTGACACACTTTGACAGACATAATATCATAATTTTACACTCATATGAAAATCATTCATGCATCATTTTCTCTGACTAAGACTTTTGTTCAGTACTGTATAGTACATAAACAGGTCATCCCAGTGGATAATTTCCCTGAAATGTTTAGGGATGTTTTTTTGTGCAAAAGGCAATCCAGGTCCACAGAGGTGAATTTGCGCACACACTACATCTCCTTCAGAGTGAAATAAAGTGTCTTTTTTCCTTTCAGAAAATCAAATGTTTCATTTTTCTAAGTCTTAAACGTGCCAAGATTTCTGCACTGTAATAGCACCATCTTTCTCTGCACTGATGCGACACTTGTGCGTTTAACAAAACACACCAAAGGTCTCAATGCATTTAAAAACCGAGGCAGACCAGTGCAATGAGCCATATTATACAAAAACAGTGAAACCGGCCTCTCCACTGAGCACAATCCTATATTGTAGGCAATCTGCGATAACACCATTTTCATTCAGTTCAGTCCCATAAAATTACCATTAACATTACAACTCATGCAGAACGCAGATAAATGTAAAAATGTCACCCAGTTCTTCCAGATGGGAATTGCAGTTCCACTAGATCACCATCTCTCTCTACCCTTTCGGCACCTTGTCTAATATTTCATTTACAACATTTGGTAAGTTAATTTTCTTCATACTGACCATGTAAATCATAAATCAATTTTAATTTACAATGCTCGACTTGAGAGATTCTTCCAGAAGGCGTCAGGAATAATATCTCAGCAGAGGCTGGTTGACATGTGAAGCACAAACCTCGTGGATGGAGAAATAAAAAGAGTAAATTAGCTTTTGCTAGAAAACCCAGCATTGGATCTGACATTATGCTGAATGTGTCTCTGCACATTAGCAGCAGATTCAAGGTAACAAATTAGCATGGCACCTGCAAATTAGCATGGCACACATCTACACAAAGCACTGCACATGGGGAACTGAAAGAATGAAAGACGGAACTCAGTCAATTAGGAATCCTTTGCTAAAATCTCGTGCTGCTTAACAATGAAACACCAAGAAGATACATTCATTGGAGCCAGCACTCACTAAAACAAGTCAATTAAAGATTGAGTTGCCTTTGAATGCTGTTTGACTGAAGTTTATGTGGTGAAAATGTTGTTATTTGTTTGTTTATTCCATAAACTCAATGGCATATTTTTTTATTTTAGGTGCATTAAAAACTTTTCACACGGTTGTTTCAAACCAAGGATTCTTAACCTGGGGTCCACAGCCCCGCAAGAGGTCCGTCGATGGATCTTACGGGGGCCATGATGGTCAGGTTAAGAATGAGAACGTCACAGTTTCACCTTCTTATTGACGCCAAACAACAACAACCTTCTCATTGAAATGAACGTTTGAGTAGAATTTGTGTTTAAATTGCATGTGATTATTGCATTTCATTTTTGCACGGATTGGATATTAATTTTGCAAGAAAAAGAGTGAGAAACATATTTTGTTCAGATTTTTTATGTATTCATGTTTTGTGCATGTCATATAAAAAATAAATAAAATATATTTATTGCTAATGGAGTTTATGTGCTTATGTGCATATTTTCGGGAGGGGGTCCGTAGCTTTCACCAGATACAAAAAGGAGTCCATGATTCAAAAAAGGTTAAAGAAAGCTGTGTATTTTTTGTACTGTAAATGGGGGGCGATTCTCACATTTTTTAAGGTGCAGGCAGAGGAGGCATAATTCCTACAGTATAGAGGGGCAAACCAATGTTATGTTTTGAATCGGTGAGTGACAGGGAAGGGGACCAACAGGTTTTCAGCTGGTGTCAGGATCCCTGTGGTCCCGCCCTTGCTTATGCCCCTGCTCGTACCCAGCTGAACAAGGAACGCATACTTCGGTAGAAACTGACGACTGTCATCGTGCGACCTGTGTGAGATTCAAAAGAGACTCTTGCACGCCTTTTTTTTAATTAATTAACTGTCTTCTGCTTTCAATGTATTAAAATACCTGTGAGCTGTTCAGCTGTCTCTATACCAAACAAAGAAAGAAAAAAACAAAGAAAATTTTTCCACATTATGAAACTGAAATATGTGGAGGTGATTCGGAAAAATAAATCTGCATGAACATGCTTAAGGTGTGGTGCAAATCTGCCGCGATTTATCCAAGTGATCCAGCTGTCTTTTCCTATGGCTTCTCGGCACAAAAACAAGTCATGCCTTATTTCCTCGGCCTAGACAAAGCCATTTCCAATTATCATTATTATTGCCTTTCTTCCACCCTGACCAGCACAATATCTTTCACTGGACGAGGCACTTTATCCTCCATCAGACAATGTGCTTTCCACTGTCAGCTGTGCGTTTATGGTTTTAACCGGACTGACAACGCCACCAGCCAGCAAACACACACGTCTGAATTAAGCTGCTGTGAAGGGCAGCATAAAAATGACAGACAGGCAAATAATACCACAGTGCCACTGGATACAGGAAAGGCTTTTTGGTGTCATTATGTATCCCCTTGGCACAATGGGCATTTTCACAACAATCAGCCCAATGAGCCAGTGCCCCTCCCTCCATGCTCTTAACCTTACGCCCTTTACAGTCCTGGGGACAAGCTTCTAAATTCTGGAATTTTTCAACTTCATTTTATGCAAGGCTCATTGTCAACCAATTATAATAATACAAAACATCCATCCATCCATCCATCCATCCATCCATCTAATTAATTATCAAATACATGCTCACACAAGCATGGAGAGAATATGTAATCTTCACACACACATACACAGCACACAGTGGGGGGGGGGTGAGTTCCCTATAACCCACCCCTCTGCTGTCCTGGTAGAGTTCTCCCTGCATCATGTTTATTACTTTTCTGGGGGTTTTACTTTCATTCCTGTACAACAACACCTCAAAACAGCCCATAGTGTGCCATCTGCTTCCTGGGATGGATGGATGGATGGATGGATGGATGGATGGATGGATAGATAATCTTGGTAAAATGAATAATTTGCTTGCTTTAGAAGCCAGACTGTGGAACTTCACTGTAGATTGGTGGTCAGAACCCCATCTTCACTGGTGCCTCTCAATCACAATTACAGAAAGTCATAGAAAATTAATCAAATTGCCACCATGAATCACCATGGATAGAGTAGCTTTGATGGCCGGTCAAATGAGCCCTGAGGGGTGGCGTGTGGGTTAGTACAGGTTAGGACACTGTGTCTGTGATCAGAAGGTTGTTGGTTTAGATCGCAGAGCCAGCAGAGTGATTTCCACATTGGGCCCTTCAACAAGCCCTTATATCCCAAAAGGAAATGCTGTAGGGATTATTTAACGCCATCTTCATAATGACTATACATTACAATGGGGAAAAGCATCTGCTAAATAAACAAAATATGACCTCTCTTATTTACTGGACATACCCACTCAACGAGATGGCACACAACCATTCAGCTCCTGCAAGAACCTTTCAAATTATACTCCGAAGAGTGAGTTCATTAATGCGATAACATAAGAGCAGGGACGGATTACGGACCGGGCCAGCGGGGCCGCTGCCCAGGGGCCCTTGGGGTGCAGGGGGCCCATGGGGCCCCTAGCCCAAAACAATTTGCAACGCTTATCAACAATGTATTTTCGTTTGTCTATTTTAGAGGGCCTACATTCTTTGATCCTCTGCCTACAAAGGCCCCTGACCCTATAGGGAGGGCGTTTGGCTGCCAAGGGCCCTTGAATTGTGGTGGTTGTGGTGGTGGTGCTGGTGGTGGTGGTGGTGGTGGTGGTGGGGGGGGGGCCCTCGCAAACGTTTTGCCCAGGGGCCCACACAACCCATAATCCGTCCCCGCATAAGAGTACCAGTATTTATCAATACAGAAGAGCAGTAATTACTTTTAAGAACTCTCCATGTACCATAACATACATTTTCCTTTACTCGCTTACATTTGGGTCTTCAGATATTTTTAAAAGACGCAGAGAACAGCATTCCAAGCTGACTGCACCCCGCCCCGATCTCGCCGGCTGATTAGAATTGATCGAGTCAGACGTGGATTATGTAGCGTGGAAATATTTTGATCTCCCCTCAGGAGCCTGCGCTTCCGTGCTGTAATGACGGGCATGATTTGCGTAATTTGTGTCACTCTCGCCGGCGCCGAACGGAAGGATATTCCCGCTAACAGAAACATCATTCTGATCATTACTGACATCGTTTCTCATTACTTTACATAAGTGGGACGGTGGCTTTCATGTAGATCCTGAGAGCTATTCCATGTTTTGTGGAGACAGGCACAAAGAACAGGGCTTGCTGTGAGCTATCGTGCCCCGGATGACTGGGATTACGCCCAGGCTACATTTGATGCCTGATGTAAGCAAATCAGGCAGTTTCACTTATGGATATTAGAGGGGTTGGGAAGACTTAAACATACCTTTGTCTCCTTTTTGTTCTGTAGGTCAGATAGCTGCAGCAGACAAAAAGTACAACGGCACACAAAAGAAAGAAAAATGCTGAATGTGACTGAATTATTGTGTTTGAATTTAATTACTGCCTACAGCCCTTGGAGGGTTTTTTCTCCTACATAATAGGAAGCCATTCTGAGTTGTTGTAGGCGGTTTGAAGATTATCAATGGCAAGTAAATATTAGGAAATTAGGATTGAATCAGTTCATTAATTATTAATTATTTGCACATTCATTACCGCAACAACTTTAAGCTGCTTAAATTAATATTTTCATCTCACAGTTAGAGTCAGTGAAATCAGTTTAACTTTTACTGAGCAAATATATAAGCCTAATAAAATATACTAAGCAATAAACAATTCCTTGTAGGATGTCATGCAAATTTTATGAAATTAATTGTATAAAAAGAATGGAAGATGGATGGATAATTGATGGCTGAATGGATGAAAGAATGAATAAACCTCATAACGTGTATTGTGTTTAACTAGATAATGGATGCCGTTTTGTGAGAGTTCTCATTCCCCGCTTCAGTTCATAACCGTTTCAAAGTCTATGCATCATTAAACAGAATTCAATCAACAACAGCAATTAACCAGTCAGGCGTCATCTCAAATAATATTTAAGTCGTCCTCTAGGCTGCACGACTGCGATTAAATCTGCGATTATGAGAAGGATGCCTCGCCTGATCTTCAGCTGAAACGTCACCACAGCTCTCCGCATTAACGTTAAAATATCACAAAACGCCGGAGTCCCTTAGCCTAGCTCTCCCGACCCGATTAGCTGGCCGGAATCCTGCTGCAAAACATCTCCTCTCGCGTAATCATCACGCATTAATGACTCCACTTATTCTGCCTGGGATGGCGTTGGGACCAGTGGCAATGACAGCAGGTGTCACTGGGGTCGGGAATCTGCGACGCCGACAGGGCTGGGACGCACTGCTGCTATTGCAGAGCGCTGCATTTTCACCGCTAACTTTCACGGGTTCTTATGTATTACTGTCGAGAGTAATACAGAATTTCACATGAAGGGCTCATTATTGTAGTACCCATCCATCCATCCATCCATTTTCCAAACCGCTTACTCTACTGGGTCGCGGGGGGTCCGGAGCCTATCCCGGAAGCAATGGGCACGAGACAGGGAACAACCCAGGATGGGGGGCATATTATAGCATGTTATACATAAATATGGTTTAACTGAATAAGAATGGCGTTCTGTGACAGCGTAGTGTGGCATCTTATGGCAGTGAAGTTAAACAACAGTAGGAAATACTCTTCCTTGATTCATTCATTCATTGTTTCATTTTATATCGTGTATCAAACTATTATTCACTTCACTTATGTCTTTTTGAGAAATCAGCTGCTGTACATGAAACAATAAAACCAAAGATACTGTAATTTGAAAGTTAACGCATTGCAATTTTCTGTTTTTTTTTTTTTTTCTACTCGAATTAGTCAAATGCCCGGCATTTTTGTGTTTACTTTAGCGTACACTGTTATGCATAGTGACACCAAACCACAGGGAGTGAGCATGTTCACTAACCACATACCTTTACACAAACCCCCCACAGGCGACATTGTGAACCATGCAGGGGCCTCCCCGCTCTATCAGCCCTCCGCCACCCACCGCAAAAAAACCGGCAAAAAGGAAAGTTAAGAATGGATAAAGTAGGTTAGCCAGAGCATTATCGTGTCCTGTAGAAGCAGCCCTGGTCCGAAATGTATGACGTATGACGGTGCCATTTATTTAGCTTGCTGGGCTGCTACTTCTGTGGTTATTTATGTATGTCCATTAGGGCTCCATTAGTAGACTGTCGTTTGGAGTTCTGTGTTGAAATGACTTTTGCCTTGGTTAAAACACACAAACACACACACATATATAAACTATAAATACTGCTTTATACAAATACGCGCAATTTATGCGGCAATCCTGCGGCATTAGCACATTAGCCTCCGCATACAACATTAATGGCTGACAGCTTGATCGGATGCTGTGAGAGAGAGACAATATTTTAAACATTAAGGTGGAGACTATTTACAGCTATTTTCGAAGGAGAACATTTCGGCATGAAATTTTAAGAGGCCAGGATAAGTACAGAGTGGTGGGCTCACGGGCGAATGGAAAATGGGGGGGGGGATTGGACAGGGTGGATTTGGCAAACTTGCTGAACTATAATTATTTATGCCTTTATCCAAAGCGACATGTTATTTTTCCCCCTCTTCCTGAGAAATCAGGGTCAGACATTCCCTGGAGCAATGGGGGGTCAAGGGCCTTGTTCAGGGCCCAACGTATAGTATCACACTGCCAATGCCAGGATTTCAACCAGCAGCCATCCTCTGAGCCACACACCAGCACTGAAGATTTCGTCCCTCAGGCCAGCCAGGCTGACTCTTTGTGGGGTAAATTCCATGGCCTTTTCTTATGTATAAGTAACAAACAATCCCCAATGACGCATAATTTCAAAGTCACTAAGAAGTGCCCTGCTACATAAATGCCACCTTTGGAAACTCAGCTGGTGGGCTACAAAATCAAGCACAATCTTGGCTCTTTTATAAGAAACACAATGGACAGTGGGCCTCACTCAGTCACTAGGATATAATGCATTACGTTGCATGAGTGGCTTTGTACAGAACATCTTAACATCTTGTTAAAGATTCTTATAACCAGGAAGTAGAAGAATGCACTGTTTTGGCTCCCTGCTGACCAGCTGGGCAGGCTGTCAAAACCCACAGCTGGAATTCTTATGAAATTCTTCTCTATAATAACCATCACTAACGACAATCATAGCCAAGCGCAATTATGAACCTCCACTTTGCTACAAAGTATTTCAGAACTGTACTCCACCCTTTATTTTTGAAGTACACAGAATGTTGTGACTCCCAAAAGTTAACGCATCATACACTATAAGTATGTTTGGGTAAAATGGTTCAGTCATAACACTCTTTGCCAAAGAGAGAACATAGAAATGGATCTGTACTTTGCGGTCATTTTAAGCATCCACCTTCCAGCCTGGTCACAGTGGTATTGTGGAGCGTTTGCCAGGTGGCAGAGAGCACAGGACATGGGTACATGCTATAGAAGATGCCCATGATGTCTCAAAGCCTCATTCTTGACTACCCACCATGGCACCATGCTTAGAAGCACATGCTGGTATAAGTAGGCAAAAGCTGCAGGTACCAAACACTGATAATGTATATGGAGTTAATTTAAAACATAATAAAATCTGCACAATTTCAATTCCTATGTGTCACCCAGGCACTTTAGGTTTTTTAAAAACTATATCCTGCAGAGAACACGTGTAACAAAACATGAAGAAAAAAAACTCCATGGATTGTTCTTTTATCGGCTGTCTTGCAGATTCTAGTCTGTTTTTCAGAAGTCAGAGATGTGCTGGATGAAATGGGTACCAGTTGTAACTGGGAAACGCCGCTACCCTTGGGAATTGACTGTTTAAAGAGGTCTTTCACGCTCTTCAGGATCAGCAGCGGTGATTCACCCAGAACAGGAAGCATTTATGGCAATAAAATCACTTCCCCCAGGAAGCTCTGATGGCATAGCAGCAACCTTCGACTCGGTGGGATCTGGGTTTGATTCCTGCCTCCTTTTGGTGTCGGCTTATTATGGTTCAGAGGATTTCAGGACACCGAATTTGGACCCCGGATTTAGGGACATCAGAGAAAGTGGCATGTTTATCATTTTACTGTGTTTTACTTTAGAATCCAGCTGCACTGTGTAAGTGGTGGCCAAATGGTCATGGCTGAGTGCTTGTGAGTGAAAGGTTGCTGGTTTGAAACCCTGCCCCGTGAGGTACCCAGAGAACCATCCTACAACTCTGGCGCTGAATTAGCTGCCCTGCGATGTCACGAAGTGGCGCATGGGTTAAATGTAGAGGGCACGTTCTGTTGTTCTGTGCTGACTCAACAATGACAATTAATCATAATAAGAAAGCTGATTGTACAAAATCTGATTTTTAAGTATTGCTGAGAATGAGGAAATGGCAGAAAATGACAAGATACCATTTGCTGCAGGGTATTTGAGATTTGGGTTGAGAAAATGATAGAAAATAAAGGTACACACTATGTCCTTTTGTATAATATACATAATATTCTGTGGGGTTGAGGGGGGGAAACTACTCCCTGCCCCAGAGGATTATTCATGTGACTGTGCTTGGAAGTAAGTTTCAGATCTCTCCCCAGTCCAGCTGGCTGTTTATATTGGTGGTAGTAATCACAGACAGGGGACCCGGTATTTTGGACCAGGCTATCAGTGCAGTATAGTACTTCTTGTTTCTCTCACCTGATGAAAAAGCAGTTTTTGATGGTCTAATCAGAAATCCCTTCATGCCTCTGGTTCCCATAATCCTCTGTAGAGTGTGTCCCTTAACACACTGTGCTTTACATCATGTGATTTTGTTCACTAAGCCTCCCAAATTTTCCCCTGCTGGCCAGAACCAAACCTTATAATGTACCTTTTTGAATTTGAGCAATATCCTGTTTCACACATGCAAAGGTTTCTCTGAAAAGGATGTAGGAGTCAAGCCTACAGTGAAGAAGCACCAGCCTATAGGGATGTTCAGTGGCGCCCCCTGCTGCTCACCTTGAAGGTTCTGTAACGGCAGGGTCATGATCCCGCCCGTCGCTGCTGCCGCCACTAGGCCCTGCAGGCTGGCAAGGCTGGCAAGGTTGGCAGGGTTGGTGGTCGGCAGTGAGAGCACCAGGCCCTGCTGACTGCCTAGCTGCCCGGCCACATTGAAGGGGATGAGGATGGGCTGGTTCAGGCCTGGGGGGGCCCCGGGCATCACCCCGGCTACTGTCGACGCCATCTGCTGGGCAGCCAACAGCGACTGTGACGAGAAAGCAACACACATAGAAACGCTGTTAGCCCAAGATCACAGAAAATACAAATAATGATACTGTATTCACCCCTGTGGGGAAACTGGATAGTTTTCTCACAACCCGTCCTGCTCTGCATGAGACACACAAACACAAATACAGATGAGATAAGTTGTTTGGCGGCCAAGTTCAGGGTCAGTCAGCATCCCTGGTGTAGTTGGAGTTAAGGGCCTTATTCAAGGGCCCAACGGTGACATCGCTCACCAGCCATGGGATTTGGACTAGCAACCTTCCAGTCATGGGCACGGAGTCAAAGACCCGCAGATCCTCACGCCGCCACAAAGACCCCCGATACATCATCAGTATGAAGTGAAACAAAATCCATGCAACAATGCATGAGAAGCCCCAATCAGAAGCTTTACTCCCAGCCTGTAATGACTGTGATGAATGAAGCTCCACAGCTGTACATGAGATTATTTGACACGTTCTCTGTCACTCTATCCCAGTGCTCCTCAGCTGGCCCCCATAATGAGCTCCCCTGCCTCTGCTTAGTCAGTAAGACACATAATAAGGCACAGGTACCCAAATCATGAAGTGTGAAACATCCACGGACAAACACACCTCCCTTCATAGTAGAAGGCCTACACTCTGTTTGAGGCAGGAGTGACAAATGACCTAATCCCTTCTGACAACTGACAGCTCATACTGTATACACTTTTATTTTCAGAGGAAAATATAGAGGTTTTGATGACAAGGATTACCTGTAACATCTTATGAATCCAATATGCCAAAATATCACCATTGATATATTTTATTATTGATACATCTAATACACTAATTATATTTATTCATCCATCTTCCACCTGCTTTATCTATGACAGATTAGCAGATGAGCCTGGAATCTGGAGCCTGCCGAAAAAAACACAGGGCACCAGGATGGGATACCAGTCTATGATGAGGCACATGGCTGGGGAACACCCTGGATGGGATGGCAGTCTATCACAGGGCACCAGGATGGGGTACACCCTGCATGGGATACCAGTTTATCACAAGGCACATGGCTGGGGTACACTCTGGATGGGATACCAGTCTATTACAGGGTGCAAAGCTGGGGTACACCCTGTATGGGATACCAGTCTATCACAAGGCACATGGCTGAGGTACACCCTGGATGGGATGGCAGTCTGTCACAGGGCACCAGGATGGATTATACCCTGCATGGGATACCAGTCTATCACAGGGTGCAAAGCTAGGGTACACCTTTGGTGGGATTCCAGTCTATCACAGGGAACCAGCATGGGGTACACCCTGGATGGGATACCAGTGTATCACAGGGCACCAGGATGGGGTACACCCTGGATGGGATACCAGTCTATCACAGGGCACCAGCATGGGGTACACCCTGCATGGAATACCAGTCTACTACAGTGTACAAAGCTGGGGTACACCCTGGATTGGATTCCAGTCTATCACAGGGCACCAGGATGGGGTACACCCTGGATGGGATACCAGTCTATGACAAGGGACATGGCTGGGGTACACCCTGCATGGAATACCAGTCTACTACAGGGTACAAAGCTGGGGTACACCCTGGATTGGATTCCAGTCTATCACAGGGTACATGGATGGGGTACACGCTGCATGGGATTCCAGTCCGTCTATCATCAGGCGCAAGGCTGGGGTACACCCTGGATGGGATACCAGTCTATCACAGGGCACTGAGACACACGGTATTTACGTAGCTTAGAGATGCCAGGTAGCCCAACAACGACTTCCATGACTGTGGAAGTAAGTCAGGGGACTACAAGGCATGAACCTAAAAACTCCACAGAGGGAGGACTTGGAACCCTCAGCAAGTTCCAAACACCACACCATCCCACACATTTTAGGCATTTATGTATTCGTTCTACATACTTTTTTGCATGTTCTTGCGCTCCTGAAAGTGTATTCATTGTCATATTTACCCAAAAGTGACCGCGGTGTTAGCGGTGACAGCCACACTGGATTTCCACCCTGGATTTTGTGACCCAGTCTCCCAGCGCATTACCATGTGCGGGACTCCGGGGTGAGGCTCACACTGCTGCTGGCGTAGCCAGACCCCGGGATGGCCTGGCATTATCGGGGTGTGTACACGCGGAGCACGGCCATGACTGCCGACAGGCCTCATGGGCTTCATAAAGGGTAACTGAGATACGAGGTCGCCCTGGAAACGATGCTGATCAGCTTATCTGTTTCCTGGCTCGCCCTTTGGCCCCACTTTACCTTTAAATGGGAATTTCACCTGCCAGGAATCATCTTCTTGGATGGCTGAAGAAGGAAATGGCCATAGATGCAAGACACACTATCAGGGTACATCAACATGCTGGGTCATTTGGCCAGAATGGGCAGCATACACACAGGCCTCTTTCCCAATACACACCCTACCCTCTGGCCAACACCCCCCAAAAGGCCTTCAACCGCTTGTCAGCTATCTGTTTGTATTTTCCACACTACAGAGAGCCCCCCAATAGTAAGATGGTGGGCGTGGCCACCACAGCAAGGAAAGGCTATGCATGATGCACCAAGGAGGCTGACCGCAGTTAGACTCATTTCAAGACAAAAGCGCTTGTGTGACCTTGTGGCCTAATGGATAAGGCGTCAGCCTCCGGAGCTGAAGATTGTGGGTTCGAGTCCCACCTGGGTCGGCTTGTGATTTTATATTTGAGGGCCTGCGTGATTCAGGGTGCTCTGTCAGAGGGTCGCTGGTTTGGGTTCTGGTGGGGGCAGAGGAGTCTTGAGCATGTCCCTAAACCCCTCAAAATGTTCCTGAATGACGATTTCAAACCCAAGCAACGCTCTGGCCTGAAAAATACGCGTATGTCTTAAAAAGAAGAGTGAGATCGGATAGGTGAACACATTCCAGTGCACGTGGAAAATTAAGCTTCGCTCCATTATAACGAAAGCAGCGATCAGTCCCACTTGATGCTGAGTGGATGCTGAGGATGATCAAGGAGAATATAAACCGGCTCCTGGAGGGCAGCCATTACGGCGCCGGGCATGGCTTTCCGTGCCAACCTGCCTTTCTAACACGGCACTGTTTGGAGCTGAGTCTAGGCAGTGTATCTCAAACTGAAGAGTAAGGTTTGTTACATAACTCCCAGAAAGGGAGGGCTTATGGAGTATTACACCACCAGTGTCAGGGGTTCAAATCCCATCCCTGCTCTGTGGGTGGGAAGTTTGCATGCTCTCCCTGTGTAGCATCAGTGTCCTCTAAGTACTCTGGTTTCCTCCTGGGTCCAAGAACATGCACTGAAGATACCTGAAGTCTTTGAGCTGCCCATACACACTACCTAGTACTGCCTGGACTGGCATCCCTTTCTAGGTGCTTCTAGGTTCCAGTCTCACTGTAACCCTGTATAATCAGCAGCCAATTAAAGCACGGTTATGGTGAATTTATAGCAATGCATATTACGGCCATTTTTTTGTATTCTGGTGTATCTGAAACTCAGAAAGATGCGTAATTCGTTATTCGGCTTTACCCAAGGCTATGTTAACTAGGGCTAGAAGAATAAAAATGTCAATAGCTGCATGTCTTTCTTCCATTTGCTTTTGGATAAAGTGGAAGAAGCGTGTTCCTTGTTAGTCTCGCAGAGTAAAGGTTATTTATTATAATGCACCAGCATTCCTATTGTCGAGGTCAAATAGAACACATGTCAGCCTGCCTTTTAAACCTGACAATGAATTACAAAGATACATTGTCAGAGATTTCGGCCCTGAAACACTTATACTCCTGAGAGGTGTCCTCGGGACAGCGTGCTCTGTTATCAAGATGTCATAGTATGGGCATGTGTGCATAGTGTGTGTGGGAGCTACAGATACCAGAACCTTCAAACATCTGTACCCTGTTTGTGGAACCTGGACTGAATTGAACAGAGATATTGAAGGCTATAATCTTCTTATATTGCAGCTGCTGAAAGCTGAAACAACTCTGCAGTTCTAGGATGAAAGTTGACGTGGGGGTGCTGGGTTGGAACTTCTAACGCTGGCTTTTCCCTCAAAGACTTGGTCATTCACTGCTAGGCCCTCCTTGGGCCGCCTGCTAAGTCCTTTAACAAACTCAAAGCTCTCCTGAAACCTTCATTGACAAATAGGTGTGTCTGTGTTCACTGGTCTGCTTTCAAAAATATCACAGTCTAGTTCACAGCTTCTGAACAACCATGCGAAAAAATACCTTACAGTGAAAAAGAATGGATTAAATAAGTGAGAAAGAATGGGTGAATTCATACTTAGCTTCTAAGTAGTAATACATGTCAGATTTTAGCGTAGAAAACCAGAATTAGCTTAAAAAACACCTTTAGCAGCTTTGTAGTTGAGTTGATGCTTTCAGTAAGACAACCATGACAAGACTATTGCAATATTACTTTTCAAGAGGTTGATTACTACATTATAAGACCATAAACATCCAAGTTACAGTATTTACATAAGCCTGACAATCTGATTCAAACATTACTTTACAGTGATTTCAAAATGCATCTGATGACGATAGCTGACGATTAACTTGTTACGTAGAGTGACCTGTGTTAGACTTTAATTGAAAATGGCACATTCAAAATATTTGTTGCTTATTGTGTGGGGAGCTGGGATGGGGGATCTTAATCACAGGTGTTTAATGATGCCGCTAATGAGATGGTTGTTCATTAACCAGCCCCATGATTCAATAAATCCAATTAGGTGGGATGCTATGATTTATTGAGCTATGTTGCGGCTCTATGACGGAGAAACAAAGCTGTGAATGGGGGCGAGGGGGTGGGTTTTGAGTCTGGAATAGGACCACTGAGACCTGTTACTTGGCCTTGGGACATCCATGCTCTCCGAGCGGACAGGCAGGGGCTGTGATGTCTCTGTTATAAGACAAAGGGACCTCGGCTCACAGCACAATGTGCGTGTTTAGGGCCAGATCCGCAGGCTGGCCGCTATCCATTTCGAGATCATTCGCTGATTTACTACCTGCTGCTACTAAGCTACTTGAATGTCGGAACAAAAGGCTCACGGGTTAATTACGACAGGCAATATGGATAAGGTGAAGTATCTTGTATGGCAGCCTTGTCCAGATTCCCTGCTGCTCTCCTACAGCATCGCTCCGTGACCCGAGCCAGGCAGAACCCAACAATAAGCTGCTGCGTTCAATACAGATGAAAAAGAAGGCGGCTTGTTTATGCTGCTCACTCATAAATGCCATAGCCTCACCTTTACAGGGTCCCTCTGCTAACAGGGGGCTTAGCGCTGAATCGCTGCATTGACCTCTCTGGCTACTGCTGCTTATAACTCGACGGGGGGGGGGGGGGGGGGGGGTTGTTTGTCTTCACTTCCTTTTCAAATTATTTTCTTTTTGTATTTAAACGAAATGATTAAACGAAAGCAAACGAAAGATGCGAGCACTTGAAAATGGAATGTATTCCAAAATTTTGCAGATTTTGCAGTATCAATCCAAATACGGGGAGAGAGTATAAGTTCTGTAACAGATCTGTTTGATTCCAGGAGACTCGCTTATTGGTGTTATCACACCATTCTCTCCTTCTGGTTCAGATAAGCTAGATCCAAATATTTTACAAAACTGGAAGGAGTAGGTCAGACCAAACTCCTGGATCCACTCAGCTACAAGACAGCTGCTTCCATTTTTACGTTTCAAAGTTGCAAAACTTAATCAGTAGCTGGAGAAATAGCCTGCGATGCGTGGGGTGTGGGAGACTCACCTGGGGTCCGACGGGGTAGGTGGGGTGCGGCTGGCCGAGCTGACTCTGCTCTAAAGGGCTGCTGCTGGTGTCGGACTGCGAAGAGCCCACAGGGGGGCCTTTAAAACAAGAAGAAAGGCAGAGGCGTTAGAGCGATATCAGGTGGGTCAGTGGCACTCAGTAGCCATGCCGCGCTTGATGGTGACATTCTGTTGGGCTAATTTCGGCCAACGAGCAATTAAGATGAGCAGTTATAGAAAAGCCCTTCAGAAATGAGGCACTGCAGGCCAAGGCTGAACTACTCCGGTGGGGGGTGGTGGTGGTGGTGGGGGGGGGGGGGGGGGTTAAGTGCTTTCCCAATAACTGGCAAGCCGAGGGGATTGCCCATCAGTGAGGGACAAATTACTGCTTAATTCACCCACGTGGGTCATTGGGGAAAGGATGCACAGGAGACCCTGACAGTTAGTTTAACGGGGTGGTGGTGGTGGGGGGGGGGGGGGGGCAGGGGGTTGGTGGTGGGATAAACGCCTATTATGTAGCAATTTACATCAATGAGTACTCGCCGGCCCCGCCCAGTGGCAGGAATTTCAAATGAGGTGTAAATAATGGGGCAGCAATTACAGGGAGGGGAATGTGCAATGGGAGGGGAGGGGAGCAGTAGTCAAAATAATGTTTAATCAGCACAGCGGCGAGACAACGAACAGGCCGCTGACTTCCCCAGGGGACTCGGGGACCTATGGGCAGCTACCATACCCAGGCATCCGGAAATCCAACCCATTTAGGGGCAAATGTGTTTTTCATTTCTGTGAATCGTGAACAAAATGTGATTGATACGGGAGCAGGGGCCAGAGGGGCACTGAGCCCAGTTGAGTGCTGATTGGCCCACAGAGACGCTGATTCAAAAGGTATTATTGGTTGGCCCCTCTGCATTATTGTCCCTCTTATGTCCCCCGCCTTACAAGAATCACAGAATTGCCCCTGAATTAATACAATACTTCATATGTGTGCATCCCGAGAAGATGCAATAAACTGCATTAATCTAACATTTCTAACGACAAACCTGGGGCCCGACTGCGAATGGCAGCGAGGACGGCTTTCACGATCAGTAACGCGTTATCAGCGTCTCGGCGAAAGGCTGATTCACTGCCGCGCTCGGGGTGAACGCCAGATACAAGATAATCCATATTCATTATGTAAGAATACACACCTGCCTCATTGCTATCGACGCTGATCACAGAGCGCGTTCTGCACTTACAAAACAATCAATTCGTCACGTTGGTGATAAATTACTAAGCAGCCAGCTGAAACATTTCAGCGTCGGGCACAGAGCAGATTAATGCAATATATCCTGTTCGTCTATTTCCGTAAGTGGATTGACTCGAAGCCTGGAATTCACTGAGTTAACAGAATACTTTTTTTTTAACACATACAAAAAAACTACTTTAAGAATGATTTGAACAAAAAATACAGATTACCCAAACATTCCCTAAATTACTGTCTTTGTGAATACTCATCTCTAGAAATATGGAATTGTATTGCTTCTTTGGTGATACTCCTGAAAATATGATATAGCATGACGATACAAGGATTAAACTGATGTATTACATGTCAAGTTTTGCAGACCTTCCATGGCAGCATGAAGGGACAAACTGCATCTCCAACATCCCCTTCATTTGCAACATTCTAAATAAATGAAATGAGAGCCGATGGACACTCAGTCAAAGGACCATCGCACTGATTAAATATCCCCCAACCACAGGGACACCCACCAAAAAACATCACAAAATCACCACAAATGGACGTGGCATGAATGTTTAAGAAGGAACGGGAGTCTTTGTCCTTTCAAATACATGGGGATGACTCTGGACCGGAAAGTTCCAGACGCAACCCGCCTCTGGCACGTATGATATTTCCGCTAGGCTATTTGTCCTGAAACGGCAGAGGTTAAGCCTGCATACACCAGTGGCCAAAATCATGGAAATCTCTAGCATTTTTGGTATTAAGCTTTAAAAATTACTACATGAATAACAGTCAAAGTATGTTACAAATATCATACATTGGACAATTAAATAAGTAACTGGAGCAACAGTTGAGTTAAGTTCTGCAATCTTCAAAGAGTGTGTTTCTACAATTTTGGCCTCTAGTGTAGTTTTTGCAGGCCTCCCCATCAAACCCAGAACCAGGTATATTTAATACCGCATTTCGGTATTAAAGCTCTGCTTCATGACTGCTTCACCTGCAGGGCACCTGCTCTGTGTGTCCACACTAGAGCCATTCTGTAGTCTCCTGACTCCACGTCATAATGCCACCGTGAGACTGGGAAGGATTTCCATTGATCTGCGATCTCCAACATACCCAGGGCCATGAAGCACAGAGGGGAGTGTGGATGAAATGTGCAAACACACACTATAGATGGCCCATGTGCGGCTTCATCTTCATGTGGGTTATTGTCCGTTTAATGACAATGTCTTATTATATGGCATTATTATGGTTAATAAAAGCAAGTTTGTTTACCTCGTACGACATATCGTAACCCCTGCGGCCAATTAAAGGTATCCTGGGAACCAGGGCTAATATCGTTCCTTGGGGAAGGGTGGGGGTCATAATGAACTGCATTTAGCCAGCTTCAGGGTGAGCAGCGAGACCATCTGAGCAGTGCTGAGAGAGTTCACTGTTCATTTCACTCCCTCTGCATGCGATCTTAAAGCACTGCATGAGACATTACGCTCGCTTTCATTAAAGTTGTCTATTTCCACACTCTGCTCCTGCCATCTATTAGTGGTTTCCTGGTATTATACATTAATAATAACTGCTAATAGCTATCAAATAACTTCACTGTAGTAACTTAGTTACCAGTGTAAAATTTCATTACAAACTTCTCTCATTTGAGTGCAAGGGAGAGAGTCAAACCAAACAGAAAACTCAATGAATCAGACCATAATTCCCTGCCTCAGGTAGTTAAATATTACACCAAACAGACCATCAGATAGTTTATGGTGTACTATAACTAATAGTTGCCTATAATTATTCAGACTTATTCAAGAACCCTACCTACATTAACTCGGCATGGCAGTATATCCGCGGAGATAACGTTATATTCACCATGGCCACTTGATGAGGTACCCAAACAGCCTGCTCCAACATACAATGAATTACGTGCTGGCAGCTTAGCCACGTGACGTAAGTGATTCTGAACGTGGTGCGATTGCTGGTGCCACACATGGAGGTTCCGGTCTCTCAGATACAAACAGCCTCCTGGGATTTTCACACAGTACAGTTTCTAGCGCTACAGAGGTTGCTGGGGTTATCAAAAAAACACGTGCAGTCAGGGGCTGAAAACACCCTGTTAATGAGGGGGGTCAGAGGCGGACGGGCAAACTTCTAATAGCTATCAGGAAGATAAGTGCAAAAGTAACACCTCAGTGCGTTTGTAGTGTGCAGATTGGCTTCTCTGAATGCACAACTTGTCTACACCTGAAGTGCTTCTGGAGGTGAATCCAACCCAGTTCCAGATAGGACTGTCTTAGAAAGAGGCCACTAAGTGTATATGCATATAGTATCACACTGATTAGGGTTCTTGGTGGCTGCTTTATTTGCATGAGTCAGCTGACAGTCCTGGTTTGGTCTGATGTCTTCACCATTCATACAGATGGCTCTGCTGTTTGGTTGGCAGTCAGTCTGACAAGAGAAAGCACAAGCCAGGGTAACTGTTTAAAGGTCTGTGAGGTGTTCTTTTTCAGTGTGTTATCTCCATCCCTGAAAGCAGAGAGGATACAATGAAACAGTTTTCCATGTGGTTCCACAGTGAAACACACACTACAGAATATGGTTAAGGAGGTGCTGAGTAAAACTGGTTCTACTGGACCATCGCCGGTGATTTTCACTCTGCTTCCCAGAGACTTCCAAGCATCTTGGAGCTTGGAACAACCAGAGGGAAGACATTACAGGATGGGGGGGCTACAAGCACCTTTGTGCTCAGAAGGAACACAGAGAGGGCACAGTACAGGACGGGGCGGAGCAGCCTGTTCCTTCCGAGAGGACTGAAGTCCGCTGGTATTTGCAGAAACTGCTGCTCATGATCTACCAGGCTGTTGTTGCCGGTGTTCTGCTCTTTCCTGCTGGGGGACAAATGGACGAAAAGACGCTGCAAGGCTGAACAGAATACTTAAGGAGTTCTGTGACAGGGCTGAGCATGGCCTATATCGTTTAAGTAGTCCGAAAACTCGCACACATAAAAGCCACGCAAACGCTTTAATGAACAGGAAACCCATCCCCTACGTGCTCGCCGGACCCTCTCCACATGCTCGCCGGACCCTCTCCACACGCTCGCCGGACCCTCTCCACATGCTCGCCGGACCCTCTCCAGATGCTCGCCGGACCCTTTCCACGCGCTCGGCGGACCCTCTCCAGATGCTCGCCAGACCCTCTCCACACGCTCGCCGGACCCTCTCCATGCGCTCGCCGGACCCTCGCCACACGCTCGCCGGACCCTCTCCACGCGCTCGCCGGACCCTCTCCACGCGCTCGCCGGACCCTCGCCACACGCTCGCCGGACCCTCTCCATGCGCTCGCCGGACCCTCTCCACACGCTCGCCGGACCCTCTCCACGCGCTCGCCGGACCCTCTCCAGATGCTCGCCGGACCCTCGCCACGCGCTCGCCGGACCCTTTCCACGCGCTCGCGTCTGCACAACCCTCGTTCGCTCGACAGGTTGAGTTTTGAGACTTCCGAGGCAGGAACAGTGGCCAGTTTCTCCATAATGCTCATTGGTCAATTTGAAACCTGTGCTTTGGAAGAAGATGAAGATCATCACTGACCAGTTGATAGAGAACAACCAGTTTCCCACTCTGTTATGATGTCGGCGCAAGGAAGTCTTACACTATGGTAGCATCTTTCAGGGATTCAATTTTAATTATTTGATGTTCAAGGTGGTAATCAGAATCATACAAACAATATCCATCCATCCATTTTCCAAACCGCTTATCCTGCTGGGTCGTGGGGGGTTTGGAGCCTATCCCAGAATCAACGGGCACGAGGCAGGGAACAACCCAGGATGGGGGGCCAGCCCATCGCAGGGCACACTCACACACCATGCACTCTCACACACACACCTACGGGCAATTTAGCAACTCCAATTAGCCGCAGCATGTTTTTGGACTGTGGGGGGAAACCGGAGTATCCGGAGGAAACCCCACGACGACATGGGGAGAACATGCAAACTCCACACATGTGTGTCCCAGGCAGAGACTCGAACCTGGGTCCCAGAGGTGTGAGGCGACGGTGCTAACCACTGCACCACCATGCCGTCCTACAAATAATATTTGGAATGTAATACAATACTGCAATGTGTATGCAAACAATAATTAAGCGACACTAGCGGGGTGGAATAACTTGGTGGCTCAAAGTATGTAGATGTGCAATATGTTTTAGTACTGGCGTATGCAATATGACAGTGACAATCAATAGATAATAAATTGCTATAGCATACTCACAGAAGTATGTAATATTTATGGGTAAATATGAACATGGCTTATACAACATTAAATAAGACAGCAAAAACAGCATCATTAAATTCACATTTATTTTATATAGCAAATGTTTTTGTTCAAAGTGATGTCATTACAAACATACAGCCGTCGAGGAGCCCGCTACGCTTAAGTGCAGCTAGGCTGAGTGACCGTGTACTGGGTACAAGTGTAAGTATTATAGTCTATGCAAGAGGATCATGAGACCGGATTATGAAAAAGCGTTCCCATTATCAGGCTCATTTCAGCCTACTGAAGAGATGGCGTCATATTGATAACAGCAGTGGCTCTGTAAGGCACTCAGTTCTGCACCTCGGAGAGATGAGAATCTCCTGGAACGTGCTCCTCATTACCGTAATTTCACTTTCATATAGAGCTCGGGCAGTCCACATTTTTGCTCCATCTCAGGTCCTAGGGAGTATAAATGTAGTCTGTCTGGCAGAGAGCTGGAAGTAAGCAAAAACATGGACTGACGGAGGGCCTGAGGACCGGATTGGGAAACACTGATTTAGAGGACGGGCTTTATGGTCCATGATGGAGAGTAGTTCGGATGCCACTATTCCCCGCACCACTACTCCCTGTGCGGGTTTATTGCATAGAAATAAATCACAGCAGTAGAAGAAAAATGCAAAACTTCATTTCCAACCATGAGCAGGACCTTGCGATGTGGAGGTTGGGCAGGGAAGGATATATTTATTTGTGGTATTTTTTTGGGGGCAACAGACTGGACTCCAATTGAATGCACCCACCACAATAAAAGCAAGATCCCCTTCAGCAGCCAGGTAAAGAAAACAAGCAGGAGTTAGTGAAAAACAAACTGGAACAGACTTTGGCTTTGCTACGGGGTCTGGCACCAGCGTCAACAGAAGATCCAACTTACAGGAAAGTGAACAAACAGGGTGACATCATCCTGCCAGGAACAAATATCAGGTGGAATGAATTAACATAAATGAATCAGGTGACCTGGAGCCCCCTCCTGAGGAACTGGGAGCCACACCACCCCCACACAGCATGTAATACATACATATGTCTTCCAATAAATATAATTATGCTAAATATGTGTGAACAAGTCCACGCATGACTTTGGTAAAATTTGGATTATATTACAATATTCTAGATCCCCCAATGAAACAAAACCTCTAAGGGTTCATAGAATTTAAAGAACTTGAGTATGTAGAGCAGCTGTCTCTCTGGGTGTGCATCAGTCCTAACATCGTTACACCTGTGTGTGAGTATGGAGAGACGATGCACATGAATCCCCTAATCTTAGAGATGTGTGATATTCACCCCCCACCCTGGGAAATTCCTCTTATTTTCATCCAATTTGCTACTTGCATCAAAGGGCTTAAACTGATTGCAACCCTTGACAATAAAAAACTTGCAAACCTGCTGACATTTCATAAAGAATACAAGAGGCCTGGGGGGTATGGGATGTGGGGGGGCTGCTAACACCTGCCTTCCTGTCAGAGTTCTGGCATGTGAGTAGGGGGGAGATGGGGTGGGGGGGGGGGGGGCTCTGTATAAATAAACAGCTCTGTTCATGACCATTGATCCCCCTGTAATGAGATTAAAGAAGCACGATTTGTATGTGGCCATTGTGCACTGAGACATTTTACAGCAGCATGAGGGTCAGGCCCACATGGGCCAACCGCGCGGTGGTTTCCCAGCGCGGTGCCTCATTGGGCCACTCTGTGGCCTCACACCTCCGGCCCCATACCTTTCATCCCTGACCCCTTTTTGTGTGTTTGCATGCTCTTCTCGGCTTTCTGGGGGTTTCCTCTAGTTGCTTTGCCTACATTCAGCAGTCTGTAGTTAGATCAGTGTTTGTCAAACCAGTCCACGGGGCCCCGAGACCCGTGTTTGTGTTTTTGATCCACAAGGCAGGCGTGTATAAAGGGGCGGGGCCACGGGGACACTTGTGCCAGCTGAAAGCTGATTGGCCTTCGGAGCACCCCCTCCCCTGTCACTCAAAAATATATAATTGACTAATGATAAGGTGGCCTCTCTGTATGAATCATGGCCCCTCTTAAGCCTCCCGCCTTTAAAAACATCCTATAAGTGCCCCAGCTGCAAGGTGTCCTGCCATGAATCTAGACTTCTAGTCTGTGGTAATATCTGAAGACCGTCCTCGCTTTTTCTTTTTTTGAGTTGTGAATAGACTCCAGTTATTCCCAGCTCATTATAGTTTAAAATCCACAATGTGGTTCAGGGGATCACTGAACAAGCAGGACATTTTTTGCTGAACTTAAAATGTAAAATTGATTAAAAGATGCTGCTGGATTGTGAAGCAGTATTTCATTAGTGTTTAAAATTGATACATTTTATCCCGTGAGTCCGGGTGAAATCTTGTATTGTCTCCATTCCTCCAAATATACCCCCAAGTGGATCTGTACTTTGTTTTTTTCCTGGTTTGGATCATCTCTACAGCAAGCAGCTTTTGAGCCAGTGGCTGATTGATGATTTCTCTACATGCTAGTGTTAGCCGACATCGCTACTTCCCCTTTATGTTCAGGTTATATTCGCAACGAGAATGCCTTGGGTATATTATTGCACTCACACAGAGAATGCTGAATGGACCAATCATTGAGCAGGGTTGCACCTGCTCATTTTAAACTGTGGGATGTTCCATTATGCTCTAGCAGGAAAAGCTACAAATTCCGCTATTCATTTTCAATCTCCCCCATTTTTACTCTTATTCAAAGGCTGAAGAATCAGGCTCAACATGGTTTCAATTACTCCATTCTCCATCTCCCTTCTTGGTGGCATATTATAGAAAATGTCATGTTTTAATATAGAGAAATATGGCTCCTTATAGGTTATGGTGTTACTTAGCTAGCAGCATATACAGTAACAATTTTTGTCGTAACTTTTTACCATCTACAGCCTACATGAGAGAAATAGGTTTTCACATTTTATGTCCAATTTCTTCGAGATTTTCTCAAATTGTATGTGACATATGCTCAATATATGGCAATGTTTTTTTTTTCATTCCTTTTGAAAAAAAAAAACAAAATAAACACCTGCACTGGTGACTACACAGCTACCTACACTTTGATTATGTGAATTCGTTTATAGGGTTTTACTTAATTTTTTTCAGTTATGTTCAATGGTAAGTAAAATGGGATGTACAGTTTATGCTGGGGAGAGAGCAGGTCCCAGGGCACTTATGCAATACGTACACACATCCAGAGTAAGGTCTGTGGCTTTGGAAGAAAACACTCAGGTGGCACCTTCCGGAAACTGCAGCACATAAATAAAGCCGGAGATGGGATTCAAACTCACGGCCCTGCTGGTGTGAGGCCGCTGCACCGTGGCGGATATTATGTCGCTCAGGCATAGATCCGTCCACAATATTAAATAAGAATCACATGACACGAAAGGCCGGCGTGAGGGTTGACCTTTAATAGGTCAATGAGAAAAAGCAACACTGCTTGAAAGTAGAAGAAAAGGGGTGAGCAGCAGGATACCTCAGTTACGATTCTTAGCGACACACAAACACGCACACAAACATGGCTAGTCCTGTACTCAAACTGTGTCAATTTTTATCGTTTCGGCATAACTCATAGTAGTAAGTATTGAAATTTCTTTTTTTATTCTTTTGTTCATAAAGGTGAGATTTTCATAATGTGGTGAAAATTGTGTACTCGGTAAGGGGTGATTGTAAAGAAAACCAAGTAAAGAATACTGTTTTTCTAGCTGCTTGGTAAAATCAAGCTGAACATGAAAAGCTCCCAAAATAATCTTGTAATCCTGTTTTATACATGACGCTAAACAGTAATAGATATATTAATCAACATACAGTAGCAGGATTTCCGCTTTCCCTGTTGTGTAGATTGAGGCAGGAAAATGGATCAGCCTTCATCTGAGCATCGAGCTTACCTAGAAATCTTGGTCTGTTGAGAGGTGATACATATTCAAGAAGTATGAATCCAAATTTTGAGACTTCAACATACAACTTTAGAAAAAAAAAACTAATAGACCACTCTATCTTTAAAAAAATCTGAATCTTTAAATCCTGGTTTAATCCTGGTTCTGTTGGCAGAAGGCTACTCTGAGCAGCAGGTTGCTTCCAGGCTCAAAGCTTCTAAGACAGCAGTACAGAAGAATAAGGTGAAGCAGGAGACACTGGGAACGACCAGAAACCTGCCAGGTAAAGGGTGGAAGCAACTTTCTAATGCCAGAGATGACCGCTAACTTATCTGACAGTTTCTCATGAATCGAAGGATGACATCAAGTGACCTTCAAAAGGAATGGGAAACATGAAGTGCAGGTGTGAAGTGCACAGCTAGGACAGGATCGTATCAGGCTCCTACAGTAGAAGCAGGGCTGAAGTCCCATAAAGCAAAGGAGAAGCTTTTTATTAATGAGAAACAGAGAAGAACCAGACTGCATATTTCTCATAGATGTACACCCATACATTGAGAAATGAGTGAAAAAAAATCTTATTATTTTCCATTGCTGTGTAGCTGATTTTAGCCATTTTAGGTAGTCATGTTTCCTAAACAAGTCAACCTTTGTTTAAAAGTATAACAAACTGCCAAAGACCCTTTTTACTTTTGTAAAATTCTGACTGGAACAAAACATGTCACATCTTGTCTAGTACAGCCATTGACCATGGAACACATCGGAACAGGGGGGTTAGGGGGCATGAAGTCATGTCCACTTGCCTGTTTACTTTCTAAAAACTCACATATAACCCTCTGCCACTTCATTTTCTCCAAATGTTCGAAGCCTGGTCACCACGCTTTGCACTTTTTTACCTCGAGGTGCATGTTGAGATTCAGCCGATGCTGCCATTGGCTAACATAAAAACATACGGTCTAAAAATACAGCTGATTGGTAGATTTCAAATTGCAACACTTAGGGATTAAGCAATATTTTTTTCCTCGCCTAAAGATCAATTTTTTTTCACGCTTTTTTCCCCTAATGATTAAATATTTCATTTAGTTCCCATTCATTTCAAATTGTCTTCTAAGTCTGGAATTATAAGTAATGTCAGTTAGAATAAAAAATTATAATAATGCATTGATTTATTACTGTCATTCACCTGTCTGGCAATATGTGTGCAGTAATAGAAAATTAAACAACACCCGTCTGATCAATCAGATTCCAGAATTCACGAGCGCCATGATATAACCAGCTATGAAGGCATTATTCAGTGAGCGCTAATAGGGATGCTCGCTAACACCCTTACAGTCAGCAGCAGGAATGAAAAGCAGATAAGGTTAGAGAGCAGCTCAGATAGCCCACAAGGCAGATGTTTGTTAAGCTGCAGATACCACGAGGCTGGAGATACGGCGCGGAGGTGGACCACCCTAACCTTCGTCTGCAGCTCCTATGCCCTGACAAAGTACGAGGCCTTTAGACTCCCTTAGTGTGCTGTTCATTGTACCACTTTAAGAACACTGTGCTCACACATCCCCCTGTATTTTAACATGGCATTTTAACTAAAGATTATCTACAGAAGCTGTTTCTCAAATCCATAGCTGTGCCATTTATCAGTGGAACAAAGTTGTGTTGGCGTGATAAGGGGGTTTATGTCCTAGTGGCTCCTGACAGCTCCAGTGGAGCCGCACCCCCTTCCCCCGCTCATTCTCCACGCCGTTAGTTTATCGCTCTGTTCTTCGTCTTGTGCAACAAACAAACAATGAAGGCTGAGTACTCTGCGTGACACTGACGTATCGCTTTTCATTCTGGGCTCCTGGTGTACGTGGTGTTAGTCGCCTCTTCTTTAGCTCCATGGTATAAAGAACGGAGCAGACAGAGCAGGGTGAACCGTCGCATGGGGAAACAGCCAAATAATAACCAGTTACTGCATGGAAATACAACAGAAGAAAAGAGTGGCAACTGATATCTTATTGACTCAGTCATTTTAGCTAGATTACTATAGTTACGCTGTTTATCAGCGTCCATTTACATGACTAATATGTCTAATAAGATAAAGGTTCATTTAAACCTGAATCCCACTCTTTAAATATGGGATGAAGATAATTATTGATTGCTGTTAATTTGTAGGATGACTGACAAAACTGTCGTACAGTGCATTACCATTTCTGGCAACCAGTATGTGTTTTATTCTCAGCAAGCAACAGAAAATGTCTCATTGTGCTTATACAGTAAAAAGTGTAAATAGAAAAATTACAGGGCAAGTTGTTTTAATTTTTTTAAATATATTTTTATATTACATATGCATTTAGAAATATTTTTTGCGCATATACAGTATACGCATGTATGTATGAGCGTATATGTGTGTGTATGTGTGTGTGTCTGTGTGTGTGTGTGTACTTGACATCAGCCCATAATACATCCTTAGACCCATTCGAAAGGGGTGTACATTGTTACGAATCAGACTTTCTTACTACAATGTGTGGCTACAATCGTTTATTTTGAATAATGTAATTGCTAAACCCCTTGTCAGCCATTATTTTCAGTCCCCCTACTGTTCACTGGGTTTGCTGCATTCCTTTGTCGTGTCATTTCTCCTGTGCCCGATAGTTCGGCCCTTATGCTCATCAGTCATTCCATTTCCCATCATTGAATTCACTTTGAAGGAACCCCCTGCTGGCTAGGAGAAAAACTGCATACTCGTTAAATCATTTTATAAAGGAGACTATAAAGTGACTCATCTATTCTGGCTGTTCACCAGATCGCAAATCCCTGATGCAAGTACTTCCCGGTGTCTGTATGGCTGTCAGATTTACATCCTAGTTCCCTTTTAAATGGATGTAAATGCGAAAGCAACATCACTGCTACCACAAGTACAAACAGCAAGATAGCAGTGAAAACGTCAATAAGTAAATGAAAAATGTTTGAGTGCACTCTTGTGGTTGAAACACTCATATGGCCTTGGACAAAAAAATTGTCAGACAAGTAAAATGCATGCACATACATGCATGGGAGAGCACTGAATATTTTTTGGTTGTGCCTGTACACCTATGTATACTTTATCCTCTCAAAGTTTTCCTGTCTCTGGTTTTTAGCACATGGACTGCATTAAACTTACTTAAACAGAGCTACTGTCACCCTGGAATCAAGGCAAGACTGTGATTGGTTCCTTTTGCTTTTGGTAGACATGGTACCGGTTTCCTTGAAGCTTACTATTGTTCTAAACCAGCTTTGGGCCAAAATGTTTGGTTTGTGGCCCAGTATGTTAGGATACTCTACCTGTAATCAGAAGATCACTGGGTCAGCTCCTGTGGTTTTTCACCAGTCGAGCAAAGCTCTTAACCCTCGGTCACTCAAGGGACTGTCTAGCCCGGCTTTCTCAAAAAAATGTGCTTTACTTCAGATAAGAGGTTAAATAATGAATAAGTACTGTGGGATGGATTTCAGGTGGCGTGCTTAAAGTCTGCTCAGGTGAAATTTTGTATGAAAGTTTCATGCTAAGCATGTCCAGTATGAGCATCAAAGTGAGATTTAGGGGCTTCCAGAAGGGATCTGTTGAGAAGATGCTGTCACTAACAGTTATTATGCATGTAAAGTCCAGTGACTCCCATCTACATTCAAGGACACCCAAAGGTAGGATAGGCTTAACCTTTCATTAGATGTTTGTACTATAGCCTTCCTGGTCACTGGCTTTTCAAATTGTTATCTATGATTTACATAGTTGCATTTATCATTTAATAACACTGAAATGTCTCTGTTTGAATTGAACTTTGTTATAAACTCTATAATCAGTCCTCTATGGGTAAGATTCTCCATTTATTGAATGCAGATAATAAAACATGGGTCTTAGCTCAACGAAGCACGAAGCTAGGTAATAAATGACTGAAAATGACAAGAATTAATGGGTAAAAGCAGGCTGAAGTTGGGTAATTTGTTCTTAGGATTAACTAATAGATCAGCAGCTCATTGGGTAGCTGTAATGCTTCAGAGCTTCAGAATTGAGGGTCCAAGTCATAGCTCTGGTATGTGTGGGTGGAACTTGCACACACAAAGACATGCTTTTTCGTTAATTGCTTTCTGTGTGTGTCCTGTCGTAGACTGCAATCCCATCCAGGTTGTACCCCAACCCCGTGCCTTGTTCTGCCTGGGACAGGCTCTAGGCACCATTCTACCAGCATGATCCAGATAATCAGATAGAAGATCGATAGACATTTCTTTAATGAATGTTAAAGAGGTATGTAATGGTCATTGTAAAACACGGGGAGGGTACAGGGGAGGGGGGGGCTCCCCTCTCCTGTTACTAACTAAACTGACTAAACAACTGACTAGCTAAACAACGCATTCACTGTGTGGTATGTTCTTCATTGTTTGATATAGGTGTACTGGTAGCAGAGATGGAGCAAAAATGTGGACTGTCTGGGGGTCCCTGAGGACTGAGTTGAGAAATTCAGAGTTAGCATAACTCTGCCCCTACTCTCCCCATCCATCTGTCCACCCCCATAGCCTTAGTCCTGTTCACTGCCACAAGAAGCAAGCTTTTCACTGCATTGTTTTTTTCATTGGTTTCCATTTTCATTTAGGAATGTAAATTGTTACACTCATTCAAAGTTATTAAATTGGCGAACTCAGTTTCGCTCAGTTTTGTTCAGTTCCGTTCAGTTTCCAGCCTGACTTGTGTAGTAATCTGCTTTTCCGGCCACAGACACCTACAGTACTCCTCCATGCTGGAAGAAGGGCAGCTAGCTTGACCATGCTAACATCACATACCCATACCCCATGCTCTGTGGTCAGCTTACCTGTTTAGGAACGAATTTACCGAGTTAATAAACTAATTTGCAAATAAAAAATTCAGTACCTAATGCTTAGCTAGATAAGAGTCCGCATGAAAGGCATTTTGTATGAAAAGCATTATGTAAATTTGTACCTCACTGAAAGGGAACATTTCCATTCAGGCCTCTAGTCAAGTGTCTTGATCAACATTTAGAGTTATGTTGTGAATTTTGTTCCAGCACGACAGATTGAAGTGATACCAAAGATCAGAATTATCTGCATGTTTTGAGTCTGTAATGGAACATTAAGTTTGTTTATCTTCAGTTGCTGGTGCATTTTGTTAATAATGATTAACTAATTAATTAATAATTATTAACCTAAAACTAAGAATTATAATTAAGTATAATTACTAAGAGTTATAAAGTCATATAAATACCAGAGTATTCTTTTAATGTAATAAAATGTTATTGTAAATTGTATTCGAGGCTTAGAAGCCTATATGTTGAGTGCAGGCCTGAACGCAAATCTGGCAAATTGGAAACATTTAGAAAAATGTATCAAATTAAATCCTAACTATGACTGCAGACAAAATTTTACAGCGTTTTGAACAACAAAAAAAATTATAAAGTAACAGGTAAATTATAAGTTCATGCAGATAATAATGATACATCATGTTGGTTTGCCAAAACATATTCAATAGGCTGAAGATTATGAATAATTCAGAACAAGCTACCTAAATATGACGACAGTTTGCTGCCTTTTCAAAAATAATACATTTGCTGGTAGAAAAAAAGAAATCAATAACAAATAAGGAGTAAGGGAGATTCTCTGAGGGTTTCAGAAAGATACAGTTCACAAAATTAAGAAAGAGACTAAAGAAATGTCCTGGGATTTGCCTGCATTTCATTACTGGAGGGGTGTTCTACCTTGTATTCTTATAATCTGTTTATTAAAATTGAAATGCCCTCAAATATCCCTTCAGACAGTAACAACGCACGTACTTCTGCTTCAATAACAGAAGGTGCACGGAATTTTTCATCAATTTATGTTTTCACTCTTTTTTCTCCTGTTTTATAAAGTAACTGGAATACAAGGTTAAAATACAAGTAAAAAAACAAATTCACTCAAATGGGTTGGCCGTCGGCCCCTTGCGCCCTGGCTTTCCTCCATATTTGTATTGCTTTTCGCCACGATCATTTTTATGACCATTTTCTTAAAAGCATTCTATACAGAGATCATGGGGTGTCCTCTGACAGACCATAGGCCACACATCAGAATTTCATTTAATATACACAGCAAAATGATCCTCTATAAGCTAACAAAAATTTAAGCCTATTAGTGAGAAATATTGGCCAGTTGTATTGAGCTATTCATCTTATAATAGACCTAATATTGTATTTTTTTTCAGAAAATTAGAAAAAAAAAATTAATTAAAGCCCTTCACAAGACACTTCAAAATCATGTTAAAGAGGGAATTTCTTGTAAACGTGCTAAATTAAATTTTCTTTTCATGAGACAGTGTTGTACTTAAGGAAATGTGTATTTCATGTGACTGATACGGACAATTGGATCATTCTCAATTTTCTTCCCTCTCCTGTCAGCAGGCGAAATTTCTGTTATGATTTGTATTGGATACCGTTGGAAAGTAAAATCAGAAATCCACTGCATACCCTCATAATTATTCTTTTTGTTAAAAAAAAATGTCAAAACCCACCACAAATGTTTTTGGACGTTTCATTTTTATATTATATTATATTTTTAAGCAATATTCCTATATTAAAATATGTAGAGGACAATCAGCGTGTCCAGTTACTAACATTATCTAGTGCCTCTTATTCAGGGTTCCATGGAAAGATTTACGTAATGATGCTCTGTGCCTTAGGAATGTTTTAATATCAGATAACTGATATATCTATGGCAATATGCCAGAAAGTAAATAATAACATTTTCCTGCCTTTAAAATACTGGGAGCATCCTATCACATTTACTGGATATCCGTGTGATCATCATAAAACATTAACATTCAGTCAAGATTTTCAAAGAAACTATTTAGACAAGATATCAAGACATCGGGGGTGAAGAGCCTGTTTATATACATAGAGTCTTTGTACTTAAGACTCCTTGTGTTTGAAGTATGAGGTCTGATAGGGGAGAGGCGTTGTATCCTGCACTGTTATGTGATGTACTGCTAAAACCTGAAGCTAGTAAAAGTTGCTAATTAGCCAAAGCGAGAGGTGATAGTTACTGTCTCCACCTTGTCAGTGATCCCAGCATCCAGGCCATATAGGCTCTTGGTACCCTGCTCAGGTAGCAGGTGGATGAGAAAGGCGTTTCATACCTTCTTGTTACAGACCTGCCTGCATATCTGCCAGTGAAAATATGACCTCACACACCCAGAAGAATTATAATTTGTTGTTGAGATAAGGGCTGGTGAATGGAGAGGAGTACTGAAATGAAAAAAATACATGCTGCAACATAAAAAGCCACACTGCACTGCTTTTCCAAACCTTCAAGACGATAGATTATGTATCCATCCATCCATCCATCCATCCATCCATCCATCCATCCATCCATATGCATCCATTCATATTTTATTACAGGGTCACAAGGATATAAAGACCATCCCAGAAAGTACAGTGGCCCAAAGCAGGGGACACCATGGAAGGAATAGCAGTACATTGCAGAACACACAGACACACACACACACACACACACACACACACACACACACACACACACACACACACATATGGGATGGGAGCTTTAGAGATTTTCCTAGCTATGTCTTTGGCCAAATGTTACTAAGTATATTACACTTCAAAGAATATAGCATCACTTTCCGCTTTACATAACATGCCAGGACAGGACAGGCTGATGCATATTGCCAGGTTATGCTGCTGAAAAGACAGGTTTTTAACTTTCCAGGAAAATGATGTAAAACTGTCAGATGAGGTCATATACCAAATATAAGGGGGGTTGGTATAATAACAATTATTTAATGCAAATAGCATTTGCTCTGTACTAAATTATGGAAAGTGCTGGTAGAAAACAATTTTTTTCACAATAAGTCAGTATAAAAATGTAACAAAAACAGCATCTGCAAAAGAAAGGTTTTCCAATGCTGAACATGCTATTGACATACCACAGATGTCTGTGAAATGTTTCTCACAAAAGTGATCATCATATGATCAAGCTTCCAGGTATTAAAACCTGGAATTTCCAACAATGCCAAACTTGGAGTGGAGGTTGGACATGGATTTCTCGTGCTATTTGAAACCATAGTCAGTCTGCCATTGACTACTTTTACATATTTGTACAGTATTTATATATTACATTTTCCATCCATCCATTTTCTGAAACCACCTGTCCTATTTGCAGGAGGTCCAGAGCCTGTCCCAGGATGGGGCGCCAACCCATCACAGGGCACTCTCTCTCTCTCTCACACACACACACACACACACACACACACACACACACACACACACACACATTACAATATGTTTGCTCTTAACATTTTTAGAGCAAATTCTAGTAAAAATATTTTCATTGTGATTAAGTGCATGCTTACTATATATCTTCTAAATATCAATATATAACATAAAATAACAATGCTATTTTTTTCAAGTTGTACTTATTCATTATTGTTAATATTAGCAGAAAATTTGAAACATTGATTAAATAAAAACCTATGTAACTTCCTTAATATGCACTCCTTCCTTAATATTATTGAATGTTTAGCTTTCACAGCATGTGTGTGCACAAAGCTATATAAATTGATTGTAATAATGTATAGTGATGTTCAATGCAATCACTGTTGAAATTGCAGGCAAATGTTAAAATCAGGTAATTGCTTAGCATTTGTATGTAGTAGCTGTTTTCCCTCCACAGAGCTATTGTCATGGCCTGAATTGAAGCAGACACAATGCAGGCATTTTGATGTGTGTACTGTGGACACAGCTCTGGTCTGATCAATGACACGTCTCTTCAACAGCAGTTTTTAATTCCATCAAAATGCAACCATTCAGGTTAAATCGTTCGCCCATTGATTTCACTTAAAGCCACTGAGAAACAAATGAGAACCTGCTTTAGTTTCCTGTGCGATACTCAGGATTGGCCCTCAGACCAGGACATTTCATCTAGCAAACATTAACCTAACCCTTACACAATCAAGGCGATTTTTTTTTCAACTTAAATGCATTAAGGAAATATGTATCTATTACAATTGCTTGCATGATTCATACCTAGAAATACTTTCATATAGGCTGCAAAAAATAATCAGCCAGACAAGCAGTATTGCCTGTTTGCATAAATACAAACTGTATAGTGTGGTTTGTAACTTGGGGCTTCCCAAAAATTAGACATTAGATCAGAGTATAGTCTAATCTATGGTGAGTTTTCTTTTTTTCTAAAAGAAAAGCAGGCTTAGCGTGTTTCATACTCAGTGTACAGTCAGTGTTGCGGGGTGCGCTTCTCTGCAGAACTTATACAGTCCTATCCATCATTTCATTTACTGCTGTAACATTTTCAACTCTTCAGTTCCATCACCGCTCATATCCCACATGCAATATACAGACATACATAAACAATAAAAGCATTCCTTATTTGTAAAATTGTTAATACTGAAAGTTTAATAGCCAGTTTACATACCATAATTAATTGTATGTAAATAATATTGGGGAAATAGCTGCATTGCAGCCTGTTCATAAGAGAAGTACTTTTTTTCATTAGATTACACTTCTGTCTTATTCCCTTTGGGTAATGAATTTTAGCTACTTGCGTGAAGTGAGGACATCATTGAACACCCTGAGCTCATGTTCGGTAACATTTATGCACTTATTTACCGGGAAACGGAAGACATATAACTGTCAGGGAAGTTCAATTTCGATCCTTTGGTTTCTTCATAACACCTTGTGGATAAAATGCTGCACTGAAAAACAGTCCAGGGAATCGGTGAAAGTGACACGACGGCAGCACGCGTACAGAACCTTCCTGCGTAATAAACTCGGATAAAGCCGACTCCTTTTTTATTCGACGTGTCATCCATCCCCCCGTTCAGTGGCTCTCGATAACAGCTCGAGGAGTAATGTCTTATTAGTACCTGCAGGGGGCGTCTGTCAGACATCTCCCCATGGTGGCGTTTGCGCGGCAAGAAAAATAACACGGTATTTACCATGACAAAGAATTGACTGCTGCTGATAGGTCGGCGGAGTTGTTGGCTTTCAGGGTGGTGGATAGGAGGCGCCGCTGAGCATGATTCTATTATCTGCGTTAGTGCTTCGGACAGCTGAAGAACATAATAAAGACCCCAAAAAGAGTCGGAGGGAGGCCGTCTCCCAGGGAGTGGGGCGACTCTCTGGACTCCTGCAGCAAGGTTTATCCAGCACTCTGTTTTACCACAGCGGAGGGGGGGCTGGTATTATCAGTTTACCGGGCAAAGGCCAGATTAATTATTCATCAAAGTTGATTATAGTGGAAGGTAATGCGACACGGTGGTGAGCCAGGAATGAGATTTCTCACTCCAGCAGTTTTTGCCCACCATTCGTGGAGTAATTACAGAGCCACACCGCTGGTTGGCGGGGAATTAAGGTGGGGGGGGGGGGGGGCTAGTGGCGGCGGGATGGGGGAGAGCGGAACCCGGGGAAGATGCAGTGTGCCAACTGGCACGGGGGCTGGGGCGGGGGGGGGATTTCACAGCTGCCGTCGGTGATAAATGCGAGCCAGTGGCCCGGCTACTAATCAATACATGTAAATGGTGCTCATTACAGGGCCCCTGACGCACCTCCCAATTAGCCTCTCCACCTCGGCAGGGTGCAGGCGCGTCACGCTCTCTGGGCTGTGAAAGTGCTCCCTCCTGCCATTCACCTGCCTCCAGGGGTGAGAGAGCTGGGTGACGAGGCCGGAATATCGGCGTCAAAGGGGCCAGTAGCAAGACAGGGACATACGAGAAGTTAAAATGGAGAAGAGCATAGAAATTCCAAGGCAGATTCCATGCTAGTACAGTATGGGCCAGATCTCTCTGTAGAGCTCTGTGCACAAAACCACATCTGCTGCTCAGATTTATCCAGAAGAAAGAAAGAATAAAGAAGAATAAAACGAACTGCATGTATAAAATTCTTTATCGTTTTACGTCTATCTACAATTCCTGGGGAGTTAAGTCATGACCGTCTTGGGGAAACTAAAAGCCATTTAAGGAAGGAAACTGGTGCCTGGGTGCCTCTTTCGCGACTGACATTCTCCTCCTCTTAAATTAGTTTGATCATATTTGTGGTAAATAGGATTTGGGCTCCTGCCCTCATATTCAGCCCCAGACTACCAAAAGGTCTCTCGCTTATATACACAGAGGGAACAAAAAAAATAATAAATAGCTATATTTAATTTGCAGTGGTCAGTATAGGGGCAGCTGCTGGAAAGGTGCTTAGCCTAAATTGAGTAAAAGTGTAAAAATGTCACAGCAAATAAAATAAGGACTCCAACATAACCTTAGGAAAATATCAATAAAAAAATTAACTACATAACTCTAAGCTACTTTGTATGTAAATGCTGGTAAAATAAATAATAATAGTCATTGGACAAGAAAAGGAAAACAATATAAACTGTCACTGTTACTACAATTCACATCAAGGTGTGTATGTGTGTGCGTGTGTATATATCCATCCATCCATCCATTTTCCAAACCGCTTATCCTACTGGGTCGCGGGGGATCCGGAGCCTATCCCGGAAGCAATGGGCACGAGGCAGGGAACAACCCAGGATGGCGGGCCAGCCCATCGCAGGGCACACTCACACACCATTCACTCACACATGCACTCCTATGGGCAATTGAGCAACTCCAATTAGCCTCAGCATGTACATATATATCGAAGAGACATGAGCGTTGTGTCCTTGAGCACAGTCAGGTGCACTGCTTTAAGAAACCCCAATTTGACAAAGCGACGAAGTGTAAAAAGGTAAGCTTTGTAATTTCGTAACAGAAAAAAAGTGAAATATTTTACAACACGTTGCACTTTTTCTATTACATCGAGTTTCCTGGATAAGCTATCGAATTGAAATAATATTTGGTGATATTCTTCGTATTTTAACAATACTAGTGAGTCCGTTTGTGCTTCGGCTCATTGAAAAGCCTTCCGTAGCTAAGCGGAAACGTCAGCTCAGGAACGACAAGGGAAGATGTAAATGAAGCGTGACCAAACAGTAGCTGTCAGCTTTCATTACATCTTGATAAGCCAGTGTGAGCACAGCACAATTAAAGCAGCCTGTAGCTACACTTGAATGTTCGATCACTGACTTTCTGCAGAGAGAAAGTACAAGTTCGGGCTGAACCCCCCCACCGCCACCCCTCATAATCCTGGCCAAGTCAGCCTCTTCCTGGCGCTAATGCTGTTCCCGTGCATTACTCCATCCTCCCAATCTCAGACATGCGACATTTTTGATGCATATCCTTACGTGTCACTTATCCCTCATCTCCTTCACCAAGGTTGTTTGACAAAATCAATAGATATGATATAAACAAGCCAAATGGGAGGGGGGTCATCTTGTGATGCACATCCACGGTGGATGTGTGGAAAGGTCGTCTTTCTGAAGGTCTCTCCTGTGAAGCTTTGAAGCACCCTAACTCCATTTCCTGGAAAAAAATTAAAGTACCCCAATCTTATTCCACTTCTAACTATGAAAAAAAAAAATAATAACTTCCTTGCAGCACCTGGATATTACTCACCTTTTTATTTGCTCAATCCTCTGTTTCAAAAGAAAGTGAATCAGCTTGAAGGACAAAGGTTATGTATTAGTATTGGTTATTGCTCAAAGAGCGACCGATATAAATAATGAAGAATGGCAAAGGACTCGGAGATCTACAATATACGCCAAGACCACAACAGACTAGTCAAGTAGAGCATGTAATTCCTGTTTTTAAAATGTGACGGTGCCCTTTGTACAATAAGCCTGTCAAAGAGCATTTTTGAGTTTGTTTCCCGTCCTTTTCAACAAATTATTTACTGCAATATAAATTAAAGTCTGGAGGTCTTCATTTCATTTCCTACATTTGTTTCTGAGATTCCCAGTATATCCTGCTAGGTTGTTGTTGTTGCTGCTGCTGCTTTTGCTATTAAAGTCTTGTTTTTTAACTCTGAAGCAATTTGGAACCACAATGCACTTTTTCTTCGGGCTGTCTCACCTGAGCGGGGGCTTGTTATTACCGGCAGGTTCAGGTGAGTGGCGTCAGAGTCTGCTTTTTGAAGTGAACCCCCCGCTGAAGTTTGTGTGGTTATGTCTTCCCAAATTCTGCTTTTGTTTTGACCTGAAGGAGAGTTTTAATTTGAGCCCTCTGCCTAAAAGGCTTCTTTTCCCTTCTGCTTCTTCTGTTTCTGTAGTTCATGACGGTTAATAAAATAGATACAAGTCTGCCCAGTGTACCACACCTTCAGTGGACCATTCTCTGGTCTGCCACCTAAAGGACTGGGGAAGTAGGTGCAGCCATTAACAAAGAGGAACGATTTTAGCGTAAAAAATGGCTTTTAAGACAGGTAAGAGTCTCATTCTGGGTCCAGCAAGTGTAAAGCTGAACAGCTTGGGTTTTACTTTGAAGCCAGTGATATAAAGGGTGATAAAATGAAACTGGAAACCTGCCCGATAGCCCACAGCAGCTGTCTGTGCAGAATGGTAGGACTTCATTACACCTAAACAGTACACAGATGCTGAAAGCCTTTCCTGATTGTACTGTGGCTCCCTTATGTGCGATTTGTATCATTGGCAGACACACCAAGCAGAACACTTTGACTTGAGAATGTCTTTGGGAGCAGTTGGTTTGACTCTGGAGAGACCTGAGGATGTCTCTGGGATCAGCTGCTTTGAGGGATTAGCTCAGGAATGGCCAAAGCACCTCTTAGCTGCCATAACGTGGTACAAAGCTTAGGCTCTATATGTGCGAGGACCAATGCCACTCAGCCTATGGGAGCATGAGAAGAGGAAATCCATAGAAAAGAATAAATGGATTTAGAGAAGAGCAGGTGACACAGTCGCCTCCATTATCAGGGGAGCGGAAACCTTAGGCCTAATTGCAATTCTGGAAACACCAGGTAGACCAATAAACATAATTTAATATGTAATCGGTTGTAAGATCAGCTTTGTGATAGATTTAGGGAGACATATGGGGGAGAAGTCTTACTGTACAATCATGCGCTGGAACATTTGTCAAATGATCTCATGTTGTCTATGGGATGGAAAACTGAAGAGGTTAGAGCTGTACTAGTGACAGAGGACAGGTGGACACCAGTTTGCGTCACAGACTGGTACTGGACTAGTTTGGGCAGAGGAAGATGGTCCTCATAGTCTCAGGATCCCTTGCAGAGGATAACGAGCAATCGCTCATCTATGGTGACGCACTATGAGCATTATATTGGTAAGGCACTGCCTGTACTCTTACTGTACTAGTGAACACTAAATTTGAGCAAGCTCCCTTAGTGTATTGTTCAACCTGTAACACATTCAGGTCCCCATCGTCCTGGTATTAAAGGGTAACATTCTGTTAGAATCTGCAGGGACCATGAGCAGAAATCCAAAGTGACATCATCAGCGTACCTAAATCCACTTTCGAGCGTTAATATCCTTTTGCTAAGATAACCGAAAAAAGTTCATTTATCTAAATTAGATGTCCTGCACTTATCAGCAGCTTGTGCTGGTAGATAGTTCTCTGTATATATGTAGAAATATCCCTATGGAAACACATAAATACATTTAATTTTGGAATGAGTATCCAGGATTTACTTCTAATGATGACACAATCATGGAATAGAGAAGGGACATCAGAGCAGCCCAGCGAAGGAAGTCCTGAACCGCTGCCAGGTGCAGAGTTTAGTCGAAACCTTCATGGTTTGCTATGATCTGACATGCTACGGTCCTGGAAAAGCACCAAATTCAACACTTTCACCATTTCTTCCAGTGTGCAATGACAGTGGAAAGAAATTTCGTTCTTTCCAGAGAGTAATAATTTTTTAAGCAACCCTTAACCTATTCTTGTTTATTATACAATGCATCTTAGGGACATCAGCCAATGAGTAAAATTTACTTACTGTAGGGCACTTAAAGTAACATAATATACAGTAGCCTATGAAGTCAGCTTCAGAGCTATCTAATGAGAGTGAGTTATGGGTCTTCCTTAGGCTATTAAATAGATCCTTTATTTTCCCACCAGACGTGACATTTCTAAAGTGTTAATCCCCCCTCCAGCAACTGCTAGAAGAGGGGGAATCAGCTTTTCACAGGTCAAGCAGGTTATGCTTATCAGAGGCATTATTAGTATGCTATGAGGCAAGGTTACCCTTGGTGACTCTCACGCCGGTGATATCAATGAGTAGACAAGAAGTGGTCTTTGAAAAAATTAGGAATTGTAAAAGAAAAAAAACTCAAATCAGTAAGTAGATCATCATTCAGATAAACCATAACCCTCTGCTTGGAAAACTAGTTGATGACAACTAGTTTGACAGCTTCAACAGATTTTACAGATATAATAGCAGCATCCACTGGGGAACTACATGGACTCTTGATACTGAGGTTCCCTGTCTGGAAGAGTACTTAGTGAATCCTCTGTTGTTTACGCTTGGTCTGCCATGGGCGATGGGCGGTAACCTCAGCCAGGAACAAACCCTGAGTCTGATGATCTCACCCAGCTAACAGGGAAGGTTCCCAAAACGTTAGCCAGCATTATGTGAAGATCTTCTCAAAGTTGGCAGATAGCATTCTTACTGTAACATTAATGTAACATAATTTCCATGTAAAGAGCATGGCAAAGGCTCTGTCAATGTTAACACGACAACATTATTACTTTACATCCTTTTGACATAATTAATGTTGAAAATTATTGTTATATAATAAAACATTATTTTACGAAAGTACTGCATGAGTATATGGCAAACACTCCATCCAACCCTGAACCCATGACTTTAGAGGTGTCAAGTCACAATGCTACTTGCTGCACTACAATGCCCTTTGATCACCACAGCATTACTATTCTTAGTTTTAGTAGCAGTTGTAATAGTGGGCTAATGTTCTGGGGGCAGGAGGGAAAGCTGGACATTTTAGATGTGTCTGCTCCTGCCAATCCTCCTGTGTGCCACGCCCCCCTCGCTACCTCGTGTGGAATTCCTGTGTTACCAGCTGCTCCTTGTTGTTGTTCATTAGTCTGATGTATCTAAGTCCCTTTTGAGTATGCTACCTCAGTCCGATCATTAGCATTATAACGTCATTTCGTGGTTTCTGCCTGTTTCTCTGTCCTGTTTGTCTTCGCCCTGAATTAAACCCCGTGTTTCCCCGATTTCTGCTTCCTCGGCGCGTGCCCCATGCAAACCGCGATAGGGCGTTTCCATACCTTAATTGTTATGTTCAGTAAATGTTCCTACAATGAAAGATTGCTACCAGTCTCCAAAATCTAGCTGATGGATCGGCGAAGAAAAGGATTTCTAGAAATAATGGCCATACCCTAGTAGAGTGACCAGGTTGACATGAAATGCTGGAAAACCTGCCATTGTCCCAGATAGCTGAGGAACAGCCCACCAGAAGCCCAAATCTGTTCTTGGGCGTGATCAGGGAAATCAGGGGTAATCAGGACTATGTCTGATGTGTTTGCACTTAGATACTATGTCTGATGTGTTTGCACATTCAAAATGTTTCAGTACATTCCCCTTCACACCATAAACACTGACCGTAATCACTCACAATACCTCACATTTCACTGTCAGATTCTGCAGGTCTCCCCAGCTCAGAGTCCTGCTAAAGGCCATCTGAAGCTCAACGGTGCATGCCACTTTCCCATCGCACCATGTCATCCATCCATTAATGCATCAGAGGAGAAAGCAGTCAAGGCAGTGCAGAATATGCAGGAAAATTGCAATGATGGCTGAGCGGAACCCTTCCCGGATTAAATACTTACCACTTTGCATGCCATGTGCATATCACCGAGATACTGATCGAGCGCAATGTCTTAAGGAGAGAAGTCCACGCAGCAGCGCATAACATCAACATGTCAAGCAGTGCAGCATGGAAACAGATGAAGTGGAACTAGTCAATCGGCTCAACAATGATGCCTTTATCAAACTTTTTAAAGTGACTGCAGGGACAAATGCTTCCCTACTGGGTAGAGGGTGGTGAAGCAGGGGGTCGAGCACTGTGGATCACTCACTAGCACGAAAGACAGCTGCAACTGAAGGTGAGTAGCAGTCACTTCCACAGCGGTGACTCTGTGGTGATGACAAGCTGGTGTGATGCCCTCGGTTAGTTAGAATAAGATGTAGTGTTAGGCAAAGCTGCAGCTTTTTCTCCACCACCCCCCACGCCCGGAAACCTCACTGCCATCTCAAAAAGCTCCTCTTCATCTCCTTCATGTCTGTTACTCTATCCACAAGCAAGGTAGGTGGACAGCAAACAAAACACGCCATAATAACTCCGGGTTGTAGTGTGCTTGCTTTATGGCAGTTGTTTGTTTTGTGTTCTGATGTGTATGTATAGTAGGAGGGATGCGGTGTTTGGCCTGGTTCCACTGCTCATTCATTACAGTCTTTCCGTGTGCGGTTCATACACGTTCTCATGGGCTGAAGTAATTAAAACATGAGACAGCAGCACATCACATCTGCTTATGCTCTGTGTCTCATGCACCTTTCCTCTTCCCTCAAATCACACACGTTCCTGCTTCTTCGATATGCGCAGCCCAGACTTAGTTTTCAGTGTGATTTATGGCTTAAAATACCAAAGATATTCCCTGTTGTTCAGCGTTGAGGCAATTACACAATAACAAATAGCTAACCAAAAAAAAACACCTGTCAGCCAATTGTCTCATATCTTTTATTTATTTCAGCCCAATTCTTTAGTTTTACTGACCCAAAAGGAAGATACGGAAAAGAAAGCTAAAAACTAAAAGTAAACTGAACTTCTCTTTCTTTTTCACACATAATTACTTCCCATTTTTTCACACCTCAGTATGAACCCTAACTGTCACGTGACTTTACCTCTGGAGAGTGCTGCAGAATATATTAAAGACATTATACCCACCATTAAACTAGACAGAAATGAACACCTAAACAACAATGGAGTATTTTTTTATGTCATAATTAATTAAGTCATTACGTAGTTGTCATTTATTACTGCTATCTGAAGAAACCACCCAAGTACGAATTTTACCATAATGAAATTAAATTAAATGAAGCTTTGTTTGCCATCTGTACTAGAAGAGGTACATTAGAATGTGTTTGTTTTTGCATATCCCATCATCCTCTGCTTTTTAAGGCCTCAGAGCGCAGGGGTTGGCCGTCCATTTAGCACCTCTGAACCATTTTTCAGAGGGTTTAAGGACCTTGCTCAAAGGCCCATGTGCTGTGTTCATGTAATGATAAAACTATGAAGCAAAGTAACTGTAATCTACGCTACCGTCCAAATCGTCACTTTCTGTAACACTTCTGACTGTAATCGCCTCTGACCTCCAACTCAGCTGAAGATTGGGAATCCTTAGAAGCTTGTTCCTCATAGCTACACCATGACAGTGGCCGCCACTGCTTTTACAGCCAGACGTCGCAGGCCTTAGCAGAAAGGTGTGACTATTGCGACAACAGCAAACTGCCGTGAAATGCTTCCAGCCTGATGACAGGCAGCCGTCCTGGGCGCCTCAGTGAACAAGCACACACACGGCTCAAGGGCGTGTCTTCACGGTGGATTTTATTAGCAGTGGAGTGCTAATAGAAGCACTAATTTCCACTCTCGCTACGCTCTTTTTTTACGTCCGGTTCTCCTGCCACGTACAGTGATCCAGTTCTGCATGCACACATTGCAGAAACGGTAAAAAAAAAAAAGCACTTCGGCTCAAAATTCATTTTTCAATTTGCTTTAAAAGCGCCAAAAAAAAATCATTCCTGCCTTTTGGTTGGAATCATATATTTTCCCCCTGGGTGCTTCAAAGAATATTGAGGCACAATTTTTACATAATGCTCATTTTTGCATACAAAGCGGCCAATTAGAAACCATCAGTTTCGACTTGCTCGCTTTGATTGGTAACCTTCCTCCCAAGCTTTCTGCGCTTGGCGTGAAGCAGCAGGAGCCCATTTGGCAAACAAAGGGCCCGGATGCCCAAACCCTCTTCAGTAGCTGGAGGCGAAGTGAGCAGTCTCTGTCTGTATTACATATGCTCCACACACACGCATTACGCATTTTCAGGTTCAAGCTATAACCCTTCATAATAAAGGCCTCGGAAGACAGAAAGCTGCCTCCAGCCGCCCCCCCTTTGCTGTCTGCTTGCCTCCTGAACTAAATCCATCCACTCAAAATTGCAGCACAGTATCACTTAAAAAAATTTAGGTACATTAGAAGCAACCCCCACCCCCAGAATTTATAGTATTATATGGCTGCTGTGCACTGAATCCCCTCCTTCTAGATAAGCTGATTACACAAATATAGTATGCAGCTGGCTGGTCTGAGAATAGAGCCTGTGGGGATGCATACAGGGTGCGTGTGTGTGTCTGTGTGTGAGTTAGTGTCTGTGTGAGTGGGTGTGTCTGTGTGTGAGAGAGAGAGAGAGTGGGTGGGTATACATTACATTGTGGGGAGATTTTGTCCCTACAAAGTCATAAAAACTTGTTTTTTTGACATTGCGAGGACTATTTTTGGGTCTACCTCAAGGGGAAAGGTAATTTAATAAAAATCTGTGACTGCAATCAAAAAACTATGCATGCCAAAAGTATTTTGTTTGGTTAGTTATGGTGACAGTTAGGGCTGGGTAGGGGTTAAGGCTGTCATAGTTAGCGTTAGCATTTTTCCCATAGAAATGAATGGACAGACCCCACAAAGATATAAGTACAGGTCTCTGTGTCTGTCTGTGTTTGTGTGTGTGGGGGACACTCATAATGGAAAACTTAATTTAATAAAAATCTGTGACTGCAATGAAAAAACAAAAAATGCAAAAATGCTCTTGTATTTTGTTTGGTTACTTATGGTTATGGTTAGGCCTGGGTTAGGGTTTAGGTTGTCATAGTTAGCATTGGCATTTTTCCCATAGAAATGAACGAGCGGTCCCCATAAATACATGTTTACCCGACATGTGTGTGTGTGTGTGTGTGTGTGTGTGTGTGGGTGGGGGACTATAGTGTTTGGTGTGGACCCAGTCCCTTAATGTGTAACACAGGAACAACTTGTAAGGAGTGACTTGGGGCTGAACCGTGTGATGTGAGGGAAGGTCAGTGAGCAGCAGGTTTATATGGGTGGGGGGAGGGGCAGTCTGCTGTTTTTCACAGGTAACGGGGGACAGAAAGGAAATATAAATAAATAAAAAATAAAATTTAGATTTTACTTTAAATTTGGCCATATACGGCAATGGCGCGATAAATCACTGGTACGCTAGTCAGGGGCTCTTGATGGTCAAAAAGGCCAAGTAAATTATCACCAAGAATGACATCTCACAGGCCACGGTTGCTCCCAAACCCAGTCTTTCAAAATAAGTACAGCATGGTAAAACTTAACTGTCACATTGATTGCATTACACAACGACACCCAATTATTTTTAGACCAGATATCCAGGCAATATCTGAAACGTATTGAATGTAGAAGAAATGTATCAATACACAGAGTCAAAATAACTGACGAAATAACCGTCACTGGCTGAGAATGGCAAAATGTCAGCACTTGTTATATGTATATACAGGAGGCATCATTCATTTTATTTTCTTATTTTTACCTCCCGAATCAAGATTCCTGTAATAACTCAATGGTATATCTAAGGATTTTGAGCATTAAGTGCACATGAGTATTTCAGACACAGAAAATATCTTGCTCTTTGGTTTTGGATCACATATGCTTTCAAAAAAATTAAAAAAAAGTTCCACACAATACATGCTTAAAAACAGTTTGGCAGACTTAAGCGGCATAGATCCTTACTCCAAACAATGAGAGACTGATAAACGTTAATATGTGAATTTCCAGTGTGTAGCTATATGGATCTACATCTTCATTCCAATAAAGAAAATTAAACAGAACATGACAGACCATCCGAGATGCCCTCCAATAACACAAATCAATACATGTTTCTTTTTGTGTTCAGTCCCCCTTTTTTTGCTTGCAGGTGACCTTTCTGAAATTATTGCTCCATTTGGGCTTAATCGGGATAAGTACGGGCTATTTCATGTAGACACTAAGTGTGTGAAATGAGTGCCCCTTGTTGTTTCTGCCAGACTGTCTTTGACAGAATGATGACAGAAGAGTCACATCCTTGGGAAAGTAAATGCAAACTGACAAGAGATGAGGCTTTAGATGCTGAATATAATACTAAATTGTGCTCAAAGTGTCTTATCATCTTGTCTGTTGATGTTTAAGGGGGTAGTTTGTTGGGAAGAGAAAGCAGAGACTGCACACGTCCTTCCCATCTCACCGGCCAAAAATTGTTTGGCCTCTAACAACTGCTTTTTGGGTTAATGTCCATTTTTTTTCCTAACAATGAATATGTCAGGTCCACGGGATGTGACAAACAATTTACCTTTCGTATCTGATGTTTATGGCTTCTGGTAGCTGGAATGGAAAAGTATCAGAAGCACGAGAGGGGAATGAGCTTTGGAAAAGAGGCGCGGCGAGTTCATCAGCTACACAAGTGCTTAGACCACCTGGGATATCAGAACAGTCTAAATGGGGAGGATAATTTGCGTATTTACTGCTATGTTTGCTATTTATTATCTTACTGTAAGCAACTACATTTGAATTTATGTTTGTGAGCTGTGATGAAAGATTTTCATTGAGCAGAGTAACTGTCTAGTGTGCATATGATATTAAACGCTTGGATCTTGAATCATCATATGGAGCGACTGACTAATGACATTTATTGTCACACGTGGCACTTGTGGCCGATCATTGTACTATCCTTTGTTGTCGGAGCCGCCTAACTCTCCGTCTAAAACAAGAGAGGCCAACGACATGTAAGTGTATTTATGTTTTACACGCCCACCACAGCTGGCCTTTAATTCGATTGTATATCTTAGGTAGAACCGGAGAAAATGGAAAATCACATTGCGTGATATTACTGATTGGGGACCCTTACTGTCAGACAGTGTGGGTGTTTTCAGACGTAGGGTTAAGCTGAAGTGCTAGAGTAACAGAACAAATCACTCTTCATTATCTGCACGCTGCAGAGGACCTGGGACTGTATCCTTGTATTTGCTGGTATATACAGTAGTTAGTTACCAAAACAAACTATACACATGCATACAGTGCTGTGCAAAAGGCTTGGGCAGCCAACAGAAATTATATTTAAATTGTATTTGTTTTGGTGTAAAGCTAGTGTGTCAACTTACTGTAACTACGCCAGAACCTCCTAAAGTGACCCCAGCATTTGCAGGAACCATCAAATATACCCAGATTTCTCTCACCAACTAACCCAGCACCCCACCTTGTTTGCCTAATCAATACCTCAGTTATTAAGGGAATTAATTGAGCTGGTAGTGAAATGTAACAAATAAATGGAACTGCTGAGGTGCCCCTGAGGAGAGGTTTGGGAACTGAAGTGGTGTCCATCTAGCCATCCAACTAGATATCAGTAAGTTTTTAAACAGCAAAAGACATTCTTGTGCTTTTTATTGTGTTACTGCTTATTTATATAGAATGTAATGTTAAAATATTTTTTTTTATTGCAAAACTACACTCGTTTGTGTGTGTGTGTGTGTGTGTGTGTGTGTGTGTGTGTAATATATCCCTTGGATGAAAAGTCTCTTAAGGTCTCATGAAATAGTTGAAACGTGTGCAAACCTTGCGTTTTGTGTTTTCAGTAACCAGTTTGTGCCTCGAATTAGCTAGTAATTGATTCCTTTTATTGTACTGTTTGACGTCATTGTTTGGGGCAAACAATCGTGGCACTGAAAAGAAGAGGCCCTGTCCCCTTTCACGCCGCACCTCTGCAGCTGACCCTGCTCTTAAAGGGCCGGCGTCCCTGCACCTTTAGCCTCTCGCTCACACGCTCCCTTTCTGTTAGCCACAAGGTGATTCAACCGACGCCGCGCCAAGGACGGCCTTCTGTCGACGCCGGCCCATCATCCAAACGTTTCACGCGGTCAATGCCTTTGCCGTGTCTATTGCCAATTTGTTCTATAGCCTCCTGAAAGTATCTATTCCTCCCCCTACTGTGAACAAACTGAATTAATGCCACAATCATCGATGCCTTGATTGTTAAGAACCATTCATTGAACTTAAAGAAATGTATTAAAAATCCATCTGTGGCCTTTTACTTTTTTAATAGGTAACATGATGCTGTCGCAATTTTTCGGACCCATCTAGGTATTATTATAATTTTACTCAGTTTGTGATTTTGATATTTGACAAAAAAAAAATCAATATTCTTAACATAAAGTGGCTCTTATCCCATTATTTGCTTTCACATCTTAGAAGTGAATTTTATTTTTAAAGTTATATAAAACTCTATAAATGTCAGTCACATTAAGGTCATCATTTCATCATGGACTACAGTAAATCAACTGCACACTGCAAAATAAAAGTGCATAGAAACAACTGGGATGCAGCACAGCTGGTGCTTGGACCCCAAATCAGAAAAATGATACAGTGCAACAGTTACAGAGAAGATATGCTGTCCATCTTTAGCATAATAACTAATTCTTTGTATTTTTTCCTTTTTGTCACAAATCCATTTGTCCAGGCACAGATTCCTGCCATTATGTTATACATAGTAATACAAACAAAAACAGGACCTTTCTGTTGCCAGACATGCATGCGTACATACATGCAACACCCTCCCTGTCACAGATGTGCTGTTAGCCTTTGAGGCCCCATCTGTCTGTCTCAGATCTCATTACTGCTCATATCAAATCAGTCCATCTAGACCAAACTCATACCCGACTGTGGTCCACAGCCTTTTCATCCTCAGCCCTCCCAGGCCTGTCTTTGCCTCTCTTCGCCAGCGAGAGGTCCTTGACATAGGCCCTTGCTTCCATCAAAATCAACAGCAACACAGCAATTCCTCTGTCAGAATGTGACCAAGGGAAAGTTACACTACACCCAGGCACCATGGTTACATCACATCCATGAACCATGGTTACACCATACCCAGTCACCATAGTTACACCATATCCAGGCACCATGGTCGCACCACACCCAGACACCATGGTTACATCGCATCCATAAACTATGGTTACACCATACCTGTACATCATGCTTACACCATACCCAGTCACTATGGTTACATCACATCCATAAGTCATGGTTACACCATACTTAGACACCATGGTTACACCGTACCCAGTCACTATGGTTACATCACATCCATAAACCATAGTTACACCATACTTAGACACCATGGTTACACCATACCCAATCACTATGGTTACCTCACATCTAGACACCATGGCTACACCACACCCAGACACCATGATTACGCTGTACCCAGATGCCATGGTTACACCTCACCCAGACACCATGGTTACACTGTATCCAGATGCCATGGTTACACCACACCCAGACGCCATGGTTACACTGCATCCAGATGCCATGGTTACACCACACCCAGACGCCATGGTTACGCTGCACCCAGATGCCATGGTTACACCACACCCAGACGCCATGGTTACGCTGCACCCAGATGCCATGGTTACACCACACCCAGACGCCATGGTTACGCTGCACCCAGATGCCATGTTTACACCACACCCAGACGCCATGGTTACGCTGCACCCAGATGCCATGTTTACACCACACCCAGACGCCATGGTTACGCTGCATCCAGATGCCATGTTTACACCACACCCAGACGCCATGGTTACGCTGCACCCAGATGCCATGTTTACACCACACCCAGACGCCATGGTTACGCTGCACCCAGATGCCATGTTTACACCACACCCAGACGCCATGGTTACGCTGCACCAAGATGCTATGGTTACACCACACCCAGACGACATGGTTAATCAAGCTCCAGAAACCCAAGAGCTCATAACAAGTTAAAACTCATACACCCTTCTGGCCTTCTATGGGTGTACATGTTTTGCATCATGTAACTCATGTGCACAAATCAATACTCTAATTCTTTCTCTCTCTGTCTCTCTCTGTCTATATATATATGTGTGTGTGTGTGTATGTGTGTGTGTGTGTGTGTGCACTGCAGTATATTCTGCTGTATATAGACACATATATATGTGTGCATATGTGTGTGTCTGTGTACGCACTCGCATGCACGTGTGTATTTACGCTGATGAGCCAATACATTATAACCACCCTGATGCGAAGTGAGACATGGATATATTAGATGGTGAGCTAACATTCAGTACTTGTAGTTCAATGATTCTATCTCTTTCTATGTATGTGTGTGTGTGTGTGTGGTTATGCACGTGTGGATTAGGTTTATGATACACTGTGGGGACCAAATGTTCCCCACAATGTGATAAAAACCTGCTATTTTGACATTGTGGGGACATTGTGGGTCCCCACAAAGATCTGTGACGGATTAATGGATGGATGGATGGATGGATGGATGGATGGATGGATGGATGGATGGATGGAGAATACTTCCTTGCCTTTGCATTCATGCTTAACTGAGTGTTTGAATATTCAAACATTATTACTGCCAAATATGTAAATGCAAATAACGGCAATAATATAGTATGACAAACTAACCTTAATCTTAGAGCAGAGAGACACAGTAGATGGCATAATAGTGACGAGGCTTTAATAATCAGCCAACAGAAAATAAAAATAAATAAATAAATGCAATCAAAGTCACATGATCTAGTGATAAAATAGTATTACAGACAGAATGTTAGATGAGAGAGACAGAAGGGATTTGGGGGGTGGGGGGCACACAACACAATTCACTGCTTATTAAAGAAAATTGTTACGCTGGTGTTTTGAAATAGTTACCATACGCCTTCTTTGGAGATTGTTGCCTAGGGATATCCTTTAAAAATTCATTAACCTAACAGCAGAAAGTTTGGTGGAGTTTTCGCCTTTTATCATCAGAGCCTCTCAAAGACGACGCAGGGATGCGAGCAGCGTGGCTACATGCAGCGGCGACACGTGCTGGCAGACGGCAGGTAGCGGCGCTAAACAAACCCCGTGACGGTCTCTTCCTTTTCTTCCTCCAGACCACTCCTTTCATCACCTCCCTTATTACTCACGTTGTCCTGTTTATTCTCACCCTCCCATAAGAGGTGTTCTGTTGTATTATTTATCGCAAAACACCATGTGTTTTTTCTCCCCCCCCCCCCTCTTTTTTCTTATCTTTTTCCTTTCAATCGAAGGCAGCTTCACTTCTTGACAGTTTCCAATTGCCTGGGTTTGCTTGGTCCTGACAGGTGGGCCGGTCTCACACCATTAATCCAGCAGCCGGCTACACGCGGCCGTAGCTAATGAAATTAGCGGGCACGTCCGTGCAGCAGTGGGGGCTCTGGATGGCGCTCTTGCGCACACTTTCCCTTTGTCTCACCTTATACATCAACATGCTACTACCTAACGTGAAACTGAATGGAATATAAACCTAGTTTAGTATTATTCAACTGATGGATCAAACAAATCATACAATACTACATACGTGAAGAAAGCCAGGAAGACCTGGAATGCATGTTGCGTAATAGTGATAGATAATAGCTCTTGTAGTTATATATGCAATATATACATTGTTCACATGACAGCCATGTGCTGGCGGGCATTAATTGTATTTAATTAAACATACAAACCATTTTTGTGATGGACAAAGGACCAAAGGCAAGTCATAAAAATATATCCAGCTATTTCACTAAAAATCACATCAGATGTCTGCAAGCACTGGGAGATCGGTGAAAAGTGAACGTAAAGGGAGAGCTCCTTCTTAGGGAAGCGGGGAGAGCTTTACTATGCTCCAGTAAGTTTTTTTTTCCCTTTAATTTCATGCTTTGGGGGCTTTTCTATAAAATGTAGAGGAGCGAGTCACTTAAAAGTGGATTTCATGTTAGTCATAACTAACACTATAACATTTAAAATTGAAAAACATTTTAAATATATGTAAATAAAAAAGGTGATTTTTTTTTTTTTTTTAATCTTTTGGGAAACAGAAATCAATAAGAAATTCCATGAATTGTGTGTTCTGCATTTTACTTAATTTGATCTATACATATTTTTTGTATAATTTAGGACAGAAAATAAGCTGCCCGGAACTCTGCTTTGCGTTGTGTACACATCGGCAATGGCTATAAACACACATACAGTATGTATGTTACAGGAAATATAAGAAGAACCATCATAATGGTCACATGTGAAGGAATCAAGGTTCCATTTAAATAGAAATATCTTTCCATACAAAAAAAAAAAAACATTGTTCTGCATCACCTCCCCCCCGACTACACTTACACACCCAAACAAAGTACACAAAAACATGGTCTATCATGTTTAATTACAAGAATAATACAGGGGACATCCGTCTCATTCTGGGGTTAAAAACTGCTTTGACGGTGCCTCAACAGTCACCCAAAAACAAGCCACAGGTAAACTGCCTCGCTGTCACAGACCAGGACCCTGAAGCTCAGAGTATGTAAGCAGCTTCCTACAGGCTTACAATCTGTCTATCATTATATCTAACAACGAAACAGAACAAGGACAACAAAAAGAATAAAATTATATTAATGAAATTCGCCTTATATTATGTAGTTATACAGCAACTGAATGAAAATCAAAATGATCTAAATTACATATTTATATTATTATGATCGTCGGTAGAATTAAAAAGTAGTAGAATTAATCATATCATGTTTACGCAAATTTAGATTGCATCCGTTTCACTAATTGCACCTAGTAATATTGAGTTTTAATTCAATTTTGACCGGATTATGCCGATTCTTGCCTCAGTTTTATTACATTTAAATTGCTTTAATTAATCATAAACAAGCACCTGCAGGCACATTAAGCAGTGCAGCCACCTCCCTCAAATCTTACAGAATTCGCTTGCCCTGTTCCTGGCCATGGTACGTAGCATCCCTGGCTTGCTCACTTCGGGGGGGCACGTTATTCCCTATATGTTACAGGTAATGCGGGGGAGGGTGCCGCTGGACAGGTGCCGGTCAGTGATCTGGTTCAGTCCTTCGTGGGATGCCACCCCCCACCCTGGCCCTGCCCACCTCCTCTGCCCCCTCAGACTGGAAGCCAGCTCTCTGCTTTGCTTCCTGATTCCATTCCATTCATTTTTCAGGCGTCACGGTTAAAGCCACTTCGTTTTCATTTAGCCGAGTGTCATTGGCTGGTCGGAGAGCTTTTGTAAAAGATTGACAGCATGCAAGACAAAGGAAAAAACAGAGAAAACAGAACAAAAAAAAGTTTTTCCACTAAAGTTTTTTTTTTTGTACAATATGCAAATATTATATTGATTGATAGCAATGATCCAAAGACCAAGTTGTTTTACCACTAACAGGAAGGAACATTAATGCATGATGATTTTAATAACAAACTGCATCAAATGGATTGCAGAACGTTAAAAAAATACATGACTATCTAATTTATAAGTTTTTTCATCTAGATTTATTTTTAGTACATTGTGCATTAGTTAATATCGTAGTTGGTTCCCTTCGTTTGATGTCTTATTTCACTAACCTGTTACATAGACTATAGACATAAATTTTATTTTCCTGAAAATAAGTGGTCGTTTCTTATGCCAGGTCTATCAGTAAACATGTTGTTTAGCCTAATTAAAGAGTTGTGTTTGGCAGTAACATTTTAGGATTTGTTTCCACTGATATTTAACAAAACTGTAATGTATGAATGAAGTAGGAGGTTCGTTTACTTCTCTGTCATCGGCCACCTTTTTTTTGTTTCAAGGCAATAATAAATTAATTATATTTGAAGAGGCAGACTCACAACTAAAAGCTTATTATTAATATTTTTGCAATTTGTCGCTGCAACTTTAAGCATTAGTTTTGAAAATGATAAGAACATTTAAACGAAAGTTATAACTTTTTCGAAAATTTCAATTATTTTTTTGTTTGTAAATTTTTTTTTAATTTTATAGCTTGTGCTATATATAGGCAAAATATTTACGTTATTGTTATTAATCTATATATAATACATATAACTGAAAACAAATCTACTATACTCACGACCCTGAACAAGATAAGCATAGAAGATTGATGAATGGATGGATGGATGGATGGCTGGATGGATGGACGGATGGATGGAAATATACTACAAATAATGTACTACAAATATAGAAATATAGAAATATACTACAAATAACAATTTGATCCCATGCTATAATTATATTTAAATGTGAATCTAAAACTAATACAATGTTATATCATATACTTGTAAAGTAATTATATTTCCAGAATTTTTCCTAAATTGGGGTCAATTTTGCTTATTGTAATGATTTAAAAATATTGTACAGAATTACAATGATGATATAGTATATTATAGTACATTGTGTTATCCTTTGGCATAAAGCGATCAGCGTGACCAATATGTTGCACAAACTTCACGCAAAACAAAGCGTGTTTCCAAAACGAGGCTCCGCACTTTCATATCTCATCGGCAGCTCGAGAAAAATGTTCAGATATCATGAGATGTCAGCATTATCAATCAGGGACTATTGCAAGCCGCTCACGCTTTGAAAACAAAAAAACAAAAAACTAAATAGAAAGCGCTCTCACTTTTGCAATGTGTTCATGCTCCTCTCTCTGTCAGCTGAGCAAGTCCACAGAAAGTGATGCGTAACTCATGGAACGTCTGTAGTAATTAGCAGACATCAAAGAGCACAAGAAGCACAGAGAGCCTCTGTCGGTCAGGCTAAGGTTATTAAAAAAAGAAGCAAATCTGAACAAAAGTTGCATCGTTCTGAAAAATGATTGCGCAGCCATGACAAAATTTAACCAAAGATATGCAACGAACATGTAATCTAAAGTGTAAAATTCCATTACCTATACAGGCCTTTCCTTTGGTTATTATGCAGGCTGGGATTTTGGTTCTTTCTCTGACTTTTCAAGGCATTGAGTTTACACAAAGCGATCAGCATCAGCCAGTGCGTCAAATCCCTCAACACACAGTACTGTGTTACCTGCTCTCTTTAAACTCGCTTTAACTTTCTCCTGGCAGTTGATGCAGAGAACCTGCTGTCCTATTCCAGCCAAGCCGGTAAAACTCTCACACACGCAGAGCACAGCAGAGTATGGCAGTGTTTGGCAGAGTATTGTAGAGTACAGTAGAACACACCAGAGTATAGCAGGGTACAGCAGAGTAGTGCAGAGTATACCTTTGGGGCGCACCAATAACTTTCTTTGGCGCCCTTTGCTCGCGGAAACATGAGCCAACTGTTAATAACAAAGCAGTCAGAACTTCCAAAACCCCTGGCTCCCTGTCAAAGGGGGAGGGGTCACAGGACACCCCCACAGACTCACCGAAGAGGTTGGCGGGCGCGTCGTCGCCGTCGGTGACCTCGGCCGGTGGTGGCAGCGACGGCGGTGAATCGGCAAGCTCGTGCTCAGGGGTGGGGGCCCCGCTGGCTTGGGGCCGCAGATCGGTGCCGCTCATGTCACTGCCCAGGAACAGCAGCGGCTTGCTGAGCTGCCCGCTGATCATCGGGTCCTGCAAGGAGTGGGAGAGCCAGGTGGGAAGGGAAAAAAAGCCCGTTTAGCTACAGCGTGCGTTTTCACTCCCTCTCCCTTTCTCTCTCTCTTGCGTACTCTTTCTTTTTACCCTCCTCTCTCTCTCTCTACCCCCTCTCTCTCCCTCGCTTCTCTCTTGCTCTCTCACAGCAACCCCCCCCCCACCCTCTCTTATCTGAGGCTGATGCTTCTCCTGCTGTTACCGCCGAGCTGCAGTCAAGTGAAGCCCATTATGCCTTTGCCATTACTCCCCAGCCTATTAACGACGCCCCACACTGGCCAGTCGGAGCGCAGATGCCCCATTAAGATCTACGCAGCGCGGGGTCAGAATCTGCTCGTCACCATCTTACACACATATGCATCTGTGCGGCTACACGTAATAGGGATCTGTCTGAGAACGGAGGGAGCAAACACTCAGGATGAAAGGACGACTCAGAATCTGATTCTGGGCAGTTTATTTGCCTAAGGCACGTATAATAATGGGCAGAACTGTAAATCGTAGCAGGGGGGCTGATTTCACTGCTGTGGAATTGCAGGGCCTGGAATTGTCCTGTGTTGACATTTCCATTAATGGGAGAGGTGTGCAACACTACCATTATGATGTCATAATAATTGATGACATCATAAATGATGAATTAAAAAACACATTTCATTCACACCCAGCAGAACACGAACGATACAATCCCACCGAAAGAGCCTTCAAACGCCAAGTTATATGGGCCGTAGTCATTGAAGACTATGCCCACATTGGGCAGAAACTTTGTGGAAAAAGTTTACAATCTATCATCAAAATATATGCACAAAAATCCAGAGAGAAAAGCCGCAAGAAAGTCCAGCAAAATAAAATCTCCCTGTGCACCTCCCTTCAGTGTCAGTGAAGCTTCAGAACCAGCCACCGGGTAAAGCTTTGGGTCAGAGCCAGGGATCTCCAAAGTAGTTCTTGTCTGTTACTCCTCGCATCCTCAAAAGAAGAATCCAATTTTTTTGCCCTGCTGTAGGACATACACGACCATTTCCTCTCTTGCTGTTATTTATGGAGAACTTTCTGGATAAGAAGCTCACAGCAGGGCACAGGTAACTGACGTTCATATGTCTGAGGGAGTCGGGCAGTTGTGGGGGGGGGGGGGGGGAGGCGCAGAGGAGGGAACACACTACTGCCATCCACTCACCCCCTTGTCCTTCCCCCGAGACGGTCGATGGGAGCCTGTCTGCGGGGCCTTTTATTAAATGTGATCGTTAAGGAACTTCGTTATGACACATGACGATAATCTATGAAAATGTTAATCGATAAAAACGGTTAATGGTGTTATTAGATGTGATGTGATGGGTCAATACTCATACCCCTACGAGCAACGCCTCCTGTCATCAGGCCTGCGTTTGAGGGGTACTTAGACACCGGCATTGACACGGCAGAGTGCTCCTTTCTCAGACCGGTAAAAGCCCCCCGTCCCCCTGCTTAAACCCAGCTGCCCCCCGCCATGAATCCACTCTCCTTTGTACAACCTGATAGGTCCACTGGAGGGCAAAATTAATACCTAATTGAATCTGGCGGTCATCGAAAATAATCAATACTTTTTTATTATTTATTCTTTACAGTCTGTTGACTGTTTGAAAGCTCGAAGGGATGGTGGAAGGCGTTCCAGGTCTGGAAACACCGTCCTTTAACGATGTAATTTTCACGGAGGCATTAGGGCTTGTAAGATGTATGTTAAAGCGAAAAGAAGAAGAAGAAAAGCAGAGGATGTAACAGGAATGAAGGAGGAGGCTGGAAAGATTAATCTTATTTTTTCCTGCTAGCTGTAACAAAAAAGGGCAAATCAAAAGCAACCACAGCAAACGTGCCTCCAGAAGGGCGGACCCCCCCCCCCCCCACCCACCCCTCCCAGCGTCTCAGCATCTCTCTCCTTTCCCTTTTCTCTCCCTTTTTTCGCTTGAAGGTTTTTATCATATCAAGAGCACAGTGGCCCTTTTATAATGCTGACATTTCTCTTCCTGACAATCTCTAAACAAGTGCAGGGGATGAGATGCCGGCGATCATCTTTCATCAGCCTCTCTAGAAGCGACGCGCGGGCCCCCCCTCTCCTCCTGGCCGCCCCGCTGTTAATTACTCTAATAAACCGCCGCTCCCAGGGCAGCGCTACAGCCCGACTCGGCGTGTGTACGGCGCGGGGCTCAGCAGGGGGATTTCCTTACTCCTCCGGCCCCGGAGCAGATACAGGCAAAAGCACTCTGCCCCGTTCCCCTCTGAGGCAGGTCGGGTCCCGCAGCGAGCATCAGATATCCCCGCTAATTGCTAATGGCTCGGCCGGTTCTGTAATGCGCCGCAGCTCCGGCTCATCCGCGCCGCCTACGGCTCAATTAATTTTATAGCTGCCCTCCCAGAAACTGGCTAGAGGCTTCTTCAGTTTAATTTATTAAGAAAATAAAAGAAAAACAGTTAGAAAAATATAGTATCCTAATAAGAGACGGACATAACGGTGATATTTATAATAAAAGTTGTTCATCATAAGTACTTATATTATCATTAAACTGATATCATTGGTTATAGCTTTTATTGCTGATAATTTCTATATAATGATTTTTTGATGCTTAATGCAAACCTGGATTATATACTACGAAGCCATTAACCCTGTTTTAAACCTTTTGCGGAAAATAAAATTAATTACCCTTACAAGTAATGCACTTATGCTATAAGGAAGAGTTTAAAAGATAATTGGCTTTTAAAACTTTGATTTACCACCACTTACTTTTGACTACTTATCTGTTATATTTACACGATGTGAAATACCGCTGTTTTAGGAAGCAACCACATCACACATTTTAAAGACCGTCGCTGCGTCTTTTCTCCACGTTGTCTAGAGTAACTCACAGGAAAGGGTGAAGACATAAAAAGGTAGACAAGAAGGGTGAACAAAAAAAACCTTTATGTACGAACCCACCTATCCACTGAGCCTTCTGAGGCTAATTCTTCACATCACGATGCTGCAGTTACGTACACTATCGTCATATTAATACCGATAAACACACAAAGGTACATGGACACATATCATATATTACTGATTACTGAAATCAATTGAAAACAGTGTCCTGTACTGGGACAGGGAGAACTTTATCCTCAGCCCAAACTGGCCTATTTAATGCACAAAGTTCTAAAAACGCAGTTATTAAAATAATCACAGCCCAAAGAGCATGACAACGCCTCCTATAGGAGCCTCATTCCAAATTCCCCGACGCACGTTGCAATGACAGCCAAGGCTGCGGGAACAAAACTGTCTTTTACTCAGCCTCAAGGTTGCTGGAAAAATAAAGAGCGACCTGTGCAATCTGCAGAACGATTTCGTGCGAGATTTGTTTGGCGTCGTCCATTGATGATCGCGGTCAGTTATAAGCTAGGTGCTTAAAGATTGTATTTTAACAGCGTATTATAAAGCTACAGTAGTGGGTTTTTAAACCTATGCCCTTTAGATCCATATTGTTTATTATGATTATTTTTGTAACTATCTTAAAGCCACAGTGAGCTCAACCAAAATAGTGATTTTTAAAGTAAATGTAATTTCATGGTCATTATCGTCATCAGTAGCTGTGACGATATTACATGATTTTCATAACCCCGAGGCTCCCATTGAAACACTGACGGAGAATCAAGCAATTCCTAGCCAATTATCATCAAGCAACAACGACAAACTCATTTTGTCAGTGATGCCGCATCAAAACTACAGTGACTGCCTGGCCACAGGAGACTGCCTGATTTAATACTAGTGGTACCATGACATCTCCCCCCAGGTAAAGGAGCGGCACAGGAAACCGTAAGCTCGCTCTCCATGCGGCCCGGATTGGCCAGACTTGAACCGGGGAGGTTTGTCTCCCCCAATGGGTGGGAAAAGGATATTAATACTAATAATGTGATGTCTGGCTCATTGACTTTCCAGCACGTTCTATACAGACTGCTATTTAGCAGACGAAAAAGAAAGTGTTACGTATCAATGTATTAAATCCTTATTACATTTCTTCTCATGTGTGTTGATTTAACTATGAGTCTAGATGCATAACAACGAAAAACCGACTGTATATTCACAATAATTAAGTAATTCAGTGTTGTTCATGTGGCATATGTATTTCTTAAGACATCAATATTCAAGATGAAATATTATAGACAATTATAAAGAAAAACAATATATATATATATATATGTATATATATATATGTGTGTGTGTGCGTGTGTGTGTGTGCTCGAGCGTGTGTGTGTGCGTGTGTGTATGCGTGTCTGTGTGTCTGTGTCCATGTGCATGTGTATACACACATATCAATATTGGCATCCCATATTCAGGGTCTTCCCCCGGCCTTGTATGCTGTGTTGTACTGCCTGGAATAGGCTCCCGGACCCCGGTGACCCTGACCAGCGTAAGCATGTTTACGTTGAATGGATGTTTCTTTAGAAATTATACTGTACACCATGGGTAGGCAGTCCTGATCCTGGAGCACCAGTATCTAGCAGGTTTTCCATCCTACCTGGTATCTGATTAACCGCACCTGATCTCAGGCAGATAGTAACTCATCAGGCAGGATAGAAAACCTGCTGGATTCTGGAAATCCAGGAGACCCCTGCTATATACAATGTGCTACAAAGTTTGCAGAGATATACAAAAATATACAAAAATCTAGAAAAATGTGTTAAACCTCAGTAATTTGACAGAATTTTATTTATCATTCTCAAGAAATAAAAAGTAAAAAAAAAATCAAAACATGTATTATAAACTCAATGAGACTAAGCTGACTGAAATCCAGAGATGGAGAAGAGCCCATCGCATGTTGCACAGATGTCCAGCACACGGGCACTTCGATCATGCGCATTGCAATCGACCAAATAATCAGACCACACCCCCTCCAGCCCCCTGTCAACATTGGCCAATAGCGCATGAGCCTCAGGCCCCAGCGGTGTCTGTGCACAGCAGGTGAGAAAACCCATATGATGGGTTTGTACTGTGTATGTGTGTATGTGTCTGTGTGTGTCTGTAAGTGTAAACATACATACCGATGTACAAATCAATAATGAATTTGTTAGCATTTACTCTGGCAGTAATATACATATCATCTAAATATAACATTCGGATGACGGAGTATAGTATGAGATATCAGGAGACTGCATCTTTCGTATATAATTTCAAATTTGGTCAACAGCACCAACATAAATGCTATATACATATCTCAAAGCACAGTGGAAAAATACTAGACAAATTATTAATTTTTTTTTTTAAAAACGCAAAGTACAGTATATATATATATATATATATAGTTCTGTGTATATAATGTAAATTAAACTTATTTTTAAATTATTCAATAATTTATTAAATCATATAATGATTTCATATAATAATGTAAATGATATTCTATCAAAGTGATTAAGCAATGCAAATTTCAGGTAAATATTTTATTGTCACTACTAACTAGTTATTTGTGCTAACTGGAAACATTCTGCAGTTGCAGTAATTGGTGGATACATATCAGACTTCACAACAAGAAAAGTGTAAAATCTTTTCCAGATTATACCTCCCACAATGCATTTCTGCAATTCAGCTTGGTGTTCCTATTGAATTTTCAAAGAAAACTTTGTACGTGGCTTGTTAGTAAATATACTACAATTGATATTAATATAAAATTGAAGAGCTACAAATATAGTGTATGAACAGCAAAGGATGTCAATAGATGAAGATTATGGTTTTAATGAGACCCCATTAATTGTCAACCACATAAATAAATGGCTAAAATTATAAGCAATGTAACTTGCTCCTGGTATTAGCATCTCCTCTGTAGATTAGTCATGAGAATTATACTCTTCAAGTAGCTGCAGCTATTTTCTGTAATATACACAGACCAGAGGGAAGTCACACACCATTAGTCAAAATTAGAGGGCCAGGTGTCCAATGTACTTACACCAAGGCTTTATATTTATCGGCATACAGTCGTAACAAATATTTCAACCATCTGACTCCCACTGAAGTCACAATGTGCCCATACTTCTTACCATGCATATGCCACACTAAGTATCACGGGTACAATGAAAATACCTTGTTACCCCAGTCTATTAAAGCCATACCTTAAAAAGCTCTTTGAACCTGGGAAATCATAAAACCCAGCAGGTCCACTTCAGATAAATAAAAAAAGCATCGATTGGAGAGGAAAGTGAGAATTCGTTTTCGCCCATCGATCTGCTCCGGGCTGACCTTCTGGAGCATCAAAGCCCGCAGCGAACTAATCTGCCCCCTGTATAGGAGGCAGAGCACTGATACAGAGAGAAACAAACAAACAAGATACTCACAGTCCATGCCATTCCCGCCTTGATGCGTGATAGGGAATCCTCTGAAATGTTCTTCAACATAACACCCCAGGCTCCCGCACTTCCCGTCTGACTCCTGCCGGCAGGATTCCGCCCCGTTGTACAAGAGGCTTCTGTCGATTGGACGCATGCGAAGTCTCCTGTGCCAATCTGCTGCCTGACACTGACAAATAGTTTTTAATACCTCAACTATTGCTCCATCTCACACCTAAGCTTACATTACGGCAGGTGCTTTTTACAGTCCGCCTTCCCGCTGCTGATTAACAGGGCTGCTTCATCTGTGAGGCTCTGCCCATTCATACCTGCGGTCTGTTTACAAAATCATATCCTTATAATCTTCAGAATCGTATCCTTTTAAATCTTCAGATTACCGTATCATTTAATTGATATGTATTCCTAAGCGTTATACTAAAATGGCTTTCAGTCACAATGACATAAAGATGTGGTAGAAATTGAAATGTATTCATATTTTGCCCATTACATTTACTGTCTGTGAGCACGACGCATTAAGCGAATTCAATACGAGTGTCCACATAGTCGATAATCGCTGTACTGAAAGAAATTAACTTTGACCGATCTAATTGATCCAATGGAGACATGGCACTCCATCTGACAATACGCCTTTGTCGTTCGCTTTCAGGTGCTGCCTGCACTTCCCTGACATAGCTGCAGTGGTTTCTCTAGGGAAAAAATAGCTTTCTGTCAACTTTGACTGATTGACCCCTACACATGGAGTTAATGCTGCAACCCATTATATGATCTCCAGGGCTGCAGGATATTGAAAAGGTCTGATCTGGGGCCTGATCACATGACGGAGGACAAGGTTCCCGCAATCACCTCATCAGCACTCCAGATGCAGTCGGGTATTGAGGAATAACTAAAAAGGACAGGAGGGGTGAAGTGGTGAATGAACTGGATCGTAAAACAAAAACAATCCTGTTTCCCAGAAGGACCACTGAGAAGCTAAATCCAAACTGCTCCCAACAAATACCAAGTGAAACGGTTGACGCGCAAACCTGCATATTACAGGATGGATCACGTATCAAACTAAAAAAAAAAAGTTTACATTATGAGCTTCCTGCTATTACCAGTAACTTTCGGAATTTTTTTATTTTATCGTGAAACAAAACATCATCGTTACTGTAGATGTAGAGGTCAAGGGTTTACGTGCAAGGGCACCTACTTCTGTAGCTGCTTAATGTGTGAAGCCAGAGTTTAATTCTGGATGAATAGTTACTTGATAATCTTTATTTTCCCACTTCCAACCAACCTTCTTGCAATTTGCAAAGATTCTCCAGCAGAATGATATTTGATTGTTAACAAATTAGCATATCCATCCATCTTCCAGCCACTTATTCTGGATCCTACTCAAAGAAAAAAGATCTACTATCAAAAAGTAATAGCCTAGTAATAAATTCTCAAGAAAAAATTACGTAATGCAAATAAGTCTGATTTTACACCCTAATATGCTAAGGAACACAGATACAAAACAATATTTATTTCAGTTTATGTATACATATCATGAATCAATTGAAAATTCAATAAACGGTTAAATTGTGGGTACCGTTGTATATAAAATCCATAGCTTTTTTAAATGCAAGATTTAGTTTAAAGATTTTAAAAATACAACTTAATTTTTAAAAATACTTTAAAATGATCACTTACTTTACTTTGTTAGCCAGATAGCTATCTAGCAATATTCTTTATCTCTTAGTTTCACTTTCCTCCAATTTTGCTCTTTTATGTGATATGTGAGTCTGTAGCTATACATTTCCATCTCAAATAATGTCTCTGCTCAGTACCATCCTAACTGCTTTTTCATAATATCTTATTCTACTAGATAGGAGCTCAACGCTGGATCAACCTTTCTTATTTCTTTTTAACATGCTGAGTTAATTTGTCTTGATAACAGTTTTTGGAATGTTAACAAAATTGATTTTGCAAAGAGCTTTTGACATTTGTCACGCTAATTCACAATTCTGCTATTGCTGCCAAGTAACCATGGAAACTATACTTTTACTTAGCCCACGAAGGACAAATTTGAATCATTTTTTTCAGCGTAACTTTAGGCATTCCTGCATCTTTAGTGTGTTGCGGTTAGTGGTGTATTGCCAGGGAGAGTGTGGCAGGGTGCAATGGTGTGTGAACTGAACAGTGATTCAAGGAGTACCTCTAGAATTCAAAGTAATCAATGAATTTCAAACTGAATATCCTTTTTGTCACTGGAACTGTGGTTCAACTCTGCTTGAACTCCGTATATTTGAATGTGACCTCTGCTGACATGTTTGACTGAGCAATATCACCATACCGTCCATCAACCTGAGAAAGTCACCGGGTTGTCAACTCTCACACATGTGAGGTAATAAAACTGTTACATATATGTAAATGCTTGTGCATGTGTGTGCAGACTTGTCTTGGATGCTCAGACCAGCCAGCTGACCAAATTTGGCAACCCTGAAGCCTTGACTGACCATTGTAAACTCATGCCAAATACTCCATGCAGCTTTGGTGAAACATTGGAGTCATCTGGCGGTTTGACAGCCACAAAAAGCACGATTCCTCTCCCAACAACATCTTCCCAAACTTGCCTCCATTACAAAGCTAACCCCATTTCCTGATCAAGCTGCATGCTCCATTGTCCTTCAACAATCACACCAGACCAAATCTGGAAGGGTTTAAGGGTTCCCCTGACACATTTTTGTTTATTCTAACAATGTTCTTCCGCAACTACATACATTCTGACATGCTGCAGCAGGGAGATTATTCAGAATCAACACAGCCATCCAGAAAATGGGCCCTGACAGTGGGCAAAAAAGCCCAGACTGCTTTCACAAATAAACAAAAAAGGTGGGTTTCAAAGACACAGCTTCTGGAGCAATAGGAAGAGCTGCGCCAGAGCTCGCTATTTTTAACCTGGGCACATTACTGGCGTTACACATTAGCGACGAGCCCGCAGAGACGCGTGTCGCCAAGGGGCGTCTCCTCAAAGTCAGCTTCCCCCCGTCAACCTCCCGGGACCTGCTCCGCTCGCATTCTCATGAAAGGTGTGAAAATCTGATTTCCCAAAAAGGATCAGTAATTCTTTATGAAGGAAGAAGCCCGGATCGATAAATCATTGCTAAATAGATTGTGGAAGAGAGCGGGGGGGTTGGGTGGAAGGGAATTATACCTTTCTGGAGACAGTGCTTTAGAAACCGCTTGAAGAAAAAAGGAGAAATACAATCTCAATAAATGAAAGACACATCATCCTCTTAGCGGCCACTTTGACTAAAGCCATTACCACAATAAAATCATGCTTATAAACACTCTGCTCTTCGGGGATTGACGCAGGACTTCTCACAATTCACCTTCTTAAAAATCAACGCGATTAATGAAATGCACTTGCTGTGCATCATGTCTTGAGGGAGCACGTCCCTCCAGCTAGGCAGGCAAACTTTACACAAAGATTATGTTCCCATCTCTGCGTCTGACACCGCGAGCCACCGAATTACTCCAATTACTCAAAATGTATCGCTTCATTGCTTTTTATGACAGCGGAGGGCGTTTGTAATTAACTGTGTAATATATACTAATTGCCAGGCGAGGTTGTGGGTTGAATATTCTACGGGCGGGTAATAATTAGAGCAGAAGCGGTACCATACATGACAAATGCTGCCAAACATTATCTCTCACTCAGATTAACTGCCTGAAATCTGCCTACGCTAGAGCATAATTGAGCTATACTGTATTCAGCTTCTCTTCATATCTAAGGTAATTATATATCGCTTTTTGGAGTACTTCAGCTACTCCTGTAATTCCCTCATTGTATTATGACACTATATCACCTGTGTTACAGCAGGTTTTGCATAAAATATACGGCATTATAAGGAATAATTGTTGTGTACATGCGTAATGTGTGAGTACATTGGCTTGTGGGTCAGTGAGTTCCATTAAAACTTCAAGTAAATAGGGGTAACTTTTCACTTCAGACATTCTTAATTTGTATTTTTCTAAAGTCAGTAGTGTTTGCTTTTTTCAAACAACACAAACAGAAACGTATAACGTTAAAATACCAATACATCAGATCTGAAATAGCCTACAAATTATAATACAGCTGAATGTTTTATTGGTCTTGACTTGCATAATAGGGAAAGCAGGTGCCAAGGAATATCGGATTATCTGAACACCGCATAAAATGGCCCGTATTCACGGATATAGGTATTCGTAGTGGTTAGTCAGGATGAGATCTTTCAGGGGTACACCCTCAAACACTGACTATAACCTCGCGTTTCCATACGCACGATGTTAAGTTCTTTTTTAAAAATTCAAATGCAAACGCTGCAATCAACCATTTAAACATTTAAGGTAAATATCAAGATTATGAGTAGGATGACCACAAATTGCCTAAGGGGCCATACTTTTAGTACGTACGCACAGAAGGGGGGAGGGGGGTCTAAAAATTTGACCGAATTTTGCGTACGTGTGCGTATGCTGGGGGGGATGTTAATAAACTTGAGAAATATCAAAATTAAGTGTTTCGTTCACGATACCTGACCTGCTGGATTGCATTCCATACGTGCATATAACTCAAAACGTCTTTAGTTCATCTCCCGATCATCAGCCGACCGCAAACTGCGTCGTAAACTGCGTACGACCGATACATTATCATAATTTATGTACAGCGCGTCTGTTCCAACCTTGCAAAGGCGGGAATTTAACCATTCTCGCGATTATTATTGCATAAAGCCATTTTTGAAGGTCGCAGTGAACTGAAATGTCGGCCGACCAAAAACCTTTTTTGGATTTAGTACATGAATATGTATATAGGTAGTATTTTCAGTACATAGCCTAATTTAGAGTTCGAACTTCCGACTTGGGTTCTAAAGCCGTGATCAAATGGTGAAATACGCCATCTTATGTATTTTGACGATAGTTCAATATTGGCCTCCGCACGGAGTAAACAGTTTTTTAGCGAATGTTCAGGAGTTTTCATGTAATTTCAAATGAATTTCAAAGCGGCATTATGGCACTTTAACTGTCCAGCGAACCAAGTTTTTTTTTTCAAAATTCTTGACAAGTGCGTCTGCCATGCCTATGCCGACTTTTGAGGAATACGCTAGTCCTTATAACTTATTCCTCCAAGTGCCGAGTGAAATACTACATGTATACGAATTAAAGAAGTCTTATTTGTTGCATTTCGTTTTATTTGAAAGTGATTTTATTACAGTAAAAGTCGACTGACGATCGTGCGTGCGTGCGTGCGTGCGTACGTACGCAGGGGGGGGGGGGGTCAACTACCCAGCGTATGTGTGCGTACAGGGGGGGAGGGGGGTCCAAAAAATCGGTAAAATGTGCGTACGTACTAAAAGTATGGCCCCTAAACCGCATCTTAAAATTGCTAACACTGCATATCTTGTGGTTTTTATGAAGTTATAATACAAATTAAACACTGAACACATCTTACAACCTATAACATTAGACACTTTTAATTTAAGTATTATGTAAATAAGCAATGAAACCTGGGGATATGATTCCTCCATATATCTTATAAACGGTGCATCTATTAGTGGTTTTCAGTATACCAAAGGAATCTGTAGGACGTTCAAGCCCTGAAAGAATGCCAATCCATATCCGGGTGACACATCAGGGGTGATTTAGGCACCTCAGATCGCTTAACTGTTTATGCTCATAAAGTTTATGGACTGAGCAAAGAACCCTGAACACAACAGGGAGAATATTCCAACTCCACACGCAAGGCAGGTGCAGATTTCACACCCTATACCCTGGAAGTAAGAGGGTTCACTACTGAACTACCATATTCACAAACCCATCACGTGACCAGAAGGTAAGCGTTTTAAAGAGAATGATTGGCCCAAGCACAAATATTATGGTCATCTCATTAATTGCAACATTTAATGTGAATTACTTGCTTAGCAGAGTTGACTATAACAGAGGTTCTAACAAGAGAAAAAGTCAATATCTGCGTTTTCCCATGAGGTAAATGAGGCTCCTGCCCGGGCGGATTCATTAGCATCGAGACCATTTACTGAGGCTGAATTTCTGAAGAACTTCACTTTAAAGGTGATCAAAAAAATGCCCCCTGATATGTGACATTTTGCAAATATCTTTTAATCAAAGAGGTGCCCAGTATCAAGGGGCAAAAAATACGTACAGGTGCGAGTATAAGACTTAACGTGATTGGATGAAGCTGAGAACTGTGTAGGTAATGACCTCCAGAATGTGGCTCTGGCTCTGGGTTTTTCTCACCATCCTTGAACATCTTCTGTCCAGGGAAATCGAAACCGACTGTTAAATGAGCTGACCTACAGTAGAGTAAAAACAAAGACAATGCAGGCAATATCTTCTGCCTTCATTGTGTTGAGTTACTTGAGCATAGCACAGGTTTATTGCTAGCTTAGCAAGCTATCCTAGGTAGCTAGCGGAATAATGAACAAAATCTCTGATGTTAGCTACATCCTGGGTACATTGGTCACGTTTAGGCAACAGAAATACAAGCCACACCAAGCAAACTGAAAAGGGTTAATCCAGCATCCTCTGGAAAACATCACTGCCCCTTGGACTGACATCATACATCGCCATGAAGCACATGTCGTTTCTCCCTTGACTTATCCGTGCTCACCTTGAAGAGCAACTGCGCTCACTAACCCAATCAAACTATCGGCATCATTACTCACCAGCGTAAAGAGTGTAGTAATTTAGCCAGGAGCGAGACCGTAGCTAGACTTGAACTCTAGTGTCCGTCATTCACGTGAACCACATTACCAATCGATTAAAGCCTCTTAACGAGGCTCCTAGCGTTGCTGAATTATGTATAATTTGTGTTATCTTACTTTAATAAACGGAAAACTGAAAGTAGTTGCAGAAAGAGCTAAGGCCTCTAGCGACACTAAGGCTTTGCACATATTTCAAATGAACATCTTTAACATTTATTTTATTCTTAAATAATTTTTCCCCTTTGGTCCTCTTTTCCAGGTGTGGTGTTTATAATCTGCGTAACACCTTCTCTATATGAAGAGTATCAGCAGTTAAAATCAAGTGTACCATGCAATCTCATGCAATATAGGCCACAACGCTGAGGTTGGACAGGATGCCACTCCACTGTTGGTCAGAGAGAGGAAAGCGAGGTAACTGGTGGAAACCCACACAGCACAGGGAGAAGATGCAAATACCATACAGATGTGAGGGCCGAATTTAAAACCTCAGCCCAAGAAGTGAGATAACAATAATAGCCAAAGAGACACCTTTTGGGTGGTAGTGATATTGTAATATTTCAAGCCCAGTGTGATGCCATCTGACCTCCACTCTCTCCATGCCCGAAATATTCCTGACAACTAGGTTCTGACAGATCAGTCATGAGTTTGCGTCATGTTCCCAAATCATTAAAGGCAAAAATCCACATGAACCAGCACAACATTTTTGGAAGTTACCCCAATTGCTTCTACCAAAGAAAGAGTCATCAAGACTTTTCCATCTTTCCCACGTCATATAAACACCTGATCTTGTGACCACGATGAAGTCATGTCTGGCTGCAGAAGAAGAGATGCATCCCTCTGCCTGTGCCATGTCTGTCAGGAGAGATACTCGAAAGGAACATGATGGGGTGATGAGAAAGGTAAAGTAAGAAAACAGTGCATAAACAAACCAGGGCTAGAACATTGATCACCTCGGATGCCAGACCAAACTATGAAGGTTTCTGGGTTCACTGATATGTCTGCCAGGATGCCAGTGGAACAGAACAGAAAGGGATAGATGTTAAAAAGTGTTATGCACAGGGAGAGTGCCAAGGGAGCCAGCAAATGCAGACATGCAAGTGAGGCTGCAGTGGCAAACAAACTTTAGAGGAGACTGTAGATATCAGCCAATGGAGCCAAACACACAGAAAGCATTGTAAACTGGCAAGAGAGAGAATGTAGGAGAGAGGCAAGGCGCAGGGCAGAGCACACGTTAAAAACCGTTCATTTATAGCGTTCGTTGTCAAAGAAGAGCTAACGTGAGCTCAGAGAGAATGCTAACCGCCTCTGTTTTATCGCTTGATGTGCGTGGCCGAATCCAGCACGGGAATCAGGGTTACTGCTCTCCTACATCATTCACCTCATAGTATTTGTTCACCCTCTGAAGGTGATGTTATAGAATACTATACCAGGGCATGTCAGTCTCCAAATAAATATTCCTTTATAATCTTTGGAAAAAAGATATCCAGCGAACTCCAGAAAGCCATCACATCCTTACACTGTAGCATGAGCTAAGGAGTCAGAGTCCCCAGAAAGTAAATATTGGGACAGAAAAACTATTCAGTTATCACTTAATTGCATCTTTTAAACTACATTTATTTCAAATATTACTCCAAACATGCAAATGACCTGCACCTGATGAACAGTATGGAAAAGGATGATATGTAAATATGAGCTATACATTTTACATCAGGTTAGAAACTGACTACTGAAAGACTTAAAAAGAAACACCAACAGACGATCATATGAACCTGACTGTATATTGCTATCTGACTCATTAAAAATAACCCCAAAGACTATTAATTGACATTAGACATGTGTTGCATCCCATTTACCTTGGTGGTCGGAAGTCAGAGCTGGGAATGACATCATATCCGTGTTAACCACGTTTCAGTATAATGAGCTGGAAAGCCATGGTTAGCACTACCAGTTGATAACAACACATTATGTGCTATTTTACACATACAAAGACCATAGTAACATGTCTACAGCTAGCGGATGGACAGTACTGTGTGTACAACCAATTTTATGACACACAAATAAGATATAAGTGCTAAAAAACCATAGGCCTATATAACAACAGGTTTTACTTCTGTTGATGAAGGACACCATCTTGAATCTTGAGGTCGGTGGTCACATAGGTTCCTCCAACTTTCCAAGTTGGAACTGCGTCTTCAGGGGGCATGCCAGTTGAAATTTCCAACTTGAAACTTGGAAATTCTGACTTCCTAGTTGAAATTGAATGCACAAATAATACCAGATTTAATGCACAGTAATTTCAACAAGGTGACAAGCAGTAAGGCTGCTATAAAGAGTGACCTTTTAAAAAATTCATAACAATTTATTAACCTACTTAATATTTCTATTGTCGATGCTCCCTTGCTCATTATTGCCTTTAGCCATGTTTATATAATCACTCCTGGGGGGTGTTCCACTTTAATAAGGCAGCCATGAATGACTACAGCCATGATGTTACCAGGAACGGCTGCACCACACAGGCTGCTAATGGCTTAAAGGTCTATTGCACTCTTAACTCTTGAAGTAATCACCCACTCGTAACCAGCGGCTGGCACCTATGGTGGTCTGTCTTGGCTGAGAAGTGGAGGGAAACACAAAGTGCCAACAATCAAGAGCAAATACTGAGACACCAAGCAACCATTCAGAGCAGCTATAGTGGGAGGTAAGAATGTATACATATATATGCATTGGTGCTCCTCTGAAGGGCATCTTCTCAATACACTAACAGACTAACCGACTGATCCTTTCATATCCATGAATTATGTAGATTATTCCCCTAATCCTCAGTGGGAACGTATAACTTCATACTGAATGCAAAGTTTATCTGATAATACACTGTACTTTCTCCCTTTTTTTATTTATCTGCAAAACAAATAACATTTACCTGTGTAATGGTTTTGAGTAGCAAATGTTCTATTCATTTTCCATATATGCGTATGCAGTATGGGACTGTGGTGAATTAAATATCCTAAAACATTTGTTTTTGGGATTTTTAATAACACCTATACAGTACACTCACACACTATGCTCAAAGCAATTGTCAGGAACAAAGTGGTTAGACATTGCTCTCAGTACACAGTTTTCTTAAAAAATTATCAGGGTGGATGGATTATGGACTAAAACGGCCATGTCCGGATGTGGTCCAGTTTATCTAGCCTTCGGCTTAATGAAGTTTGGTTTGTCATTTTGAGAATAATTCTCCGGTTTTAAATATTTTACTTCCTGTTTTAATTTACATTTATTTTTTTACAATTGAAAGCATTTTTGCAAACATTCCTTAGCCATATAGTTCTGTCTTGTACATTTTTCCAAATTTCTTAAAATTCTACGCCATGAGATGAGAGATCTAGCCAAAAGGAATATTTATATTTCTTCATAATTCCGTAACGATTTAAATCCTTTCATGAAACAGTTTAATAAAGCGCAATAAAGAATTCAATGCAGGCACATTCCATTCAGGAGTGATAAAACGACCAGTGCGGTCTTTGTATAGTGGAAGGCAATTCATCATCGATAGGCATTTAAAGACTTTATTGCAGCACTTATGTGTTACAATACCATTGCGAGGATCCTGTGCCGATACGTGAGATCAGGACCTGCCCCACGGTTGACTTCCTCGGGTGTTATCTTGGGTGTTAAGTACCTGACCATGTCATTAAATTAGCTCCCTGTTAGCTTGGAGGAAACGCAGCAAGACGACAGGGCGCACGCTGGTAGTTTCTAAACCTCGCTCCCTCAGTTCCGGCCCTCTCTGTGTTCAGGATATCAGCATGGAGTATCGACCTGGCTGGAATCACTTAGATCCAAAGTAAATGTGCTGATTGTTTTCACAGCGGGCCCCTCTCTACAGAGGACAGGTAGGTGGGCAGCTGAGGGGGCGGGAGGTGGTGGAGCTCCGCCCCCCGACAGTGGCGGCCATGTGACAAAATCGATCGGGGGGATTGGGCCTGGGCTTAAATGTATGTCTGTCTGTGGGACATGCACTGTAATTCACCTTGAGTGTTGAGGAACACGGAGAAAGGGGAGAATCACATCAATGGAATGTATAACAAATATAATGAATTCTGAATGCAGTCCAAAGAGCTTCGACAGGAACCTCATCATGTGTCTGATCAAGGACTGAAAGGTACAGCTATTCCTTATGTAAAAATATAGATCTGTATAATTGAAACATTTTAGTTATACTTAGTAGCCTTAAAAAAGAATTGGGATAGAACAGTATTCTTAACCTCAATTAAGACATATTATGAAAATCTAGGACTTGTTCTAGACCCACAATTTATGATACCAGTTGTCACACTGATTCAGTTCTCTTCAAAATCTTCTTTGAAGATGCTTTTCTATTAGTCTGTATTGCAGCTCGAATTTATCGCATGTATGTTTGTCCATCCTTACAGCTTTTCCCCTACATCTCTATATTAAGCTTAAGATCTTGAAACTGACTGCTAAAGGAAATATCTATCCAGCATCAGATACAAGAACAAGCCCCACCATGTAAGCTCTCGTTGTCCCTTCTGAACGGCTGGATGCTCTTCTGTCTGTCGACCATGAATACATTGAGCTGTTCAAGCCTTTTTTGTGGAATGAGCTCCTAGGATTGCAGAATACTTCTCAGACTTCCAATCATTTGCAGACCTGACCTTTTTAGACTGCTTTCATTCATGGTCCATAACCACAAAGCCAGCAGAGGGCCATGCTGAGCTTAGGCTCTATTCCATGAAGCAGATGGTACATGGTAAGGGACACTAAATGCAAAGCTAGTCCATCACAGAGCACTTATTCACATAATGGGCAATTCAGGGATACCAAGTCACCCAGCTGCATGCCTTTGGACTGTGGGAGGAAGTGCCCAGAAGATCCTTAAGAAGCTGGCATTAGATCGGGAGAACATGCAAAGTTCACTGAGCCAGAGGCAGGAAGTGAACCCATAACTCTGGAGACATGAGACCATAGTTCTGTACTCTTGCATTCTCATTTTTGATTAAACATTTAATAAATGTGCCCTGGCATCCCATCCAGGACGTACCACGACCTTGTGCTCTGTGCTGTCTGGGATAGGCTCCAGGCCCCCCATGACCCTGACCTGGATAAGCAGTTAGAAGATGGATGGATGGATGGATGGATGGATATATAGATATAACAAAAGTTTTGCATTAATCATATTTGACTCTGCTTGTTGTGACGCATATGACTGCAGGCTAATGCTTTTTTCAGAAATCCTTTGATTTTTTATTTTTTTTTTACTTTTTATACTAACATTGCCTTAGGTGCAGGTCTAGGAAGAACATTGTTAGTAACTCTAATATTTGCATTTATTCTTTGGTTACTTTATACAGAGTTTGGTATTAATCTATTCGGAAAACTGCAGTTAAGCATGCAACAGAACACATGTGCCACAGGTAAGATGCTAAGCAGTTAAAAAAAGTCTAAAAAAACACTGAACACTATTCAACCATGGAAAAAATATATGATAGTCATTTGAGTTATGGCTTGCATGGGATTTCACTGCATTTCATTACAGTTCAGGCTGACTCTGAAACTGACTCTTGAATGAATTCTACATACAACAGAAAAATTACATATAGTTATTCATGAATGATATTTACATAAGACAGATATATCATCATATAGATATTATAAATATGACTTTAATCTTAAATTTTCAGTTGGTAAACTAAACATACATTCTCAGTTGATGTACTTGGCAACATTTAATACTAACTTTAATATTATCAAACAGTTCAATAACTGACCACTGAAAGATATTTCCGTCAAATATGTTAGTCAAAAAAGAATACTTGTAGGCAATACTTACCTTAAATCCACCAGTTGATCACAAAGAGAGCATTCTGGTAGTGTATTAAGAGTTCTGAAGTGCTTTCATGGGAGATTAAGAAACTTGAGGCAAACAATATCCTCAGAGGAAAAACTGAAGAGGCAGGCCTCAGTGCAACAGGAGTAGAGGCCAAGCCTCAGCAAGCAGGCCTCACTGCAACAGGAGTAGGGGACAAGTCTCAAGAGGCAGGCCTCACTGCAGAAGGAGTAGGGGACAAGTCTCAAGAGGCAGGCCTCACTGCAACAGGAGTAGACACCAAGCCTCAAGAGGCAAGCTTCACTGCAACAGGAGTAAGAATGGATAACAGGTACTGTATGATTCCAAACACCCGGACCTTCAACCACATAACAGGGTGTTGAACTAAGCACAGAAGTATCTTCACTTCCTCCAGAAATTGAGCTTGCAAAGTGAAAAAGACGGTTTCTGTGTGAAGCCAATACTAGCACATAAATGTCTAGTTTATGTATCCAACTAGGCATTAGGATGTTCATGTACTCACTGCCCTCTATAGAGCTTCAAACATAAAGCCCCCAGCAGCAGGCCGGTAAAAATTACGGAGAGAATACAGTCTATACACAACAAACCAGAGAGGTTACCATGGAGGCAAGGTTCTTTATGAGAGTATAAACCTCAACTGGTGTGAAATGACTGACTCCAGTCAAGGTGGGTCAAAGAAATCAGACAAAATGAACACAATAAAAAATATATAGACACGGTAAGTTTAAAATAATACTTTCCGACCCATGCGGCCTTTTTGAGCAGAGAGGATTTGGATTCTGGGAGGAATGTGGGGGATGTATTGATAGGGTCTTAGTATATGACCTATTACTGTAGCACTGCCAGGCATGGATGCTGAACCCCACTGTCACCGCTGAGACACAGCAGGGTGAAGACAGGCATGCAGAAAGTCTCCCTAATCAAACCCACATGACATATCAGACTGAGCATAAAGAGCTCGTCTGCCTCCATGCTGCCCCCACTCGCCTAGTCATAGATGACAAGTGAGCGTATGAATCGGGAAGTGCCATTGTCCGCCATACATTTTGATGAGGTCTCCATTTTGCTGGAACTCTTTGATTTTTTTCCAAAGTCTAGAACTTGGACCTTGAGGTTTGCTGTGTTTGAGGGCCTGCATGTCAGAGCAGGAGGCTTGCAAGAAATCCCAAAGGCCTTCTAAACAATAAATATAGTCTAATGTCTCACTCTGTTGTTATGTTAGCATGGATTCATCCATTGTTCTTCAATGCTATAATAATACAGATTCCGTAATGTCTAATATAGCTGATGTATAAAAGTCTAAGTTTCCTTCATTATACAACAATGAGTATATTAATGATGAATGTCTTTGGATATACTTTCATAAGAACAAAAGACAGGACTGATAACCTTATGGAATGATGTTAAATATGGAAGCAGAAGAAAAAGGTTAAACATTAGAACTTTATGAACAAATATGAAAAATGTAGGAAAGGCTTTGGGGCACATTCATGAGTGGTGATAAGTCTGTGCCGCTGAATATTATAGAAGCTCTCATCAATAATTAGGAAGTTATCTTAAGTATTCGGGCACAGGGGGTGTCACACTGTCATCTGAGAGCTGTTCAACTATTTACTGTACAAGGCACTTCATTATATGGTCATTAAAGGCATTTGACACAATCAGTGATTTAATGCCAATTGTCCAATAACACAGTTAATTAGCCAAAATTAAACTGTTCCGGAGTTTCCCCTTTGATGGTTAGGTAATCCAGGCGATGCTGTACAGTATTTTTCGGAAAAGAGCAGACAAACTAAGATGCTGTTTAACTTCAGTCAGAGATCCGTGGACTTTGGGGAAAACGTGAAACATTATAAATCACTAATGAGTGGGTGGGGACTTTAGGAATTTAATCTAAAGCTTTATTAATCTAAATGAATAAATTCATTTAGGCCTCTCCGGCGTGGGTGGGGCTCGGGTCTCTCCAGCGTGGGTGGGGCTCGGGCCTCTCCGGCGTGGGTGGGGCTCGGGCCTCTCTGGCGTGGGTGGGGCTCGGTCCTCTCTGGCGTGGGTGGGGCTCGGGCCTCTCTGGCGTTCGTGGGGCTCGGGCCTCTCCGGCGTGGGTGGGGCTCTCTACCAGGGCCTAGTCGCACCCGGCCGCCTGGGGTCCCAGGGGCCCTGGCCTTGGCTCGTACGGGAGCGGCCGCGCCCTCGCAGGGTCGGATACCTGTTGCCTCTGGTTCTCTGGGGCTCATGCCCTTTTGGCTGCGGGGGCTGCGTCTGGGACTTCCCTCCTCCCCCGGCTGGAGCAGGGGGCGCGGCTATCATTAGGATGTGGGGCCCCGGCTCTTCCGTGCTCTTTGGGGGCTGCGGACGTCCTGGTCCTCCCGGGCCTGTCTCTGCCGACCTCTGGCTCTTGTGAGGTGTGGTTGCTGCCTCCCACTCTTGCTATTTAGTACATTCCATGTTGAAAACACACGCACACAACACACACACGCAACACACGCACACAAGCCTGCATCTCACCTACACAATTAAGCACACATGTACGTATAATTGCACACATCCATCCAAGCACACACTAAGATTTTATATGCTTGTATAGTTGTGTTACTTTCTTCTTACTTTTTTCCGTCTTTTTTTCCCCTCCTAATCTGTCCCTCCTCATCGGCCAGCTCACCCACTGCAATATTTTACATGTGTTAAAAATGAAATAAATAAATAAAATTAAATTAAAATAAAAAGAAATCGATCAACACGAGGGGCCTATGCAGAGTTCATAGAGCCCCTCATTTTAAAGCAAACATGTTTGGCACAGCAGTGCATTCAGACCATGATTCTGCTTGCTAAAGCTGCCGGACAGGACAAAAATTAAGAAATGACTCCACATATAATCAAATGAAGAAGTTTTATTAAATTTCCAAAAATTGCCACAAAAATTTTCTCAAAATTCTGTTTTTCAGTTGTTAAATAAGTACAGTCTGTTGGAAGCCTCGGTCCAGCCATTGTGTAGTTCAAACTCATCGTTAGTTTAACCACACGCTGTCCAATGATGAACATCCACAGCCACTATCCAAAGGTACAGTTCAGCCCTATTCCAGCCCACCCCCCCCCCACTCTTGTGTTGACATGGACAAGTGCTGCCAGTGCACATTTCCGTCAAACCATGAGCTATCGACAGCTTGCCCTGGACAATCTTCTTGGGGATCTGCTTTTGGCAGGTGCTGTTACTAATCAAAATGTATCATGTCCGTGTGAATCTCATCAGGAGCATTGTGGTACCCCATCGTTTACCCCTAGGATGCTCAGGCATATTTTTCAATAATTAATGAGGGGGTGGTCTGTGGCTGTTGGGTTTGACTGCTATGCCTGTGATCAGAAGGTTGCTAGTTTAAATCCCACATTCAAGTGTGTGTGTGTGTGTGTGTGTATATATATATATACACACACACACCTTACCTTATGGGGACACAATGTCTGTTTTTTTCCCTTATGGGGACCAGTTTTCTGGTGCCCATATGGAAAAACTCAATTTAATAAAAATCTGTGACTGCAATGAAAAAACTAAAAATGCAAAAACTCTTGTACAGTATTTTGCTTGGTTACTTATGGTTATGGTTAGGGCAGGGTGGGGGTTAATGTTGTCATAGTTAGCGTTAGCATTTTCCCCATAGAAGTGAATGAGCGGGCCCCATAAGGATAGATATACCCTACATGGGTGTGTGCGTGTGTGTGTGTGTGTGTGTGTGAGAGAGACAGAGAGAGAGAGAGAGAGAGAGAGAGAGAGAGAGAGAGAGAGATTTTACCATTGGGCCCTTGAACCTGGCCCTTAATATCTAACGTGCCAGAAAGTGTCTTTCTCAAAAACATACATTGCTTTGGATAGGTTAGTTAGTTTAGGTTCCAGTCACCTACAAGATGTCTTCAAGAGTCTTTCTGTTGTGGCTTGTGAATGGCTCCTTCCATCTATTTTTTTACGGAAAAAAGGGTGGAAAATATTTAATAGACTGTGAGCTTTAAATACACACAGGAATGTAGGACCACTTGGGTTGAAACTGGAATGTGTCTGAGGCCACAGTATAGTACAATCTTCAGCTGTGATTTGCTAAAGCCATGGACACATTCCCATTTCATTCCGCAATGGCCTTTTCTCAATCTCTGCGGCCGAAATCGCAAGGTCGTGACAATAAGGAAGCACACTGAAGCGAATCCATATTCGATACTTCCATCATATTAAACACATATCCTTGAAACATTTGTGTAGCATGCGGCTCCTGTTGTGTTGTTTTCAGATCCATTTTTCACATCATGCCGATGCTCCCTTGAAAATCCTTCGGATTTAGAAAATGCTCCTTCAATCTATCGATTTACGCAGAGAAAATGTGAACGCTGCTTCACTACGTAAAGGGGATCTTTCTGAGGTAGATTTAGATTAGACGACAGCAAACTTGACCCAGCAGTAAAACAAAACTGAAAAATGTGGGACAAATAAAAAACTGCATCCTAAATATAATGGTTGGCAGAAACACCTTGTGTTTGTGCATCTTGGGGGGGCGGGGGGTGGGCAATATTTTGAAGCATACAGATCATTTGTACTTAGCTTAGAAACTTTTTGTGTTAATCTGCAACTAGATTACATTCTTCTGTTTTAGCAGAAACCTTTATCCTATGTGACATACATTTTTGAGAAAGAAGAGTCAAACAGTCCCTGAAGCAGCTGGAGGTTAAGGGCTCTGTTCATATATCCAGCTGTGAAATTACTCAACCAATCTGGGATTTCAACCACCAACCTTCTGATCACAAGCACACCATTGTAACACACAGAAGTACACAACACCCCTATTAAAGTTCCCTTACAGAAATTCCCCAGTGGGAGTCATACTGCGGTAGCTCCCACTAAGCTAGGCAGGTCAGCTCAGAGACCCAGCCCGGCCAAACCCAGTAGCCCATGGGAGGCCGTGGTTCACCCCACCTTACTTCCCCTGGGTCACCCCATTGTCAGAATTACAGGGAGACGTAGCAGTCCGGTTAAGGAATATGAGGTACCAATTAGAGGCTTGAAATGTGGATGAAAGTGCACCATTGGTGTTTCACAGCATATTATGCAGCTACACTTTCAGCCACCTTCTTGACTTCCAGCGCTGTGTTTCTGTGAGACAATGCTGGTGTCTGTGTGACTGTGCTGAACGGCAGTCAGTTTCATCCACTTGTACCTCTGCGGGTTAGGACAGTGTACCTACGACCAGAAGGCCGCTGGTTCAAATCCACGACTGTGATCGGGAGGAGGAAATGGATTCCCTTCTATGACTGCTGGTATCTCTGCAGCATTTATTCAGTATATCTTACCTCATTGCTTCGTAATGATCATTTGTATGATATAATTTAGATTCTAAGAACGCAGAAGAAATGTTATTTATTACTCATTCAGAAGACTCTAGTTCTAAGAAACTGAGGCAGAGTTAACAAACAACGACTTGTCAAAGAACAATGGATTGACTACAGCTTCCAGTGCTAACCAGAAATTGGTGCATGTAGAGAAAAAAGCTATATGAACCTACTGCAGTATGTCAGATTAATGTTTAAAAGCACCATGTTGATCACTGAAAATAGTCTCACTTTTGAAACATCTGTACGATTTGTACATAACAATGTACCACCACAAGAATATTGCCTAGGAGTCCTTGATGGTGAAGGCTATCACGAAACTGCATCATCATTTCTGTTTTACCACAGCTAACCTACAAAAACACATAAACATAAAGATGGATATACTATGCAGCTATGATACACTAAGGGTAGGTTTCAAGAATTTCATCGCGGAATCAATAAGGTATATCTTATCTTAGATGTCAATAAACACAACCTACTGAGGCCATACTTCTTCAGATACAGGTCACTGTACAAGGATCTTTATCATTTCACACTTACCTATGAGTCTAAAATATCATAAATCGAGAGGAAACTGTAATCGTTGAGATACTAGGTGGATCTTTCTTCAATGCAGTATATGTACACTGCATTTTCACTGTATGTACATTCTGTCCCATACACCCCCCTGAAGGCTGACTGTACAGCTGGCTTTCCTTGATTAATGATTTCCAAACAGCTCTGGCTAATCCACCCTGGTGATTATGCAGCTTCAGTCACAGGCTGTTCCCAGTGGTGCTGGTGTGATTGTGTCTTACAATACAGTGAGAATGAAGTTAAGCTCAAATAAGCTATAGACTGGAAAAAAAAAACATTGATCTGAAATCCTGAAAGGTTCAAAAACACACATCTATACAAGTCTTGTGATTTCCTTGGATTGCAGGTTCCAGCAATTCTATCTATCCTATGCAAGACAAAGGAATGCATGGACTTAACAAACTAAGTCACCAAAGTCAGTTAACAAGCTTCTTCACTCACCTGTTGCAAATTATTAATTTTATAAAAACATTTTACTTGACGGGACACATATAATATAGTATTACACTATTACTTATGTATTAATTAACCACAAACTAAGTCTTAGTTACATATTAATCACATGCTAATTCATCATTAATGAATCTTGATGCATGTGTCACCTCAAGAAGTTACTGTATTTGTTATTATAGCTGAATCCTGAAAACCTTTGCGAACTACTGAAGGAACAAGTCAGGGATCATACAAGCTAAATTCTGATCTCATATTTGTTCATCATTAATGAATCATGATGCAACATTTATCCCAAGCAGTTACTATATTTGATACTATATCCGTTAATTCTGTAAACCTCTGTGAACTACTGAAGGCACTACTAAGGAACTGCTAAAGGAACAAGTGATGAATAACACAAGTGAAATACTGATCTCATGTTTGTTCATCATTAATGAATCGTGACATCTTACTATATTTGTTCATAATTTGTACTATAGTAGTAACTGAGTTAATACTAAGTATTTGTACCCCGTCAGATAAAGTGTTACGAAAACGTGTCTGCCTTCTCTCCCGGTCCCTGCCTGGATACAATTCCCTCAACGTTGTACCTAATTTATGCTTTTGACATACTCAGAGGGTGCTGCTCGCCAGCTCCAGGTCATGTACACAATGCCGTAGAGAGAGAAGCCTGATGGCACGCCCACCCAATTACTGCATCTCCAGCACCCAGCCGTTCTCAGGCATTCCAGCCAGTGATTTATCTTGAGTCAAGGGGCTGCTTGCTGATCTTTCAATTAACACGCCGAAGCCCGCTGAGGAAACCACTGGAGGGAAACAAACAGAAATCCGCATGGACCACACGGCGGTCCAGGTGGGCTCACACGTGTTCATCTCTCTCCTACAGTCGCCAACTAGCATGCAGTGCGTTTGTTTTACTGCGGACCTGAGGTGACAATGACAAATATCATAGACCCAGACCAGCACGAGATGCCCTCCTATTTATCCAGTTTAATAGAGCTTGGGGTGCAATTTCGGATCAAATGTCTCTCCTGGGGCAGCTTGGAATTTAATACTAAACACAAACAGAAATAACACTCACACTTTACATACTTTCTGTTTTTTATTCAGTGTCGTTACTGTATCTGCATACAGAATATTCTTGTGTATATACTGTATTGTACATTTAATATTTGTATTAATATTTACTAACTCATACTGCATATACTGTATCCATATATTCAAAAAAGAATATGTGACCCATCACCATGAAATGAGTCTTAAATCTCACTGGTAGAAATACACCCATAAGACTCATTTCGTGGTGATGGGTCACATATACTCAGTAACAATAGTGCCAAAGAAATCAATCCATCCATCCATCCATCCATCCATCCATCTTCTACTGCTTATCTGGGTTTGGTCACGGGGGCAGCAGTCTTAGCAGGGATGCCCAGACCTCTCTCTCACAAAGAAATGCAAAAATGAAAAATTAAACTGCTTTCAGCTATCAAAAACCTGTCACACATATATAAAAATGTTAAATCTGAAACAGTGGCAAATTATGCAAACTGAGTCATATTTGTGCTGCAAGAATCTGGGACATCGGGGCAAAGTAATTCCCAGTGTTTTTGGAGAGTCTGTCTACAGATAGTCTCGACCTCAAATCAAAGTAAGAGGCACTAAATCAAGTACAGAAACCTTCTGAAGTCAAGTATATCTCTGAAATAGCACGATCCTAGCGTTACTAGACACACCGGTCTGTCCGAGATAGTGCTTTGTTACACACATTTGTCTTTACTCGCCCCCTTTATGCTTCAAAGGAGATGTAAACAAATATCTCAGGCAGTCCCTGACCAATGCATCTACACTGTTTATTGGTCTGAACAATGCAGTAATTTGTTTTGAAATCAAGGCAGCAAGGTATGCTTTACAAGGTTAAGAAACTAGATTTTAAAATCGTAGGTTAAATCCTACGATGATAAGTCATCTTCCATCCAAGTAATATCCTGAGACCTGAGAGTTGTGGTTCTGACATTTTTGTCAGAGATATATGACTTTTTATATATGAATCCATATATGAAGAGTAGGCCACCTCTCACATGTGTGATATTAAACAATAACTACGATTATAATACTAATAATAGTAATAATAAAATCAACCTTCACGCACAAATAAATGGGAAGAATTTGATCTATATGGATTACAGGAGTCAGCATTTACTTGACATCATCAAATAATAACAATAATCAAATGATTATATGTTGAAAACACTTAAGTATTTTACAGTTAAGATTAAAAATTGTTGTGAGTGAATGATGTGTGATTGTGCCCTGCGATGGGCTAGACCCCTGTCCTGGGTTGTTCCCTACCTTATGCCCATTGCTTCTGGGATAGGCTCCGGACCCCCCGCGACCCAGTAGGATAAGCGGTTTGGAAAATGGATGGATGGATTAAAAATTGTAATGTTTAATTATGTCAACATCTTGTTGGTCATCTGGTTGAACACTGCAGTCTGTGCCACATACGTAATACTAACAAACAAGCTTCCATCCATCCATTTTCCATACCGCTTATCCTACTGGGTCGCGGGGGGTCCGGAGCCTGTCCTGGAAGCAATGGGCATGAGGCAGGGAACAACCCAGGATGGGGGGCCAGCCCATCGCAGGACACAATCACACATCATTCACTCACACATGCACACCTACGGGTAATTTAGCAACTCCAATTAGCCTCAGCATGTTTTTGGACTGTGGGGGGAAACCAGAGTACCTGGAGAAAACCCCATGAAGACATGGGGAGAACATGCAAACTCCACACACATGTGACCAGGCGGAGACTCGAACCCGGGTCCCAGAGGCGTGAGGCAACAGTGCTAACCACTGCATCACCATGCCACCCCCAAACAATATTCAGTATTTCAAAATTCACACTACACAGACACCTGCTCTTCTAAACAGACGTAGAGATACAGCCTGATAATTAATTATATGTGTTCCATCCATATGGAAGTGAACAGTTCCTATGTGGCAACTTGATATAATAAAGATACATGAGCCATATTTTCTTGTGAGACTTTGCTTGAGCCCCCGGATGCCACTGAAGGCAGCAATCATGTGCGTTGATGGTTTTACTATTATTCTGTTGCAGGGGCTTGGCTGTGCAGGGTGGGCATTGATTCAGATATCCTTGGATCAATTTATGCATCTTTCAAATACATTTTAAAGTATGACATCTCTTAATTAGAAGAGAATGTAGTGCAGATATAGGACAGGGCTTATAGCCAAAGATTCTGAAAGTAATTACTGAAGAACTGGAAATATTCAAATCAACACTGAGTACATTACCAGGAGGGCAGTGTTTAATAGGGGGTAATGCGTGGGTCTGCAGGCTAGGATTCCATAGTCAGTGTTGGATTTATTGAGGACACTATTAAGGAGTCAAAAAAGGTTCAAATGGCATAGCTGGAAAAGTGATGTTACTGCTGGGCCCTTAAGCAAAGCCCAATCAGTCCAGGGATGTGGTGTAACCCTCCTTTCTGACCCTCATTATTTTTTAATTTGGGTAAAAGCATCTAAATAAATTAAGTGAAAATGCATGTGCCACCGTTTCCAATCCTGCTATGGTCACCTCTATAGCCTGGCTGTTTCATTTTGTGCTGTGAGCAACCATTGTTAACTGAATGAATAAACTATTCACGTTAAATGACGGCAACGGTGTAAGACTTACATACTTAGTTTGTGTTTACCTAATCATCTTTACAAAGTTGCACATCACGCCGAGAAACATTCTTCTCTCCAAGTCCGAATATACTCCGGTTTCCCCCCACAGTCCAAAAACATGCTGAGGCTAATTGGAGTTGCTAAATTGCCCGTAGGTGTGCATGTGCGAGTGAATGGTGTGTGAGAGTGCCCTGCGATGGGCTGGCCCCCCATCCTGGGTTGTTCCCTGCCTCGTGCCCATTGCTTCCGGGATAGGCTCCGGACTCCCCACGACCCAGTAGGATAAGCGGTTTGGAAAAAGGATGGATGGATGGAAGTCCGAATAGCGGAAATGACTAGTTCCGAAGAAAAACTACAAAATCCAGATTCACCAGTTGCCTGTACTTCCTGTTTTTATCACATGACTTCTCAGCTTTAATCATGGCGGAAGCAGTGGAGCAGGTAAGCCTTTCAAAGCAGAGCTGCAATGTACACGATAAAACGTTTAACTTACTATTTTCTTTATTACTGCAGATGAATTTTGTTTTTATTTGTTTTGCGATATATCTGAATATTTATGAAGTGTTAAATTTTAGTGGTTGTGTTACGTTAGCTACAATGAATGGTCGTATTTGGTTTTATGCTCCTAATAACGAAGAAAAGGGAAATACAGTATTTGAAAATACCTGTGTGGTAGCGAAATCATTTATTTGTTTGCGAGTTCAAGTACTGATCCCAGTTCTAGGAGGATCTCCTCCTTGTACTACTGTTTGGGATTTTCATAACGTGACAGGTCAGTATATGTGATATTTAGGACAAATGCTTAATAAGTGTCCGATTTACGCATCATAGACATGAGCGGATGCAAGCTGGATATCGATAAGGACTCCTAGCAGGCCTATCACAACATTGGAACGTTGCGGTTTCCAGAAAGATAAATTATACGGTTGTTTGGGTAATAACTGATGGATGCTGGAATGGGTATATAAGCGAGCTGGTGGGTTCGAAACTCACGCTTCTTAAAGTCTAGCTATTTCAGAGGCATACGTGCTAAAATTGTAATATTTATACTTTCCGTATAACATAGCATGTTGCTGCTAGGTTACCAAAACATATTGAAATGGTCTTTTCTCGAGAGGAATTGATTAATTTCGTTTAATGATTCTCGTTGAATAATAATTGTGCTTATTAATACACACTGTATATCGGTACAGTTATTTTTACTTAGTCTACAAATTTTAGTGTATTAAATGTAATCAAAAGATGAGTTAAAAAGTATTGTATTTGAAAGATGTAAGGGTAAATTTCTGTTCTTTTTTAGGGAAGGAAAACAAGTGAAGATTCCACAGATGAGTCAGAGGTAGGAATGATATCTTTGCATTACACTGCATTTGTTCCCACAGTAAATATTCCAGATTGGGAATCTATTGTTTACTGGCTTATAAGTACTCATGCATTTACTTTCTTGGAGTCTTAAGGACTTGGCAGTATTACAAAAAAATGTGGTGCGAATCAATCATTTTACCCCATGAGTTTGACATTTTTATCTGAGCAGTTTTAGACCTTTATGTTGGTAAAAAGAAATACGCCGGTATCATTGACAGGTTGACAAACTATTCTGTAGTAATATTGAATCAAAGGTTTTGTTGCTTTTATTGTGCATGAATGAAGTTTTTTATACAATGTTTCATAATGATTTTTTGCTGTGAAAACTTTTTTTTTGTTTGTTTGTTTCCTTCAATGTTTGTTGACGTAATATGACTTGGGCCCTAGGAGTCACTGTTTATTGTATAGCAACAGGCAGGGAATACATTTTCTAAAGCAGTTTCCATGGCAATGCCTTACAAAGATTTGCAGCATCGCAGTGGTCTCACACCATGTGCCCTGGAAACGCTCGCACTGTCTAAATGGCACGCTCAGGAGTGGGGTGGGGGGGTCACCTAGGCACTGCCGCAGCACTGCAGGACCCTTCCGGGTGTCCGTTCACTGCGCGTGCATGAAGTCACAGGTGTGCCTGTTTATATTCCATTCCGTCCCTCTTCTTCCTGTCACGGGAGGTGACACCCTGTTTACCTTTCTACCCCCTTTAAAGGAGCATCCATCTGTGGGCAGGTGGCTCTAGATGGGGCCATTCTTTGAGTTTATGCGGGGCAGGGTAAGGTGTTTTTATGAAAGCCATCATTAAAGGTGTGTGAAGCCCAGGACAAGTGAATTTTTAACATGAGCAACTGATATGGGTAAAGCAGGAGACACAGGAATGATACACTCATTTCAATAATCCATATTTATGGAATTTGATCAATTTTTGTTTGATGATATTCATTTTGAAGCTGTATTGAATTACAGAAATGTTTTATGTGGCTTTGAGCTCTAAATGTGGATCATCACTATAGAAACATGGAAACAGGTTTATTGCAGTTTAATATTAAGGTTAACATTAAAGCACTGTTTAAAATATGGAAATTATTTAAAAACACTATTTTAATTTCTCCATGCAATTCTCAATCTCCAATACAAATATTTATATTTATTATTATTATTATTATTATTTTACATCTGTTGGCTCAGGTGTTGAATGTATAAGATTTATATAAGACAATCGATTGTTCTTTCTACACCACAAATTTGAAGATGCATTGTGTTTTTGATTGACTGATGTCCTGCATTGTTCAATTGCTGTTTTATGTCGAGAAACACATTTTTTTTTTCCCTCTCCACATACTCAGTATGGTGGCGGCGTGAATCGATCCATTTTTTTTCTTTCTCCGAGATGTGGAGCCGCACCAATCTAGTTAATCCGGGGTATAGGGCCTGAAATGATGCATTGTGCTGTCTCTCGGATCGCGTGAATCCGCGCTCCCCGTTTCCGGGGAGAAGCGGCGGCGGCCGCAGCATCCCGTGGCGGACTGCCGGGACGGCCGAGCGCTTCGGTGTTAAGCAGCTGGATCCAAGGTCACGGCGGCTTGGTCGCCAAGATCAATGGTTTTCTGAGTGAGCGGCACGTATGCGCCGCGTGTTTGCGCAGCTCGGCTTGTCCGCGTGGTGTTTGAACTGGCAATCACGGAGACGCGCTTTATGTTAATGACTGGATCTTAGAAATGAGAGGTAAAGTGATTTTTAGCGCGTTTGTTGATGATTTTCTGCTGTTTCCCAGTTATAATGGAACAAAAAGGTAGTTAACACTATCATTTTTATTTTTAAAGTTTCCAGCACTCTGCTCAGTTATCCATAAAATTTCACTCATATTTATTTAGATTTTTTTTTGTCCTCCTATATGTCAAAAATGTGCTCTGGTTTTGCCTAGTTGTCATAGAAACGCCACCGGCCTATCCTCACTGCACTGATGGCTACGTTTGAATGTTTTCCAGGATTATTAAAATTTAAGTTAAATTATTGATCTCTTTTCTTTTTTTTATGCTCACTGAGTTTTACCCTTGGTACATCTGCTGGGCTTGAACCAGGGCTATAATCTCAGAGTTTTGATTTTAAACTGTCAACTTTTAAAGCGGCATCATTCACTCTAAGCTGCTAAAAGACATAGATTTCTATATATATATTTTAAAACAAGTGACTGGATTCAAAGGATAATGTGCATCAGCTTTCCTCAGTTTCTGAGCCGGTCGCTGTGCGTACCAGGGCTCCCGCGGTCCGTCTGATGCACTAATTGGTTCACCTTGACGACGGAACCTCACGCATGAGCCCATCTGATGGAAGGAAGGGATTGGGAGAGTCTCCACATTGTTCTGCACCACTGAATGCTCCTGTTACTGCGTGCGTATGAAGTGGTAAATAAAATATAACATGTCAGATCAGCAGCGGATGGAGCTTCCTTTTAGTGTTACACGGAATGGAATGTCAGGAAGATGCGCAACAAACGAAATTCAGGCCTAAAAACAATGCAAAATAAATAAACAAGTTTCCTTCAAATGAAATCTTGCCTGTGGCTGAGAAACCCCCCCCCCCCTTCTGAAATCCACAAGTGCACCCCCTCTGCACACATGCCCTGGAGTTTGAGTATCTCTCTTTTCCATGCAAACCTAGTTTACTTTGTTTTTATTTTTATTTATTTTTTTCTGTACGGTTGCGTCCGTGGTTTTGATTCCATTGCCTCTGTGACGGAGGTTTTCATCACACTGACACAGGGTGGAAACATTGTGGGTTTGCTTCATGATGGCAGGATGTCTGTAGGGGATGAATCGTCTCCTCTTCCTCTCTCCTGCGAGGGAATTCGTCGAATCACGATCAGTGTTCGGTGTGTGTTGCTTTGAGTTATGGAAGGAAATGCCCTTTAAATTTTTTTTTTGGCAGATGAACCTCTAATCTCTTTGAAATACTTCAGAATAATAAGCACAGCCAATATATCTCTTCTCATGCTGCAGTAATAATTGCCACTCGGAACCAAACGAGTGGATTCTCATCCTCAAACAGAGGTTCCCAGAGAAAAATATCCTTTGCATTTTGCATGATTTGTGTTTCATTATATAAAATTTTATAATCATTATAAGCAATTAATCTTAATAGTAGTTGTTTTGCCATTATATCAGCTAGTTAAGGCACAGTGCTACTATGTATCTGTGTAATCACAGACATGCAGCATGTGATATGCTATGTTTGTAAGCGAATCTGCATAAAACCCGATTACTTTGAAGGGGCTCTTTTGTTTTTGTGTGTCTGGCTTTTTTGAGATGGCTTGTTCATTTTTTTTGGTGTCTAGGATTGGTAAAAGTATCTCTTGTTTGAACATGTCCTTGAACATGCTCCTCATCAACTAGGGGCATGGAATAGTCACTCAGTCCTCCACTGTGCCAGTATAAAATGAGTTGTGTGTCCATTTTAAACTTTGTAAGGATATTCAGATTAGTCATAATTGCCAAAAAATGCTATAGGTTTGAGTTATATCTGACAATATATTTAGAGAATGCATTTGTGGGGGATGGGGGAGGGTGTATGAGTGTGTTAGCACTTTGCTCCTGTGACCAGAAAGTTGCTTCTTCAAATCCCAGGCTTGACTTTGGGTCCCTAAGCAAGGGCCTTACCCTTTCCATTGGTCCAGTGACTGGCTGAACCTGTTTTTTATTTGTTTAGATGAAAGTGTCTGCGTATTAAATCTGAATGCAACTGCAGATAAGCTAACAGTTTTCAAGCGTAAGCAGAAATCATTTGTTAAATCGGGTGCAGATTTCATTAAAGTCCTATCAGTACAGAGGAACCTGACCATGATGTGTGGTTCTGGAGCTACTGTTCAGAATGTTTCCATTCCTCAAGTGAAGGAGCATCTGGAATTTAAACTGGTCACGTTTTACTGTCATCTCTCACAAACATCAGCATTTATGGTCACTTCCGTTGGATGAAAACATTCTGGTAAATGTGGAAATGATGTGGGGCTGATTAGCTTAGTTTTACAGCAATGCGGGCTGTATTTTGAATGAAAACAGCCTTAACGCGAAAGATGGATAGATAGATGGATAGACAGACAGACAGAACAGTTCTGCTTTGTTTGTTTGCTTTGGTTCTCTCTCTACTTCAGCTTACAGTTGGGCTTGCTGGGAATGATGTGTGTCTGTCACCCTAGTTAAGGGAAGAGAAGTAAAAAAAAAAGACAGTTTGCCCCCAGGCTCTATTTAAAAATAGGAAATTACACTTATCCACTCGTTGAGCAGATGGAAAGCTGTAAAATGAAGAGAATGCAAAAGTTTAGATAAATAGTTATTTTCGAGACAGGAAACTTTTTTTTTCCTCCTCTCTTTTCTCCCTCCCTTGTCCAGTAATGGCTTTGTAGACCATGACAAATGTCCAGGCATTAGAAATTTCATGTCTGGCAGAAACAGGAAATAGACATGGAGTTGGGTGAGAGCAGAGAAAATGCTTTTGAAAATGAAACCCTTTTTTTTCCCCCCGTGGTGTTTCATACTGGTTCTGATTTCGGCTACCTTTGTTTTACTGAAGCACCTCGGAGATAACTCTGCATCCCTGGATAAGCAGGCAGGATTGTGGCACTTAAGCGCGAGGTCGGCCCTGTGCTTTTAATACTGGGGAAATCTTATGGTGTGGAGCGCCCTGTCAACAGCACAGTGAGTCATGTACGATTAGCCGGAGTCAATAAGTAATATTAAAGGGTCGCGGTATGGATCAGGAGCCAGGATAATGGAAGGGTGTTTATATAGGCAGGGGATGTATTGGACCTCAGAGTGGATTTGATCAGAGTAGAGTAAAGCTTCCAGTGAGGTATGGGATCAGGTGAAACAAGAGGGGGCAGATTTGGGATAGAAATAAAGATGAAGGTGTGGATGGTACTTGGCTGAAGCTGTGAGCCCCCCCCACCCCCCCCGGAAAGGACTAACTGGCCTGTGTTTTGCCTGTTTCCAGTCTCAATGCTTCTCTGCTTTTGTCTTATGTATGGTCAGAAAGATTTTACATTTCATAACACAACTACCAAGGAAATGTATGTACTTTCACCGCGACACCAATGTCAGTGTGATGAAAACATATTTCATAGCTGTACATCCATGATATTTAAACAGGTAATTCACATCTTATTTAATTTATATATTGGGAAAATACATACATACACTGATTGCGGGTTGGGTCATATAGGGTAAAACAGTGAATCCAGAATTTAAAACACACACTTTCAGATATGGGTGAATCGCGTTTGACATTCCATGGCTAAAATAAGATTTTAAGTAGTTGATCAATGGATGGATGGATATTGGTACCGTGGAACTTATGTAAATACAGTATAAATGATATTTTTGCATTAATACCTCCAGCAGTACATATTGAACCATGACTATAGCAGTGAAAGTCAGATCAATATTTAATCAAAGCCTCAATCAAGCCGTGTTAATTAGAATCTCCCAAAAAAATGAAGCGCAACATATGATGCTGAATGTGTCAGGAGAACAGGACTGGGCCATGCTCAACTTGTTCTCCTAGGTCACACTGGTAATGAGCCTATCTGTCCCATGGGTGTCTTCCAGGAGGAGGAGAGCGAAGAGGAGCCCAAGCTGAAGTACGAGCGTCTGGCCAATGGCGTGACGGAGATCCTGCAGAAGGATGCCGCCAGCTGCATGACGGTTCACGACAAGGTGTGACCGCTAGCGCCGCCCTTCTGGTGTCTGGGTGGATTTTTGCATGTCTGCCGTAGCTTTGCTAACATGCTGTCTCTACGTTGACCAGTTACAATAAATAGAATTAAGATACTCCTCCATTAACGACCTACCCGTTTAACGACCGCCCGGACTTGCATTATACGCTGCATGAGGACGTTGGCCGTGCGGCAGCCGCAGTGTCTCAGCGTCAAGCAATTGTGCAAATTAACACAAAGTAATCAAGCTGGAGTTTCCTTGAGACCTTTTCATTATTCAGAATAAATAAAAACACTTGCCTATATTTACAGCTTGCAAGCCTAAGTAATGCATATTAGAGCTGACTCTACTCTGTTTACTCTTACACAAGTATGCATGCACCTTTCAAAGCAACATGTGCGACAATTGATTGTTGTAACGGCGCAAATGTGCGTGTATTTTATGTGCATTATCGCCGCAATGACAAGATTTTTCTGCCATTTTTATTCTTGTACTGCAAATGAAGTACGAATAGCATATAAAGGTTAAAATGCACAATAATTTCTAGTCATATTAGCGCAAATGTACGTGGGAATGGAACTCTGTCGTTAAGTGAGGAGTGCCTGTATTTAAAAAATTGCAGTTTCGAGGTGCTATTCTGATAAATGTTTCTGTTTGCAATACCCCTGCGATATACAGCTTTACTCTATAATCGGTGTGTGTGTATAAAATAAATATATATGCACATAATGTACGTATGTGTGTGTGTGTTTGTATATATAATAAAACTACATGAAAGTATATAGTAAAACTATGTATTCTCTGTATAAATAATAAAATAATCATAAACCGTGAAAGCGACAAATTCAAATTTAATACAGTCATCATGTCTGATCTAATCATCATGAAAGAATGATGCAGACAATTCCTGGCACCTGTATTTTTAGCTTTGCTGTAAAAATAATTGTGACTGGTATGGAATAAGAAGATGGCACCTTCCTGAGTTAGATGCTTGGAACGATGTAAGACCTTTTATAGCTATCAGCCTTGATTATTCTCTTGTTTTTTTACATCCTTCATAAATGTGTCAGGAATTTAGTTTTCTCTGCAGGCAATAGGAAAAAAAAATTATTAAAGAATGCCTTATTTGTATGATACTGATGAATGTTATCTACTTTTCAATGATGTCTGTATAAAGTTATACTGTTGGAGTATATTATACTTAGATTTAAGAAATCAACTTCAGTTTATTTGTTATTGCAGTAATGAGCCTTTATATCTTCTTTATTTACATTTTGAAACGTGCACGTCTCAGATCTTATGGCCTGATCGTGATGTTTTACTCCGAATGCACATACATGGAAAAGCCATCGAGCTCCCCGTCTCTCTGACGCAATCAGCATGCTCGCCTGCAGTTGGTGCTCGTAGTTGATTTGCCAGCCTCCTCTCTTCTTGGACAGTTGTCCCTCTCTCTTCCTCTTCTTCACTTTTTAAAGCATCACCTCTTCCAGCCGGGCCCATCTGCACAGGACGGCTAATCGCCATGGCGCCCAGTGCAGTCGTGCAGGCCTGGGCGGCGGAATAGTCACACCTAGTTATGTCTCCTCGCCTGATGTTTTATTAACTACTATTGATTTATTTTTTTTTACCCGGGGGATCCCCCCCCCCCCCCTATTTTCTTTCTTCTCCTCCATCCTGAAAAAGGCAACCTCACCAGAATGAAAGATGCCATCGAGGGACTGAATCACCAATGAGTTTCTTTCACCCCCCCCCCCCCCCCGCCTTTTGTTTATCTGTGTGAGCCTTAGTGGGGGTGCCAGTTCCTGACCATGCACCTCGACCTGCTAACGCTCCGTTTAGCCTCTGAAGTTGCTTCATATTTTAAGTGCCTCAATCGGAATTTCATTTGAGAAATTCCATTCCGATAAATCCTTTTAAGACCCCCTCTTATGCGCAAGGCTGCCCTCCTTATTTATTTATTTTGTCTTTTTTATTTTATTTGGGAGATTGTCGGGGCCCCTGCTTGACATGCTTGGTTGTGCCTGTAAATATGAGCATTTCATTATAAACTGCAGTGAGGCATGGTATGGGGAGACAGAGAGAAAGCGGGAAATGAGTCGGTGGGTTGGCGGGGGGGGCATGGGTGCAATACATAACCCCCCCCCCCCCCCCCCCAAAAAAAAAAAAAAAATGGTTTAAATTTCCTTCCTTACTGGCTAGCATTTAGCCGACTGCACCCCTGACAGTGGTGGCCTTCGGGAAGCGATTAGCTTCTACGTCTGGAATCGACCAATAGCAGGCAGCAGAGTGGGGGTCATGGCCCATCAATGTGTGCCCAGGCTGTCCCCAGCTCACGAGGAGGCGTTCATCCATGATGATGCGTTGGGTGAAGCTGATTTTAAGTTTGGAATGTTTTTAAAGTGATGCGTGCTGTGCATTGCATGGCGTAAACTCTCTAAGAAGTATCTAGCCTTTTTTAAAGATATTATTAGGGATTTTCTTTTATATTTTGTATAAACAACTTTATGAATAATTCACCTGTAATTGAAATAATACTAATGGCAACCTAATATAACTGGTAATGTCCACCTTTCGATTACTAGCTACCTGACCTCAATAGGTTGCAGTTTTGCTTAGCTTAGAATCGGTTGAATTGGTTAGCTTATGTAACTTTCAGTAGTTTGCTGCATTAGGGTGCAGCTTTTATGGAAGAATTCTTCCTAAATCCTGACTTAGCTTTCCTTTTTCAGATCTGTTTGTATAATTTGTCTGTCATATTATTTGTCAATTTGCTGTTTTTATGGCTAAAATGGTATTTGACCCAGTATTTGCTCCAAATGCTTATTTTTTTAAAATATATTTACTTGAAACCGAGCTGTATTTTATATGCATCGGTGCGATGATAACATCAGTACATAACTAACTATAAACGTGCGTACAGTGCACGCTTGTCGTGATTGTACTTTATTAGGTCTGTTTATGTGTTTTTCAATTAAATTGCAAGTAAATGCTGAGCATGTTTTCCATATCAGTCCTTTGAAGCTGAATGTACTCATTAGACAGATGCTGAAAACCTGCTATGATTTATGCTTGCTTGCCTGGCTGCTTTACACCTACTTGTTATTACGCTGCAAACGGTGAATCATATGGCAGCACGTAAGCTGGGTCAAGAGGTTGTTTTATGTCTGATTGACCGTAAGAGAGGCTAAGCCATGGAACCTAATTGATTTTGGTCGGGATGTGATTGTTGGTACTAGACATGGTGGTTTCAGCATCTCAGAAATGGCCGCCTCCTTTTCACGTGCCTCAATGTCTAGAGTTACACATGATGATATCATGAGCAAAAATTAACTAGTCAGTGGCATTTTTGTGGTCAACAATGTCTTGTTTGTGACAGAGGCCGGCAGGGAATAACCACACTTTAGAGCGAACAGCAAGGTCAGGAAGTACAAATATATCAGCCCAGTACAACAGCAGTGTGCAGAAACACTTCTCTGAAGACGCACATTGGGTTTTTAAGTGGTTCTGAAGGCAAAAGTGGGTTCTAACCGGTACTAGCTTGGTGTACCTAATAAGGTGGATCCTGTCCGGAACTAGCTAAGTATACTTAATAATGTAGTGACTCAGCACATTGACTGAGGACGGAGTGGTGGCTCTGAGACTAGGGCTCTGTGTAAGCAACCGGAAGGTTGCTGGTTCAAATCCCATGAATGCCTGGAGTGATTCTACTCCTTTGGGCCCTTAAGCAAGGCCCTTAACCTGCAATTGCTTCATCCTGGTTATGATGTTAATCTACATCCAGCCCTATAAGGAGGCCCTCCAACTTACAGGGAACAACTTGGGGGTTGGTAGCAGGATTGGCACGCCAGCTACTGGAAAAAAAAACTCACACTGCTCCATTCGGACTAGTGTGGTGCTGAGGTATTGCTCGCCGCATGGCTGCCCTCAGGTTGTCATTCTTGGTGGTTTGTTGTGTGACGGATATGGCACCGCACTGTAATCAGTGCATGCCCCTTACCTCTCCTCTGAGCATGTATCTTTGGGAATGGAAATGTGCTTTGGCTAGTTTGGATGGGTTTTGAGGAGGATCCCATACTAGGTTGGTAAACTGATAATTGGTTTTATGTACTTGCTATATCTGTGAAGGTTTTCAAGCTGGAAGATCCCAGAAAACATTCTTTCAATATAATATTTTTTCTTGTTTTTCACCTTGTTAAATATAATCTTAAATAATAGCTCAATTTTAATAAAAGGGGCGCAAATACTTGCTCTTAAAGAGATTTTTAACGATTATTGTAGTGATAATTATTCTTTTTCATTGCATTCCTGTAAATAAATATGTGAATTTGCTATCTACATTCTGAAACTGAAATTTTTTGGTACTCGTTTTTGTACTTCTAACTATTCCTGTGAGCTTTTTCAACTAAGGAACAACATATGGTACACCATTTGGTTGATTTTAGTCCTTTCTAGCATCTGAATCCAATAAATAAATTAATGGAAATTTAATACAATAATCAATTAATCAGCTATTGTATGACTTCAAGATAACAAACAGTAGCTTAATGGTATAATTATTGCTACCTTTTAGGAGGTAAATGTTCTCTGGAATCTTTGCTTTGAACCTGTAAGCTGATGTTGCGGCCAGGAGGCCAGAGGTCATAGAGGAGGGACATTGAGGGGTGATACATTTTCCATTTTACGTACTTCCTGTAGGTTTTGTATTTTCCATGAAGTCAAGTGAGCAGGTCGTGGACTGAACAGTGGTAAAATTTACATGAAACTTAAGCGTAATTGATTTAGCCAATAAAAAAGGGCGTTTTCCCACTTTTACAGAAAAAGAAAATCACTTTGTGTGATTATAGGAACATTTGCTGTATCTATAAAGGTTACGCATTGTCATACCTGTATTGTATCGCTGGTATGATTTCAGAATTGAGTTTTATATGGGGGGTTAAGCTATTTTTTATTTTGTTACCTTAAGTATTCAGTTTAATAAAATATTGGTTCATATTTGAATTATCCTTTGTGTACTGGATTCATCGCTGGCCGTCCAACTGAAAATTCTGCAGTCTGTTGCCCCAGTCGAGGGGAAGATCAGCGAAAAACAGGCTTACATCTCACACCAGGAGACCACAGACAGAGGCGAAGGAATGAACGTAAGGTGGAGACCAAAAGAATCGGATGTGGCCAATGGGGCACTGGGGGGGGGGGGTGTGGCCATGCTGTGCTTATGCTGCTTAAGCATGCCGATGTGCTGAAAACGCCATTTCACACTGCTGTGTTTTTAATAAATGGGGCTTCCCCAGCAATTTCACACTCCGCGCTCTGTGGGCCCCAGGCTCCGTGCATCCGAAGGCGGCTTTAATTCCCTGCCCTGGTCCAGCGGTACGGGGCGCTGGTGGTCTGGCTCCTGCCTGCACACCTTTCACTGCCAACTCCAGGCAAACATTGGTGGCAATGAGGCTCAAAGTCCGAGGGCTGGCAGTCTGGATGGTAACACAGGCCAGTACGGAGTGGTTAGTACCAAGCAATTACTAAATTAGTATGCATCCGCAAGAAACAAAACCATCTCGTATCACTCAAACGGATCTATAGATCTTTAGATGCTAACTAATATGGGGTAAATGGTCTTTTATTTTGATAAATGGTAAATTTGATCTAGGGATTTGAAGATTTATTTGATCTTGCTTGAAGGTTTCAGCCACAAGAAGCTACATAACGGTTAGGTACACGATGGCTACCATGCGTCATTATTAATGAATATAGGTCACGTATGACAATTTCAGTGCAGGAAAAATAATTTTAAAGATTGTATCATTGCCAAAAACAACATATATCTACCTATAATTCATGTCGTATTTGAATCCATGTCATACTTTTACTAGTAAAGCTCTTTATTGTATTGAATTAATTGCCATTTATAGTATTTACAACTGTTGTTTTCGATGTTGGACTTGTTTAGATTTGCATTTTTGGACTTTTATGCTCCTGTTAGAATTGATACATTTTTCTTTCAAGCTGCTTTACTTTCAAGTTTTACTGAATGTTTGTTTTTGACCTTGGGTTGCCGAGTGTTTTTCTGTATCACATTATTATAGATCAAATGCAGACCTCTCCTCTGTAAGTTAATTTGTCACAGATTAAATATAATTTGCTTAGCCTGAAGTTCCATTGTTGTGTTTGTTATGTATGATTAATTATATTTTAAAATGGCTAATTAACTAGCTGGCATCCTGTCCAGGTTGTGCCCCTGCCTACTGCTCTGTGCAGCCTACGATAGGCTTTCATTGGATAATGTGAGCTGATGCTTCTAAGTTGTGGGTAAGCCCTGCGATATGCTGGCATCCCATAAAGGGTGACCCCTGCCTTGTGCTGCCCGTGGTTCTGTAGGCAGACTCTGTGTTCCCTGTGACTCTGCTAGATAGCTGGAAATGGAAGATGAATGCATGGAGTTCTGTGGTTCTGTATTAAACTCAACTAATTGTCAGCTGTTTCTTGTCTTCTCTGTTTTCTATTTTGCAGTTTCTGGCTTTGGGAACACATTTTGGAAAGGTTTATCTGCTTGACATTCAAGGAAATATCACTCAGAAGTTTGAAATCGTAAGTATGCGCTACCCAAATACAACTAACAACTGTTTAACAGCTAACATTTTCACTTATAACTTGGTCTAAATCTTGATAATCTTGATCACATGAGGACTTCTAACACAGACCTAGTCATCCTGGGAGAACTTCTGGTTCTTTATGAAAGAATATATACATAGTAAAACCTCGGACTGTGAGCATAATTTGTTCCAGAAACATGCTCATAATCCAAAGCACTTGTATATCCAAGCATATTTTCCCATTAGAAATAATGGAAACTCAGATGATTCATTCCACAACCCAAAAATATTAATATAAAAATGATTAATACAAAATATAAAGTAAAAATACATAAAACAAATTAACCTGTACTTTACCTCTGAAAAGAATCGTGGATGGTGTGAGGGAGATGAGAGAGAGAGCAGAGGAAGGTTATTTTGTCAGATAACTAACAGAATCACTGCTATCTGTTGGCTCACTGGAATCTTTTCCTTTTTGTGCGACTTTAACAAGGAACCTATCCAGTGTCAGCTTACTTTTCGATTTTGCGGATATGTGGACATTGCATTGTCGCTAAACAGATTCATCGCTTGCACTGCTGTGCCCTTATTCGGGTGGTGCTTTTCTACTAAATTTTGACTATACGAGTGAGGCACGCCAATTGAGACCGAGCATGGGAGACTATTACCCACAATGAGAGAGAGAAGAACAACCATCGGCTCAGTTGTGATCACGTGATGCTTGGCAGACAAAGCATATACATAATACTCGTATTGCAAGACCTCGCTCGCTTATAAAGTTAAAATTCATTAAAAAATTTTGCTTGTCTTGCAAAACACTCGTAAACCAAGTCACTCGCAATCCGAGGTTTGACTGTACCAAACCCTCCTGGCCCATTTGGTAGACAGAGCGCTACTTGGGTCTATAATGGCGTTTTGTGTTTTGCTGTAACATAGATGTTGATAAGATGAAATAGAAGGTCATACAAGGGAATTTTTTTATTTGGTAACAAAAAAGAACATTCTGGATAATGCCCATTAAAACAAAGAAGCAATGGTTTTCTGAATTCACTGAAACACTAAGCATACGAAGATGGATAATTAAGAAAATAATCAAACAGTATAATCACTGATGAGCACCTTGTGAATTAATGAGACGACAAGGTGTTTATTCTTAAATTTGAAAATCGTTAAGCCAAAACAGCAAAAATGTATGAACATGTAAGGAAGGTGTGACTCTGATTGATGGTACAGCTGCACAAATGCTTCAAGAAACGACTCAAGATCTGCTGTGTTTTGTTCGCGTGCCTGTGATTAATTTTGCGGCCTTTATGGATGCTGAATGTTTTTCCGCCAGCAGAATGATACATCTAGCTCAGTTAACGTGGGAGGTGGGTCACAGTGGGTGAGGAAGGATGGGGGGGTAGGTGGAGGTGGTCAAGTGACCAACTTATAGCCTCGGTCTACCTGGAGGGGTTCCCCCCTGACTCTGCTTAAACCAGTAGTTTCTATGTGTAGTAAACCAAGGTTGTTTTTGGTATTTGTTTGTTTGACAGGGTGCTCTCTCTTTGGCTTTTATGAATTTTTGCTATTTTAATAGATTAATTATAAATTAGTTAATTGTAATATGTAATTGTAAGTAGCAGTGGTTGGGATGGATGGATCGATGGATTACAGAAAGAAAGAAAGAGTTTTAACTGTCTTGTGCTTGACTGACTTTCTCTCATTTTGTTTGAAAGGTCAAGTTGTTATCAAGGACCTAACGTCAGTCATAACATTAAAACCACTGACAGGTGAAGTGAATAACACTGATTATCTCTCTGTCGAGGATGTCATTGTACATTAGCCAAGTCAGCAGTCGGTTCTTGAAATTGATGTGTTGGAAATGGGGAAAAAAGGGCAAGCGTAAGGATCTGAACAACTTTGACAAGTTGTGATGGTTCTGCTAAAACGGCAGGTCTTGTGGGGTGCTACTGTTGTGCAGTGGTTAGTATCTACCAAAAGTGGTCCAAGGAAGGCCAACCGGTGAACCAGCAATGGGGTCATGGGTGCCCATGGCTCTCTGATGTCATGGCTCTTTCTGCAGAATAATGCATCCTGTCACAGATGGGCGGGGCTCAGGTTCATGATTAAAATAGCCTCCCACCTACACATGCTCTCCCACGTTCTCATGGTAGTAGTGGATGTAGCAGACATGGAATTGTGTGGTGTTGTCATCCTGCATGTGCATACACACTGATTCACTCTTCCTCTCCCAGAGTTCGGTGAAGATCAACCAGATCAGCCTGGATGAGGGTGGAGAGAATGTCGGCGTCTGCTCTGAAGATGGCAAGGTAGCCAAGCTGTGCACCCCACCTCTGCGCTTCTGCATTTCCATCTGATGCTTCGGCTGACATGTTTTATTCAAAGCGTCTCACAGCTCTTGCACATTTACACTACTTGAGGTTTTCCTTTAGCCATTCAGGTTAAATAACTCCAGACAGCCCCTCGTGAAAAACATACTTCTCTGTCCCCCATGCTGCATGCTAACCCTGTAGGTCATACCTTGCGTGAATAATGAAAAATGACAGATTATTATTATTATTACTGTAAATAAAATTAGTTATTGCTGAAATGTATGTTCGCGAAGAAAACAAATGATTTTACAGACAGCTTCCGTCTCTGCAGGTGTAAATAGCAACACAGCTGGATCTCTTATGCCCCCTTATGGACTTGTAGATTTTTTTTCATTTTTAAAGAAATATCTTTCTTTAAGCATGAAGATGATAATATGAATAAATGTGCCACTCCTTATTACATTTAATCATGCTGAATAGCGATTGACTTTGGCTGAATAATTGTTTATCTTTGCTCTACTCCTATTTTTTTGTCATGTGAATTAGTTACATGTAGAAGTGGTTGAGCTTTGTCAGATATAATCGTTTGAGAGTCTTTAATCATTTATATGGTACCAGTCAAAAGTCTGGACATGCCATGCCGCCTTCAAAGGAGAGTGATGGTATGACATCACATGACCTGGCCACTTGACGTAAACCCCGTAGTGAGGGTTGGAGGAGTCTGACCAGAGATTGGTGGAAAAGTGGCCAATGAGTGCTCAGCATATGTGGGAAGTTTTTCAGAACAGCTGGAAAAGCATCCCAAGAGGCCACCTCATAAAGCTGGGTCAGCCAGTCCCTGGAGCAATTGGGGTAAAGGGCTTTACTTATCATGCATCACTCTGCTGACCAAGGGATTTGAACCAGCAACCTTCTGAGTCTCAACCCCTGGAGATTCCCGCTCCAACAATTTAATCTGTTTTGTTCAATAGTTTTTTGGTCAGTGCATAATTCTGTATATTCTATTTTACATTTTTAATATCTTTTTACTATTCTGTACATTTTAGAATTAAGAAACCTCTCTATGGGTAACTTTTGATTGGTACTATGTTTCTACACCAACCGGAGGGGAGTGTTTGAGGGATGTTGGGTAATTGCGTCGAAAATTCATCAGACAGTCTCCATCAGTAACTACAATGGAAAATTGAGGCATCTCGTAATATAAACTTGAGAATTTAATCAACAACCAGAGTGTTTATGTTTACTCATTTCGCAGACGCCAAAGCCATGCATATTTGAGAAAACAGGGTCTTACTATCCCTGGAGCAATTGGAGTTAATACCCAAATATGGAATCATTCAGGCGATTATGGGAATCGAGCCAGCAACCTTCTGATCACAGGCAGGGTCCTAACCAGCAGAGCTGCACACTGTCCAGTGACTGTGCGTTAACTTTGGCGAAGTGGATATGCTCAGAATGTAGAAGAAATTTTGAGTCAATGGATTGAGAATAAGGATTTATGATATAAAAAGTGTGGGGTGATTTTTAATGTTGGTACATTTCGATGTGGGTGGCAGGCGCTCATTTAATTCCCAGCTGGGTAGAGGCGGTTCTGGAGGGCCGCCGGACTGACGGACGGTGCTGATTACGGAGAGCAGCCCTCTGCTGTGGCCGGGAGAGCAGGTACTCTGGGTCCAGCTCTTAGTGCACTCAGGCAGCAAATTCACGGCACTGACAGACGTCTGTTCCCAGAACCACTGCTAATATTGTGCTGCCCATGAATTTCAGAGCTCCTTTTTTTATTTTTAAGTCATTGCAACAGATGTCACAGTTTATACGGGACATTTTTCCCTCCACCACCAAGCACATGTGTTTTCCATTGATATTCTTCTATTGATCTCTGCTCGGCTGTTATCTCATCCGCCCCCCGATTATCCCCACCCGTGGTGGATTGCGTAGTCAAGATATGCACCCCGATATCTCCCGAAACTCACACTCCGATGGTAAAACAAGATCTTGCCTCCCTGGTAGTAGAGGTACAATTTAAAATTGCCATTTTTCCTCTGAATCCGATTCTGCTTAGTTCAGGTTCCCTTCCGTTTCTCTGTTGGTCCTGCAGACAGCCATAAACGATTTATGCACTTAGAGGATCATGTTTTTTTATTGATTATTTTAAGTCTTTAAGCTAGATGAGTTGCTCTGCAATCTAACTGCACAGTTCTGGTGGTGTAATTTCATATTCATTTGGTTATTCCTTGTCACACTCTGTTTTTGTTCAATGTCCAGGAATACATAAATAAAATTCAGGCACGTATTGTTGTTCTGTGTTACACTATATTGCCAAAAGCATTGAGACACCTGCCTTTACACACACATGAACTTTAATGACATCCCATTCTTAATACATAGGCTTTAATATGGAGTTGGCCCACCCTTTGCAGCTATAACAGCTTCAACTCTTCTGGGAAGGCTGTCCACAAGGTGTAGGAGTTTATGGGAATTTTTGACCATCCTTCCAGGAGAGTATTTGTGAGGTCAGGCACTGATGTTGGATGAGAAGACCTGGCTCGCAGTCTCCCAAAGGTGTTTTATCAAGTTGAAGTCAGGGGTCTGTGCAGGCCAGTCAAGTTCCTCCACACCAGACTCGCTCATCCATGTCCTTATGGATCTTGCTTTGTGCACTGGTGCACAGTCATGTTGGAACAGGAAGGGACCATCCACAAACTGTTCCCTCTAAGTTTGGAGCATGAAACTGTCCAAAATGGCTTTGAATGCTGCTTCATTAAGAGTTCCTTTCACTGGAAAAAAGGGGCCAAGCCCAACCCCTGACAAACAGCCCCACACCATAATCCCCCCTCCACCAAACTTTATACTTGGCACAATGCAGTCAGGCAAGTACCGTTCTCCTGGCAACCGCCAAACCCAAACTTATCCATCGGATTGCCAGACAAAGAAGTAGGTTCGTCATTCCAGAGAACACGTCTCCACTAGAGTCCAATAGCGGCATGCTATACACCACTGCATTTGACGCTTCGCATTGCACTTGTTAATGTAAGGCTTGGATGCAACTTCTCGGCCATGGAAACCCATTCCGTGAAGTTCTCTACACACTGTTCTTGAACTAATCTGAAGGCCACGTGAAGTTTGGAGGTCTGTAGCTGTTGCAGACACTTGGCGACTTCTGCACTCTGTGCGCCTCAGCATGTATTGTCCCCGCTCTGTGATTTTACATGGCCTACCACTTCATGGCTGAGTTGCTGTTGTTCCCAATTGCTTCCACTTCATTATAATGCCACTAACAGGACTATGGAATATTTAATAGCGAGGAAATTTCACGAATGGACATATTGCACAGATGGCATCCTATCATAGTACCACGCTTGAATTCATTGAGCTCCTGAGATGACCCATTCTTTCACAAATGATTGTAGAAGCAGTCTGCATACCTAGGTGCTTAATTTTATACACCTCTGGTTATGGAAGTGATTGGAACACCTGAATTCAATGGTTTGGAAGGGTGTCCCAATACTTTTGTCAATATAGTGTATATTTCATATGCGGCAGGTCTGCCATGGGCTAATCTGACACCAACATGTCTTAAACCTGTCACCTTAACAGGACCTGTAGGAAGCGCTAATACTGTGAACAGACGCTGAAAAAAGTAACCTCACGTTCTCTGAACTGACCCGAATCTAGGTCCTCCCGTGAGCAGCAAGGCTCTAGAAAGTTCCCATCGAATCCGAGCTCTATGGCGGCCATGAGATATTATGCGCGGCTTTGATAGAAGACGGGATGTTTTTGGCTCAGAAGGCCCGCACACAGAAAGAAGAGTTCATGGTATTGACCTAAGGAGGATGATGTGGATGGAGTGGGCGTCGCCTTTCCTTAGAATGTCCACTCTTTGTCGGAAAACGCTTGCTGAATAGCCATCCCGCCGAAGTAAATAACGGCTGAGTGAATGCCTGTTGTGTAACAGCGTTTTGTTTCTCACCGAGCTCTGTGTGAAAAGGAAAATATGCCTTGTCAATAAGGGACACACAAAAGTCCCCACGTGACCCTTTGGCCTGTGTATTTCTCGCCAGAAGATGCATAACTGCTTTACCGTTCAGCTTTTTGTACATGCAGGATACAGGCCATCCGTGAAAAGCCCCAGAAACCATGCAGGCATCTGTGAAAAGAACAAAAACTCTGATTTTCTCCTAAATTGAAAAATTTTTGAGGAATAGAATTTATAAATGACATGGTATACATTGGGGTCTAGTGACTATATAGATCAGAGCAAAGGGGTGATCACGGTGCCCCTGAAAATGAATCGTCTTTGACTTGCATCCATTGATGTGTTTGTGCAACAGCCTGAAATTCAGAGCATAATTCACTGTTGCATCCTTTGCAGCAGATGCCTTTAAATTGAGAACAATAGCTGCATTCCTTCAAAAAAATGAGTGGTATTAGAAAATAAAGGTAAATAAAGGCCATCAAATTGATCTTGGGGGTGATGTGACTCTGCCGGTTAGGAGTCTGTGCCCCTTTCCGGAAGGTTGCTGGTTTGAATAACATAGCCTGCAGAGTAATTAAATTACTGTTGCACCCTTGAGCAAGGACCTTAACCCCAAGAATTAGGAGTGCCAACAAAAAAATGGCGGAACCTAAACTCTGACCATAAGCTTCACTATCCCCTGTATATCTGGGTGTCGCATCTTGTTTTTTAACCCGTTTATGCCCATATACAGTTATTTTTTTTTTACTTTTATTCTACTCGCTGGAGAGGAGTCTAAGAGTCAAGCTCATGCCTCCCCATCAACAAATTCTCCATGTTACTGGCAATCACTGAGCGCACAGGTTTGCCTTTAATTGGGGGCCACAGTGTGAGTTTGTGGGCTTGGGGAAGGAGCTGGTCTGCATCCAGATAATGAATGCACCTGAAAAGCCATCAGTGGTTCCGTGGCCAGGCTGTAGGGTCTGATGTCGTTGACTTTGTGCAGTATGCCGGAAGCGTACGCCACCCAATTAACTTGTGCTTGAAGCAGAGGCCATGAATTCTGCCCGGGAGTGCCCATGGTTCCGGTGTGTTTAGGCAAAGTTGTTGCGGAGTGGGCCTCTATCATCCGCTTACTGGTTTTTGAGTGCTTCTAGACTGGGCTTTCCCGGTTTTTCCCAGAACTGCATTACTTTCTCTATTGCTGCAAATCTCTCTTTCTCATTGTACAGAGGTTGCACCTTAATGTCGGTCTTTCTCAGCCTCTTTTCCCATCTCTTTGGTGTACGCAGGTGCAGGTGTGTGGACTCTACACCAGAGAGGGCTTCCACGAGAACTTTGACTGTCCCATCAAGGTATGCTAGCAACTTCAGCATAGTCATTAACGTAACATTTTATTTGATCACTCTGTGTCCTACATGAACTGACCACATCAACAGAAAACCTATCGTTGTTCTGATATCTATATGATGCTTGATGATTCACAAAGTGTGTGAAAGATCTTTTTCAAACTTTGAAGACTCTAGGATTCTAGGAGTGAAGATCTGGAACTTTTCAAATTTTGGGAGGTATAACACCAAAATTAAAGTAGCACCACAGAATGGTAGCATATGAAAAAACAGACTTTGAACCTGATTGAGACAGGTCGCTGTATTTTGGAGAGGTGGGAGAGTGTGTGGAGGGGCTTGAGATGGTATAGGTTGGGGGATGGGAGGAGTAGGGATTATATGGGAGGGGGGGTGAGGGATCCGTCCAGGGAATATATTATTATCGTTCCGACAGCATCTAGTTCAACCTGAAGCTTTTTTCAGGCTATCCCTCAACACAATTCAGAGATTATGTGACTCCCATCAACATTGCTGCCACAACCGGTGTGGAGCTGCATTAGCATGCAGGAGGGAGAAGCCACGGTGCATGAGTGGACAATTACAGCTCGCTAACGGAGAGTCGCGCTGCTCTGGAAAGCCCGGCTGTCTGCTCGAGAGTGAATTTCACTTTTAAATCACTCTTCGAGTATGTAGAGCAGTTTCCTCAAGTACACACTCACAACAAGTGACTCTTTGACAATCCACACCTGCACGTGTGTCCCCCTCCCCCCCCCCTCCCAAGTTGTAGTTTGAGCTCAGAGTCAGGGTAATCATTGTTATTTGGTGTAGGGGGAAATGCCTCATAACAGACACGTTAATGAACTGTGTGATTCTGTGTAAAGTGGCATGTGCATTGCAGACAGGGAATGACAGGAGCTGTAATACTCTCACTCTTAAGGTCCCAGAAACACGACTGCACTTTGGTTCACTATATACCGTACCTCTATAAAGTATATCTATCTGACTGTCTGTCTGTCTGTCCGTCTGTCTGACTGACCAACCAAACACTTTAGCTTTATTTTTGTTTTTATAGTATGTGGCATTGCTGGAGAGAGCAGAGAGAATATATCTGTAAATGTACAATGACAATAAAGAGTTTTTATTCCATTTACACTTGATTTTCTAAATGTTTAATTTTGTACTGTATTATTTTGTGCCATTCATAAGTATGTACTTCTGTATTTTTCAGAGCATATTTCAATATTGTCCTGCTGTCTTATGGAGCTGAGTGATGACCTTTAATTGCTGCATCATCCTCCAATGTGCAGGAGAATCACAAGGTGGCAGGATACGGATTTGGATTCGGATAGCCGGACAGTCCGGCCTCACACATCCGAAATAGGGACCCCTGCTATAGAGCCCTCTAATTAGACAGGGACTGACACTGTCAGCTCTTGGGGCCAGTGCATTTTCACGTGCCCATCAGCCCTCCCCAGCCCAGAAGAGGGGGCGCCTGACCAGCATGTGACGGGTGTCCAGAGCTGGCCTGGGCTACAGCGGGCTCCTTATTACCACTGGGGGAGGAGAGGCTCGGTGTGTTTGCACGTCAGGGGCCCGAGTCAAAGTGATGCGGCCATCAATGAAATATGAAATAATATTCCTGCCCATGGAGACTTAAGGAGGAGAAGAGCAATAAGATAAAGTGAAATCCTTTTAGGACGCCAAATGTAAAAAGCCCCCGCCTCTGTGATCTGCCCCCCCCCCACTCCCCACCATGCTGACACAGCACTGAGCCAGTGCCCCCATCCCTGTATTATTCATTTATCCCACCCCCCGGGTCACGTCTCGGAATACCCCTCCCATTCCCTCCCAATCCTGCCCGGTCCCCTACTGGCCATTCTTATTCTGAGTGTCTTTTCCTACTGGGACGCCCATCAATTCCCCGGCTGCTTTTCCGTTTGGCCGTCTGTGGGATTTCACCGATCTCTTCCGGGTCTGCTATGTCTGTCCACATCGAATTTGGAAGTTGTACGGATTCTCCATTGATGATGATGATGGTACCATGCGCTGCGATGACCACTAGGGGCGCTCTTTGAAGGATGCCGGTTCTGAATGCCCTCCGCCGATCGGCCGTGTCCCTGTCAGCTTACAGATGCGTCCTCTCCTCCCCTGCAGGTGGTGGCGCTGCACCCACAGTTCAGCAGGTCAAACAACAAGCAGTTTGTTACTGGCGGAAACAAGGTCAGTATAAAAGACATTTTTAAGTATTAAGAAGTTAGTGTCCTTTGCAAGTTTACATGTTCATGTACCACATGCTTATACCAAAAGTGATATACAATTGAGAAAGCAGGCAGGGTCAGACGGTCCCTGAAATAATAGGTGGTTAGCAGAGTGCTCAGTGGTCCAACAGTAACACCACTTTGCTGTCCCTAAGATTTGAACCGACACCCTTCCGATCTCTGGCATAACGTCCTATACCACTGATTCACAAACCATCCTCATATTCAAATCAATCACCGTGGTTAGAGACAAAAGAACACCATGACCTACAAAACAGTGTGTGACCTCGCATCTGCTCAATTGATCGAATGCTGTACGCACATCGTCATTATTGTTAGCATTATAAATGGTAGTAACAAACATCAGCAATTATAATAAATGTAATTGAAATAATCAACTTTTGTTCCTTACAGCTGGGTACCACTCAATCCTGAATCGGATAATTAAGTTACAAACCTATTTCATTAATTGTCATTTTACTCTTTTGAAAGATGTGGTTATATTGTAATGGCACAAGAGTTTATATGAGCTTTGAAAAGTGAGTCTACGGGAGCGCAGTAGGAATGGAAGCTCAGGAGAAGGTGGACCACACCTCTGTGTGATTTACGTGGCTGCCGCCTGCTCTGATGCATTCTGTAGTGTCAGGGAAGCGGTCACCTGATTTCAGAGCACTGCAACGTGAGCGCTCTGCGGATTCCAAAAGTGCACTTTCGTGTTACTCCTTAAGGCGAGTGCTGATTGTAATTGGCCCTTGGGATGGGGCCAAGGGTGTCCAAGGTCAGAATGGATGGGGGGGGGGGGGGTTCCCTGAGTAGGGAAGAGCAGATGTATGAGAGACAGAGATGTTTCTCTCGCAGTTTGCAGAATTAAGCGTGGTCGAATCAGACCCGAGTTACCTGTTGGAGTGCAGTGGTGTACAGAGCCTTAGCCTGTAATCACAGCACCAGCGTGTGACTGAGCACTGTGCTGGGCTACAGATGGTCTCCTCGTGTCAGCTTGTGCATTTTTACATAGATAATGACAGTGGGATTAAGGGGTCTCTCATGGTAAATGCTGCAGTACTGCTTTGTCATTTAAAATCTAATAGATTTGCTCCTGGTCAAAACAGGAAACATGGGCCAAAATCAAAATTGTTACAATGCATACAGGATATATTTGTCCCATGGAATCCATGAAATTGTGCCTTATATTTTTTATCTTTTTCACAGTTTAGAGGAAGACAACGCTTCCAATTGGAAAAGTTTATTTTTTATTATTATTAAAATATAGTTGAACAGTTAAACTGAACTGGTTGGATCTGTAAGTGTCCACCCTCAGGATAATGCCTCAGATAACCAAGTGTGGTATTTGCCTGTTTTTGTAAAACTCTGTCGGCAAGATTTGGCGTTATTGTGGGACAGCGGCTTTCTTCTCAGTCGTAATTAAGATATAAGTGCCGGATTTCACTTGGCTGAATCTATGAAATTGAGCTTTTCCTCTTCTAACTCCACAGTCATTGAGGCTGTGCTCTTTAGATCATTGTCTTGTTACTGTACATCTTTATCCTGGCTTCTGCAAACTGAAACAAGTTCTTCACAAAGCTTTCTCTCTGACCAGCTTCCCCTCTTTCCTGAGCATGTTTCTTCCTCAGCATTCTCCAATATTTATGCACAGTATGGAGGTACCCAGACGATCGGTGAGGTACAGACAGTTTCCCTGTCTAGAACGCCATAGAATTCTGTGGATCTATTGCAGGTCAAATGCTACATGGGATCTTTTAATTGCATGGAACTTAGAAGTGCATTAGTTGTGTGTTAAGTTTAAAGCTTTTAATTAGCCAGTGCCTCTAGTGGGTATTAAAAGGTATTTTACCTACAACTCTGCACAAAAGAATTGCACCTTCACTGGCCATCTTTATAATATCCCCTTGCTACTAAATTTATCATCTCCCACAATTAAATCACATAGACAATTTAGTTAAGGGTCTAGTTCATGTTTAACATGCATCATTTTGCCTGATATTGTTATTAATGGGGGGAAAATGACTCACAAAACATAAGCAGAAGTACTTCCACTTCTTGGTTTGACACGTTTAAAGTAGAACAACTGAATTATATGCTAATGTTGGGGCTGTCATTGCCTCTGCCCTCAGGAGGGAACTTGGGGAAGCTGACGCTCATTCCCAAGATAGATAGCTGTCTGTAGATGAGATGCATTACACAGTAAAATGACAAACTGAAGGGAATGTAGCTGTGCTCCACTCTTACTCTTATCTCATGCTTGTTGGGAAAAGCATATGATTTCCAATTTTTCATGTTGAATATGTGCACTAGTGGATGCTTGTGGAACACAGGTGGCCAACACACAGGAACTTTGAGGAGAACCTCAGGGTGACACCGTATGCTGCTGCAGTGTAAACGGTGAAATTCTGATTTGACGCTAATTGCTTTCCCTGGAAAGGATAGCTGTAATTTGATGATTTTTTTTTTTTGTGAGTAATTCTACGTGTAACTGAGTTTTTGTAGACACATGTCATGTACACATTTGTTTTAACCTTTAAGGGTGACCATCGGAAGCGATGACTAAAATTACGGATGACTGTCTTGTTTTTGACCTGTGGTGTTACCCAATGTATGGGAAGGTTATTGTGCTTCAGTGCCTTAGCTTCATTCCGAAGAATATGCGAAAAAATGTGGAATGTCACGACTGTAGTGTCTCAGATGTATTTGTGTCGTGCATATGTCAAACGTACACTTACTCAATGAAATGAACTCCAGCAATTGGTATGTTTTTTTTTTTTCAAGGTAATCACTGATTGAAGAGCTGTAAATACACATAAACAAGAATATGTGCTCTTTCGCTGCAGATGTTACCTGTTCTGACCCAACCGCAAGTCTTATTACACACAGCTGCCCCCTGGTGGAGGATGCTAGTGCATGTTGCACTTAAGGGCTTTATTTGCAGAGAATACAAACCAATAAGAGGTGAGGGGAGGGGTTATGAAACAGACATGATGATTAAAAAGGCAGGCCATTGGTCGAGCACTTTTGACTGGGGAAAGTAACTGCAGCCGGACCCAGAGAGCCGTTTGCCGGAATGCAGGCCTCACTTATTCGTATCCTGGATTGCACTCAGGAGAGAATGGCCCATTTCAATTAAGTGCTCTGCATTTGGCTCTGTTATCAAGCACCGTTCCTCCAAAATATAGTAAATAGCTACGGTTAGGAAGACTAATGCCGTTATTGTTACATGTAGCTAGTTAGGTTTGCCTCCGTTGTGCTTGCACTGCACCTTTAAGTGCATCCTGTCCCAGTGAGGGATTAGCCGTAATACCAGGCGCTTGTTCCCTGATCGCCATCTGCCCTGTTGTCTCTCTCTCTGCCTGCGTGTTTTAAATGATAACTTCATAAAATGTGACTGATGAAAATCGATACGCTCCAGCAGAAGGTGCGACTCATCACGGGCAATTCGCCGTAGCGCTGGGAGTCATATTTCCTCCATGTTATCTGACCTGTTAACAAATCCAAAGTGCTGATTCGCCCATTTCTCTGCTGCATTTCATTTTGCGTGTTTTTTCCCGTCTGAATAAATTTTGGTGAATTCTGAGGGGAAAAGAAAACCTTGCCATTCGTCTGCCTTGTCTTTAGCTAGTATATTTCTTGAAGAAATCTTGCATTTACATAATAGCTGTGCAGACTTAGAACGTTAAATGAATGTTTAAATCATGGTAGACTGCATCTTCAGATTTACTCCGTTGAATCGATAGAAAAGTCTTTAAGGCTTCATAGCACATTCAAAGCTGGCAGACTGGCTACGCCATTTGTCCGCTAAACTCGTGTGTGTATGAATTAATAATTAACCATTGATTCAATCTATCACAAGCTTGCCGTAGCACTTAAAGCTGCAAAACAGAACGACAATAAAATTAGAGGTGTTCTGCTTTTAGTGAGGAACACTGATGGAGTCAACGGCTTTTTTAGGCCATGTACGCAGAGCCGACTTTTGCGAGGTTGAACGGTAAGCAGATTTTCAGGCCAAAAGCAAAGGGGTCGACATTCAATGTCGTACTTCCCCATTTTGTGGAGAGTAGCATCGGGCTCCAGCATCAGTGCACAATTACCTGAGCAGACCCCGTATGAGGCCCCTAGGGTCCCCGGGGCCCATGCTGCCCGCTTAAGGGCGGTAAAGTGAAACAAGACCTTTGATTGGCTGCTGTGTCAAACGAAGGTGCTGAACACCAATCAGTGGTGGAGGGGTCGGCTTGCTGCCAGATAGTACCACTAAAAGCCTTAAGAATGTGAAGTATACTGTATCACCTCACGGTATGTGTTTGTTTTCTTCGCCATTCCCCCTTATTTAAAGAAAAACTTCAGTTATGAGCAGAGTAGTAACTATGTCTTGCTTAGGAGGAATAATTTTTGAAAGGATTCTTGAGGTCATAACATGATTTGTTGATGTTTGGCTTCAGACTGACAATGCATCGGTCCATTTGATCCTTTAGTGTGTGACTGCCCTCTGCTGGTGAACATTAGGCATCTTATTAACAAACTGTTTGGTCAGGTTTCATTCCTCTATGTAATTTCATTTCAAAATGGGGAGAAAAATAAAACCTCATTTGCAGCTTTGGAATAAGTACGTTATTTACCAGGGTTTTTTTATTTTTCTTTTGGGGAGGGGGGGGGGTTTACCAGAATTGAGATGTTTTTACTCCGTTTTAGTTTGTAGTTTGTTTTCCAAAATTTCCATAAAATATTTTACTGGCACCCAAATAGAAATTGTACCAAACTGAAACGGCATTATTTTTTGTAGATTTGGCAATGAGGAACTTCAAAATAGTGGAACATGAGTGGAATTCTTTGCTGTGAGGATCCCATGTGAACGTGATCCTTGATGTAGCTGTCGTCATCTAAGCTTTTATATCGGTGACGCTCTCCCAGTCTCGCCAGCTGCAGTGAATCTGAGTTTTAGCGTTGTCACATGCCAACAAATGAATTATGCTTAATTGGGCGAATAATTGTTTCAGTCTCTGTGCACAAAAGCAAATTGCTGCCGCTTCATATCTTTTGTGAAAGACGTGACGTGTTATGTTTCTGGAAATATGTCTTGGCTTTTCGAAGGTGAAAGTCATTCCTGCGGTAAAATCTGAGATGCATGCTGAAACAAAAGCACTCGTGAAATCTGAGATGCATGCTGAAACAAAAGCACTCGTGGACCCTCACTATAGCCAGTGAAGTGTGACGTGCAGTTATTCATGGCTCGTCGCTTTTTATGCACGATAATCCCATTTCTAACGTTACTTCTGTGTCCTGCAGCTGCTGCTGTACGAGAGGAATTGGCTGAGTCGCTGGAAGATGGTGTCTCTGCATGAGGGAGAGGGCATCATCACCAACATCAAGTGGAGGGCAAACCTCATAGCCTGGGCCAATAACGTGGTGAGGATGCTATCCGGATTGGGGGGGGCGGTTGTCAAAATATCGGAAGATACTCAGAAATAAATAAATCTAAGGTACCTCCCCCCTTAGTAGCTTTTTGATTGCTGGCACTCAGGTCTGTGCTTGTGAAATTTAATGACCGGTATGTTTAGTGGGTAATAATGGTAACTAATTATGATATATAGGTGTTAATGATACAGTAATTACAATATTGCTACAATAATAATTCTTTAACTACTATTACAGTTATAATAATAATAATAATAATAATAATAAAAGAATCCTTGATCCGTGTGCTCCCAGCTTGTATAGTAGCTTCCCACAGGAGATTCTTAATGCAGGACTGACAAGCTATCAGAGCAGCGAATGTAACTGTTTGGCGGGTTAATGATCAGGATTGGAGACGCGCTGAGGCATGTTGGCGCTGCCCCTCTCAGAAAGTCGGCCCCTGATTCGCTGTGCTGGTATATTAACTATTCAGAGTCCTTTCCTTTTGTCCAAAGCACGGTGTTTGTTTCATCATGCCCGCCATTCCTGCCTGATGATTGGCAGAAAGGGCTCTGTTACTCTTGTAACTGGCCATCAGTAGACAAAAGCCAGACAGAATGGGGTCTCGTCCATCCTTTTGTCATTTTGAGTGTGTATGTCAAAAGCATATATTTCACAGCAGACAACAGACTTTTCTGGCACCATTGACATGAACATTTGAGATTTTAAGACAGTGTACTGACGCCAAGCTAGAATGGACGCCAATTTCCAAATGCATTGGGGGTAGTTCTTTGTTTTAAAAATGCTGGACATCCATCCATCCATCCATGTAACTGCTGCAGTTTCAAGACTCAATATGGATACATTAATTTGATTAAGATCTTTGTTTTTATTCAGAGTCCTTTGAAAATGTGGAATGAAACTGCTCTAGTTTTCTGCATGTTTCTTTGAGAGTTTTTTGTCCTTAAGTGCAAGTGTCTTCCATCAGTAGTGCATAGTGGGGAGTAAGTGCACCTGTTAAGTCTGTTTTCTAGTTTCAGCCTCTAAAGACAAAGTAAGACATCACAGCCTGTCTAATATGAGTGAAAGTAATAACAAAGTAATAGTATTCACAGTCGGATACTTTCTGTTCTCTGTATGTCAAGATGACCTGTTCTGTTTTCCTTTCTGGTAAAATCACACTGAAAGCAGTTCTCATTTCTTCGGATAGGGAGTGAAAATTTACGACATCAGCACAAAGCAGCGAATCACCAACGTGGTCCGGGACAACATGTCCCTGCGGCCTGATATGTATCCGTGCAGCTTGTGCTGGAAGGACAATTGTACCCTTATCATTGGCTGGGGCACCTCAGTCAAGGTACCTCCGCCTCTCTGTCTGTCTGTCCGTTTCCGTCTGTCTGTCTACTTCTCTGCCTGTCTGCCGGCCTGTCAGCCTGCCTGCCTGTTTATGTGCCTGTGTGCCTATCTGTAGTTCTGCCTGCTTCTCTGCTCTGTCTGTCTGCCTTCTATGTCCCATTTTTTTGCTTTTCTGCCTGCCTGCTTATTTCTGTCCTCGTCTTCCTGTCTGTCTGTCTGTCTGCCTGCCTGCCTGGCTGCCTGCCTGTCTATCTATCTTTAGTTCTGTATGTCTGCCTGCCTGCCTGTCTGTATTCTGTATGTCTGCCTGCCTGCCTGTCTCTCTGCCTGCTTACCTGTCTGTCTGTGTCGGTCTGCCTGCCTACCATCCTGCCTGTCTGTATGCATGGATCTCATAGATAACTGTAGCTGCTTTTATCACAGGTGTCTTGTGTATGTGCATGTATGCATTCTCTTTGGCCTACAACGCGTCTCCCTTCCTGCGTTTCAGATTTGTGTCGTTAAAGAGCGAGACCCCTCTGAAATGAGGGACCTGCCCAGCCGTTACGTGGAAATAGGTGAGCTTCCAGGGATCTAAAACCCATGGCAGGGCAAGGCTGTCCGCTGAAGGGCTCACACGCTTCACATGCAGGTCACTCAGATACACTCACGCATACAAGCATGTTGACATGCAGAGGGAAATTTCTCATCATCTGGTCACTTAAACATGTTGGAAACGCAAAAGTATTTCTACTCGAATATTGAATCAGTTTCAACTCTAGTGGGCCTGTGCTTCAAAACACTTAATTTTAGATGAGATGCAGGACTGATGTTTTTCCCCACAGTGCAATGGACCTTGGAAATCCCTTCAGAACAGACACTATTCCTGTTAATTCCGCCCTTAATCGATTTGGTTACATTAATTTCAAATAGAGTTGCCACCTGCTGTATTTTATGAGATCATCCTGTATTGAAAAATAAAGTGCTGTGTCCCATTTTGAACCGCTTTGGGACGCAACTTGTCCCATAAGTTCATATCCGGACTGAAATATATACTCTCTGATAGTAGCCTGTCGTTTAACTGCAGTGTCTGCATTTGACACGGAATTCTACATCTGCGGCCTCGCGCCACTGGCCGACCAGCTGGTGACGCTGTACTATGTGAAGGAGGACGCCGACCACGTGGTATGTTCCATAAGCACTACCAGCTGGCCATTTTACCAGAGCTGTTCAGCTTCAATACTTTTTAAGGGTATATTAGAAAACGAACTGCAACATGGTATTCACAGTACAGCAGCGTCTCTCATCCCAGTCCACAGGGACCCCCAGGCAGTCCACAGTTTTGCCAGTGCACCTGAACCAAACAATCATGAACCGAACGATCAGGAACACCAGATTCATGGTACAGGTGTGCTGGGAGCAGGGAGGGAGCAGAAATATGGACTGTCTGGGGATCCATGAGGACTGGGTTGAGAGCTACTGCTCTGCCTTCCAGATAAGTTGAGGAATCTGCAATATGTGCGTAATACTTTCGATATCAGCATTTACTTGGGGACCCACAGGCAGTCTACATTTTTGCTCCCTGGGAGGGAACAAAAATGTGGACTGGTTGTGGGATCCAGAGATCTGGATTGGGAAGCACTTTGCTGTATCCTTTGGTATGCCGGTCAGGAGGAGGAGTTCCGCGCACGTCCCCGTCTGGACATCATCCAGCCTCTTCCGGAGACCTGCGAGGAGATCTCCTCTGATGCTCTCACCGTGCGACAGTTCCAGGAGAACGAGTGCAGAGATTATCGCCTCGGTGAGAGCATCTCTGCCGCTTGCTTTGTAATCTCTCTCAGTAGTCGTTGGGATCCTTATTAATCTGCTCTTCTTTAAAAGAAGACGCCTGTAGTGTATGGCCCTGTGATGTGACAGGAATCAGGGGCCCTTTCTTCAGTCTAACATAGCTGACATTACCTGTTAGCCTGTAGCATAAAGCCCTGTTATGTGACAGGAATTTAAGGGCCCTTTCCATGGTCTAACAAAGCTGACATTAGCTGTTAGCCTTCAGCGAAAGGCCCTGTGATGTGACAGGAATCCAGGGGCCCTTTCCTTAGTCTAACAAAACTGACACTAACCATTCGCCTGTAGTGTAAGGCCCCTGTCATGAGAGAATTGCCACGATGTGTCAATGTATCTGCCCTGTGTCGTTGTCTCTGAGCAGAGCATTCCGAGGGCGAGTCTCTCTTCTACATCATCAGCCCCAAGGACATTGTGGTGGCCAAGGAGCGTGACCAGGACGACCACATTGACTGGCTGCTCGACAAAAAGAAATACGAGGTTTGTCTGGGGATTAAACCAGACGTATTCATCTGTAGTGTAATTTGACTCCTGGGAGAAAAATGAGTGCATAGTTACTGCGGAAGGCAGAGTGGTGGCTATGAAATTAGGGATCTGTGCTGACAATCGGAATGTTGCCAGTTTGAATCCCACGAATGCCAGTAGTGATCCTACTACTTTGGGCCCTTAAGCAAGGCTCTTAACCTGCAATTGCTTCATCCCGGGTATGACATTAATTTACATCCAAGCCCGCAAGCAAGCCCTCCAACTTACAGGGAAAAATTGGGGTTGGTGGCAGGGAAAAATTACAGTTGTGGTGCTGAGGTATCACCCACTGCATGGCTGCACTTGGGCTCTCATCCCTGAGGTGGTTCATTCTGTAGTTGTTGTGGCAACATGCTGTAATCGGCACACACTCCTTACCTTACCACCTCTCATTACCGCTGTTTGCCTTTCACCAGAATTTCTCCTGTTACTGTTTTAGTATCTTCTATTAGATCGGTCCATTAGCTCAAGCCATGAATAAGTTGAAAACTATACATTTAAGAGCAGTATACTCATTGTGTGTAATAATCGTTCTGTAATCAAGCTGTTATGTAGTACAACAACAAGATCGAGATGGTGGTTACATCAGCGTAGGTTAGAAGTGTCCAGTGCCACCAATTCTTACTGACACGAGCCTTTTATCTGTTACAGGAGGCCCTGATGGCAGCTGAAATCAGCTTTAAGAACATAAAGCGACATGATGTGAAGGTACAGTCGCTTGCTCCTGGTGCTTTCTGGGAATTTTTAACATTTTGTATTTCATTTATTTTATACTTTTTGGAGATGAATGTTGACATCTGTTGGTTTGAACAAGTGTTGACTTAGAAATATTTAAGAACCAAGAAATCTTGAGTAATTATAGGGTGGGCCAAAGAACACTGAATGGAGAGTGTGCCTGCATGCCTGGAGCAGAGCCAATGTTTTCGCGTAACGCTTCCCCGAAAGGGGGCTGTTTTTATGTTGCGACCTCAGTTCACACATTTAATCATGTGAGTCACCCAGTGTCTGCCGAGAGGCCCCAGCTCATCTCTGACTGTGATTCTCCTCTGATCAGAAAATCGGCATGGCTTACATCAATCACCTGGTCGAGAGGGGTGATTATGATGCAGCAGCCCGGTGAGCACATCTGCACCCTTATACTCTCCGTGTCGTTTCATATTATTTTTATACGCACATTCATTCTCCTGCTTTCCTTGTGTGATAGGAAGTGCCAGAAGGTGCTGGGGAAGAACATGGACTTGTGGGAGAATGAGGTTTACAGATTCAAGACCATCGGCCAGCTGAAGGTAAGGGTGAGGCCAGAGGGGTTAGGGGGCCAGCACCTGAACCTGAGTTAAACACATCAATGAAAAGCCTTTGATTAATACTGCATTAGTCACCCGCTTTTTTAACTGCCCTCTTTCTTTAATTTGTCCCTCTTTCGACAAAAAGTGACTTTGCTACCATGGAGCATTTTATCTTCTGGATAACCTGTTTTATAACCTTGGCTGTTAAATTGTAGGTCCAAGTGGAGAAATTAGCGTTAGCTTATAATTTGGCAGGACTGTTATCTTCGACTGGTGTGGTCTATTCTGCTATGCTCTTACGCCTTCCCAGATCAACTTCAGTTGCTCTATTTGGCAGGAGTGTTGGGCTCCATGGCTATAGTCTTATCCTGCTAATCGTTAATGTTTTTCCAGATTAACTCTAGCTACTACGTTTGGCAGGAGTGTTATCCTCAATGGGTGCAGTCTATTTTCCTAATCGTTTACTCCTTCCCAGAGTAGCTTTAGCTGCTCCATTTGACAAGACTGCTGTTCTCGATGGGTACAGCCTATCCTGCTAATTGTTCATGCCTTCCTGCACCAGGCTATCAGTCAGTACCTGCCCCGGGGCGACCTGCGCCTCAGACCTGGCATCTACGAGATGATCCTGCATGAGTTTCTGAAGAGCGACTACGAGGTTATATGTTCACCTCCATTGGGCCTTGAGGGTTTACTTGAATCATTGATGCTTTAATCCAGCTTATGTCACAACGCTGTTGAATTGTTGAATCTGATTGGGCAGAAAGGTGTTGATTATTTACTATAACAATGTAGTGCTAGCCAGACAAAGTGCACAGTAGGAAATCAATGCGCAAGCATAAAACAATGGGCAATTTTGAATAACTGGCTTACAGTCATAACAACCGACAATTTTAGTACGGTGCTTTGTGTCGCATCTAAGCTACGCATCAGGTTCTTTGCCTATGCAGCCATATGATATATGGCTTGTCGTACATTATTCCTTACTTGTGCTACTGGTTAAGTCTATGCATCTCCTTATCCATTACCTATGTTGAGTATTTCCCTTTATCCTAGGATTAGCATGCATATTGAAACAGGCTTTTTCTGTGCAGGGCTTCGCCATGCTCATTCGGGAGTGGCCAGGGGAGCTCTATAACAACCTGACTATCGTTCAGGCTGTTTGTGACCATCTAAAGAGAGACCCCACTAATCGCACCCTGCTGACCACCCTGGCTGAGCTGTGAGTAGATAGCTAGTCATATCCCATAGACAGTCTCCGTGGTCATAATAATGAGTGTTCAGTGTTTAATGAGATTTAGTTAGGAGATGGACAACTCTAACTCTGTATACTGTTCTCTGAAATGTTGCATGGTTTGAGGCAATATTCGCTTAGCCTGGGGTTATGATTAAGGTTTGAGGTAGGGTTAGGATTAAGGTTAGGATTTTCTTATGGTTAGGGTTAGGTTTAAGGTCACTGATAGGCCTAGGATTGGTTTTAAATCTAGTGTTTGCTTAGAGTTAGAGGTTGGGATTAGGGTTAATGTTAGGGTTAGGGTTATGTATAGCCAGGGTTAGAATTAGGGTTAGTTTTACTATTAGGTTTAGTGTTAAGGTTGCATGTCCTTCTTAGTGCTATAAGTAGGACGTTGGTGTTGAGATACACAGAACAGATTGTTGTGGTCTTTGATTTCCCATGCAGTTACACATATGACCAACGTTATGACAAAGCCCTGGAGATCTACCTGAAACTGAGGCACAAGGATGTGTACCAACTAATCCATAAACACAACCTCTTCTCCTCCATTGAAGACAAGATCGTGCTTCTCATGGACTTTGATAAAGAGGTAAGACCTTGGGAATAAATACAGTTCCGTTTGTCCCACCCTCTTTACCTACCTGTGTTGACCATCTCTAAGGTGTAAAACAGCTTCAGCTGTCCTTATATGCCTTTACATCTTCCATTTTCATCAACAGCACAATGTGTTGCTGAAATTCAGACGAGGAGCAATCAGTCATTTACACGCATGCTCAGCCCAAGGATATATTGCCTGTTTTTTGTCTTGTTTTCCAGAAAGCGGTTGACATGCTACTGGATAATGAAGATAAAATATCGGTATGTGTGCCTGGTTATCAGATAGGACACCTGCCGTGTCAGGAACCGCACGGCAGAATGACTTATAGTCCTGCATCGTTAGCACATTGCTGGTGGCTTAACTCCTTGTCACCACACAGTGAATGGATATCTTCTGGATATGTTCTTTACCCTAGACTGACCGAGTGGTGGAGGAATTAACAGACAGACCTGAACTGCTGCACATTGTGAGTAGAGCTTCCAGTACAAAATATTGTTTAAGCTTAAAAGGCACCCCCTTGTGGTCACTCCCGGTACAGCTATAGAGTGAAATATCGTTGCACACTGAACATTTCCCTGTTGAGTAATTTAATCTTAATCACTGAGATGCACTTTAAAAATTAAATGCAATTCACATTTTATTAGCTCTGTTATTACCTCGCATGGCCTAATTTATAATTATTTATGTGATTGTAAACTGCTAAGTTCAACAATTTGCTTCAAACCAAATTTCATTGTAAACAAATATAGAATGACAATAAAAGGATCTGATCTGATCTAATCTAATCTAATCTTGTTTTTCTTTAAAATTGCCTGGCCGGCCCTTGCAGTCCTCAGTTATGCCAAACAGATCTTCATAACTTCGCTTCTGTTCACCCCAGTGTCATGTTCGGTGAGCAGTGACAGTTGCTTTTTGTCCCCGAATCCAGTACCTACATAAACTGTTCAAACGGGACCACCACAAAGGACAAAACTACCACGAGAGACAGATCAGCCTGTATGCCGAGTATGACAGACCCAACCTGCTGCCGTTCCTGAGAGACAGCACACACTGCCCCCTGGAGAAGGTTTGCAGTATTTTGTTAGCCATCTGTTAAAATGAAACAATTTAAGTAACGGAGGCATTCTTGTTGCAGTCTGGACTTGACCTATCCTTTATCAGGTAACACCATGAAGCATTGTCATGTAATAACTTTGATCACCAGCAGGTGGCAGTGCACAGAAATGTAGCCATGTATCTGTTTCTGGCTGTCTATTATAGCTATTCTTCTCACCTTTATTTACCCAAGGGAGCTGCTTTGCGTCTTTTATATGCATCATATGCATATATATATTCAGCAAATACCACCGATAATAGTGTAGTATTGTTTCCTTTATGAAATGTTTTAGTATGACACAATATAGAAAAGTTTCTAGTGAAGTGTAAGAAATGTCCACAATGCCAGCAGTTTCAGTGACTGCTTCTCCCTCCCTCTCCCAGGCCCTGGAGATCTGTCAGCAGAGGAACTTTGTGGAGGAGACTGTCTTCTTACTAAGTGCGTATGTTCACTCATGCCGAAGCCAATTCCTGCCACTTCCTGTTAATCACAGGGTTGAAGCTATGTGAACTTTTAACTTTGGAGCAGGATGTCATTGATATCCTGTCATTTTTGGTCAGGGTTTTTCTGCAGATATTATGTACAAATGTATATTTTTATTTTGTGATCAGGTACACATTTGAAAAAGTTGCCTTAAATCACTTTTATCAATGGTGGTCGCTTGTCATCGCATCGTTTGCGGCTTGTTTACATTATGTTCAAGTCAAGTGATCTTCGTTGTCATACCGTCTATATACTGGTATCCAGTGAAACAAGAAAGCATTCACCCGGGACACTGGTATGACATGCAGACAGCGAGTGAGCAGGGGAGGGTTTTACAATAAATTAACAACACAAAAACACAGGACACAGTGCAAAATAAGTGGCCTGAACTCACAGTATCTGTGTACAGTGTTGAATGTGTAATCAATGGAAATAAATTAAGTAGCTGCATTAACAGTGAAATAAAAATAGTGTGAGTGGATTGACAATGAATATATAAATAGTAAGGTCGAGTGACCAGTGCCAGACAGGGTGTGGGTATTTTTTATTTTTTTCAGTTTGTAACTATTGGGGGGGGGGGGGGTGGGGGGATGGAGATTTTATGCACTGATTTCTAAGTAAAAATCCTGTATCATAAGAGGAGAATTGAAAGGCACCATGGACACATTGTAGATGCAGACAGATAAAACACAACCCACCCCTTGGTGGTCATTGTGCATTGGGCAAGTTAAGCAAGACCTGCTGTGCTGCTTGCTGCCCCAAGGGGTTCTTCCCTGCCTTACTCCCTTAGCCTCCGGGGTAGGTTCCATATCCCCTGCAACCCTGAATAGGATAATTGGTCTCAGAAAATGGATGGATGGAATACTCAATGCTAACAGACATGCCTGTAGACATGTGCATCTGTAGACATTGATAAATGACATACCATCTGCAGAAGAGGCCTCCTCTTAAAAGACCCCAAATATGCCTATGTACGTTTAAGAATTAATGCTGTTTAATACAGCTGGTCAAATAAAATTCATTTTTAATTGTACATTCAGTAGTAATATCCTTTTTAGAGGTTTGTGCAGTTATAATTGGTATGCTAATACACATTGGTGACTTAAAAAATATCTTCATTAATAAATTATAAATGATTGTACTTTTAGAAATCATTCCATGCCCTCTTTCTCAACCCAGCTTTATGTTTCAAAGGGCGCTCACCGGTACTGTACATTCAGTACTTTCAGTACTTTTGGTACTTTCAGTACTTCCTTAAAGTACCAAAAGTATAGTACTTCTTTTGTGTCGGTTTTCCACTGGTGTAAAAACTGGTTCCAGCACCAAATGACATCATCAGTGACCGCCCCTGACTGACATCATCACAAAGCGCGGTGCTGTATTTCTTTTGCTGTTTTGATGTTGTTATGATCCTTCACTTTCCTGTAGTCCTGCTTAAGTTTTTTGATTTTCAAGCGGCATTGTTCAGTGTTTCGCGTGTGCCTGATTTCTTCCAAGCTGCTCGCTATTACGAAATACTTTTTTATTTCAAGTCGTGCCATTCAAGTCCCACTGGATCTGTTCATCTGACCATATGGCGATTAAAGCCTGTGTTTCTTCATTTGTCCATCCTTCCATTTTACTTTTTTTATATTTTTGTTTCTACTAATTTTTATTTTGTTTCTCGCTGTTCTCACTGTGTTTCAAAAGATGCCAGTTGTATTTTGTGTTTCAGTGGCAGGCTATTTATATAACCAATCGATAGCAAATACGTTTGCTAGTCCCACCCCAACGTACCAAAGAAATACCCCAGTTGGCTTGGCACTTTCAGTACTGGTATTCGACCGGAAGTCAGTGGAAAAGCGAAAGTACCATACTTTTTGCGGTGGAAAAGCACCCAAAGAGTAGAATCTTTTTTGTTCTATGGACATGATATTACATGATGTTCACCCCCTGCAGGCCGAATGGGGAACTGTAAGCGAGCTCTCCAGATGATCATGGAGGAGCTGGGAGATGTGGACAAGGCCATCGAGTTCGCGAAAGAGCAGGACGACGCCGAACTGTGGGAAGACCTCATCTCCTATTCCATCGATAAGCCGCGTGAGTCTCTCAGGGCACCGAGGAACGGAATCTCGCCACTTACCTTGCACTCCTGTTCCCCGAGAACTTTGCCACCACACTTGCTGAGACCATGTTGCTGTATCACAGCATTCATCACCGGGCTGCTGAACAACATCGGCACCCACGTGGACCCCATCCTGCTCATATACCGCATCAAGGAGGGGATGGAGATCCCCAACCTCAGGGACTCACTCGTCAAGATCCTGCAGGACTACAACCTTCAGGTCAGCCTGGGTGTGTCCCAGGTTTCCATACCTGGCCTGGTTGGCATAATCTAAATATCGAACAGTCGAATGAATAAATGAATGAATGAATTAATTAATTAATTAGTAATGAATACATTTAATTATTAATGCTCTTGTTGAAATCCCCATCATAAGCTGTTGTCAATACTAGAATTTGCGCAGAGCCCCCCCTTACCAACCCCAAATATTATATCTGTTTGGGTAAGGATTCCAATTGTAACCAGGAAGCAAAATGCGAAGTATGTGCAATGTTGCTCGACATTTTCGAACATGGCTGAGTTGTTAGCCACATGGCAGACCAAGCAGAAGCATTGTTGTCTAGTCACAGCCAGAACCGGATCATGGTGAGGGCAAGTTGGACAACTGCCCAGGGCGGCATCCTTTGGGGGGGCAAAAACTTAGCAAACCACCGGCGCTAATCTCCACCCCACCTCCCTACCGACAATTTTTACCACTGGTACAGTCTGGAAAAATTATATTTTCAAATGGAAAGTGAATGGAAACCCTGGCTGCCCCACAAGGCCCTGAGTACAGCTTCCTGCCCCTGTACACACTGAGGGGCACAGCAGTGAGGCAGCACTGCACCACAGAAACGCAAAGCTGGCTGCCCCACAAGGCCCTGAGTACAGCTTCCTGCCCCTGTACACACTGAGGGGCACAGCAGTGAGGCAGCACTGCACCACAGAAACTCAATGCTGGCTGCCCCACAAGGCCCTGAGTACAGCTTCCTGCCCCTGTACACACTGAGGGGCACAGCAGTGAGGCAGCACTGCACCACAGAAACTCAAAGCTGGCTGCTTCACAAGGCCCTGAGTACAGCTTCCTGCCCCTGTACACACTGCGGGGCACAGCAGTGAGGCAGCACTGCACCACAGAAACTCAAAGCTGGCTGCCCCACAAGGCCCTGAGTACGGCTTCCTGCCCCTGTACACACTGAGGGGCACAGCAGTGAGGCAGCACTGCACCACAGAAACTCAAAGCTGGCTGCCCCACAAGGCCCTGAGTACAGCTTCCTGCCCCTGTACACACTGCGGGGCACAGCAGTGAGGCAGCACTTCACCACAGAAACTCAAAGCTGGCTGCCCCACAAGGCCCTGAGTACGGCTTCCTGCCCCTGTACACACTGAGGGGCACAGCAGTGAGGCAGCACTGCACCACAGAAACTCAAAGCTGGCTGCCCCACAAGGCCCTGAGTACAGCTTCCTGTCCCTGTACACACTGAGGGGCACAGCAGTGAGGTAGCACTGCACCACAGAAACTCAAAGCTGGCTGCTTCACAAGGCCCTGAGTACAGCTTCCTGCCCCTGTACACACTGCGGGGCACAGCAGTGAGGCAGCACTGCACCACAGAAACGCAAAGCTGGCTGCCTGCGTCGTTTGCTGTGCGTTTAGACATGAGCACACCCACACACCATCAGCCAGGATGGTCACAACATTCTGTAGCAAAATGTCTGTTTATAAGTCTCTTCTCTGTACTTGGGTCATAAAAAATGAGTGTAGGTCAGGAAACCTTCATGAGACATTAAATATGAGACGTAATGGTAATTGTTTCATGCTGTAGTATTGATGTGTGTAATTTTGCATTACTACAAAATTAAGAAAAGATTTAAAGGACTGATGACAACTTCAAGCAATTTTTTGAAACATGCTTTCATGAGAATTTGAGTTCAGTTATGTAAAGCTTTTAGCTGATGAGTCGGTCTGATAATCGCTTACCTGGTGGCAAAAGACACTTTTGCTATTTAACCAGAGCTGAACTGAAATATGGTGGTGCAGTGTGCGGAGTTTGCATGTTCTCCCCATATCATCGTGGGGTCTCCTCCGGTTTCCCCCCACAGTCCAAAAACATGCTGAGGCTAATTGGTGTTGCTAAATTGCCCATAGGTGTGCATGTGTGAGTGAATGGTGTGTGAGTGTGCCCTGCGATGGGCTGGACCCCCATCCTGGGTTGTTCCTTGCCTCGTGCCCATTGCTTCCAGGATAGGCTCCGGACCCCCCACGACCCAGTAGGATAAGCATTTTGGAAAATGGATGGATGGATGAACTGAATTACATTTTAAAAGAAATTGGCCAGTGATCTCTTTAAATGTACACCAGATATTACAATGCCAAACATGATTGGTGGTCGGTATGAGTCACGTGATGATTACATGACCTGTGCTCATCCTTAAATACATTTTTATAGTGTTGACTTTTATTCCCAGTGTGATGCATTACTCCTTGGCAGACACCCTGGGACAAATCTGTACTGTGACATTTAGAATTAAACTCACAAATAAGACCCAAATCCTCCATTATTTATGTATCCTTTCCCCGGCATTAATATTACACTTTCTCCCTTTCTGTAATTTGATAATTTGTAATTGATGGGTAATAGTAAAAGATTCCCTTTCTCTGTGTGTTGCTCATTATTGCCGTTTCCTCCATTGCAGATCCTTCTGCGTGAGGGTTGTAAGAAGATCCTGGTGGCTGATTCACTCTCATTGCTCAAAAAGATGCATCGGACCCAGAAGAGAGGAGTCAGAGTCGACGGTAACGTTGCCACGCGACATTTAGCTGCTAAAGAGCTGTTCCCGTGGTCGCTTTTATTTTTAATACATACTATTGCTTCACGATTCATTATTTCTGACATTTCCACTTCAACACGTAATGGCATCATAAGACATGAAGTCTGCAAACAGGGTGCAGTAGAACATTCTGCCCCATTCTGTTAACACCATGTTTTTATAAAGTTAAGAACACAGCAGCTCTTAACCAGAATAGGTTTCAAACAGGTGTAGGCTGGTGCTTTTCGTTTTTAACAATCTGACTAAAATGGAAATTCAGACTCTGCTATTGTTGTTAATCACATTTAATTTATTTGTCTGACTTTGTTTGTTTTGTTTGTTTGCTTGTTTGAATGAATTGCATTTCTGAAGCCTGATTGGTTGGTTTGTACCTTTGGTCACGTGTACATCTGAGGGGAAATTTACAGCGTGTGTTTGCTGGGCATAGCCAATCACTAGCCAGTCTCAGCCAATAGGAAACGATTTAAAAACTAAAAAAAACAAAACACAGTGGGAAGTGCTCTGGAGCGTCTCCCTTTCCACACACCATGTGAGACTGAAGGCCTCATTTCTCTCAAGGCTGCTAAACAGACTCCTGTTACTCCCAAGGTGTTAGCATTGGTGAATCGCCTCCCTGGGGCTCCTGACTTGCATTAGGACGCAGCTCTCAGCTGAACGCACAGCTGCAGGACAGAGCCGTGATCCTGGGGCCAGCCACTCGTACTGCTGACGCCCTCCGTACACAGCAGCCTTTTCCTGAACTTGTTGAGCTCCTCTTTATCCCTTTGTCTTGGTGTTTCCTTGTAGAGGAGAATATCTGCGAGTCCTGCCACGCCCCGATATTACCTTCTGGTAAGTCTCCCCTTCCTGAGGATGTACAGCTTCTCTGGTAAATGCCCTGGAGCAAGACACCAAAGCACATGCCGGTGGTAAAACTGAAATGAGTTCATTTGTGAATTTCTGGCAGAGTGACACAAAAATGAGGTAAATATCCCCATCTCTAAATTGACGCTGGTGTGTGCGCCTGCCCTGCGATGGACTCACCAGTCCTGTATGGAGCATCTGATAAGCATGGAAGAATGTAAGGGTGGTAGTACTAAAGATGCAAGTGAGGCATCACAGAGCAGCAGTACCAGCAGTGATGGACACACGGGTCTTCGCAAACCTGATGCCGTCAGTCACTGGCTGCTCCAGATCAATAGAACCCTTTACTTTACAAAGTGCAGATCCTTGATGGGCTTCAACGAGCTCATCTCAATATGCCTTTAGGAATGGGCTGTATGACCACACACAAGGCATACTGCTCTCACTACTTGTTTGACTGTAAAACCTGAGCTTTTCTCAAGGCTCATGAATGCAATGTCTCAGCTGTTAATTTTGCTTAATTTAATTTGCGATGTGCAGAACCAAGGTTTCTCAGTGGGTAGCACTGTTCCTGACACCTCTAGGGTTGCCAGTTGCAGTTGGTCTGTGGGTAGCACTGTTGCCTGACACCTCCAGGGTTGCCAGGTATGGTGGATCAGCAAATAGCAGTTTCCTCACACCTTAGGGGTTCCCAGTCAGAACCATTGGGTGGAGTTGATTAAATATCTTAATCACAGAAACCATCCAAATTAACACTAACTAGGATGGAAAAAAAACTAGTGCATTTTGAAACCGTGAATAGTAAATAGCTGTGGAAAAATATAAGAAAATAATACCTTGTTTCCCCCATTTTAAATATGACTGGATTACCACTGTATAGCATTGCCACATATCTCTCCGTGGTAGAACTGTTTGTTTACCCCAGGATCTGCTGTGGCTAAAGGCTGCGTTAATAGCAAAATGAAAAACACTCTGACTCTACGAAATCTGTTTGATTTCCACGGTATAAATTCCAGGCCACATCTTGTCCTTGCCAGTAACCATGTCCCTCTTGCAGATACAGCCAAGAACTTCAGTGTCGTGGTCTTTCACTGCAGACATATGTTCCATAAGGAATGTCTACCTTCGCCTGGAATGGTCAGTCTCTCTCTCTCTCTCTCTCTCTCTCCATCCTTCCCTCCCTTCCTCCCTCCCTCTCTCACTTTATCTCTCTTAGAAGCTGTCTCAGCTTTATTAAATAAGCTACAGTTTATTCATTATTATTGATGAACATCACATATAAAACTAAATTCATGCAGTGCTTGGCACCATAACTCGGTGGTGTAAACAGCCAATAATAGGGATATTTGTGATTACTATGATTTGGTTCTAATAAATTTGTTTCTTTTGCTGTTTTCTCGGAATTGCAGCGGCATCCCATAGACCACCGCAAAGTTCCTGCGTAAATGCAGTAACTGTCCTGTGCATTGCGATATAATTATAAATTACATTTTGAATGCATTTGTTTTATATACCTTTTAGGTAGATGTTTTTGTTTTCAGTATATTAAGTGTGACCTTTTGTAATATTATGGCTATGGATATTAGTAGCAGAGGCCAGTTGCAGTGACGCTGAAACTGTCATCTTCCTGTAATATCCACTCAGGTCCAGTTCTGCAACATCTGCAGTGCAAAGCGACGAGGACCTGGAAGTGGCATCCTGGAGATGAAGAAGTGATGGACGCTGCCCGCTTCATGCCCATGATCTTGCCAACCTCTCTCTTTGTATTCGTCACTTTGTGTTGCACTGTAAAATTTGTGACTGTAATCAGACAGGAAACAATAGATTACTTTTTATTTGTTAAAACAGGAAGTTGTAGATATAACAAGGTAAGCACACATGTTCAAAAGATACCTTTTGTCATTCAGTATTGACGCATCTTGCATTATTTCTGCTCTTCTACCGTCTAAAATATTTAATATTTTAGATTTCTCTTTAATGGTTTTTGCTTATGCTTTTGCTGAGTGTTAATTACTAAAACTGCACTGCTGCCAATAAAAGTGATCTTGAGGAATGTTCTGCCAGCAACTTTATGTGACCAGCCTGTCTGCCAGCATCGCCTCCCATTTGGATGAATCCAGAATAGGATGCTGTCCCATTTCAGACGCTATTTCTGACACTGTGACGGTTGCCTGTCCATTCAGACTTTGCTTTTTTTTGGAGAAGATTCTCAATTCGATTATTATGTGCAGATATGACAGACTAAACATTTAAATGATCAACGGAACATCCATCCATCCATTTTCCAAACCGCTTATCCTATTGGGTCGCGGGGGGTCCGGAGCCTATCCCGGAATCAATGGGCACGAGGCAGGGAACAACCCAGGATGGGGGGCCAGCCCATCGCAGGGCACACTCACACACCAGTTACTCACACATGCACACCTATGGGCAATTCAGCAACTCCAATTAGCCTCAGCATGTTTTTGGACTGTGGGGGGAAACCGGAGTACCCGGAGGAAACCCCACGACGACACGGGGAGAACATGCAAACTCCGCACACATGTGACCCAGGCGGAGACTCGAACCCGGGTCCCAGAGGTATGAGGCGACAGTGCTAACCACTGCACCACCATGCCGCCCCTATCAACGGAACAATAACCAGGAAATGCTACCCATAGATGTACACTTAATTTCAACTGTAAATTTCTTGTACAAGTTCAATGTTTAGTCATTTTAAGTCAGTCCTCCCGTGTAAGAAGTAGAGATGTTATTCTGTTCTTGTTATTTAGACCCCAGATTCCCTTTAGTGCCTTAACACCTGCAGAATTTGAAGTTCCATTCAGTGTCATCACATCTCCAAAATTTGAGGTTCCATTCCAGTCCGCATGTTCTCACTGTGTTGATGCGGTTCTGCTCCTTCCGTCCAGAAATATGTGGGTAGAGTAGCTGGGTCCTCCATGGTGTGTGGCTGCATGCCCATGCAAAGGAGCAGCATATCAAACGATCCCCTGCACTCTGGCTCCTGGGATGAACTCCAAACTTACCATGACCTAGATACAGTAAGTGTTCATGGAGGATCAATGGATAATATTCTAGTTTTTAGAAGAAATTACTATGGTTTCTTAACTTTAGACGTTTAAGATATCGCCTGTTTATATATGTGGATTCAGTTTAATGAAGGTTTTTTGCCCACATGTGCTTGTGTGTGTGTTTCTCGTTCTTTTGCTTGGCTGTGCCGTAATTTCTCTACACATCGTTAGTCTTCCACAAGTGGTTAGTCAGAACACGAAGTTAGGTTTCAGTGCACCTGCAGATGTTCTTCTGCACGATGACTCTACCTACCCTTCTGAACTATAGGAGAACTGTAAGTAGCATTGAAGTATCGGTATATAACTGGAAAACACTGCAGCAAAATATAAACCGACTATACTAAGTCGTGATCCTCTAATTGCTTCTATCGTTTTTAGCGCGCTGTACGAAATTTGCGGTAAAAAGGCGATCAAAACCCAACGTTACTTTAAACGGACGGCCACACCTCCATCCCTCCCCTACCCACCGCACATTGCATACCGTCCGGATCCCCCGGTCCCGCAACCCGGGCTTATTATACCCCAGTACCGGCAGCCATGGCGGACATCAAAACGGGAATTTTCGCCAAAAATGTACAGAAGAGACTAAACAGAGCGCAGGAAAAGGTAAGCAGGATGCACAATGATGAAGGATATGGGAAATGACTGACTGGCCATGCCGGAGATCGTACTGTACGTGCTGCGTATCTGACGGAGTGATGGATGGTTTATATGCCGCGATGCTGATGTGGACCGACAAACTGGAAGTTATTTCCACGCCTTTATTAGCAGATATAATATTCAAATATTGTAAAAAATCATAACGGAACATCATCAAAGTTTTTTTAATTATTCTGCAATTGCGTCTGGGTATAATTACTGCAGTTGTTGGCAAGCGAAAAGATTAGATTTATTAGTCTACACTGCATAACCATATCAGTATACTAGTTTACAGTAGCACCTTCCTGATTTACTGGTGATTACATGGATTACACTGGTGTTTTAAGTCGTTTAACATGTGGAAAGAGCGGTTCGTGAACCTGAAAAGTACATGGAGTCGGAGGTAATTAAAAGGCATGCACGTATTCTGCTTGGTTCAATTTTCATTGTACAAAAAAAGATGCGCCACTCCATTAGACATTTTCAATAATTTATAGCCTTTTGATGGAGAATCTCCTCGACGACATGAATAATGGAATTGAAATGCACTTATTTGTCGAATATGGGTCGTGTATTGCAGATTCAGCCACGGCTGTCAGGCAAATGTGCCCAGATGTGCATCCTTAGAATACATGTATACAGATGCAGCGGCGATATGATTTTCTTCTTCTTGTAATATTTGGATTGTGGCAGCCTCGTTATAGACTAATATAAACTTTAAAAGCACGGTAATGGGGAAACGTCGCGGCTTTGCTGTTAAATATTCTGTGAAATACTGCCTGCTGGTTTCTCTGATTTAAAGAGATGCATTTACAAGAGTGGCAATAAACTTGTGAAATATTCCCTGCTGTTTGCAATATATAATGGAAAAAGTTCACTTGTACAATGGGTGTGCATCAATAACATAAAATCCTTACGAAAATGTAATTATATACAATTCTGCATACCGTCGTTCACCTGAATATAATTAGCTTGCTAAAAAAAGATGCACATTTAAAAATGTACGATGCTAGTTTTGTTCTGTCGTTGTTTTTGTCCACTTGTTGGGAATACATGGTTCTTTACTCTTAATGGTGTGCAGTTGTGAAATTGCTTTGTGTACACAGATTGGGTGCCATTGTAGATTCCTGATAGGCCTATAGTACTGGAATTTAGACTTAGACACTCGGCATTAAATCATCCATGTAAAAGTCTGTTACTCAGTAATCATCCCAGGACATCCAGACAGCCTTCATCATCCACTCCTTCTCTGCTTCTCCTTTTACCTGGGGAGATAACAATGGGTTTGATTTCCTAGCAGAATCCTTCATTGGATGCTGCGGACAGGGCTGCACTATTTAAAGCCGACTTGCTGCACAGCAGATAAATGCCAACTTGACAAATGCATCGTCCAACTGTTGACAAACCTCTTAGCTTACAGACTTACCCAGGAGCTACAAGTGCGGTTAAAACATGGCATCGCCCAAGCACAGAGAGCGTACTCTCAGGTACTGTATGACAGCAGAAGCATTGTATTTCGTATAGGCTGTATGTAGAAAAAACGACCGTAACGACTAATAATGGTAGTGATCAATCTGCCAGCCATCGCTACCTGGTAACTGTACAGCCCTGGTATCTGTCTCAGGACCAGCCAACACAACTTTGACTTTGAAATGTTCCACACACACAATGTAGAAGTTTCCAAGGTTTGTGAATTAGCCTGGTGGGCAGCTGGAGAATCACTATTACAGACTGTGGCAGCCATGGAGAAGTTTACCTTGCAGCTAAGAGCAACAGTTTTAGCACCCGGAACCTATATTAAATAGTAATTCTTGTATTACAGGTTTTCTGTTGTTATTTACATTTTTCAGACTTGTGTTTAAGCCGTTTTTAGTATTAGTGTAATTCTGCCATTTCCTTGCCTTTGACTCGTGTTTTATCTCTATCTAAAGCAAACACAGCAATAAATAAATGAAATGAAATAAACAAAATGGATCCAAGGGGGCACATCAAAACAGAGGCTATGGAATTGGCAAGGATGACATAATCTAATGTGCAGCATAACATAAATATGTTTTATTCAACATGAAGACTAAATATTATAGATACTACATCATCTATCCATTTTCCAAGCGATTACCCTGGTCAGAGTCGCAGAGCACAAGGGTGCCAGTCTGTAACCGAGCACATACCAGTCTTTGGGCCGCAGGACAAAAACTACATAACAAGGGAAGAACATCCAAACTCCACACACACAGCGAAAAGGTAGGATTCAAACCCCCAACACTGTAAATGTGAGGCACTAGCACTACCCAATCCCAAGTTTTTTTTTATTTATTATTTTCTCAGAACATTTTTAGCAGAATTTTTCCGATCTTTGCTAACCATTCCTCTCAGCTGAATGCTCACCTTCGGTGGTTCGTCTCTCCGCCCTGATAATGACTCTCGCCTGTCACTGTGCTAAGTGCAGCCTCTGTAGCTGACCGATACAGTAACAGCAGAAACTGGAATTTATATCGATAAAGGGCTCGCTTCCTACTCGCCTTGGAGAACATTCATCTGCATGGCCTTCTTTTATTTATAGATGCTTAGCGTTTAATTAATAGAAGTTGGCTTAAGCTTTTAGGAAAGTCTAGGCACACTTAAATGTCCTGAAGGATCTGTTTAATGAAGAAAGCTCTTACTGTAGGATTGGTTTGTCCCTGCCATTATTTTCTCATGACATTTTCTGTATGTTTGATTGTTTGTATTGTATTGTTGTTGATCTGCTGTCATTGGTACTGTATGTTAATCTCAGCACTCACTGATTGTTTCCCTTGAGGGCTGTCGGTTCGAATCCCATCCTCTGTGTGAGTTTAACATTGTTTTCTGGTTGCTATGGTTTTCACTCTCAGTCCAAGCATGTACCTCTGACGTGGTTAGAGGTCTGATAGATTGTGAGTGTATGTGCCAAATGGTGGAACGGAATCCTCCAGGGTGCGACCCCCGTGCTTCCTGGGGTGGATTCCGGCTTTCTGCCGTCCTCCGCTGTGGGGAAATGGATGGGTGGAGGGTATTTTGCCCTTTTTTGCAGAATGTTTAGTCAGTTTCACACTGAGACCAGCTCTCACCTAATCAGAATCTCCTGCTGCTGAACCCCTTCTGTGTAAAAACAGAGGAACACTAAGATTTTACAGTTTCTGATTTGCTTCTCTTAAAATATCAGGTGTATCATTAGTGTTGTGTTTCTGTAACGTTCTGTGTTATTGTGCGATGGTAGAATTAATGACGTTCCTGAGTGAGAAAGCAAGGAGTGCACTCACATCAGAACGTACCATCTCCTAAATCATTGAAACCTGGACGGGATATTTGAATTCAGTGTAGATTATTTTTCTTTCTATCAGTAGTTAGGTTTTTGCCAATTTTTAAGGAATACCAGATTAAGATTTTTATGAGGTGTTTATGTTTTGTGCCGTAAGTTATGTCTTTTGGAGACGAGCTTCCCTGCTGATACTCAGAGAAACACTTTCAGGATCATGTGGTTTCAGTTGTTTCCTGGGAGACTTTGGGTTTTACTTCACAGCGTGAGACGTCCTCGGCGAGCCACTGCTGTAAATTATTATTTAATAGAAGTCTGTTTGCACTGAATTCTTTCTCGGGTGTTGACGGTCCTTTATTAGTGCTCTTGCAAAGGAGTGAACGTTAATATCATTTTGTTGCCAAGCCAGTAATTTCGCAGCACTCTGGTGTTATTCCAGGTAAAGAGTTATTCCAGCGAAGCCAACCCAGGAAGTGGAAATATTCAGCTCTGGAGTCCGAGGTCCTGATTGCCGGTCAGAAATTGAGACCTCATTACTCAGGCAGGCTGATGAAAGCACATGCTGACGAGCTGTTATTTAATTTACTGCCTTTTCTTAATTAAAAGGGAAATGTTTATTATTCAGTGGGAAAGTAACCTTGACAACTGCAGTTTTTGATGTAAAATACATCAAGCAAAGGCACTTGCTTTGTCTTTCACAGATAAGCATCACATCCTTTGTCCTTCACAACTCATCACCACGCGGAGCCAAAATGGCAGCCGTGAAAATGAGACGCCAGTGTAATTCGTTCTGTTGGCTGGAGTCTGTGAGACGATAAAGACCACTGGACGTTTCTGAGTAACTATGCCAGTGGTTGTGCTTCCAGAGTTAGTGTTACGTTCGCAGATATTCAGAATCACTGCTGTGCTGTTGTGTCATATTTCATTCATGAAGCATTAGATGGTTTTAAAACACTCAAACTCTACTAAGGAACCGTTTCTGTTGCAAAAGTGTCTCATCCGGGGGCGAATCTAGGATTTTTTAAGGTGGGGGACATAAGAGTGGCCAAAATTCATGCACGGGGCCACCCCGATTATTAACCAATTTTAACCAGTATTTTATGAACGAGTGAGTGATAGGTGAGGGGGCACAACCAGGGCCAGTCAGCTTTCAGCTGGGCCCAGTGCTCCAGTGCCTCCGCCCTTCTATACACCCCTGCTTTCATCACATTAATGTAATGCTGCCAAACAGCATAGAACAAGCCGAGTGACAAATAACAGACAAAAGCATGGCAGGAAATGCTGTCTCTCAGAGTAATGGACAGTCCCCTGGGCTCATCATGTGAGTATTTATTTTCTGTAAATGAACTCATGTTCAGACTTCTCATTTTCAATGCTAACTAGTCAAATGAGCCTGCAGCCAGCTCGTCCCCAGAATGCCTAATTCTAAATCATTAGACTGCTTGGAACGGGCTCTCTACAGTAAGGGCTGTTATTATTTTTGTGTTACTCAAGGAATAAGCCGGCAAATGTAAATCTGTGTGTACATATTGAGTATATATCTGTGCTAATGAAAACTAAATGGGTGGCATTAGTACATTCCGGTATGTTCTATGAGCTCCATTTAGTAAGAAACTGTCGCTGTGATTGTGCCCCGTAGAAACACAGGAAGTCCTGATGATGCCAATAATCGTTATAGATGTTACACGCTCCGTGTGCCCAGCAGGCTGGCTGATGCCTGGCGGCTCTGGAGCTGGCATTAATGCCCCCCCCCCCCCCCCCCCCCCCCCCCCACTGCAGGTATTAGTGTTGGGCGGGTGCAAGCATCATCAAACGGAATTTGAGGGAGCCTTGATCTTAGTGCTGCCTCACTGTAGGCAAGCAGGGAGAGGGCAGCATCTGTGCCATACTGCTCTCTCGGCAGAGGGCTGGGAGGGTATAATCAACCAGCCGGGTAGGTGGGTTGGTAGATACATAGATAGATCTATATCTCTTGGGTGAATATATAGATAACCATAACCCTAAAGCAAAATTACATACAGTCCAGCATAAAATACAGAAAAAAATATAAATATGCAGTGGATACAGTGATGTGGTTGGGTTGCTGAGGGCTGTATGAGGAGGCAGTGCTCGTTCTGCTCCAAGAGCAATTCGTAACAGCGATACTACGTGATTATACCCATTCTCAAGAATCTTGGCAGAAGAAGTATTTTTCAACATAACGATCCCAAACACACTGCAGTTTAACACGAGTTAAAAATCGAAAAATTGAAAACTTTGAACTGGCCAAGTATGTCTCCTGACTTAAATCCAATAGAACACTTGTTGGGAATTTTACAGCAGAATGTAGAGCAACAAAACCCCCGTGGCAAAGAGCAAATGAAAAGACCGACAGATTTGTGCAGGACTAATATCATCCATTCCCAATTTGAGAAAAATCACCACAAAGCAAAAAAAGTAGCCTCAGACACTTGATTGTTAGCATGATAACTCATAAAATATTTGCCGAATCTTTTCTAAACTTTGCAGACACATTCTATGAAGATCTGGCAGTGATCATATTTTGAGACTAGTCTCAGAAAAACTGAAGCAGTGCCACAGAGTGATGTGTAAGACAAGGGCAGCCTCAGACACTTGATCTTGTCAGCATGATGACTCAGAAAGTATTTGTCAGGTTAACAATCTAGTATTGTTCAAATTTTGAGGTATATTGCACCAAAACTGAAGCAACTCTGCTTAGTATCTGCAAAGAGAAGGGTAACTGCAGAAGAGACTTGATCTTATGAATAGGAAAACCCTGTCTGAACTTATTACTCTCTGTACTCTATTTGATCTTTGATGGATCTTAATACCACTTCAGAAAAACATTATTTGGATGAAAATCTATACCTGATACACCAGGCAAAAATCACTTCCACACTGAAATGGCAGCAGAGGATGAAAACGGGGACTGCAGAAGTCATCTTGCCAACAGTCATCTAAACATTTTCCACCAGCTGAATTATTCAAGCTTTCCAGGAACACCGTACAGGTCATCGCTACGCAAACTGTGGTGCATGAGATGAGTTTACAGTCATTGTTCTCACAGTCAGCACGTTACAGAACAGGCACAGATTTGGTGATTCTGATTGCGTTGAGACAAGTGTGTAGGTACGGTAAACCTTGGGTGGTATTATGGTAACATTTTCAATTTATTGCGGGATTTTCATTTAGCGAAATTTGTTGGGAGTGCTAGTGTCTTGCATCTGTTATATTGCACAGATTTTACGTACACTCCATTGTACCTGTGAAACGCCGTAGATACCATAGATACACCATAGATATTTATGATTATAATTTAATGTCTAATTTTTGTAATAAGTTATCATCTCTCCCTTCTCTACTAAATGTATGTGCACATGCTGACGAAGTTGCATGTAGCTTTTGGACCTGGTGTCTGTGACTGTAAGGTTGTGAGTTCCAATCCTAGGGTCAGCAGAGTGATTTCACTGGGTCTCTGAGCACGACCCTTAACCCCAGTCATACCAGGGACTGCCTGACCCTGCTTCCTGAAGTGAATGTATGTGGTTTTGGATCAAAATTTCCACTAAATAAATGTCATGTTCTACAACATCCTCCAACTCACCATCTCAGAAAAGTCCTTCTTTGCAGCAGCTGCCATATGCTCACATGACTAGTACTCTAGGGGACATTGCATAGGTATTCACTAATTTGTACCTTTGTGCCAAGGTTTATGTAATACTTTAAATATATTTTACACCAGACTCACCATGACCCTGTATACAGTGTATAGGATGTGAAAGATAGATGCGACTTTATTTCCAGTGTATAATGGGCTGCTATAACAAGAAATATAATATTTCATTGCTTGTTCATTGTGTTAAAAAGAGCAGTGAGTGAGTACCATTGTTTTCCCTTTTGGGGCATTAGGGAGGGTTATGTGGAAAAGCGTGTCTGTTTAATTAAGTGCACATTGTCACTCTCACGGACTGAGAGGGGATGGTGTAAGTGTGATCCACTCACAAAAATAAATGAGAATTAAACAGAGTGCTGTGATACTGTTAGCTTGGGGAAATGAGGCTCTATTGGTTTTATCGGTGCTCTCTATTATTGAGCAATTCCAATTTGTTGTTTTATTGGTTCAGGTGAGGGTGAAATCAGGTAGTTATTGACAGACCTTGGTAATCTCTCCCATATGGCTTTTGGAGACACATTTTACCTCCTCGCTGACTTGTGTTTAGCTTTTCTTACCTTAAAGATGTTTTTAAAGCTACAAACACGTTTTGTCTCCTCTAGGTGCTTCAGAAGCTGGGAAAGGCCGACGAGACGAAGGATGAACAGTTTGAAGTATTTGTCCAAAACTTTAAAAAACAGGAGGTAGGATCTCAGCGGACAAAGTGGGGAGGGGAGGGGAGTCAGGGGAACTGTGTGATTGGAAGCAATACTAGAGGCACTGCCTCAGATGCAGTATTAGCTCTCTATCTGTCATGTACGTTACTAGATAAAAAAGCAGGCATGTCCTCCCTGCCTCTGTCATGTTGGAATGAGGAGCCATCAGACCGGCTAATAAGATGTGTGCCCACCCCCCCCCCCCCCCACATGGAGGAGAAGTACTGTAAATGTGAACTTGCTTTATCAGTATTGTTTTTTCAGACCAGTCAAAAAACTAAGGAATCAGTGTACTGATTCTTATACCATACTCATAAATGGGTATAATCAGAATTAATACTGCATCAGCATCACAATGCTAATTATTAAGTTTTAAGTTTTTGTATGAACTAGAAAAATGTAGCAATTGAAGTTTTGTATTTTTTTTTTTAAGTTTTTTTTTTAGTAACACTTTACTTGACTCAGATCCTACTGAGGTACAAATCATGAACAAATGCATCAGGATTCGTTAATGATGAACATATGTGATGCACTGGTGTTATTTATGACTTGTTCCTTCTGTAGTTCCTTCATAGGTTTAAAGAATGAATGGATATAGTAACAAATATAGTAATTACTTGAGATGACATGCATCACGATTCATTAATTAATGATGAATTAACATGCAATAAATATGTAATTAAGACTTAGTTGGTGTTTAATTAATATATATGAAATAGCATAATACTGTATTATTTGTGTCCTGTCAAGCAAAGTGTACAATCATTGGAAAAAGTAAGTTTGTCCCCTCCTTCAATTCTATGCTTTTATTTATCTGGGCCTAAATAACAATTTCATGGTCCTTACCAACTTCTATAAACAAACAAATCTAACCTGGAAAACAAAGCACACCATCCATTTTCCAAACCGCTTATCCTACTGGGTCGTGGGGGGAAGCAAGGCAGGGAACAACCCAGGATGGGGGGCCAGCCCATCGCAGGGCACACTCACACACCATTCACTCACACATGCACACCTATGGGCAATTTAGCAAGACCAATTAGCCTCAGCATGTTTTTGGACTGTGGGGGAAACCGGAGTACCCGGAGGAAACCCCACGACGACATGGGGAGAACATGCAAACTCCACACACGTGACACAGGCAGAGACTCGAACCCGGGTCTCAGAGGTGTGAGGCAACAGTGCTAATCACTGCACCATCATGCCGCCCAATACTGTATATAGAAATATATATAGAATATATTTCTATATATTGTTATTTTTTTTCTCTAAAAAGTAAGCCAAAATTTAGAAACCATTTGAAAAAAAATAATCACACCTTTCATACTTATATGAATCACAGATGATATACACCTAATATTTGGTCAAATTGAAAAAATACGTTATAAGGACTGCCGCACACACACATTGTGAGTCGCAAGGTTACATACTGTAGTGTATAATCTGTAACTGAATGATTCAGATATTATAATTCTATTATCTGATGCTCCTATATTGTGAAATATTTTGTAAGTCGTCTTTGCATTTAACGGAAAGGCACTTCTGTTGTACCATAAAACCCCCATTTTCCATATCCATAAGGGAATGGAGCAACTGCCCACTCCAGCTGATATTGCTGCAGCAAAACTCTGAGGTGCATTAAAAAGTAATCAGCTGTGCGAAAGAAACCCCCCCTATGTGAGGTGAGCAGGATCGTGTGGGCAGTTTGTGAGCCTGGTCACCACTGCTGACGGCATAATGGAATCATACCACTGCATGAGGATATTTATTCAGTGGAGTTTATTAGCCAGACCATCTCGCAGCCTGCTCCTATATACAACATTCAGACAGGGTCAAGGAGTTCACTTACTGTGTGCCTGAGCAGCAGAATGTCTAGGATGCAGGGTCTAAGTGATTTTGCAGTGCAGTGCAATGCAGTGTGATTGCTGGTGCCAGACATGGTGGTTCCAGCAACTCAGAAACAGCCTCCCTCCTGAAATTTCCAACACAATACAACGTTCAGACTTCTCAGAGCATGGTGTGATTAGAATATCCAGTCTTATTGCCGGAAATACCTCATTAATCAGAGAGATCAGAGGAGAATGACTGAATTTACTAAAGCTAACAGGAAGGCCACAAATGCAAAAAATAACAGCTCAGTACAACAGCGATTTGCAGAAATGTTGCTCTGAACACACAGGTTCTCAGCCCTTGAAGTCCTGGAGACGCTTGAGTGTAGCTCCATTGCAAACCAGCAGCACATTTACATTTAATGAGACCCCGTTTTCATCCCTCCAGAGGGAAGCCACAGAAATCCAAGAGCCTAGATAAGTGACTATTCTACCTTGTTTGGCTGATGGGATGATTTCCCTCCCTGCTTTGTTTGAAATCACGCTCTGAATCTGCAGCCACACCGAAGATCACGATGGAGATTCCCTGTAAAGATTGGGCTTCATTTGATTCGACACAGGACAGATGGGGATCTTCTAGTCATATCTGGTACCACGTGTTCAGTTATGGTTCCTCAGGCTGTCTTGTCCTTCCATATCATGCTCAGAATTTAACTAGTTAAATTTTTTTCTATCAGGCCTTGATGGAAAATGTTTTAAACTTGTTTTTGAATTAAAAATATTAGTTTCAGCTACCTGGCTTGGCTCGCAACCTTTCCATTAAAACTTGGCTGCAGTTTTTGTTAAAGCTCGTGCCAATAAGCACAGCTGACTAAAAGATGGCTACCCAATTAATAGGATTGGTTAGTTAGAACTGTAAAAAAAAATGTGTATATCATTTAACCATTGAACCTTTAATCTGCGGCAAATAGCATAGCTGATGGTCTGGACAGTCAGTATTCCAGGAGTTTCTGTCATTTTCTTCTGTCGGCTTCTTCTCCTTCAACCCCTGCTCTTCTGGTTTCCATGGTGGAGAATGACAATAGGGTGCTGGGATCATAGGGCTGGGCAGGTTGTAGGCAGGGGGCAGATTAATCTTGGTCCGTTAAGAGTTGAGCTCTCATACAAGTATACTGCACACAGGAATGTCATAGTGGAGGGCTCCTATATATATATGTTGCTATATTATATATCAGCACTCTATATGTAGATAGACATTAAACTCTAGGATTTTGTATGTGTAATTTCTATGTAAAATTAAAATATAGAGCTGACTGAGGCAGAGCCAGACATTCCATAGTTCATTTATGTCTACAGAAATAAACCTGTTATTAATGAATTATATTTGCATTTAGTTGCAAATGCTGGAGAGTTAAGAGCCTCTTCAATATCGTGGAGTTCAGAAGTGGAATCGGGGTGTGTTTTCAAGCTTATATAATATCATGATGCAACTTAAGTGTGTAATTAATATTGGTATTAAAATCTGTGTTAGTCCTGTAAATGCAGAAGATCAGGAGAGACTGTAATGAAGATGCCGTCTTTATCCATTAATTGTCATTACAAATAGTAAATAGTAAGTGTCATTCCAAATAGTAAGATTAACCGAATAAAATTAGGAAAGTAGAGATGGCCGTACATTCATTGATGAGAGGCTGTGTTTTCGCCACAACAGAAATGTTCAAATTTTAATCACGTCTCTGTTGTCTTTTCCAATAAAAGCTCCTGGATTGATTAAGAAAGGTCATTAATCATGAGCAACCGAATCACTTAACATAATTATCATCAATGCTGCAATGATTTCCTGTGCTTAGGCTGAACAAAAAATAATTTGTAATATTACTCTTTCATTTTCTCACTGCATGTAAGAATAGGATGTATGGATATAAGTCTTGACGAAGAACATTTGCTTAATGTCTGCAATGCAGTCATAATACATTACTAAAAAAATCTATATCAAACCACTAATCCTTCATTTAGACCTACTGGTACAGTAATTGTCAAATTGTGAATATATATAATCCTGAATTTTCAAGTCCAGTCTGATAAAATATTGTTTCCATTTTCACATTACTTTTCAAAAACAGCCAATCTCTCCCATGTCTTTTAAGCATTAAAGATAAAGAGGGATGCCATTGGAAATTCAGGTGGACTGATGACCGCATTTGTGTGGAGAATGGCAGATAAGGGATCAGGTTCCTAACTCAGTGCAGCGGATTCCGAAATCGATTTCCTGCTACAGAATGATAGGATTCCCTCTTACCTACTCAGAAAGGTGGGTCAGCCTTTCTGACAGAGAGAAATTCAAGCATGACAAATGTGAAATATTCATCAACATTGCAGGAGAAGCAGGAAAATGGATGTCAGGCTTCTAATGTGACAGTTTCCATCCTCTTTAAGTACTTTTCAGGAAAGTTCAATAGCTTTACCCAAATACTATTACAGAGTGTTTCATTTGTATTTGGAGAAAACCATACATGTGTTTATTCAAGTTAAGCAACTATATAGGAAAACCTGCTTTGAAAATGTCAGGTACAATTATGATTCTCGGTTTTAACTTCCTGAGAAAATTTTGAAAATATTTTGCAAAGAAGATAAAAAAAACTTTTTCCACTAGGAAAAGTCAAAATGCATTCAGAAAATATAGTATTAGGAGTGGTTTCTCTTTTTTTAATGGTGTTCGGTGTAAAAAATAGCTTTAGTAGACACTAAAATGAGTATAAAGAATGAAAAAGACACCTATTAATAGCTGAAGACAGAATGGCTGCAAAACAATTTGAGTAACAATTGTTACAGACTCGGGGGTTTCTATCACATACTCGGGGCAGGTTACAGGCAGGGAAAAAGGAGGTGATGATCCACTTACAGCTCGGCAAAATGACAGGAACACAGGGAACACTACAAACAAAGAGACCACGAGGGTCAAAACTAAACAGGGGTATAAAATGACTAACAGAACAAAAATGATCCATGAAGGAAAAAAAAAACACACAGAGAACAAGGGAAGCAGACAGAGAACAGGAAGGGAAACACAGAGAAGAGGAAGGGAAACACATGGAGAACAGGAAGGGGAGAACAGGAAGGGAAGCAGACAGAGAACAGGAAGGGAAACACAGAGAAGAGGAAGGGAAACACATGGAGAACAGGAAGGGGAGAACAGGAAGGGAAGCAGACAGAGAACAGGAAGGGAAGCAGACAGAGAACAGGAAGGGGAGCACACGGAGAACAGGAAGGGAAGCACACAGAGAACAAGGGAAGCAGACAAGAACAGGAAGGGAAACACAGAGAAGAGGAAGGGAAACACATGGAGAACAGGAAGGGGAGAACAGGAAGGGAAGCAGACAAGAACAGGAAGGGAAGAACACAGAGAACAGGAAGGGAAGCAGACAGAGAACAGGAAGGAAAACACACAGAGAACAGGAAGGGAAGCAGACACAGAACAGGAAGGGAAACACAAAGAAGAGGAAGGGAAACACACAGAGAACAGGAAGGGAAGAACACAGAGAACAAGGGAAGCACACAGAGAACAGGAAGGGAAGCACACAGAGAACTGGATGGGAAGAACACAGAGAACAGGAAGGGAAGCAGACAGAACAGGAAGGGAAACACACAGAGAAGAGGAAGGGAAGCACACAGAGAACAGGATGGGAAGCAGACAGAGAACAGGAAGGGAAGCACACAGAGAACAGGAAGGGGAGCACACGGAGAACAGGAAGGGAAGAACACAGAGAACAAGGGAAGCACACAGAGAACAGGAAGGGGAGCCCAAAGAGAACAGGAAGGGAAGCAGACAGAACAGGAAGGGAAGCACACAGAGAACAGGATGGGAAGCACACAGAGAACAAGAAGGGGAGCACACAGAGAACAGGAAGGGGAACCCAAAGAGAACAGGAAGGGGAGCAGACAGAGAACAGGAAGGGAAGCACACAGAGAACAAGGGAAGCACACAGAGAACAGGAAGGGAAACGCACAGAGAACAGGAAGGGAAATGCACAGAGAACAAGGGAAGCAGACAGAGAACAGGAAGGGAAGCAGACAGAGAACAGGAAGGGAAGCACACAGAGAACAGGAAGGGGAGCACACGGAGAACAGGAAGGGAAGAACACAGAGAACAAGGGAAGCACACAGAGAACAGGAAGGGAAGCAGACAGAGAACAGGAAGGGAAGCACACAGAGAACAGTCAATAACTCCACAACGAACAGAGTAGGATCAGGTACTTAAATACAAAGGGTTAAAAATGAAGCACAGGACAGGTCAGAACAATCAAGAGGGGAACAACACACAGGTGAATCTAATAAACTAAATCATGGAACTCAGAAACTAGGAAACAGAATCCAACACTAGGCAAATAAGAAAGACATGTGAAACGCAACCACAGGCACAAAGCAAAAACCAAATCAGAATGCAAACCACAAAACTCACGAACTAGAAAAACTAATACAATGGAAACACTAGGGAACAAAATCTGCTAAACACAAAAACATTTGAACACACAACTAACAAGCTAGTTGTCAAGTCCGCGTGCCGGCCGAGCAAGCAGGGAACGCAGAATCAAGATCAGGCAGAGCGAAGTACAACAAACAGGGGATTTATTGAGGGCAAGTACAAACACAGGGTGAAGACTTCAATGACAGACCTGCAAAATGAACTCAGACGCGGACTAAAATACAAAGGACTGAATGGCAAATGAAGAAACAGCTGAGAACAATCAGGAATTCACACGAGGTAGATGAGGGGGCGTGGCACACAGGAGGATCGAATGAGCAGGTCATGACACTAGTAGCCACACACTCTGCCCATAACACCATGCAATCTGTGGAGCTGGGGAAACACACTAAAGACTTGAAAGACACAGGGTGGACATGATGGCCAGCAACACCTGCTGGCCAAAAAAGGAAGAGACAGGAAAGGTTAGGGTGCTGACCCTGACGACAACACAGTATTGAAATTTTATTGGCAAAATTTTGAATTTGGTTTTTTGACTTTGATTTGAGATTAACTAATTCACATCCTGCCATTTTCCACATTCCACATCCTGTTTTTTTCTGTTAATTTTCATGTTTAATTGTACTAACAAGTCTGCAACAGAGCATTATTCTGTTTTCCTGTACATCTATACATCTGTACTTGGATGTTTTTTTCAATTTCATTTTCAGTTTAAGGAGGATTTGATGCCGCATGCTCTAATTCTAGTCCTAAAGGAACAGGCACTCAAAAGTGACATGAAAAAAAAAATTATAAATTGACCCCCTACTGTAGGTCATAATTGAGTATTAGTGCTAGTTGTTAAATTCACACTGGTGTAGTCGCTATATCTCTATAGAAACATAGTCCTAGCACGAATGATACCTGACACTAGAGATTCTTGTGGCTTTGTTTACAAATCAATGTAATTGTTATGTTTTCCCAAGTGCAGTTTTTCACAAAATAAAATAACATACTAGCAGTATAGATGTGCTAGAGCTGAGGGCATAATGTTTGGTGTTGACTGCCGCACGTTAACGCAATGTCACTCTGGGAATGTAATAACACATTTAGATGTTATGATTTGGCTTTCAGACATTTTAACAGTCACACTGTGGCATGATCAAGGCGTGAGCATGCAACGGGGAATCAGGAAACAGGAGTGGAGACAAGGAATCAGGGAATACGAGGTTTATTAGGAATCAAACCCAACAAGACAACGGTGATACAGAACGATAATGACTGGACTGGGGAAACATACTCGAATGCGGACTGAAATACACAGGATTAATGGCAGGAAACATAGAACAGCTGGTAAATGTAAGGATTCCACAAGAGGTTAACGAGGGGGCGTGGCACACAGGAGGATCGGACGAGGCAGGCGTGACACACTGCATGTATCACATCTAAGATTTGTAGATAACTCAACTTCAAACGCTGGAACGTTAATGTAGTACAGTATGTAATGCAGCTAGTGATTTTATACAACTTTTATTAACAACTTTGCAATCCTGTAGGTCACTGTTTATCTTTTCACAGCCTCATGAATTTATGGAAAATTGATGACCAGAAATCAGAAATGATGAGTATCACAGTATAGGCGTGTTGTTTGAAAGTGACAATTTTGGTTTGATCCAACAAAAAAAATTGGCTGGGGGGCTCGGAGGGAGCATCAGTGTGGACCGTCAGGGGGTCCCCAAGGACCAGGTTGGGAAACACTGATCTAAGGCATTTCAGAAGATTTCACATTGACAGACATCTGACCCTGACCCCAGTAAAACATATCTAATAACGTAATGTGCTGGTATTTCATTGATCTGCATCCCGTGTGAAGGTGCACTGTAGCTGAGTCAATAGACAGTCGTGATAAACTTCTGAGCAATTCAATGATCAGTGGTCATTGGGATTCCTTTCGCCTTCACGTTATTTAACACACACAGTAAATGATCAAGCAGGGGTTCCCTTATCCACATTGTGCGTGGAGACCTTCTGGGCGCATCCTTATGAAAGACTTGAGCTTCCCCATTTGCTGGACAATCACACAATGAGCCGTATTGATGGAGACGAATAAGCATGAGTCAAGGTCGGCACTCTCTGACGGACTTACAAAGCTTTATTTCGAGGTCTGAATATTTAAGGCAATGGCATTTAGTACAAGATGTACCTTGTGACGGGAATGGGCTTTTCACTTTGGGGGGCAACGTGTGACTCAGCAGGTTTGTATCCTGTGCTCATGACCAGAAAGTCATCAGTTCAAATCCCATAGCTGGGAGAGTGATGATATAACCACTGGGATCTTAATTGTATGCATTGGATACGAGTGTCTGCTGCAATAATTAAAGATGCAAAATGTAGCTGATAACTTGATGATTAATGTAAATTTCACCTGTGTGTGGGAAGGATAGATAGGAAGCAGTGGTTCGGCTCCTTTTTCATGGCTCGTTCCTTCAAGCTAGCGATCTGGATGCTTATGTTAAATTTGCCTACTTTGTCACACCATAAGCTGTTTGAATAAATCCTCCTCATAGCTTCCCGAAAACATCCTTGTGTATCTGTCTGCTATAACAGAGAACCAGATTTTTCACACGCTGCGGTGGTGAGTCACATTTGTCGCGTGAGAGCATGGCTGATTTCTGCTGATTTTGGGACCATTTTGCAGAACTGATTACCCATGATGCCAGTGCAGCGTATCAGAACTGTGGCTGTTGTCAAGGAGACGGGACAGCGACCCCTGAGCTGAATGTTTTTCAAACATCTTGGCTGAACGTGATTATTCCGGAATCAATCCAGATGAAATGACCACAGTAGAATAACACATTAAAATATGCAAAATACAGGCTAAAAATAATATGCGTTTGAATGTTTGTTTTGAAATAAACGCAGACATGCACCAGGCTCCCAAAACATGATTTTGTATATTTCAGGTTTAAAATGCATATCTAGTTAAAAATTAATTTTGGATTTAGTGCAGCTTGTGCTTGTGGAGTATACCTCATCGCGACTGGATTGATTCAGAGTGCTGATACCAGTGGACCGTGCGGTTTACTTCACACAAGAGCCGCCTCATTGTGACTGACTGATAAATACACTGATTTCAGCACCCCGGAGAGAGGCGGCCTTTAGTCCTCTGCTGCCAGGGAATCTCATCTGACACATACTGCATGTTGGCCAGTAACCCAGGAAAGGTGTGAAATCCCTGGGCAGCCTGCATGAATGGCCTCAGATGAGGGACATTTGGTGTGTCACCTGAGACCCGTCCCCCTCCGGGCTGCTCTCTCTTCAGATCCTCGTCCAAAAGTAGGACCGTTCTTAGTTTTTTTTCTATATGACTTAATTTTTTTTCTTTCCTTTTTTTTTTTTTTTTTTTTTACTTTTTCTGACTTGCATGCTATGAACTGCTGATTTTATGATACCTAAACCTGCCTTCGGATCCCGTTACTGGCGGAGATCATGCAAATAAGGCACAGCCTTATACTCTCAGAAGCACATTTTTTTAAAGGCCAAACACAAGAGCGTAACTTTGGGTTGAACAGTGGGGGGTGTGAGGTCTCCGCCCATTTAGGGGGATCCAGCAGCAGGCATACCCCCCATCACCAGACCCATGTGCTTATTTATTTCTAATTTTATTTATTATATAGTGTACTTTCGCTCCTATTCAGTTCTCGTCTCCTATGTAGGGTGGCTTCACATATTTTTTCTTTGTTTCAACCCCTCCTGACAAATTGCGTCTCTGTGGCGAGGGCACAGTGGTTAACACTCTTGCGTCACAACTTTGGAATCAGGGTTTGAGTCTCTGCCCTGACGATATGTGAATCTGCATGTTCTCCCAGCGTCCTGGCGATATGTGAATCGGCATGTTCTCCCAGCGTCCTGGCGATATGTGAATCGGCATGTTCTCCTGGTGTCCTGGCGATACTGTATGTGAATCGACATGTCCTCCCAGTGTCCTGCCGATATGTGAATCAACATGTTCTCCCAGCGTCCTGGCGATATGTGAATCGGCATGTTCTCCCAGTGTCCTAAAACACATTAAGGTTAACTGGAGATTCCCAACTGGCTGCAAAAAATGGGTGGATGGATATTCCCCACGTTTTCGTGCACCTACCTCCCTGCCGTTCAGCAAACTTTGTCCAGGAGGTGGCATCTCATATTTCTTAAGGGAACTGAGCACCCTGTAGGATCAAATCCTATAATTGTCACTGCCTTCTCTCTTGTCTTTGAAATAGGGCGCAGTTTTATCACTACTTTACTTAATTATCTCTGTTGAGGGGACCGTGACACCGCGAGAGATGGAAGTATGTCATTAAATAAGTACTGGAAGTACTTGCATTGGCATCACCTGGTTTATCTGTGAATTTGTAGGGCAACTTAATAAGAACGATTCAGTGAAGTTTGACAGCAGGCTCAACTCCTAATGAAATTAGGACATTCACTTTTTTAGTTGCCATATTAAAGAGTATTGCACATCAGAGATCAGTGCTTCGGATAATTTAGCGACATTCCAGTGTCAAGAGGCTGCTAAATGAAGCACTCCTGTCCTTCATTTTATTTTCTTACAGGCAGAAGGAACTCGGCTGCAAAAGGAAATGAAGGCATACCTGGCCGCCATTAAAGGTGAGTCTTCAGCCCACCAAAGACAGAAGCACAGTCTGATGGAGACCCCCCCCCCCTTACTGGGCTTATGAAATAAATCATGCCATGAAACTGGCGGTGATTTTGATTCTCTCACAAATAGTTTATACCATCTATCATCTAGTGTTAATTTCCAACATTCAACATTGTTTTATTGACGACAGCTTCTGTTGGTCCTATCAGCATGACCATAAAACAGGAAGGGCTTCAAGACAGAAAACCATCATACCTTGTTGTGAAATCATTTTCTTAACATCATTTTCAAACATTTGAACATTTTTCATTCATTCACCACAACATTGTTTACCCTCATGGACTGTGTAACCCATATGTGACAATGTGACATAGCAGGGGGCAGCTAATTCAGCGCTCGGGGAGCAGTGCTTGGGGGCGGTACCTTGCTCAGGGTACCTCAGTGGTGCCTTGCTGGTCTGGCTGCAAACTTTAAATTACAAGTGCACTTCCCTAACCATTAAGCCACCACTGCCCACAATAAAGGAACGAGCCAACCAGGAGTCAAACCTAGACTCTTCTGACCCATAATCAGACGCGTTATCCATCGCCCCACTGGCCCATTGATATACACAAGTATAAAAGTATGTTTATAAATGTAAAAGACCACTAAGACGGCTTTAAGGCTGTGAGCTCTACTGAGCCGTAAAAAGTGGTAAATCCGTAGGGCTGGAGTCAGCTGATGCGTGTGCTGCTTTGGTGCTTACTGGCTTAAGATGCTGTGTGTAATCCGAAGGCCGCCCATGATTGGCAGAGTGACGTCACCACCGGGCCCTTCAGGGATTGGCTGACCCAGATTTCTTAATTTTAAGTTGTTTTGGATAAAAACCATCGGTAATACTTTGCTTGAGGGAGCAGAAGTAGCTAAGTTACTACTCAAGTATATATATCATGAAAAAATATACAGGAGTAACTGCATGAAATATATGGACTATTATGACTGATTAATGATGAACAAACATAGGGTCAGTACAGTATGTACTGTAACTAACACTTAGGTTCTAGTTAATTAATACATGACGTATGAGCGTACTACTACATTATTTGTGTCTCCTCAAAAGTGTTACCAAAGCAGACGTTGAATGAATAAAAACTGGTGTGGTTGTTTCCTAGGGATGCAGCAGGCGTCCATGAACTTAACAGAGTCCCTGCATGAAGCGTACGAGGGCGGCTGGTACGGGAAGGATGCTGTCATGGCCATTGGGAAGGTGAGCCTCCTCCTTTCTGCCGGCTGTCTGTCAGAGCTCACAGGTATCTTATGGGGTCCATAGCGTATGTCTGTACAATAGGCATTTCAGAAACCTCACCCATCAATTCATGATCAGATGGGCTCTACTCTTTCGTGAATGATAAGGATAGGTGCTGGTGTTTCTGTTGCCAAGTCATTTCAGATGAATCTTACAAGTAAGTATGTAAGTATGGCATATCATCAGGAAATTTGCTGTAGGGGCTATTTTTTTGCACAGCTCACCCTGGCTATTTATTGCATAATTTTTTATTGCATGTAAATGAAGAGATCAACAGTGTTTCCTTTGTCTCTTACATTGCACTGACAATAGCTGATACGTAGGTCTGTATTTTACAAACGTCCTGGATTTAATAATATAATCTTTTTAATGTTCTCATGCATAGTGTATTATAATAATGCATTATTGAGACAATAACTCTATCCAGTCCTATTTCCTGCTTAACGGGTCCTGCTGATGTCTGTATTGGGCTGGATATGTGAGTTTCTTGTGAGGAATAGTTATTATACCATATTTAACTTGGGTATAACTGCTTTTATATCTGCTTAGCTGACCACCTCACGATGACAAAGATAGAACGGATTTCAGTTCAGATAGAGGAAGTGAAGAGCAGGCCGATCATATGCTCATTCAATAAGGAACTTCCTCTTTGTGCCAAAGGGAGTAGGTGCACATTCAAGGCGATAAATATTGGCCCTCAGTAAGATTTAATTGGAAACATATGGAATACTTTGCTCAAAGTCATGGGTAATGCCTGGTGTATCTGTGCCAGACCTTCGGTGCTTCCTTCAGGTTCAATTCAGCAACGAGGACTTACTGTAAAGAGCAATAAATCTTTCAGGGGGAGTCTCGCACCCCAGCCAAGGGTGCGTAAAGAGATGATGGTGTGTGAGGTTTCCATGAAGCTCTCTGCATGGCTAAATAACCACTGAAAAATTTCACTCATGGAAATAAATTTTGAGGAGACTTGAACTGCTAATGAATGGTGATAAAAATAGCAGAAACATGTTGCTATGTTATATTTTGGCTAATCGTTTTTAAGATAGCTGACAAGGTCCTGTGGAGCATTTTATACTCTTCCATAGTGCCACAAAAGTGCGAGTGTAGTTTCACACCTAAGTGGGGCAGGGGGGCTGGGGGCCTGGTCCTCAGAATGAAAGTGGGGTGGTGGGGTGATGCCTGAATGCTCAGACACTGCCTGCCCCCACAGTGCTGACCCTTGGAGATGCCTGGGATATTTACAGTCATTTCTAGTCCTCTGTTGGGTATCTGTAATGCTGGCGTACATCATGTCAGCCTCACAGTCATGTGCTGTAGAGCAATATTTCAAGCGGATTCCTCCACAGCCTGGTGTTTCAATCCAGTGATTCAGACGGGTGACTGCGAGTTTCCTGCTCTCTGTATACCCATGTTACAAACCAGGGTGTACTCCACAGGGTCTCAGCAGGCTGAAGCCTCCTTGCATCCTGTGGATGGTCAGATGGAGCAACAAGCCGCATACTCAGCAGGGCACGATGGCCTGTGTGTCACGACACAGCAGACCTGTAACCATCATCAAAATTATCTGCCATTTGTAAGACAGTAACACTTCTGTTGGTCCATACCAGGCAGGATAGCCTTTCTTCAAACCTCAGATCGATGAGTCTTGGCTGGCCAGCAGTTAGCAGTTAATGGCTTTTCCCTCCTCAGACCAGTCTCAGTAGGTTTTCACCATGGCTGATCGTAAGCACCCCACAAGCCTCACTGTTTTAGAAATGCTCTGACCCAGTCATCTGGTCATAATGATGTCAAATGTCAAAGTCTCTCACATCTTGATCCCTGCCCATTTCTCTTCCAATCAACTTGTCCGCTACAAGTATCGGAAGTTAGCATACCATCTAATATATCCCAGACCTCGCCATTTTTATGGGATAGTCAACAATATACGTTTCAGCTGAGGCTGATCATACCGTTTTTAGTCGTGTACAGATATACTGGAGCTTCTGGTCAGACTTTTATCTGATCATTCTTCTGCTGATCTGGTTAAGGGCCTTTCTCAAGGGAAATGTGACAGAATAGTACATGTGACTATTCTGCGAAGGACAGGATTGAAATCAACAATCTTCCCCGCTGAGGCCCACGCTGAACTCACCTCATAAGCTATCCCATTCCCTGTTTCTGCTAACGTCAGTCTCCAGGCCTCCCACAGACCTGCACTGACAAGTGACTGGAAAAAGTCTTTCTTTGTTGTGTTCCTCAGTCATATTAAAAAACATTACGTAATCACGTAAAACATTGAGCATTACGTTTAAAACCAGCCAAACTAAATATCTGTAGTAAATGTTTACATTCCTGTTTAACTGAATATGTGTGTGAATACAGTATGTGCTCTGTGATATATTTGCATTGTAAGCAAAATTGAAGATGACTGAAGAGCTGTTTAAATGACCAATTATTCATAATAGATGGGTGGAAAATGTACTGGAATAAACTTGTCTTTTATGCACTGTGGCATCACATTCTGCTTGCAATTTAAAATTGAGATTAAAATTGGTTTGGAGGCTAAGTTTATACTGTAAATTGATGTCAGGTTTTATTGCTTGGCGCAGACAATCTTAGAATAGTCTCTTTATTATGACGAGGTCAAGTTGAGGCCAAATACTTTTTTTTTTGCAAGGTAGAACTGCTTTAATTTAACTTATAAATGACATGGAAAGTCATTAAGATTTTTTTGTTCTTAATACAGTCAAACCTGGGATTGCAAGTAACTTAGTTTGCGAGTGTTTTGCAAGACGAGCAAAATTTTTAAATAAATTTAAACTTGATAAACGAGCGAGGTCTTGCAATATGAGTATTACGTATATGCTTTGTCTGCCTAGCATCACGTAATCACAACTGAGCCGATGGTTCTTCTCTCTCTTGCTGCAGGATTGTGGGTAATCATTTCCCATGCTTGGTCTCAGTCGGCGTGCCTCACTCGTATAGTCAGTTTAGTAGAAAAGCACCACCCGAATAAGGGCACAGCAGTGCAAGCGATGAATCTGTTTAGCGACAATGCAATGTCCACATATCTGCAAAATCGAAAAGGATGCAAAAGCGGCTGTCATTGGATAGGTTCCTTGTTAAAGTCGCACAAAAAGAAAAAGATTCCAGTGAGCCAGCAGATAGCAGTGATTCCATTAGTTATAATGAAAATAACCCTCCTCTTCTCCTCTCTCTCGTCTCCCTCACACCATCCACGATTCTTTTCAAAGTTAAAGTGCAGGTTAATTTGTTTCATTTTACTTTATAGTTTGTATTAATCATTTTTATATGAATACTTTTGGGTTGTGGAATTAATCATCTGAGTTTCCATTATTTCTAATGGGAAAATTCGCTTTGATATACGAATGCTTTAGTTTATGAGCACATTCGAACGAATTATGCTTGCAGCCCGAGGTTTTACTGTATTTGATTTTTATAACCTTTATAATCCTGGTATTTTATTGCTGACATGATTTGCTTCATTTAAGGTACACTCAAAATAGCAGAAATCACATCAGAAAAGTTCAGGGGTTTGAAAGGTTAACAAGGATTTAAAGTGTCGCTATGTTTGGTGGTTTCAGGTACTTTGGCTTACTACAGATCCAGAAGCGTAGCAAACCTCAGCCTGTTATATTTGCTTGGATAATTAGATTTCACCTCTTGTTCCTTGTTACCCATATCATTGTAACTCTTTGCAGGATTGTGATGCTCTCTGGGAAGACTTTCATCAGAAGCTGGTGGACTCATCGCTTATCACCTTGGACACATACCTGGGACAGTTTCCTGACATCAAAGTACTGCTTCAACCACACCCAATGCTGAAAGTGGCCATACTTCACACTAGAATGGCTTGATTTCCAGTATATTCCTGCATTTGCGCCAGCCTGCCAAACCACTACCTAGCTGACCTATTTTCAACATACATCTTGGCCCTTTGAAGCCTGAATTATTTTTGCATAATGGAGTGGAATCCTTAAAAAGTCTCCGGAGGTTCGCAATCAAAGAGAATAATATTACCGTATGTGCCATTTTTACAAGGTTCACAGGCATTCCTCAGTTTTAACGTCCTCCGTCATCTCCTCGATGTGAGCTTTTGGGGTCAAAGCACAGGGTCAACCAGCTTGCAGTACCCCTGCAATAACCAGGGTTAAGGGCCTTGCTCAGGGTTCTTTATTTTATATGTATTTATTTAGCAGAGGTGTCTGTTAAAGTGACATACAAGTAAGGATCAGAGTGCACTCTGTCATCCACAGGATTAAAACCAGTGACATGGTAATCATGAGTTCAGGGTTCAAACTCACAACCTTCTATCCTTAACCCATTGAGTCGCACAATATAAGGTAGGGTTTCTCATCCCAATCCTTGGGGATCACCAGATAGTCCACATTTTTACTCTCTCCAAATTGCCAGGGAATTGGGAGAGAGCAAAAACGTGGACTGTCTGCTGGTTTCCGAGGACGGGGTTGAGAAACCCTGGTGTAAGGAGTTCTGCCATTATTTACATATTTTACTTCTCCATCTTCCATTTTGTTATTTAAACTTTTAAAACTGTTCTTTGTTTTGGGGAAATTTCGCCTGTTCCACCATAACTGACCACCACACAAATGAACTCAGTCACAGTGTCTGACCCGTGGTTCACTACCACCTTCGCTAACACCTACATGTCACTTTCAGTCTTTTTATAGTCAGTGGCTGCTGCTGTTGCCTCATGCCTGTAGGGTGTGGGCTTGAATCCTGCCTGTTGTCTGTACGTTGCATGTTTTTTCCCCAAGTTCCCCCTCCAGTCCAAAGATGTACAGTTAGGTCAGTTAGCATGTCTAAACTGGCAAGTGTAGTATCACTGTGTCCTGTAAAGGCTATTTATGCATGTGTTCTTCTTCTGAAAACGGCAGGCTTCTGCTGCGGGGGTAACAATGCTTTTCATGGCCCTCGTTTCCTGCCTGTTACAGTGTGCCTCAGTATCAAGCTACGGGAGGCTAACTGCTTTTCTTTCATTAGACCCGCATCGCGAAAAGAAGCCGGAAGTTAATCGATTATGACTCCACTAGACACCATCTGGAGACGCTGCAAGCGTCGAACATAAAGAACGAGAGGAAAATCTCAAAGGTAAAACTCTTTTCTGGACAAGCCAAGTTACTGCTGGAAATATACTGCTGATAAAAGATTAATATGTTTAATGAATGAATATGTCAGATTTCTGTTTGTCTGTCATATACCGCATGGCAGGATTTACAATTCAGCTTCCAGGCAATCTGTACTTTGAAAAAAATCTACATAGAGAAAAAAACATAAAAATTTGCTTGCACTATTCTTGGTATTGTATATTATTAGCAGTTTATTATTTTAGACTTTGGGACAGCTTTGTTAGGGAGGGTGTCACTGTCCTGCTTGGGGTCAGTGATCAGTGAGTAAAGTGTTCAGTTTTCCTAGAATTCCATGTTGGTAGTTTTTATTAAGACTGTGCACTGGTGCAAAGTGACACTGGTATTTACTCTGTCACCCTCGATTCCAGTCCTTATATCGCATCACACCAGTTAGACAGAACTTCTGGACTCCATTACAAAATGCCGTCCCCCCCCCCCCCCCCCCCCCCTGTCAATATAGAATATGGTCCCATGGCAGATAGAATTTTTCTATGGGGGATGGGGTGGGGGGTAGATTTTGCGTTTTGCGTAACACAAATTATGCGTTATTTTATTTATTTGTTTGTTTGTTTAGTTGTCTATTTATTCATTCATTTATCTCTCGATGATAAAAAATTACAGAACTTCGGCCTGCAGGATATGATGGACTGTGCAAGGAAGCATGGCTGGTTATGGGGGGAGGTCAGCAGTTGTTGTGTGTTTGTGCCACTGATCTCCCCTTGCAGGCAGAAGAGGAGTTTAACAAAGCACAGAAGGTCTTCAGTGACCTAAACGTAGGCCTGCAGGAAGAGCTGCCCTCACTTTGGGACAGGTAACTTCAAACAGCCTTAAAAAGATAAATCTTTATTTTATTTGATATTCCATGTGTTCAGCAGCATTTGATGTGTACCATTGTGACCAGCCTCATATGGATTTTAACAAATATCATCTGAAAACTTTGCATCTTATTGTCTACATGTTAATATTCAAGTAGTTATATAAATTAAACTTTTTACTGTAAGACATTCCGAATTTACATTAACATCTGCTTAGGGCTGCTCGATTATGGAAAAAATCATAATCACGATTATTTTGGTCATGATTGAAATCACGATTATTTTACACGATTACTCATTGACTTTGGAAATATGTTGCATTTATTGAACAGAACAGTGAATTCTCCTTAAAACAGATTAAGACAGATAAAACAGATAAAGGCAAACAAGATCAACAATTTAGTGCACTTCCACAATTTTTTGAAAACAAGTAGTAAATAAAATATTAATATTAAATAAAATAATAAATAAATTAGTCCAAAATAAATTTGCTCACGTATGTGCCTTAAACTGAAAAATTCAAAACAACATTTTACAACATTCTACATTTTAATGTAAAACATGTAAACATGTTTCAACATGGCCAAATTGCTGATAGGGTTACAGATCTAAACCTTAAAGGTTTTTAGCTAGAAACACCAGCCTATTCACATGATCTGGTTTCAGTGAATGAAGACTCGCTCTGATGAAGAACTTGTGGCTGGAATACATTTATCATTTTCCTGAATCCTTCATTCTCAACCGTGCTAATAGGGCACATGTCTTTGGCTAAAAAGCATGCAACAGCATCTGTTATTTTTTTGTGCCTTTCTGAGCTGGATGGATACGGAGTTGCACTGAAGAGCGTGTCTTTAATGGATGACTGTGTTGCGGAGGATGTTGTGGGGGTTGTTCGCCGTTCTTTCTGTTTCTTTATTAGTTGGTCATATGTCGGTCTGTGTTTAAATTTTAAATGGTTAAAAAGATTTGTGGTGTTACCAACCGGTGCCGACACAATCGCGTAGCAAATCTTGCACCTAATATGTTTTTGATCCACGTCCGCTTCTTCGAATCCAAACTGTTCCCAAACAACAGAATTGCTTCTACCTCTTTTGTTGACCAAAGACTTCTGTGGCTGCTCTTTTTCTGCCATCTTCACTCGCGCTGATTTTTAAATGCGATCAGATGCCACATACACAACTTCTTCGCTGACTATAGAGTGAGAGAGTTCAGGCTTCTGGAAGGGCGAAAGTGCGGATGCGCGCGTGTGCGTCAGAGCGCAGGTCAAAATAACTTTAAAAAAAATAAGTGAATAATCGTTTTTTTCGATTACACCATTTTTGTGATCGTTGAGACCCGAAATCGAAATCGAAATTCGATTAATTGCACAGCCCTACATCTGCTCATCTTATTTGGTTGGCTGGGGAGCAAGATGGATTATTATTATTATTATTATTATTATTATTATTATTATACTATTATTATTAGCTGTAAAATGCTGGCATTTATACATTTGTGCAAGTGTTAGATCATTAAAAAGTACAAATATAATAAAAAATACAGTGACTCAGAGGGCAGACTTGCAGCAGTGCCATGAGGTTTCAGCACGCAGGGGTGTACTGTACGCAAAAGCCTGAATATCCTGGCATAAGGTGTGTTTCTCACTGGGTGCTTACATGGGTTAGCCAGTGGGTCCCTCGGTTGTTCTTGGAATGCAGCGCTGATTGCAGTACTTAAAGGTTAGACACTCTGTCAGCTGCTACTTTTTGCTCTCTCCTCTCTCCTTTATAAACACCTTGCATGCATGTTAACCTAATTGTGCCATGCTGACTTGCCGCACTGTTTTATATCCCAAACCCTGAAAGTACCAGGCTGGACATTTTGAAAAACAATTCTACAGTCTAACAGCTCTACATAGAGAAGATCCTCACATGACTCATTTATCATAATAATGGAAGGATTATCATACTCATGATTAGTTAATCATCAGTAGCACATTCTTTATTATACCCCTCGAAGGACGGACCTTTGTTTGTCAGTTGCCATGGTTGCATGACAATGCAATGCAGTGCAATTTTGAATGTGATGTAGTTTCTGTTGTGCTGAAGCAAGAGCATGTGGACAAGCATAGAATTTTTGTACAGATGTTCAATGTAATGTTTCTGTGAAAATCCTACATGTTGCTCCATAGACCTGCTAGAAAGATACTGGAACTACTGGTACTTGGTGTTATTTATGTACTTGTATTGATGGAGGACGACTGTACTCCACGTTATGTTTTCAAAAGCCTGATGTCCGCCACTTGGTTGTTACCCATATCCCATGTGAAGGACTTTCTGGAAAATCACTAATACTAGGAATTTAGAGTCTCATTTATGGTCCCCTACTATCTGTCTGTTGGAGGGCCCCAATGGAGGTTGTCTTTCTTATTCTGGTACACATGCCACATTTCCCCAACTTTCAGCCTCTCTGCAATCTTACAGCAAGGAGACCTGTAGTCACAGTTCTGGAGGTCATGGCTGCATCAAGTTCTCCTAGGACCTCATTCTTTGGATTGACCTAGAGCTTCACTCTTTGGGTTCCCCTACAGCACGGGTATCAAACTCCTGTCCTGGGGGGCCTGAACCCTACACATTTTTGGGTTTCCCCTCATTTAACACACCTGAACTGCAGTTTGACACCCCTGCATAGAGCCTCAAGCTTTGGGTTCCCGCAGGGCCTCAGTATTTGGGTTCTAGACGTCACAGTTCTGGAGGATAAGGGTCCTTCAAGTTCCCTTAGGACAGAGGTTGACAACCTTTTTAAAGCAAAGAGCCATTTTCTCCTAAATGTCTGACCCAAGATTTACAAAGAGCCACAATAGGTAAGAATGGGGATTAAGATACGATTTTTTTATGTGATATGTCTATATATGCATTTAACAGAAAAACAAAAGTTCAAGTACTTACAAAAACTATTATAGAAAAACTGTTTTTTTTTGCGGGGGGGGGGGGGGGGGGGGCATCTACGGTTTAAATCACTCGGACAGCGCAAAGGTACAGTACAACACCGATTAGCTCTGTAGCGATAGTTTTCACTCTCATCCTTCCTTTCGTTTGGCTCTTTGGTCGTCTGCCCTTCGCTCTCCACTTCAGTGCTGTAACTCTGCTGACTGAGCAGCACAAAATGTCCTCACCGCTCAAAACTCAGCTGGCTATGATATGTAAATCGGAGAAAATATAATCAACTTTACGAAGACCTGGTAATGACTTACTACAAAAAGTATATGGAAGAATTAGGAATCCCAATAAACGTTGAAGCGTGCATCCAATCTCAGGTGCTTAAGAAAACTCCGGAAAGCATGCTATTTAACCAATGAGGTCATCTCGTTTTAGCGAGTGACTTTGAAGAAGACGTAAATTATGCAGGTGACACTTAACAGAAGCGTGCGACGGACTGCCTCATTCACATATACTTAAGGAAATATCTAAACGAAAAATAATATTAACCCATAAATAAATTATCGATCTTTATGAAAGCATTATCATAATACTGTATGTTGATATGAAAATGTAAATTCGTCTTTCGGCGTAAAAGGCTCACGAGCCGCAGGTTGCTGACCCCCTGCCCTAGGACCTTAGTCTTTTGATTTCCCTAGATTCTCAAGGTCAGCCAAAGCCTAGCTATGGGGCTACTTCACCCAAGGATGGAGATTAGTCTAAATCACCTTATGGTGCTGTTTGTCATCCATCCATCCATCCATCCATCCATTTTCCAAACCGCTTATCCTACTGGGTCGTGGGGGGTCCGGAGCCTATCCCAGAAGCAATGGGCACGAGGCAGGGAACAACCCAGGGTGGGGGGCCAGCCCATCGCAGGGCACACTCACACACCATTCACTCACACAGGCACACCTATGGGCAATTTAGTAACTCCAACTAGCCTCAGCATGTCTTTGGATTGTGGGGGGAAACCGGAGTAACCGGAGGAAACCCCACGACGACATGGGGAGAACATGCAAACTCCACACACATGTGACCCAGGCGGAGACTTGAACCCAGAGGTCCCAGAGGTGTGAGGCGACAGTGCTAACCACTGCACCACCATGCCGCTCCGCTGTTTGTCATATCGAGCCATATTAAAATTTTATACGTAAGTGATAATTGCATTGTAATTGCATAGTAATGGTAAGTTCCGTAATGAAATGTTTCTCCTTTCGATTTTCTCGCAGCCGAGTGGGATTCTACGTGAACACGTTCAAAAATGTGACGAACCTGGAGTGCAAATTCCACAAAGAAATCACTGTGGTGAGTATTGGAGCGTTTGCCATCGCAAAAGGTTTGGCACCCTGAAAATCTGCATAAATGATTGCTAATGGTTATAAATAACAATCACTCTAGCAATCAGTCATCATTATTGTACAGTTGTGCTCAAAAGTTTACATACCCTGTCAGAATTTGTGATGTTTTGGCCATTTTTCAGAGAATATGAATGATAACACAATAACCTCTCTCTCACTCGTGGTTAGTGGTTGGGTGAAGCCATTTATTATCAAACAGTTGTGTTTGCCTTTTTTACATCATAATGACATCAGAAAATATCCAAATGACCCTGATCAAAAGTTTACATACCCTAGTTCTTAATACCTTGTATTGCCTCCTTTAGCATCAATGACAGCTTGAAGTCTTTTGTGATAGTTGTGGATGAGACACCTTATATTCTCAGATGGTAAAGCTGCCCATTCTTCTTGGCAAAATGTCTCCAGTTCCTGTACATTCTTGGGCTGTCTTGCATGAACTGCACGTTTGAGATCTCCCCAAAGTGGCTCAATGATATTGAGGTCGGGAGACTGAGATGGCCATTCCAGAACCTTCACTTTTTTCTGCTGTAGCCATTGACAAGTTGACTTGGCCTTGTGCTTTGGATCGTTGTCATGTTGGAATGTCCAAGAGCGTCCCATGCGCAGCTTCTGAGCTGATGAGTGCAAATGTTCCTCCAGTATTTTCTGATAATGTGCTGCATTCATCTTGCCATCAATTCTGGCCAAGTTCCCTGTGCCTGTGTAGCTCACACACCCCCAAAACATCAGCGATCCACCTCCGTGTTTCACAGTAGGGATGGTGTACTTTTCATCATGGGCATTGTTGAGTCCTCTCCAAATGTAACGTTTATGGTTGTGGCCAAAAAGTTCAATTTTAGTCTCATCACTCCAAATAACTTTGTTCCAGAGGTTTTGAGGCTTGTCTCGGTGCTGTTTGGCATATTGTAAGCGAGCTATTTTGTGGCATTTGCGCAGTAATGGCTTTCTTCTGGCCACTCGACCATGCAGCCCATTTTTCTTCAAGTGCCTCCTTATTGTGCATCTTGATACATCCACACCACTTTTTTCAGAGACTCCTGTATGTCAGCTGAAGTTATTTGTGGGTTTTTCTTTGCATCCCGAAGAATTTTCCTGGCAGTTGTGGCTGAAAGTTTTGTTAGTCTACCTGATCGTGGTTTGGTTTCAACAGAATCCCTCATTTTCCACTTCTTAATTCGGGTCTGAACACTGCTGACTGGCATTCTTAATTGCTTGGAAATCTTTTTATATCCTTTTCGTGTTTTATGAAGTTCAACAACCTTCTCCCGCAGATCCTTTGATAATTCTTTTGCTTTCCCCATGGCCCGGAATCCAACAAAAATCAGTGCAACATTGGATGACTCATGTCGGGAGCCTAGAAACTCACTGACTTTTTATATACACCCACTAATTACAAGCAAACAGATCACAGGTGAGGATGGTAACCTTTAGTAGTCATTTACACCTGTGTGTGTCAACCTGTGTCTATGTTATCATGCCAGAATTTCCAGGGTATGTAAACTTTTGATCAGGGTCATTTGGATATTTTCTGTTGTCATTATGATGTAAAAAAGGCAAACACAATTGTTTGATAATAAATGGCTTCACCCAACCACTAACCACGAGTGAGAGAGAGGTTATTGTGTTATCATTCATATTCTCTGAAAAATGGCCAAAACATCACAAATTCTGCCAGGGTATGTAAACTTTTGAGCACAACTGTATATCTGATCAAAATGGCTCCACATTCTGCTCTGGTCTTTTCTTGTATTTCACAGTTCAATCTTTAGATGCTTAATTCCTGCCTATGTACCATCATACCTGAATTATCGTGTTGGACTGTTTGACCACCTTGATTTTACACCTGACTATAATCTTCAGTTTTGTACTAGCTCTCCAGGAGCAATTGTGGAATCATAAATTACAACGATTGGCTGTCCACATGTAAATCTGCAAGTGACTATGAGAGTTAATGTAAGCCTTGGTGGCCAAAATCTTGACCATGGAGGAAAAGTAACAAACGTCTTCTCTCCCCATGTTAAATTTCATTCATTCTGTCCACAGCTGAGAGCACCAGTCATGACCATGTAGTCTTCTTAAGGCCTGTGCCAGAGTCCAGACAGAATACAGTCATGAAAAACTGTGCTGACAAAAATGTACACATACTGTAGCTCTTTCTCAGCTATGTCATTGTGGTCCGGAATGTTCCAGTGTGTCCCAAGTAGCCACCTCAAAAGAGGCTTTTAGCTATAATGCACTGTTGCGTGTTTCTGTTGTGCCTTAATCACAACGGGTAGGTTATGACATTTATTTATAGACACTATTATTTAAAGTAACATACAACTTTGAAAGCAGAGTCAGCCAGTCCCTTGAAATATTGATTATTAGGAGTCTTGTTCAGGATCCCAATAGTGACATTGATCTTCTAGCCTTGGGATTTGAACTGGCAACATTCTGTTGATGCGCACAAAAGCCTAACCTGTTGAGTATGGAGTACCAAGTGTGAAGCAATCATTTTCGTATACAAAATACATTCTATCCTACAAAAAAAGCATTATTTAGTGAAATCAAGTAAAGCAAAAATACTTAACTTTTTCATTCACAGAAATCAAAAAGATTTTTTTTATTTTGTGCATGGAATTGATATCGGGCCGGCATGGTGGTGCAGTGGTTAGCACTGTTGCCTCACACCTCTGGGACCCGGGTTCGAGTCTCCGCCTGGGTCACATGTGTGTGGAGTTTGCATGTTCTCCCCATGTCGTCGTGGGGTTTCCTCCGGGTACTCCGGTTTCCCCCCACAGTCCAAAAACCTGCTGAGGCTAATTGGAGTTGCTAAATTGCCCGTAGGAGTGCATGTGTGTGTGAATGGTGTGTGAGTGTGCCCTGCGATGGGCTGGCCCCCCATCCTGGGTTGTTCCCTGCCTCGTGCCCATTGCTTCCGGGATAGGCTCCGGACCCCCCGCGACCCAGTAGGAAAAGCGGTTTGGAAAAATGGATGGATGGATGGAATTGATATCAGCACTTTAAATTTCGTGGACAGAAAAAATGTCATTCTGTGGTTGAAATGCATTTCGTGAACAAAAGAAAGTAATTTTATGGACAAATCATGTTTTATAAATGATGCACAATCATTCTGTGGATGAAATTAATTTTGTGAATGATGCACAATCATTCGTGGATGAATTGATTCTGTGGAATCACGAAATGCATTTTGTTTTTTTGCTGAGTCATGAAAGGTTCCACAAAATGTATTTTGTCTTTTTCTGAATTACGAAAGGCACCACGAAATGCATTTCATCTTTTACTGAGTCGTGAAAAGCACCACGAAATGCATTTTGTTCTTTGCTGAGTCACGAAATGCATTTTGTCTTTTGCTGAGTGAGGAGAGATACGTAGTAGGCATGCGACCATGGAGGGAGGGGGGTCGGCGACTCCAAAGTGTTAATTAATTAATTATAAAGATTAACATATAACCACACATTAAGAATAAGTATTATCAGCATAGGCTTATTTAATAAAATGCTGTGTTTCAGTCGCACACCTGAATCTGAAAACCTCCAACTTTAATCTTGAAAGTTTATTTCAACCTTGATTTCGAAATGTTTTATAATGTTTCGTTTAGCGCTCTTCTGTAATGCCTAGTCTTCAAGTGCTTTCTAGTGAAATGTTGGCTGCCTTCAGTGATACAGTGGTATTTTTTTCGGTCCTATGTGTAATTCCCACCCATCCCTCTTTGGCTCTTACTGGATTGGCTAGCTGTGCCGCCAGCTGTATGAGGTCATCATGAAGCTGGGCGAACAGCATGCAGACAAGGCCTTCACAATCCAGGGAGCTCCCAGGTATGGCCAACAAAGTGCTTCTGTATTGTTTACATGAACCTCTGTGGCTGTTGGCTTATTGTTGTTGCTTATTAACAGCATTTCACTTACTATACTGAGAGAATGAGGAGGATTTTCTGCCAGATTTTCTCTCCTCTTCATTTCACAAATCAAGTGTCTTAGTCAGTGGGTTAGATATGGTTTAAAAAAAAACCTTTTCCGTATATATTTTATAGATGTTTTATTTTATATTTGTACAATCTAAAGTTCAGGTACATTGGAATTCATTGGCTTTCATGTGCAGTACAGGTCAAAAGTCTGGACACACCTAATGAAAATGTATAAGTACTGCATTACCTAGCAAACTGTACTGTGCTGTGACAGATGATCCAGCCCCCAAAATCCCCAAAACCAAAACCCTATAGAGCTGCTTTGGGATGACTTGGATCTAAGAGTAGCCTGTTTGTGCCCAGAACACATGGAAACTCCTTCAGGCCTGTTGGAGAAGCATTCCAGGTGGCTACATCTGGAAGCTGCTTGAGAGAATGCCGAGAGTCTGCAATGGTGTCAGTGAAGCAAAAGGGGGTCATTTTAAAGAATCTGAAATCTGAGGCAATTTTGAATTGTAGAACACTTCTCTTGGTTGTTAGAATATTTAATATTTATTACTTGCCTCAAATACTTGCTTTTTGTTATAAGCTGAATAATAGAGGCATGCACCAAAATCAGGTGTGTCCAGGTTTTTGGCTGGTACTGTATCTTACCTTGCTGTCCTATGATAGACAGATACAGGTGAGATGAAGTTCAGTGACATGGCACAGGGCTATCCACAGCTTCATCCACAGCAGCTTTTGGGGTCACACCTTGCCGAAGGGCCCCAACAGTGATATTATTACTCTACTGATCATGGGATTCAAACCGGTGACCTTCTACACGTGGGTAAAGACCCCTACTGTAACTCACAGGACTGAAGGACAGCATCAAAGAGGGAATAAATGAATTAATAATGATCAGAACAAGCATGATTGACAAAGCAGATTTTGGTAACTTGCTGAAGTGGAAAATATGGTCCAAATGTATGGTCCAAATGGTCCAAATGTTTTTGAACAACAAACTGAAGAATGATTTTTCATAATTCATTCAGTTCACAAGATACATTTCCAAGAACATCTCTGTGCAAATGTAATTTCTTTTAGAAAAGGTCTTTGTTGGATTTCATGAGGAGTCTGAGTCGGACTCAGTTGGACAAATGGACTGAGTGAATTTTGGAATTTCCTGTTCAATTACAGAAACTGTGCAGTCAAACAGGGATAGAAAACAAAGCAATGTTAGCGTGTCTGTGTTCGGTCTGCACTGAGGTCATGAGGCTGGGCTCTCACTGGTGTGCTCTGTAGGGCAATGCAGCCAGTTTGACAGTAAGGATGGAGATTGCCCCCTCTTTACCCTAAACCCTCCATCATGCCAGGTGTCTAGCCAATGGTTCTGAGAGTCTGCGGTACGTTATAGAGGTTCTATTAAGTATTCTGTTAACTTTAATAGGCCACTTGAGTTATGTAATTTTAAAGTCAAGTCATAGCTGATAATAAGTAGAGATTATAGCTGTGATTCTATAAAACAAGGAGGCATAAATATATTTATAAGGCAGATCTATGAGCCTTAAGTACTGGGGAAGTAGCATCACAGGCACATTACGAGTAGTACGTGTCTCTTATCTGGGCACCTACCCATACTGACCATCATGTACTTCTGCGAATTCCTCAGTGACTCAGGTCCCCTTCAACTCGCTGGCACTCCCTCCCCTCCAGATGAGTCTCCCCCTGGCAGCCCTGGCACTACCTCCGGTCAAATGTTGGCACCAATTTCCCCTGGGCCGCCTCAGTTGAAGTCACCCGGCCAGGTAATTTACAGTTTGGTGTATCTAATGATCAAGAGTCAGGAGTCATGTAAGAGTTATTAATGCGGGACAAAGACCTCCTTGTTTATTCATAAACTTTTAATTCATAACTAGTCCATTGGTGAAACTTTAAACCAGTCATTAGTTCAAAATTGCCTTCACCCATTCTTTGTAAATGTTAAGAATATTTTGAAAATCCTCCATTTTCCTTTTGTTACTTGCAACAATTTCTTTGGTTTTACAGTATAGTTTCCGTTAATTTAAATTGTGTTTTATACCTGGAATATCGAGTAACATTAGAACTCAAGATTATAATAACGCAATGATTTACTACTGAGTGCAAGGCTCGCACTCCATGTATTGTTTAAGCAAATCAACTGACACCCTTCTGACCAAACAGACTGGAGGATTCAACAGTTCCATGGCGTAACTCAATATAACAAGCCATATTAGCATAAAATTGTATTGTGTGTAGACGGATTCTGTGTGTGTGGGACATGGACATCCACCTCTACCTGACTGCCCCACTTATACTGTTTTCGTTCTCACAGTCGAGGAAGGGGCCCCCAGTTCCTCCACCCCCTAAACTGACACCCACCAAAGAGATGCATCAGGAGCAGATAATCAACCTGTTTGATGACAACTTTGTCCCGGAAATCAATGTCAGCGCTCCACCACAGGTCAGGGCCGTGTGACATGCTCATGACTGTACATTCAAGAAGCAGAGGGGGAAATCGTCCTTCCATCCATGCATCCATCCATCCACCTTCCAGCAGGGGGAAATGAGATAGTAGTACATCGTAATGGAAGAAGTTTGACATCCTGTATGTCCTCCATGCATCAGTTTTCTATGCACAGCTATCCTATGCAGGGTTGTGGGGATCAGGAGCCCGTCCTGTGAGCTACAGCCACAAGGGAGGAAATTATCCAGGATGGGGCCACAACACACCACAGGACATACTCACACAGCATTCACACACATGGTCACACCTACGGATAATTTGGGAAAAGCCACAGATGATGCTTGAAGGGCAGCAGACAACCCAAAAGGTTTAGTAACTCATAAATGCATAAAATATTTGTACATTTTTGGTTTGGAAGATGGCAAGTGTATTTACAGCAGCCTCTCACCTGATATATTTAAATGATTTTTGTATCTCATACACGAGTTGGACACACTGGCCCAAATAGTATTTCACGCCTATATTTGCATGGCCTGGTGGTCAATCTTCACTGATTGAACATTCCATCAGTAAGAGCAGAATGTGAAGCCTGAATTAGCAGGGCAATAGCACAGTTGTACATAAAATATTGCAATCTACACAACATGGGAGATATATGAGAGTTCAGAAGAGGACAAATTGCTGGTGCGCGTCTCGCTGGCACATCTGTGACCAGGACAGCAAGTCTTTGTAGTGTATTGAGAACCATGGTATTCAGGGTCATGTCAGCCCACCACCACGAAGGATGGACCACATTCCACAGGAATAACTGTGGATGCAAGAGGAAGCTGTCTGAAAGGGATGTCTGGGTACTAACCCAGAATGTTTACAAAAAAACATAAAACCATAGCTGCCCAACTCACAGCAGAATTGAATGCACACCTTGATTCTTATGTTTGGTAAATACATATATAAATGGTCACAGCCATCATCCTCCTGATACTTGAGATGCAGTCTTATGGCAGCAGACACTAGTTCTTGCTGGGGACTGAAAAGAGACCAAACTGGTCAGTCACAGTTGAACAGCAGAGGAACATTAGACTGGTACATTTGCATTTGCGTTAAAGGATAATGACAGGAAACGATTCAATTACAAGGTTCTCTGAATGACATGAAAATCTCTAGCAAACCCTTCTCCAACTGTGCAAGGATTTTCATTTTCCGCTGCAGCTGTTTCAGAGGCATTATTACATGGTTTGTTGGTGCCAAGTTGCTTTGTGCCACAGTGCCTGTCTTGGAAAATCATAGAGCCTTTCAATCAAGGCCATTAAATTGCTCATTGCACCCCACGCTCATCTTGACTGGATAGCTTTCTGTTGCTGAGTTTTCGGACCATGTGGCACCAGCTGTATTGATCTATTGATTACGATAGAAGAACAATCTCCATGGAGCAGCACAGGATACAGGCAAATCCATCACTGTACAGCAAAGCCACCACAGTACAGGTAAAGCCACCGGGGTACAGGCAAAGCCACCGGGGTACAGGCAAAGCCACCTCAGTACAGGCAAAGCCAACACGATACAGGCAAAGCCATCACGATACAGGCAAAGCCAACACGATACAGGCAAAGCCACCGGGGTACAGGCAAAGCCACCTCAGTACAGGCAAAGCCAACGCGATACAGGCAAAACCAACGCAGTACAGGCACAGCCAACGCAATACATGCAAAGCCAAAACAGTACAGGCAAAGCCACCATGATAAAGGCAAAGCCACCATGACACAAACAAAGCCAATGTGATACAGGCAAAGCCAACGTGGTACAGGCAAAGCCAATGCAGTACAGGCAAAGCTACCACCGTGGTACAGGCAAAGCCAATGCAGTACAGGCAAAGCCAATGCAATACAGGCAAAGCTACCACCGTGGTACAGGCAAAGCCAATGCAGTACAGGCAAAGCCAATGCAATACAGGCAAAGCTACCACCGTGGTACAGGCAAAGCCAATGCAGTACAGGCAAAGCCAATGCAATACAGGCAAAGCTACCACCGTGGTATAGGCAAAGCCAATGCAGTACAGGCAAAGCCAATGCAGTACAGGCAAAGCTACCACCGTGGTACAGGCAAAGCCAACGCAGTACAGGCAAAGCCAATGCAGTACAGGCAAAGCCACCATGATACAGGCAAAGCCAATGCCATACAGTCAAAGCCACCATGACACAAACAAAGCCAACGCGATACAAGCAAAGCCAACGCAGTACAGGCAAAGCCACCATGGTACAGGCAAAGCCTACGCAGTACAGGCAAAGCCAATGCAGTACAGGCAAAGCTACCACCGTGGTACAGGCAAAGCCTACGCAGTACAGGCAAAGCCAATGCAGTACAGGCAAAGCCACCATGATACAGGCAAAGCCAACGCGATACAGGAAAAGCCACCGCATTACAGGCAAAGCCACCACGGTACAGGCAAAGCCAACACGATACAGGCAAAGCCACCACTGCGGTACAGGCAAAGCCTACGCAGTACAGGCAAAGCCAATGCAGTACAGGCAAAGCTACCACCGTGGTACAGGCAAAGCCAACGCAGTACAGGCAAAGCCACCATGATACAGGCAAAGCCACCATGACACAAACAAAGCCAACGCGATACAGGCAAAGCCACCATGATACAGGCAAAGCAGCAGCTAGCGTAGCAGCCGTATGCCCTGTGCTGTCTGGGATGGCTCCAGGCTTCCGGTGACCCTGACCAGGGTAAGCAGTTGAACATGGATGGAGTTTCAGATATAATTATTTGAAGGGATGCTGTTGCTTATCTTTTTTGTCACTATCCATCTTTCACTCAGAAAACATATTCAGGGATTTTTAGTAAGGCACATATTAGACACCAGTGCAATGATCATTAAAACTATATTTGTTTGAGTAATACATATTACATGTGGCTTAATTTACTCTCTTATTCACTTTGGGGAATGTAAATAAAAGCTCAGACCCTATATACAGTATTCAGTATGTTGTTGGCACCAGGCTTGCAAGTCATTGATGTTGGTGTCTCAGAGGCACGGATGTAAAACCTCCATCCAAAGGCACCACTGCTCAAGGGAAATTCATCCTCACATCAGTCTCGCTGCCCAATCCATTAAATCGCATTGACATCCACCGCAACATGGCTGAAGCTGTTTTAGTCCGTGTAGAAACATTTTCTTTACCTCAGTATTTCTTATCATGACAATACTGTAGGAACATTAGGGTTTGTGATTTCTTACATTTTGCACAACAGGCTTCATTTTGGTGATTCAGTGTATAAATGTCTTTATCCCTCCAATGGATTCAAACAAGGATTAAGGTGGGTGACATAAATAGGGTCATAGTTCATCCAGAGGGGCACACCTTATCATTACCCAATGATTTGTTTGGAATTGGTGAGTGACAGGCAAGGGTGCATTCCAGGGACCAATTAGTTGAGGCCAATGCCCCTGTGGCCCTGCCCCTGTATGTACTCATGGAGTCAAAAAATCAAGGAAGTGATGGTGAAGGGTACTCTTTAATATCTATTCACTTACTGTAACTGTCAGTTATTTTTTTTCTGGCCAGCTTTTGTCAGTTGTCTGAGACCTTAATGTTTAACACAGTGTTGTGGCACGTAGAAGAATGGCCCAGGTGGGCTCCCACTCCTGGTAAGACGAGCCAGCCAGCGATGGCATTTCCAAATCGAGCAGAATTCTTGACTCCCTCATCTCTGCCTAACCCTCATTGTTTGTGCTGTATTCGCATGACGGACTCTGGCTGGTTCCGCTAAGCCGGCACTGAAGCTGACGACTGCCCCTAGGCTGCTTCGAACGGAGCTTAGCAGCTGCCGAAGGGCCGAACAGCAGAGATGATGCACAGTTTATCTCTCCGCATGATCCAGTGGGAAGACCGACGTCTATCACGTTGCCATCCTGAACGGCATTCACAATAACAAAAGCATTAGCGCAGCATCATAGCTTGAAATCTGCCCTAGTTCTTTTCCAGCAGTTCTTCAGTATCAGTTTCAGATTTTATTGTCACATGTTTTCTGAGGAACACAGTGCAAGGCTTGTGCCACAGTCACAGGGGATACAGAATGGCATGAATGGAGGAAGGGAGGAAGGAAGGAGACAAAGGAGGAGAGGAACCAAATAATTCCAAATGGGCAGTTAAAAACCTCTGGGGGTCCAAGGTCTACTGGCTGCCCAACACCCCCAAGGCATGTTAACATTATAGAAAAAATTAAGAACGGGCCTGCTTTATTAAAAGCAAGGTGTACAGCCATGGCCAAGATTTTGAGAATGACACAAATATTAATTTTCACAAAGTCTGTCGCCTCAGTTTTTATGATGGAAATTTGCATATACTCCAGAATGTTATGAAGAGTGATCAGATGAACTGCAATTAATTGCAAAGTTCCTCTTTGCCATGAAAATTAACTTAATCCGCAAAAACCAATTTCCACTGCATTTCAGACCTGCCACAAAAGGACCTACTGACATTATTTCATTGATTCTCTCAATAACACAGGTGAGAGTGTTGAGGAGGACAAGGCTAGAGACCACTCTGTCATGTTGATTGAGGATGCTTTGACAGGAGGGTGGTGCTTGAAATCATTCTTGTTCCTCTGTTAACCATGGTTACCTGCAAGGAAACACATGCAGTCGTCGTTGCTTTGCCTTCACAGGCAAGGGTATTGCACCTAAATTAACCATTTATCGGACCATCGAGAACGTCAAGGACAGAGGTTCTGAGGTATTGTTGTGAAGAAGGCTTCAGGGCTCCCAAGAAAGTCCAGCAAGCATCAGGACCGTCTCCTATAGTTGATTCAGCTGTGGGATCAGGGCACCACCAGTGCAGAGCTCGCTCAGGCATGACAGCAGGCAGGTGTGAGTACATCTGCATGCACAGTGAGGTGAAAACTTTTGGAGGATGGTCTGCTGTCAAGAAGAGCCTCAAAGAAGCCACTTCTCTCCAAGAAAAACATCAGGGACAGACTGATATTCTGCAAAAGGTACAGGGATTGTTCTGCTGAGGACTGGGGGAAAGTCATTTTCTCTGATGAATCCCATTTCCAGTTGTTTGGGGCATCATGGAAAAAGATTATCCTGAGAAGAAAAGGTGAGCACTACCATCAGTCATGTGTCATGCCAACAGTAAAGCATCCTGAGACCATTCATGTGTGGGGTTGCTTCTCAGACAAGGGTGTGGGCTTACTCACAATTTTGCCTAAGAACAAAGCCATGAATAAAGAATGGTAGCAAAACATCCTCCAAGAGCAACTTCTCCCAACCATCCAAGAACAGTCTGGTGATGAACAATGCCAGCATGATGAAGCACCATGCCATTAGGCTCAGGGCTCGGGGAACATAACATCGACATTTTGGGTCCATGGCCAGGGAACTCCCTATACCTTAATCCCATCGAGGAGGTCAATCCTATCCTGAAGAGGTGGGTGGACAAACAAGAACCCACAAATTCTGACAAACTCCAAGCCTTGATTATGCAAGAACGGGCTGCCATCAGTCCGGATTTGGCCCAGAAGTTGATTGACAGCAGCCAGGGCGAACTGCAGAGGTCTTGAAAAAGAAGGGCCAACACTGCAAATACTGACTCTTTGCATTAATGTAATTGTGAATAAAAACCGTTGAGACTTATGAAATGCTTGTAATTATACTTCAGTATAATATAGAGACATCTATCAAAAAGATCTACAAAGATTTTGTGAAAACCAATACTTGGGTCATTCTCAAAATTTTTTACCATGACCTCAAACTGAGGTCAAAGTCATGGTCTTTTCACTATGGATAAACTGCCGGTTTAATGGCTGTAACATCTGCCCTTTGACTCCCCAACATAGACATGTAGCACATCTGCAATAATGCGAAACGATACTGACAAATTAACTTGCAAAAGTAATTATGAAAGTACAAAACACCTTTATAGAGGGATCAGATGTTAGCTGTAGTGGGATAACAAGGAACAATAATTAAATTGGTTTCCATATTTTGCACTATATGTTGTTTTTAGAGATAATTTGTGAATTGATTTGCTTTTTTTCTGTAGGAAGACTTAATCAAAGGGGGTGTGTGGCTTGGAAGGTTTAGATACCGTGCCTGCAATCAGAAGGTCACCAGTTTAAATCCCAGGGTCGGCAGAGTGATTTCGCCATTGGGCCTTTGAACAAGGCCCTTAACCCCAGTTGTTCCAGGGAGTTTCGGACCCTGCTTTCTTGATCCTACATCTCATTGGATACAAGCACTTGATGCATAAATGTGATTTAGGGGTTGAAAGCCAGATGTGTCTTCCCACAGAATGAAAAGGTCTCAGAGTCTCTCCTGGATCTGGACTTCGACCCCTTCAAGCCAGACACCTGTTTATCCATTGGACAGTCACAGTCCCCAATGTCACAGGTCTTCCTCCATTCTTACATTTCTTTTATTCGCTGGAAGATAAAATGGTTTTCAGATATCTAGGTGTCTATAGGACCAAAACCAATGTATGAACTCTACATCCTTAAAGGATACATACAAGTCAGCTTCATGGACTATTTCACCTTTAAGAAACAGGAGTAAATGCATAATAATAATAATAATAATAATAATAAAGCTGTGATGTAAATGATGAATGGTTATTGATATGGATTTGTGCTATCTAAGTGAAACGCCATAACTTCATAAGATTATCATATAAAAAGAAAGAATGTTCATGCTGAAAATCTATCTACAGATGACAGTTTTGGCGCATTTCTATGTAAGCATACTTTTTTAATAAACCCACATCTATTTAATAAACCTACATCAATAGAGTACAATAGAAACACTTATTTATATTATATTTCACTATGCGCAATTTATGGATATATTTTTTTCATTCTTCATTCTTATTGGTCATGTGTGTCATGTGATGCTGTCCACATGTCTTACGCCGAGTTTATTTCTGACAGACGCTGCCCTGGGATCTGTGGACGGTAAGATTCTAGCTACCCAGTGATGACTCTGGCTTCTTTGCCCGATGTACTTCATCAAATCACTTATATTGTTGCACTTAATCAAAGTGTTTTTCAGTACATAGGTAACTGTAATCTGCTGAGGCATACAGTCCTCTTAAAATGAACAAAAAGCTTAGAGAATGATTGTAGTTGACGATATTTTTTTGTAAACGTGATTCTCTAGCCTTAACAGAACCAATAAAATCACAGAAGTACATTCCACATTGGGCTGAATTGGTTAATGCTGGATGGAACGTTACTATTGTAGAATGTCATCTCTGTACTGTTATGCATCAAATTTAAATAAAAAAATGAATGTTAAATAAACTTATTAGTGTAGTATAGTGTTAATTTCTGTGATTCACTATGCGCTAAGTTTCTACTAAACTCTTGAATTTGTCTATCTTCCAGGCAGATATTGTTCCCTCACAGCCAGTAAGTAGAGACTGTGTAATACTACTACAGGGTACTGTAATCATTCACTTAGAATTGAGTGTTTGTTCCACTTTGCTAAACCAGATTGGTTAAAATGGGCCATACTTATACTTGTGCAATAAATATGCAATTAGTCTCTTTAGGGCAGGTAGATTTTCTATAATCATTAAAGATGTGTATTACTTTACATTACTGTGTTAATGGCATTTTTGTAATGTGCCAAAATTAAATAAATACATCAATAATTAATTGTTATGTGTCATGACTGATTTAAAATGGGATATAAAAGAATGAATGACGTGTCATGAATTAGTTGAAATGTAAAATAAAAAAATTATTCATGTCAAAGTCAAAGTAAACTTTATGGTCATCTCTGTTATATACATGTACATAGAGAGATGCCATATATAATTATTTCACTATTTATTTAAATTTGGCACTTTTGGCACATCATAAATTAATTTAATCTGTCAGTCTGAGCCATCAAAATGGGTAGGCGGGACTAGCGGCAATCTATGCAAGGCGATTGGCTGTGTCTTTCGAAACATGCTGGTTCTGCCAATCAGCTTGAGCCGAACAGCGATAGTCCCGCCAACTGAGTTTGATGGCTCAGACTGACAGATAAAATTTATTTCCCATTTTGAATCATTTGTGATCATTTGTGATTTAATTAATTTATTATTGATGTATTTATTTATTTATTTTTGGCACTCTTGACTCCATATTTTTGTGCTTATTTTGTCCTTCTGTGTTTCATTCATTAATTCTTCTGCCTTCTTTCACTATTTACATCATGCAGTTATTTTCATGCTCCAGAAGATAGTTTAGTGGTTTTGTTTCTTTGATCTATTTCTCACTATGGAAGTGTTTTTTTTCTTCCTTTCATCTGCCGGTCCCTAGCCTGATTATTACTCTGTCTGTAACCTTACTGTGGACGACTACACCACCAGTCAGCATCTTTTACATGGCCAAGGAGATCAGGACCCAGCAGGAGATACTGGTTGTTTTCATGAGGTTTGTAAGGAGGATTTGCAGGAGAGGCATGAAAAACTGAAGTCAAAAACTCCGGACATGAAGGCTGCGTAGCCTTGGGAATATAGCATGTGGGCAGAGGCTGAGAGGTGGGATAATCCAGGTGTTGCTGGTGTCAGTGAGCCAAAATGTACAGCAAGACATAGAGGAAAGGCTGCAGGAGGATGGGACTGAGCCCGCACAGGGGATAATAATCCCCAACGAGAGCGAGGAGATGACTCAGGGCTCACAGGAAGGTGAACAGACCTGCTAGCCTTGGGCAAAAACAAACCAGAGTCCAAGAGAACCAGAGTCTTATAGCCCAGACCAGACCAGAGTTTGATAGCCCAGGATGGTCTGGAATAAGGTTATGATCTCTGGGAGTAAAATCGAGCAGGTCCAAGGAGAAAGGATGTGACTGTCAATGCTGATGAGTCCCATGGTAATGCAAAGTTGGGTGTGGGTGACCAGGAGAGCTTGCCTGCTAGGCTGAACAATTTAAGTAGCATGCATCTTATGAGCAATATGGAACGTGTTGAACTTTGTGCAGTTCTCAGTCTAAAGGCCAGTCTTCTTCCTTAGATCCAGTTCAGCAAGCCCTAGGAGATCCCTCAGAGATGCCAGACATTTTGATTTCTCCACAGCGGTCTCCTTTTGAGAGGCATGGGGTAAACCAGTGACACGAGTGCAATAATGCAGCACCTGATCGTGATATCCAAATGTTCGACTTTGTCCTTGATCCATTCCTGGAGAATCAGAGACCCTTTTGCAGGCAATGAGAGGCAGAAATGGCCAGAGAACTGCACGGCAGGGGTGGGCAGTGGTGACTGTAGGTCGTGTGACACCCCAGAAGAGCAGCTTAAGGGTTCAGCCCAATGGTTTGCTCTGCCTGGTTTAGCCTTTCATAGCGAGAGTAGTGAAAGCCTGTGGCAGGTGGCCAGTAACAGCAATGACTTCTTCTCCAACGATGGCCGGGAGGAGACCAGCTGGGGAGACTACGATGCCAAAGCCGGAACTCTCTCTGCTCATGGCATCGTGAGAGGTGGGGAGCCAAAGACCCCCATACTGTACACAGGGCTAAAGAGCATTCTGTCCAAAGCTGCCGGAGCACTGGCACTGAGAGTCACAAACAGGGGATTTGGACAGTATAGGAAGTATAACTGAGGTACATTCCTGTCCCCCTGAGTATTGCATGTAACAGAGCAATAACAGATCAAACCTACTTTTCAGAGCTGAGAATTCAGTTATTTTTTCTCACAGTATTTTCCCCTTCCATGTCATCTCTTGCAGTTCCTAACCTCCATTTAACTTACTTTTCCTCTGATTATTTTTCTGCGTCCCACGTTCCCCTTGGCCCTTAGTGTGAATGGTAAATGTTGCATTTTCCCTTTGTGTTCATTGTAGGTATCCAGCAGTGCATTTGATGACTTTTCAAAGGTAAATGAATGCCCAAATCGATGGTGTATGAGTTGTAATGTAGATGTCAATTAAATGGGGAACATATAAATAATACTTGGTGCTCAAAGCAGTACAGTTTGATTAAATATCATCCATCCCTCCTTCCCACTCCATTACAGTTGCTAATCCAGCACCAGGTCATATCATCACACATACCCCCCATTTTTGCCAGATTCCTCTCTCAATTCTCTCCAAGGTCGTTCAACGAATTAGAGCCATAATGAGTGATTCAGGAAATAAGTTAGTCCTCAAGGCACAGAGTCTTGCAGCTTTTTAATTACCCTTCAGTTTACACTGATTTACACCCAAAGCATTTCGTCTGTGAATAAGTGTACAAAAATAACAACTTCGGCAAAGAAAAGAAAAGCTGAGACTGAACAAAGCCATGAGACCCCCAAGAGACCCCCGCACCCAAGGCACCCACATAATGAGCTTTACAGGCAAAATGAGGATTGTTTGTAGTACAAACACAGTTATATTGGATCTTTGTTTAATACATCAACCCACCGCATTTAATAATATAGAAAAGATGATAATATGGATGAGTAATTACGTATCACGTCACAGTTACATAAACAGATGCAAGTATTAGCTCTATTGTAGCATGAAGTACAACTAATACAATTAAAACACACATTTCATTTTTTTAAAAATGAAACATTCTATTATGAAATGGTAATAATATGTCTGAAATATGGAAAGGTTAGAACTGGAGTACTGGATTTAAATTATTCTGCAGTAATTATTCCACCTTGAAATCTTGAGATAATTGAAATTTTAATTAAGATGTTAATTTCTAAGTGGTGTTATATGGGGTTTGTACTGAGACCTGGGGTATAGAACCGTTTAAGTTCTATGAAATGGTACAGTCCGTTATATGAGCTTAATCTAACTCCTGCTACATTTCCTGCATCACAATGTTCTATAGCTGGCCATCTCTGGCTTTGCCAAAGGTTCGGCTCAGAGTGTGTTTGATGAAGTGGTGAGTGATCACTTTAGCTTTAATAGAAATGTTTTCATGAGAATCAATGCATGCATGTAACATTAGCAAACGATCATTTTTTAAGTAAAAAAAAAAGCCCAGTTCTTCTGGAAATTCGTCAATTTGTAATAAAAAACGAAATGTTCTTTTTTCTTTGCTGATTTTCCGATTAGTACCTTTGATGGAACATTGAAAAAAAAATCCTGCACCGTCAACTTTCCTTTATTTCATTTTCTTTCCTCCATAAACTAGCAGCAGCAGATTTCCTGAAGGGGGGGGGGTGTTTATGTTTTGTTACCCTCCCTGTTCTATTATAAGCCTGCGGCACCGTCTGCGCCCCCTGCTGTTGGAACGGAAGAACCTCCTGGACCTGTGACAACTCTGGGACAGACCCAAGAACCCTCCACAGATACCAGCACTAACGCTGGGGATACCAGCCCCCCTAAAGAGGAAAGTGCAGTGAGTCTCTCAGATTCTAACCTCATCCATCCACTTTTTAACCCTTTATCCTTGTCTGGCTTCCCAAGCCGTGTGATTTCCACTATTCTGCACATTCCACAGCTTAAATCAGATGCTTAATGTAGTTTAAACACAGTTCTGAACTCCTTGACTTGGCGGGATTAATATTTAATGAACCATTTCCTTTCCTTTTGTGTTTGTAAAGAACCTGACTGTGGTGGATGTGGAAGAGACATTAATGAGTGAAGAAGCCAAGCCCTCTGAGGTACCCTGTGGCTTATTCCCTCAGTGTAATACCAAAGGCTTATCAAATTCGGTAAATATCAGCAATCCAGCACCTGTCCAGAGGAAGAACACAGTGTCACACAGAGGCTAACAGCACATGAACTGATGATGTGGAAACATTCATTTAATCTGTCGTTACCCCATTAGCTATTAACAAGATTAGTTAATATTACGTTAATCACCCCCATGGGGAAATTGGACAGTTTTCTCATATCCTATTTTGTTCTCCATTTCACACACACACTTATATACGGGGTCAGAGCACAGAGGTGAGGATAAGGACCTTGGTCAACTTTCCAGTCACTGGCACAAACCCAGATAGGCACACAATATTTTATTACTAATATCATAATATCACCAAGGACCACAGAGAATACATTGCAGACCTTTCTCTTGCACCTTAACCTCAACCTTTTCTGTATACAGGAACCCCCGACACTTGAAGCTGAGAGGGAATCTCCTGCTGAAGCAGTGCCTGTAAGTATCGCTTCAGGAGCTCAAACACGAAGCAGTTTCCTAAAATGTCTTTGCCTTCTGACCAACGGCATGAATCTGCGAAAGCTAAAGTCAGTAGGATATAGCCGATCTCTCTTTTTCCTTAAAATGTAGAATAAGAATCACTACTGGAAGTTCTTAAAACATCACCTGAGTTACATACTGGGCTGAAAAGTAAGCTCGCCCATTCATCTGAGATGAAGGGCAAGAACACTAACCCAGTGGCTAGTTAAATAAAATACATTTTGACTACATTTTATATTTAACTAGCATAGTCCACTAGTAACATTCGTAAAATTTACTAACAACATTAGTAAAATTGACTAGTCATATTCATTAAATTCGTAAACTTTATCCCTGGTTACATACATCCAATACTGAAATATTAATAAAATTGAAATATTCATCAAATGTCAGACAGCGGATCGCATTCACTGAAATCGATTCATTTTGGTCTTTTACTAGAGAGGACAGAACAGGCTACCTTTTTTTTAATGATCTGATTGTGGTCTATAGTCATTGTTCCACCTTTCAAAGTGTTTGCTGGCATGTGTGAGTAACTGACTGCATGCAGGGCCCAGTAACAGTGGAGGAGGCAGAAGAGCAGCCCAGCCCTACTGACGAGCTGGTAATTATCCCCAACGTCGTTCTAAATAAACCCACATGCCAGTCTGAGTCCGATGGCACAGCCAGCAGACCCCTATCTGATATCGAGTTCAGCTGTTGTAGATAGTAGTTACAGTACAAGGTCGAACCCTGAAGCAGATGGGCTACAGCAGCCGAAGACCTCCAGTCAGCTAAGGACAGGAAATGGGCTACAGTGGGCAGGAACTCGCCAAAACTGGGCAATGGAAGATTGAAAAGCATTGCCTGGTCAGATGAGTCCCCATTTTTGCTGACGCACTCAGATGGTCGGGTCAGGATTTGGCACAAACAACATGAAAGCCTGGATCCATCCTGCCTTGTATCAACTATTCAGGCTGATGGTTGTGGTATAATGGTGTGGGGGGTGTTTTCTTGGCACCCTTTGAACCCCTATGTATCAATTCAGCATCGTTTAAATGCCTACCAGAGTATTATTGCTGACTATGGCCATCCCTTTATGACCACAGTGACCCCAGCTTCTAATGGCTACTTCCAGCAGGATAACACACCATGTCATAAAGCTCATATCATCTCAGACTGGTTTCTACAAAATGACACTGAGTTCACTGTATTCAAATGGCCTCCACAGTCACAATATCAATATAATAGAGCAGCTATGGGATGTGGTGGAATGGGAGATGTGCATCATCAAGCAGCCAGTGATTGTATACATACAGTACATATACTGTACATGTATCAGAATGGTGAATATAATTGGTGCATTTTCAAATGTGTGATTCAAGTATGTAATACATAAAAACAGCAGATTTAAAATGTACAGTAGCTTTATTTAGTTCTTTGTCTTTAGTTGTTACAGTAGTCCTGTTGTACGGCTCTCTCTCCTGTATTTTAATGTAGGTTAATTCTTCAATGAGACTGGACTGACAGTGTGGCCATTATTTAGCTGTTGCAAGAGGGATTATTGGATTCCAGCTGCTATGATACTAAGCAATGCTTATTGCATCTGTTTTCTTTCTTCACATGTTTTGAATTCAGCCTAAAACAGTCAATTAATCCTCCAAAGAACGATCCTAGATAACAGTCCATTTGTGAAACAGAAATAATAAATAAGGTTTACACATGTGTAAATGCTGTCATAGTGACCTTGCAGCATGGAGGCCTCACCTCCAGGGGGCAGTGTGTGTGCGGTTTGCACCCTCTCCCTGTGCTTGAGCAGGTTTTCACCAGGTACTGTAATTTTTTACGAAAATCAATTGATATCTTCAATCTAGGAGGTCCCCTGCCTCATGCCCTTTGCTTCCTGGGATAGACTGCAGGCTCATGGCCCTGCACTGTACAAGGGTGATGGATGGATGGATGGATGGATGGATGGATGGATGGATGGAATGTTGATCTTAGTGGTTTTCCAGTGTTGATTATTTTTTCCAGACTGTAGTGTCTGAAGTAAGGGACGAAAATACAGAAGATGTCAGAGAAGACTCTCAGGATGAAGAGGTAAATATCCAGCTGAGTTTGCCAATATTCATCAACTACAAATTATGTTCAAAGTTAGGCCAAGGCTCATATGTTCCTGTCTGTTAAGCAGACAATGGTCATCCCTTCTGTGGTGATTGAAGCTGCCTCAAGCAACGAGGGTGACGATGACCATGACGCCGAGTTCACCACGCCCGCTGGAATAAGCGATGGCGGAGAGGCTGAGACCAACTCAAGCAAAGGAGATCCAGAGGACACTAATAGCCAATCAGATGGCTTCCAGTCAGGCAAAGGAGATCCAGAAGACACTAAGAGCCAATCAGATGGCCTCCAGTCAGGCAAAGGAGATCCAGAGGACACTAAGAGCCAATCAGATGGCCTCCAGTCAGGCAAAGGAGCTCTAGAGGACACTAATAGCCAATCAGATGGCCTCCAGTCAGGCAAAGGAGATCCAGAGAACGCTAATAGCCAATCAGATGGCCTCCAGTCAGGCAAAGGAGATCCAGAGAGCACTAATAGCCAATCAGATGGCCTCCAGACTGGCAAAGGAGATCCAAAGGACACTAATAGCCAATCAGATGGTTTCCAGGGACTTCCTTCTGGTTTCCTCTTCAAGGTGGGCCTTTCTACTCAGAGAGTGTTAGTATGAGGCATGATGCATCAAATTACTATTGGCCCAGTAACATTTTTGAGGCTTTGATACAGAATTTCGGAAGAGCTCACACCCGTTTAAGTTTCTGGATTGACGTTGAACATTTTGCAGATACCCTTTGATTTTCAAGAGCAGCCTTCCACCAAACCTTGACCATGTTGAATTTATACATTTTATACATAACTTCCATAACTGAAAAGAGTCAAAACTACATTTTAACCCTTACATCAGATTTTTCAACATTAAAAATCTGTATCCTTATTGAAATTTCACGTTAGGCCTTTAATCATACATGTAACCAATGGTATTTAAATTCTCCACAACACCTTAGTGGCTAAACCACTGTTTATTCAGACTGATGTGCAATCACAGTATTTATTGGTATTCTTTGAAACCTTCCATCTGCATTCCAGTGTGGTTCTAGCACGCTAATGGACTTTACACATCGCCACTGATCCGGGGAATAATAAATATTAAGAATAAAATTGTAACCTTTGTTGCAGGTGGAAATGCTCCATGATTTTGAAGCTGCAAGCTCTGACGAGCTGGAGCTGAAGAAAGGAGATGTGGTTCTGGTCATCCAGACAGAGATGGCAGCTCAGGCAAGGATGCCCCTTCCTGTGTCAACAGAGCAGCTTCATAAATGTCAACAGGAGTGTTTAATCATTCTCTTCACCTTGTTTCCATGAAAAAGTGTGGTGTAAAAATAAAGATTCGCTGAAATTTTAGGACTTCCCTTCTCTTATCTCTAAAACTAATATACAGGTGATGTTTTTATTTATCCCCATTGGGAAATCAGGTCATGTTCTCCATAAGGCAAACTGATGAGGATTAAGGGCTTTGCTCAAAGGCCTAATGGTGACATCACTGACGATCACAGGATTTGAACCAGCAACCTTCTGATCACAGGCACTGAGTCCTAACCCACAGAGACAATTTTTTTGGGGGGAAAAAATATTGACAATATAAACAACAGCCAATTCTGCCTATTTTGGGATGAATTTTGCTGAAGATTGACCCTTGCTTCCCAATTTCTTTCAGGATGAAGGCTGGCTCACAGGAATTAAGGAATCCGCTTGGTTAAAAGAAGGAGACGTTGCATGTAAGGGACTCTTTCCGGAAAACTTTACCCAGCGTCTTCAGTAAGGCTCCCAGAACTAATGAGAGCACAGCCAAAACTGCTGTCTGACACCATCAGTGGATGTTTGTTGAAAGCAAGTGAAAATCAACCAAACAAGCAGAGTGACTCTTTGTGGACTTGAATAAAATTACTATTTAATCACATAAATAATAATGAAGCATGATGCAAGACTATAATCTGGCTACTTCTTAAACCAAAACCAACATGTTTACCGCTGAGAAACAAAAGATGCTTTTCTTTCAATATAAAACTGTGGAAAAATAAAATTCTAATAAACATGTAGGAAAAGGTGATGTTTTTTCACCTTTCACATATATAAATATTTAAATATTGTTGCTTTGATACCCAATTCAATGTATAATCTGCATAAAGAAACCTATTTAAAGTTTACAAAGACACAATTATACAATTTTTTTTGTTGGATTTATAACTATAACCCAATTTGTTGTTTGTGTTTGATTTTTTTTTAATGGCTAGATAAGGTCTTGATTTTGCATCAAGTTGTTGCCAAAATAAAACACTAATAAAACACTATTTGGTGTTACGAAACCTTCCTACTGTAGTGTTTGAGAGATACAATTTTTCAGTTAACCGATTAATTTTGATGATCAGTTGATGTAGCATTCCAGACCAGTGAAACTGTTTCTTTGTATTTAAATTCCTGCTATATTGTATTTTAAAAGTCTAAATTTAAAAAGTCTGTTTATGAGATATATTTATTTGTGAATTATATTTAATGATATGCTGTATGAGTTTAATTAACTCGTTTTTTAAAGGCAAGAAAACACTTCCGGACATGTCCGTGCAAATTCATCTGCCAAATAATCTCCATTGAAATGCTAAGCTGCAAGCGAATTTGGCACCTTTCTCAATCCAATGGCCTTGTGATGTACAATGTTTATTGACCTAAATATAAATAGAACTAGCTTATAAACAGTACAATCATCATGGTCAAGTCATAGAAATTCATTTATTCTGGCTATTAAATGTCTCTAGACGAAGTCGTCTCCATACTTGTTTCCTCCTGTTGTCTTTTATTTCATTGCTGCCTTCTAGTAAAACCTTTACACATCTTTTTATTTGATACACTATACCGTGCGCATGGAAAGTTTTGAGATGCTTTCTTAATTCTATAAAAATGTTGCCAGTTTGTCGGTTTCATAGCAAAAGTCCATTTACAAGCAATGTTTAACATATTTGCACATATCTTCCACACAGAAGTTTTTTTTTAAGTGTCAGTTTTTCTTTTGACTCACTCATGGATGGATGGATGCTTTCGTTGGTGAAACCATATTACTGTCATATGTGCAATCTAATTGTACAACTATAATGTAAAAAATATACCAAACCTAATTCTAGCTTGCCAGCACTCCTACGTACATATGTTAATACCTACTAACAAAACTCATAACAACACACAGTGGAACACGTAGGCTCAAATACTGTAAGTTACTGTATAACTTTTAGTGAATATCATATACAAACACTAGGTGGAGCCAAAGTCTCTTCTTCTTGTAAACCATGAAATATCCATCCATCCATTTTCCAAACCGCTTATCCTGCTGGGTCACGGGTTGTCCAGAGCCTATCCCCTATCCCGAGGCAGGGAACAACTACGGGCAATCTGGAAGTCCAATTAGCCTCATCATGTTTTTGGACTGTGGGACTGTGTTTGTACCCGGAGGAAACCCCATGACGACATGGGGAGAACATGCAAACTCCACACACATGTGACCCAGGTGGAGACTCGAATCCGGGTCCCAGAGGAGTGAGGCAGCAGTGCTAACCACTGCACCACCATGCCACCCCTACCATGAAATATAATTAAGCTACATGTATATTTGGTACACTGATTTTTCACTTACATATTTGTTAAATTTAATTCATTTGGATTACTGGCAATTTTCTATAAAAATGTAAAAGCATGCCATCAAAATAATCATAATAAAAAGATATGCATTGGATCGAAATATTTTTAAAATAATATTTTAGTAAATATTTCAAAATGTGTTTTTTTCTTGGTGTGTCCAAGCATCTTAAAGCATGAACAATGCTGGAGCTCCAGACAGTACAAAGTATTGAGAACACTGACAAACAAATGTGAATCCACATAATCAGCACTATAGCTCATGTGATGCAAAGAAGGGCCTATTTCCACATTTAGTTTAAGCAACATGCAGCTAATTTCCATTGAGAATGTTCACAACATCCCTTCTGAGTAATAGCCATATCATACAGTCTTTCCTTTTTGTAGCAACTGCACTGAATTTTTAAATGGTTAAAGCAAAGGATGTTGGTAAAGACTGATAAAACTGGCTATATTCACCTGAAAAGGGCGAGGAAGCTACCAACGTAACTGCATCAGCTATTCTGTGCTCCTGATTATCTGCTCCATTCTTGACTGTTTGCTTTGTTCATCATTGTTCTTGCTTTTTTGGTTTGTTCTTGATTGCTTGGTTCAGGTGTGCTGTGGACTGTATGAGGCTCTGTCAGGGCTGGGCTGAGCAACAGCTTCTTAAGTCTGGCCACAGCCAGAACTATATTTATTTCTGCATAAATGCATCAGTCCACTGTCTATGAATGCAATGTGATTTGTGGAGAAGGACTTTCCACTGCCTATGAATGCAATGCGACTATGGAGAAGGACTTTCCACTGTCTATGAATGCAATGTGATTTGTGGAGGACTTTCCACTGTCTATGAATGCAATGCAACTATGGAGAAGGACTTTTGTCTTCCTATATGCATAAATCACAAAAAAATGTGCATGACAATAAGAAGAAAATTCACAATGAATTTAGAAAATAAAACAAGTGCATCTCCTTTGTTTTGTTTAATAACTCTTTTGCAGCCTGAGGCTAAATAAGGCACGTGGTAACACACAGCACACAAACGTACTCTCTCACACACACATCTCCCATAATCCTCGAGGTAGTCCCTAAACACAAAGTCTGCTGATACAACACACAAAAGCACACACATGTGCAGCACTGTGGACAATTACGGGAGAAAGTCACAAAACTGTAAACAAACTGTAACAGAGAGTTTTTACCGTAGCGTAGTTATTAAAGCTGTAAAAAAACAACTCTGAGACATTATTCTTGAAATGCTTTAAAAGATCCCATGCAATGTGCTTTTTTCTCTCTATCAATGACATCAGGATATATCCAAATCATTTCAAAATGAAAAGAAATATTGATTCATTTTCCAAGGCTCTGACGTCACAATTTAATTAAACAGGCACTTCTGTCGGATTTTATTTTATCGTCATCCTCAGCAATGGACTCACTGCCTTAGAAAGAAAAAACGAACCAAACTGAGATATCTATTAGTGATGGCATTTTAGATGAGATCGCTTAATTTAACAACTGATAGGAATTCACGGGACCAAATTACATATAAAGAGATTAATAATATATGCTGGTATTTTGGTAGTAATGGTTATCACCTTAACTTTGTGCTTGTACATACATATACATACATTCCAAAGTGAGTACACTGCTACCCAACATCACTAAAAGTTAACATTTTTCAAATTAGTATCATATTACAGCAAGTACAGTAATATTAATTTCAATGGAAGGATATATACAGTACTGCAGTGTATTACTTATACGATTGGTATGTAGGGCCCCATATACTGTACACTACTTCTGTAGTACAAAGAGTATATTGTACATATTTTGTGCATTACAAATATTTTTTAAATGCTACAATTGTATGTAGGTAAAACCACAGTTCATTTTTATACATTTTATAGCGAGGTAGCTGCTGTAGCTATAGATCATAACAAAGACAACACCACTTAAAATGCACATGTTACGTGCTAATTTACAGGCTTCTCTTGGACAGGTTCTCCTTCTGCTTCTTCAGCTGCTTGATCAGAATCTGAAAAAAGACCAGCCGATCGGAGTCTTTCATCAGAACTACACCATCAGCTTTTTCTGGATTTTTTCTGCTTTTCAGTGCCCATAAGACACTGCTAGACACACTGCTTGGAGCAACATGCTATTATGCACAAATAGTATTATAAAATGAACACCACCAGTAATAAATATCACAACAAAATTGATTGCCTATTTGTAGCCAGCACTGCAGTAGCAGAGTACACCTGGATTTGTTTAAGGATGTGGAGCTGCCAGCTCACTCAGACCTGTCTGGGCAAAGGCTCCGGTTTTCACAGTTAGCATTCCATAGTCCACCCCCCTCCCGCATTGCATCACAAACTTCATTCACATCGACTCGTTAACGGTTATCGGACACCGAGAGCCACGCTAGTCCAAAAAACATCCTTTATAAATATGGCAACCTGAGCTTTTTCGGCAAAAACAAGACACAAACTGCTAGCATGTATTTTTTGACATTTGTGTTTTATAAATATTGTAATATTGAAACTCATAAATGCTAAATCTAGCATAAATGCATTGAATACAATACTTCAAACAATGAATAATTCAAATTCAGCTGACCATATAGAACTCTGGAAAAAATTTATTAGACCACAGCAACAGTTTTAGTTTCACGTTTTTCTGTTTATGTGAGTGTGTTTGTGTACAATACATTTTTTTCCTCAGTGGTCTTTTAATTTTTTCTGCAGTTGTATATGCATGTCTGTGAATATGTGTTTGTGTGTGTGTGTGTGTGTGTGTGTGTGTGTGTGTGTGTGTGTGCGTGACCGGGTATACCTATCCTTATGAGGACACAATGTCCCCATAACGTGATAAATATCCATTGTTTTCCCTTATGGGGTCCGGTTTCCTGGTCCCCATAAGGGAAAACTCAGTGACTGCTATGAAAAAACTATAAATTTCAAAAACTCTTGTATTTTGCTTGGTCACTTACGGTTATGGTTAGGGCAGGGTGGGGGTTAAGGTTGTCATAGTTAGCATTAGCATGTTTCACATAGAAGTGAATGAGCGGGCCCCATAAGGATAGGTATACCCTACATGTGTGAGTGTGAGTGTGTGTGTGCGTGTGTGTGTGTTTCTTTCTGATATGAATTATTGTATTTTGCAGAATGCCATTGATACATACATGCCAGGAAATGGTAAAATGGCGAAATATATTAAAATCTACCTCCATATGCCTGTACAGTGAAAATTTATTTAACCGAAAGCCAGCTCACCTGCTATAGACTCTGGAGGTGAGTAAAACTGGCCTTCTGAGAAAGTTCCAGAGTGGATGAGGGGGGTTCTCTCAGTGACACCCCCAGCCGGCAGCAGCCCTGACAGACGGGAAGGCACCCGTGCAGGTTAACCATCACTGTCTACATCTCAGTCTGCTTCCTGATACAAAGTCTGCATTCTGTTCAGCTTAGGATATATTTTCCAGATTAGGGCCCTCTTGTTTATATTTTATTAAATAATTGTTGTATTTACTTATATAGCAGATGTTTTTAACCAAAGCAAAATACATTTCTTTTGAGAAAGGAGGGTGAGTCAGTCCCTGACTGAGCATTTGGGGGGTTAAGGGCCTTGCTCAGGGACCCAACAGTCTTTGGTGGGTGGAATGACATTGGAGTCCATAGGATTCGACCCAGCAACCACAGGCACAGTATCAAAACCCACTGACCCACACAACACATAGAACTAGCACAGAACTATGAAAAATACGTACTGCTGTTAGACAGGGTAACCCTACAAGTTACTACTGCCCAATAAAATACGTGGGTCAGCTTTGAAATGATGTTTTGGAGGAATGTACAGGTATAGACTGTGGTTTTAAGGAGAAAGGGTGAGTTTTGAAAGGTTTAACATGAATAATACAAATTACACAGATTTTTCACAAATGAAGTGACTCACTTTCAACCGGGGGGGAAATCAAATTCAAACACAAATTAAATCAAATGGCAATTATACAAAATCTGATTGACTGAATTCATGACAGTGAAGGTGATGTAAATGTCTGTCGTTAAGGAAGTGCTTCAGTTATGTGTCACTTACGGTTGTTGTTCTCAGCTTCCTTTGGAAGAACTTTGAAGTCCAAGAACCAGGTCTCAATCCAGGCCAGGATGAAGGAAGTGATGGGAATCAGGTAGCCAAAAGCCCCCTGAGAAAGAAGCTACAAAAAAGGTTGATTTATCTAAGACATGATATGGAAATCCTTGTCAGTTAGAACTTCATATCTGGTAGAGAAACCAACCTCAGTGATTATGACTTTTGTTATCAAGAAGGCAGAGGTGATTAATGTTGTTATCTGTAAAAAAAAAATATATATATATATATATTTTAAGACGGCATCCTGGATTTATTAATAATTAATACTTTAGATCCCCGTTTACATCTCCCTCAACCTGCTCTTCTTTCTTGTAGAGTAAGCTGTCTGTGAAGGGCTGCCATCTGTAGTGGTGCCCAGGGAGCTGAGGCTTAAGGGCCTTGCTGAAGGACCCGCAGACGTGCTGAGGCTGGGTTTGAATCGGTGACCTTCTGATTACAGGCACCCAGGCTACAGGCCAGACGCTGCCCCCAACATTAATATCACTTTTATTCCTTCTTTATTTATTTACCAGTAGTATCTCACCTTACTGGCAGCTTACTAGCTGGTAGGGTACTTTGCAGTGTGGACAGTGCAATAATAGCATAAAATAGTTTTCGTTTATATACATTGCACATTTTGCATCGCTGTGTTCAAAAAGCATGGCTAAACCACGGTCGCGTTTGTGCTTTTCGCGGCTTTGCCTACCGCCACGGCCCACCAGTGCCGCAGCCTACAGAGCGCATAGGCCAGGGTGAGGACCGAGAACCGAAAGATGGCCAGAACCTGCAGGGGGCAGAACACATGGGTTAGGGTCTAACATCACCGGTGAAAAATGAACCTTCATGTCTGTCAGCACGTCAATGTCAGCAGAGGGAAAAAAAAGTGAAATGTGAATCTATAAATTTTGACTGATGATGTCTTTTCCTTTAGCTAAAGAGTGTAATTATTCTCTCAATAATGGGGAGAAAGTATTCCATTTATTTTTGGTAAAAGGTTTTCATACAGTAGCTAAGTGGGCAGTTTCCAGTACCAGAAAAAGACTTTGCTTATTGTCTAAGGAAAAAAAAATATTCACAATATTCATAAACAGATCATATTTTTATATATTTAACCAAATTTTGCTTTAAATAAAATGTGAAAATAATTGTTGTTACAACTTCAAAATGATGCAAAATTTCCCTTGTATCGGTAATAATAATAAGGGTGACAAGAGGAGCAATGTAATGTTTGGTTCTAAATCAGGGGTGTCAAACTGCAGTCCTTGGGGGCCGGAGCCCTGTCTAGCTTAATTCTTTCCCTGTTCCACCACAAATGATTCAGCTCAAGAGCAACGTAGTAATTAGCACAAGGAGTTGAATCAGGCGTGTTAAATGAGGGGAAATCAAAAACTGTGTAGGGCACCGCCCCCCCCAAGACTGCAGTTTGACACCCCTGCACTAAATACTCCTCTAATGCACTTATGGGGGTGGGCGGGGACTCTCCTCAGCGACAGCAAACATAGCACTATTGATGTTGTTCTCTATGAGGTACTAGTGAGATGAATGATGCAGTGTAACTCTGTGGGTCCACATCGTATTCCTTTGCAGTCATACTGCCACTATATGTCCGGTCTCAGATTGCAGCAACTATTTCAATCTTAACTATAAAGTTATCAAACAGCTATACAAGACAGAAATAGCAAAGAACTTACAAATATGTCAAAGAATGACGTATGGAAATCATAATGAATGACTTCTTTGGTCAGCTGATCCTTGATCCCTCCATTGGCCTAAAGAAAATGAAATGAAAGGAGAATGTAGTCTAGGATAGACTCACCACCCAAAGCCACTTCATAGGACATTTATACTAATTAAATAGTTTGCTTGCACTGTATTTTACCTAATATAGTCTGGACATCTTACTCTTGTTGTACCAAGAAAAGTAAGTAACAAAACAAGTTACAGACTAGACAAAAGGTCAAGCCCAGAGTAATTATTGGCGGAATCATAATTGACCCACATATTTAATATACAGTTATCCATTTCTACCTGGTATTTCTGTGTGAGCCAATACAATTTTTTTGCCCTGTTGTTAGTTGTCATGGTCGAAATTCTAAATATGGACACAGAAACCTGAGACAAACTTTCCACACTGACATTGCAGGTAAATAAATCTTCCAGAGGTCGCAACCAGTCACACTGCTAGCCAGTGTAGCCATAATAGATACTCTGTACTTCTTACAGACCAGTACATGTGCCCACAGTAAAAGCACTTAGATAAAAACATATGGGTTTTGTAAGGATGTGGCTGCATTATGATACTGTAGTGTTTCTAGATATAAATGTGACAATGGTTGTAAGGCAACCTAATCCAGTGAGACATGCTGGTGTGAATTATATATGTCACATAGACATTGATTGATAAATTTAGACTGTTTTTGCTGTGTTTAAAACTAAAACAATGGATGTTACTTGATTATGATCTAGCTATACCATTCTTTGAGACTAATTTTGCAACAATCTCAGCACTCAATTCTCTTTGCTCTCTAGCAGGCGAAAATAAAGATCCAGTCACCTACAGAGAAATGGTCTTAAAATATCCCGGAATGCTTCAGACTGTCAATCTGCTATCATGGAATTGGTCAGACTTCTGGGGAGCGTTTGGCTGCTAATTAACCTCTGAATTCAAATGGACGAACGAATTAGTTCCTATGGCGTTCTTACTTTTTCACACATGGCTGCTGTATGTTGTCATATTTTTGTTAAATAAATTATGAATGAGCATAATCTGTCATGTGTTGTGTGTTACCTGAAATGCACCTAATTTCAGAACCTGGTAAAGACCAGATGTTTATCAAACCACAGAAATCAAAAGCAGACATACTTCATGTCACTGTACATCAGTCAAGCTATAATTAGTTATAATTATCTTAGCGTTGGGCATAACTGAGCTGTGGTCCTGGAAATTCCTGTTTTTGTGTGCTCTGCACTACAGAGAGGTAGGAAAAACGTCACTGCCAAACAGCTTCAAAGATACGGTAAGTGAGAAAAACACAATAATCTGCAGGAAGTTTTCGGATCTATGCAACTAAGAAAATTGAAATAACTTTCAGGACTGGAGTAAAGTGCACTGCCTATTGAGTTGCCCCTACGTATACAGAGGTAAACACCTTTATTATTCATAATCTCACCTTCCCTCTACTCTTCCTAGGGAGGGCTATGCTGGTAGAACGCCGAACCGGGGCAATTCTAGGATGCATTTTTAAGGTGGATGGTGCATACGAGGAGCCAAGTATGTGTCAGATCTTTCTTAGGACCTGCCTCCATTGGGACACGCCCATAAAATTTCCCTTGGGAACCTTTCAAGATGCCTGAACCATTTCATGTGACTCCTGAAGGTGAACCAGGTCTATTTATAGCTCTATATATAGGACCGACTATCAAATATATTTGAAAGACAATCCAGATCTGCAAACTCCTCACCCTGTCACAGACAGTGAGTCAAGCAGCTCTGCTGAGGAATTTCAGTTTGGCCATTTGTACTTTCTTGATCTTTCACTGATTGTCCACAGCTCATGGCCATCAGTGAGGAGAGGGTCACTAAGTAACCAGTACACTCCTACTCTACTCTTGTCATAATTAAACTCCTACTTCATCACCGCAGACCTCCTCAGTACCCATACGACTGCAATCACCAAGCCAGACCTCCTATCAATCTCACACTCCTTCTTACTATCAATCATGAACAAGACTCTGAAGTACAGTACAGACTCTCCCATCTTCACCTAAATGAGAAATCCCTCCAAAATGAAATGAAATGAAATGATATTTATTTGTCATTTGCAGAAGTACGACTACAGGCATATTGGAATGCTTCTTTTCTCATATGCCATCTTGCTCTCCTTAAACAAATATACACGCATATATACACACATTTATACACACAAATATACACACATTTATACACACAAATATACACACATTTATACACACAAATATACACACATATATACACACGTATATACACACGTATATACACATGTATATACACACATGTATATACACACATGTATACACACAAATATACACACAAATATACACACATATATACATACACATATATACACACTCAAATATACACACATATATACACACGTATATACACACATATATACACACATATATGCACACGTATATACACACGTATATACACATGTATATACACACATATATACACACATATATATACACACAAATATACACACAAATATACACACATATATACATACACATATATACACACAAATATACACACATATATACACACTCAAATATACACACATATATACACACTCAAATATACACACATATATACACACAAATATGCACACATATATACACACATATATCTTCTGAGAAAGCACCCTTGCTCACATCGACACCCACTGTAAATGGAGTCTTACTGCATTCCTACAGGGGCAGAACAGTACCAGCCCTGGTACCTGGTAATTCTACAGCACCCCTCACAGCATATCCCAGCGTACCAAAGCCCAGTTGTATTACATACCTGTAGGTGGGAACCACCCAAAGGCCCACCCACAGTGGGTCGTGGTAGGAAGGAAGGAAGGAAGTGCTACCTGATTGGCTGGTGCTGCAATTTGGTCTAGTGTTAGGTTGCAACACAAAAAATAGTAACAATGTATAACGTTAAAAAACCAAAATTAACTGGAACACCAATGAACCATAGAGAATTGCAGTTAACCAGAAGCGTTATGACAACAAAAAGACAATAGCAGATACAAAATACTAAACAGATGGTATAATGGTTGATTTTATGCGGATAGAAAACTAAATAAGTACTTTCTTATCAAAACAAACTGCACACGAAACAATAGTCTAACAGTTTCAACCACACAAACATACAGAAACAACAACAAACTCTGATAACGAAAGTTACAGCTGCAATTGAATGGAGCTCAGCTATTGCTCATCACTGCCACATCAGTCTTCCTCTTAAAATAAACATCTTCCTTGCAGGACTCAGTTGTATTTGCCACTCTCGATGATATGGACTTCTGTTTGTACGATCAACAGCAGCCACACGGAGAAGTCTGATATCGGCACAACTAATGTAACTGACGGTTGCAACAGCCAGTGACGATCTATGCCTTTCGACGCTTTTGGGAAACACGTCCCTGTTTTATGGCTTGGAACGATCCCTCTAATAGATATAATAAGATAATATATGTGCAATGGAGCTTTTGTGAAATGCTTACCTTTGTAGTGCAATGAAAAAAAAAATCATTCACAGTACTAATGTTCAAAACTCTGAGGTAGTTACCTAGCTACCTAAGTAAAAAGTAATGTTAGCCTACGTGAAAGCAGCCAATTAGGTTGTGCTTTCTTTGTGAATTTAAAAGAGCCTCCATTAACATCAATTCACCGACCAATCAGGTAGCACTTTCTTTTTGAATATGAACCAGCCTCTATTAACAGTGATTCACCAGCCAATCAGGTAGCATCTTCTTTATGAATATGAAAGAGCCTCCATTAACGTCCATTCACCGACCAGTCAGGTAGCACTTACTTTTTGAATATAAAACAGCCTCTATTAACAGTATTTCACCAGCCAATCAGGCAGCATTTTCTTTATGAATATAAAAGAGCCTCCATTAACGTTGATTCACCGACCAATCAGGTAGCACTTTTATTTTTAAATATAAAACAGCCTCTATTAACAGTGATTCACCAGCCAATCGGGTAGCATTTTCTTTATGAATATAAAAGAGCCTCCATGAACAGCGATTCAAACCTACATTATGGAAATTCACTTCAGAGCAAGGTAGACTGGTTCTTTTTGGCACATTTCATTGGGCTTTTTTGCTGGATTGTAGCTCGTCTTGTCTCTCCCCACTAACCTGCTTTTCAAAGCAACTCTCTTACCAGAAGCCCAACACTAACAACATAGCTGTCTGGATCATAACAAAAATGCAAATAGCTCCACAATGTCAATGTCACAATTTTCAAAGGGGTCCTTTAATATTACATATATAGTACTTAGATCCACCGCAAATAGCTATGTGATAAGAACAATAATAAATGAAATATAAAGGTATGCATACATTAAGCTCTATGATCCACAGCAGGGTGATGAAGAGCAGGTCAAAAGTGACGAAGAGGCAGAAGGTCCTCCGTACATCAGAGATACCCCTGTTCGCAGTGGCCTCATTGGTGTCAGTGTGGGTCGAGTATGGTACAGTGTTGATGGACCCAAAGTCTACAAGAGTGGACCTCCGTTCCTGGCTGTTGTTCAGAGCTCCTTCCATGGATCGGACTGGTCCCCAGTTACTGCCAACCAAACCTGAGCTCAGGAAGCATCACCTCTGTGATCCTAGACCAGCACAACTGGCAAAAGGGGTTGATAAATTAGCATTCATTTTATCCAGTGTTTTTCAACCCAGTCCACTGGGATCCCCAGACAGTCCACGTTTTTGTTCCCCCCCCCCCCCAGTCCTGAACACACCTGTACCAGGTGATACTCTGGGCCTTTCTTTCCATTAACAGAAAATTGATTAATTATAGCAGAATAAAATTACAGTAACAACAGCAAATTACAGTTAGTGCAATCTAATTAATACCAAATGAAGTTTTTTTTATTTTGCAGGTAAGGCATAGTAACTTAACAAATTATATACCAGGCCTTTACGTGTATGAAATATACCCCTTGGTGAAGGAGATTTTGAAGAATTTGACAGGACATTTTAAAACTGATATATCATTTGAGCAGGGGATTTCTGGGCTTGGAACTGTTGTAAGGCAGCTTCTGCGATACTGAGGCAAGATAATAAAAAGCCCAGCCTACACATATTGTGGAGAACAGCTGGCAGGTGAGACACCATCCAGTCCACAGAAGCCTGGTCACCTGAGCCTCCCTTCAGGAATGCTGTTTCACATGCTTAAAAAAACACGAATTTGTTTCACGTGGTGTACGAATTCTGCCTAGGGACACGGCACTGGATGGAGGATTGTTATCATAATATTCCACCCAGTTTTAGCGTTAGTTATGAGGTGGTTTCACATTTTTTAGACTGATTATAGATTGTCTTTAAAACAGCTTTCACTTGTCATCTACATAATTTACTTTTCACCTTTGTACATCACACTTGAAAAAATCAGTTTATGTACACTAATATCAACAGTCATACAAGGCACTACGACGAGAGGTAGAAAAATAGCAGCTACTGAATAAATGTTGCTTTCAAATCAGTTTTTCTCTATTATATTACAAGCAGTCATGCAGTGTTTGGTAGTATTACCAGATCTGCTGGTTTCCATACCAAAATAGCATGGAATGAAATTCTGTAACATGTATGACATGCTGCAAAGAGCAGAAATAAAGAGTGAAACTGTACCTTAGAGTGGTCTGCCTAGAGTGAGCGTCAATCAGTTCCAAGATCAGATCTTCACACAGTGCCAATGAGGAAGTGGTAGTCAGCTTTGGATAAAAAAATCGAAAGAACAGATGTAACACGTGAGCTGCCGTCACAAGATAATATATTTTCATTGGGCCAAGCTGGGAGCAGGACATGGCATAGTAGCATACTGTAGTAACAAACTGACCTGTGGCCAGTTTGGATTCTAAATGTAAATATATGCAAGAGTATTACAAGTTAAGAACACAGGGCTTAACAGTGAGCCTCGGCAGAAACCCATGACTATATATGACAAATGAAAAACTAGGTAAGGGCCCAATTAAATTTTTTTCTGGTTCTTACAGCAGCATTGTATGCTGTAGGTAGGGCCCTAACATTGGATTTAACCCACCCCCCCCCCATAACCCCCTCCCAAAGAGCAAACAAATACCGTAACAGATACAGGGTATCAAATTTCGAATTAAAATTTACCAGTGCGAAATTCTACGAAATCTGCTGAAGATTCAGACTTTGCATGGAACTGTGCGATGCAGCATATGTCAAGCTGTCTTAAGTCCCATGTATGTTGCACTTAAGAACCAAACAGTGAAAAGCAAAGCACAAAGAATTCACAAAATGCAGAAAGGCAGCAGGACTTTCTTCACGGTGATACAATTATAACATGAAAGTGACAGGAACTCAGCTCAGCTCATCCCGGTAGGACTAGTTTAAATCTATAAGCTCCCCTCCCCCCACCCCCCAATTACAGTCTCTGTAGTTCGGTGATTTGACTTATTTCCCACTGTTTATCAGGGCAGAAAAATGGGTTCAGGTTTAAATGTGAAAGCTGACAAATACTGTAGCAATTCATCATTTGAATGGGAAAATCAATAGTGTTTTTACCAAAATGCAGGCTTTTGGCTATTCTGTGTAGGCATCATCAGCTAAACAAAATGTAATAGAAAAAGCATGGATGAAGTTCTATCATCAGTCTAATTTGCAATGTTGTACAGTTTAAATGTCCTTTCCAGTAATGACACAGAATCAACAGATGTTTTATGTAATCAAAACTATAACATAAGTGTAAGGCTTTTTTGACAAATCGTGCTTTGGCATACAAGACAAATCATGTTTTGTGCTTACAGCACCCCATTCTTCAAAATCAAAGTGTTTATTTTAAAAAGGGAATATGACACACCCACTTCCATTTTAGGCAACACCCTACTGAAAACAGACTAGAGGCTCCGGCTTGATTTATAAAATGACTGCAAGAAATATCGATACATTTTCTTATATGAAATCATTCTCCTTCATTCTGTGTTGTTTTTTTATAACTTCATTTTCCTTATTTATGTGACGGCCCAGTGATGGCCTGAGATAGGCTCCAGGTTGACTGTGACTCGGTAATGATAGGTGGTTTAGAGGGAGAAAGGGATGGATGGATGGACGGACAGACAGATATGTACCCCATTTTCCCAAAAAGTTATAGTCCTTCATAAGTGAGAAAACAACATAAATTCAATCTGCTCTGATGGCCCAACCTCAGACATCATGCTGCGGTTCTAAATCACCCAATTTTTTAGTTTTATTCTACAAACATTTGTTTAAAAATGAATACAAATATAAATATCAGAGGAAACCTAATGTATATAATAATGTTCTTAGTGGTAATGAAAGTACACTTCTTGAGGGTAAATATAAAAATGCACAGACTACTGAGTTACACACTGCTGAACCATGGCAACCCAATAAAAAATAACTGCAGACCAAAACAGCTGGTAGGACATTAACTTATTGTTGTCACACGCACACACCAAACGCTGCCTAAGCCACTCGCTGGTGTGCCACCGCCAGCACTGAAAACCTGGCTGGCCCTATAAGGTATAAAAACGGCAGCTTGGGAGTGAGCGTGCACAGATTTGAGCAGGTGGGGGGTAAAAGGCGGCTATGTAAAGAAATAGAGTAGCACTTTGTTGTCTGATTTGCATAGTTGTCTTATTAGGGTTTTGCATTGTTTGGAATGTAGATCTGTAGATCTTGCTCCGATTGTACTTACACCTATACCTGACACATTCATTATGAGCTGTCTAGCTGTATGTTCGCCTAGTTGACTCCTTGACTGCTGTACGTTTACATACTAACCTGTGTGTTGTTCTGGACAAAAACACCAGCTAAGAAATATATAATGTTTATATAACATATGTGCTACACAGATACCCAATTGAAGATGTACATTACTTACACCTTAATGTGACTGCATACCAAACACAACTTTTTTTTCTTGTAAACATATAGGGGTTTTTAAAAATCCACTGATGTGGTACAATGAGAAAAAGGGGCTTCCAAAGACCTGATTTGCTTTAAACTTTTCCCTATCTGCACTGTGATTCAATCGTGCAGTAATGCATTATTAAATACAAGTACGGGACAAACTGGATAACTCCAAAAATACCCAGTATACCTGAGTAGGGCTACTTGAATACAAATAGAAATAGACATATTTCATAAGCATACAGCACAGGCGTACTGGGACGTACAGGGGATTGTGAGGTCGACCCAGAATATCACTGGGAGCAAACTGCTGTCCAGTAACATAACAAAGTATTACGTACATCACGGCACTTTGTTTTCAACAAAACGCTATTACTTATTTACTGCATCACTGCTTTCTTCAGACCAAAACAACCACACAGAACAAAGAAGTGAAATTAAAGAGTTTGGTTTTCACTTTAGTAGTTACGTTATCCTAACTTCTGTTACTACCGTCATTATTCTGTAGTCATTTTGTAACAAAAGTAAATTCTAGAATAACACATAATAATAACGATAGTTTATGGTTGATGAAAAAATAACACGTTTTATATGACAGCGGCAGTTTTATACGACATCCAGGTTGGAAAAAAAATATGAGTGTCTTCAGCAGAGGTCACTGTCTGCTATAGTAAAAGACCGAAGTCTAGTTAAAATGTCACATCTACCATCAGAACAGTTATCAGCGTTCTCTGGTTACGGTTAATATAAAGCTTACTGATATGACAGTGAAATTTGATTCAGTACTATCTTGAAACACCGCTTTCTGATGTTTTAAAAGTGCGTTTTGGGCGTTACCGAAACAGAAAGGCTCTTTTAGGGAAGACTTTAATGTGCTTATCTGTAGTTATTTCACCCGAAACCCTAATCCTGTTTTTATTTAAACCACCATATAAAATAGATAAAGTTACTTTTTGACGTGATACTGCGGATTGGACTACACGTATGTACGTCTTTAAAATGTAACACCGTCTAGCAAACAGGAAAAATTTTTGCTGCGAAAGTAAAGAAGTATTTTACGATTTTTTTTATCGCTTAGGTTAAAAGAAATGCGGCTCGGATAACAGAGATGTATATTTGCTTACATAGGGAAGGTACTGTAAGCAGCGGCAGGAGAAATACAATCCAGATGAGAGTATTATCCAGTTGTAAATTTTAGAAGTATAGTAACTCTTTCAGTTTCGCTTTAACGCAGGAAGACATCAGCTTGTTTCTGTCGGCATAACTGTAGACATAAACACGGAGCTTTTGTTTATTCCACTTCTGTGGGTTATGCGGTTAAAATGGTAACATTGACTGGGCCTATTTCAGTGTGAAGTCAAGGTGTGACAGAGAGAAAAAAACAACCCCATTCAGTTGACTTTGTACTATATTTACAATATTGAGGTCTGATACTTTGAGTCATGTTCACATTTTATGTTAGGTTAAGTATAGAAACGTTTTAAAATAATGTAGTTTTACTCTTTAAAGAGTTAGCCACTATTTGTTTTGCGAAGTATTGTACAGAAGCAAAACTTAATATTACTTTATGGGTGACAATAGAAAAAACTATTAGATTTTGCAGTCCTGTATAATCAAACATATTAATAGTAAGTACAGGGGTTGGACAATGAAACTGAAATGAAATTCTAGCCGACAGTCTTTGACGTTTCACACCTATATATGTACAACCTGGTGGCCAGTCTTCACTGATGCATATTCCATAAGTACAAGCAGAGTAGGAAGGTTGAATTAGCAGAATAATGGCACAGCTGTGCATAACATATTGCAATCCACACAATATAATGGGAGGCATATCAGAGTTTAAAAAAAAGGACAAATTGTTGGTGTGTGTCTTGTTGGAACATCTGTGACCACGACAGCGAATCTTTGTGATATTCAGGGTAAGGATGCCGTACCACCACAAAGGATAGACCATATCCAACAAGAGGAAACAAAAAAACATAAAACCACAGCTGTCCAATTCATTGCAGAATTATAAATGTACTTTGATTCTCCTGTTTCCACCAAAACTGTTTGTTGGGAGCTACAGAGGGTCAATATTCATAGTCAGGCTGCTATAGCCAAACCTTTGGTCACTGCTGCCAATGGCAAATTTTGGTTTCAGTGGCGCTAGTGCTGTTTAGGGTGTTTTGGAGAAGTGAGTGAGGAATCGTTTTCCATCGCGAGCATCACATAGTGACCTGGCCACTGTTCTGGAAGAGGAATGGTTCAAAGTCCCTCTGGCCACTGTGCAGGACTATGAGCAGTCAAAAGGAAAAATAAGTCAAAATCCTGGTGGTCAGATAAGTTAACAAACAGGAGCAACAAATTCAAGTCGGCAGGCAAAATCTCAGAATCAAAGGACAAAACAGATTAAAAAAAAAAATAATAATAATAAAAATAGCAGAATAAGGCTATCGGAAAGAGAATACTCAAAAGTGCAAACCAGGGCAACGACCTCACAGAGTCACAACAAAAAAAAAGGTTTAAATAGCAGAGGCAACTGGTGTAACTGACTGATTAACAGGTGAAGTGGTGCTGTGGAGGATTCTGGGAATTGCAGTCCTGGGAGAGCATCTGACTGAGATGATGGGAATGAGGTACATTCTGGGATTTTTAGTGTTGTTCAGCTGGTCCATAACAGTATAGTATATTATAAAGTATACTATAGTATGTTATATAATTGAAGCACCCGGCAGACCGAGGCATCACGGCAGCTGTGGATGAAGACAAGGAGAGATGGATTCACACATAAAGTTGCGCTTTAATTACAGTCCTTAAAAAGACCACATAGAAGCAACAACACAGCGAGACCATGAATGCAGAGAAACAGGGAAGTTACACTAAGGATGGTAAGGTGCACACATGGCGGGTCATTACATGATGGCTAAGATAGGCGAGGATCAGACAAGGACCAAGTACTCACTGCACAGTTAAGGGCACATACAACAAGCAGATACAGAGAAGAGCACCGAGGTCCATGCACAGAACAATTCGCCATTCTCAAGCCTCACTACTCCTATGACCCCACATGTGCAAAACAGAATGAAATCAAAGAATAAAATAATCATCATGCAACAATATTGCTTCAGTACTATAATCTGATTGGCTATCTCTCTGAACCAATCATTTGGTTTCCTTCTTCCCTGACAGCATGTTTATGTAGGTAAATGTCTCATGAGTTGGTAGTATGAACAGCAGTGGACTGAGCACACACCTCTGGCAGGCGCAAGTGCTCAGTGAGATGCTATCGCCAGCCCAGAACATCTGAGCTGTTAAGTTATACAGTTGAAGTGCAGGATTGTTAGTCATTTTCCATATAATTAATAATATGAAAGGCACTTAAAGTAATATTGTTCTCATGCATATATTTCTGTCAATATGGTTCAGCGGTAAAGTATTTGATTCAAATAGGACATTACACAACATACAGAGATCCATCCATCCATCTAATGGTTCATCCAATACAGAGATGGGATGAAACAGACGCCCTGTTTAATTAATATGGATTATATGTAACTTTACATATGGCTTAATTTGAATGTGGCCTCGGCTCCTTGATTTGCAAGGAGATTTATCATGTGTGAGGTGAAGAATGTGAGAAAAAATGATCATGTTGTGTGATATTTCGTATGTCAGAAAACTACTGGTTGGTCCCCAAGGGTATCATCATTGTTCATTCATTCACGAAGACTCAGTAGGGTGAATACACTGTACACAAGCTTTGTGTAGTTTTTCTGTATATGAAGATACAAATATTTCTGTATATGGTGCTTTGTCACATGTTACATTTCAGAATAAATGTTCTATTTTACCTTTTTAAGTAGAGAGTGCCAATAGCCACAAACAGGCAAGATATAAGCCACAAATAACCCTGTTTATGCAGCAAGGACCGATAAATTGTGGTAATCTGTCTCTCTGTACGTGATGTCAGCTATTTTTTTGGTCAATAATACCTGTTTAAGACCTGCATCACAATTTTTCATGATGAAGTGGATAAACTGAGCATTAAAAGTTGGCACCAGTAAAACTATACATTCATCATTGTCATTATAAAGTCATTTAATTATAATCCGTTCAATGACTTGCGTGTGGAGGCTACCGAAAGTCCCAGTCCTCCTCAAACTCAGAATGGAGAGCTTGATGCTGCTGCAAACCTATCAGCCGAGTCACAGTCCGCCAGCTGTTGACACACGCAGCTGAGAACATCTTAAGTAAACGTGTCAAGCCCCCCCCAGCTCCAAAAACATCACACGGAGCTCAAGTCACTTGGACGGGGCGGTTAACACAACATTCACGCTATTTCAATCCAAGGAATAGTAATAAAATAAAATGTCGAGTTTTCACTTGTGTATAGAGACCATATTTTATCTGTTTCTGTTTCAGAGAGAGAACATGTTCATTTTGGAAAAATATCTGCCGGACCTGGACCTGGCAAATTTATAGCAGTTAGGTGACAATCATGCTTACCTGCTGCTCATTAAAGTACCCAAATTCAGAGAATGTTAAACAGTTATTAGTAATCATTAATTACATCTGGTTGGTTAGTATGTATGTATGTAATAGCAGATGCTTGGACGGATCGATCGATAAACCTCATGTTTGGAATTCTTCCTAAGCTAAAACCAATAATCACCCATCCCACATGAAATGGTGGTGTTAGTTTATTGGAATTGTATTAATAATACCACATTATTTACTACAGAAAGTAAACATATTACTACTACAACAGTCAGCAGTAATTAAAGGGCTTCAGCTCATTAACTGTGAAGGGCTGTGCCTGGTGAATGTAAAACTAGAGGATATTTTCCTTGTTAAAAATAATAAGATATGACCTCAGTTTTATAAGGACAAGACCTCTTTATAAAACGCTTACTCACCAGAACATACAAATTGCCACGGGGGGGGTTAGGCTGAAGCAGGAGAAGCCGATGACAGCATGTTCGCTGAATAAACCCCCATATTCATTGGCTCATTTCAAACCCAACATGTGGCACGTTGCTGGTGATTGGTGGAGCTATGAAATTCGTTTCCATTTGTTGTCCTTTTATGGATCAACACCCTGGAAGAGGATAAAAGTAAAATCAGAGCGGAAGGTCCCTGGTCCTTATAGTAAATCAGTCCAATCTTACATATTACTAATGAAAATACTATATATGTCAAAGTTAACACTAGGAATACATGGGGCACCAAGGGAACTAAAACGTCTATTAAAATGAATGGTAAACTTTGCATGTGAGATTATTTTCTTATAATGGGAAATGTGCAGATTATAAGAATGAAAAAAATAAAATCCCAGTTTTCTTCAGTTTTGGAAGTTCACGGTTGTCTTGTAGGTCAACATCTTTAAGCATTAGAGCTACAACACCCACTGCATCGTGAGGGGAATGAACTAGCTTCACACCATACTGTGGCTTGATAGCGATGTTGTTAACTATTAACGCGATGCTATGATTGCCCCAATTTCAGCATTAACCTAGGAAAACCCTGCTATAACCTTGAATCAACTCTGCAAGTGTTTTCTTTGTCCGGAATTGATGTTCATAGTTCCCTTCTAATGGACCTGTACTTGTGTAAATAGCAAATAGAGCATTATAATTTGAAATAATAATAATTCTTTATCTTTACCCAGTTCTGTTTGACTCGTTTTTACAACTGATTTGCCTAGTGAAATAAGAAGACTACATATATTTAATGCAGGGGCATAGCTAAATGCATAGCTAAATATTCTGCCCCCCCTGACAAAATGTCACATTTGGAAGGCCTTTGGGAGATTTCCCTGACTGGAATCCCCAAACTTATACTTTGGACGTGTCAAGCCCCCTGAAACTGCCAGGGAGTCCATAGCCCTCCAGCACCCCCGCTTTGGTGGGTTGGTCACATCTGCTGTTAATGTTCCGATTTGCACATAATTCATCCAACAATTTTCTAGCCTCTCACCCTGGTCAGGGTCACAGGGGGCCTGGAGCCTATGCCAGACAGCACAAGGCTGAGGGACACCCTGAACGGGATGCCAGCTCATCACACATAATGAATTTCTTACATCTTTTGCAGAGTGAAGTACACTAATCATGCTAAGCAGAGGAGACACACATTTGAAAGCATTAGCCTGAAAGAGGCAAGCCCACGCTAGACATCGATAAATCTGCTGTCACGTTAGAGTTGTGCATCCACATTTATTAAGCGAAGCCTAATCTGGGTGAAAATGATCCCATACTGTCATATCATATATTTCATCCTAAGGGTAAGCTTTAGAGAAATGCATCTCTTCTCGGCTGTGCGGCGTCCTATAATCCGATAATTCCTGAAATACAATATTTGTCAGGTGCTGTTCGGAAAGCAATTTATTACTCCTTGCTTTACCATTGGGAGCTCTCAAGGAAACTCCTTTAATTTCCTGTTTCTACTGCTGCATGTTGTACTGTTGTGCGTTTGATAAACTCTAATTTAATTTGAAAATGGAGTGTCTACCAAAGACTCAATGGTCAGGTAAAAACTTTCACGCTTCTGATTTCTGCTTAGGCTTGTGCCACTTGAATATGTTGTTACAAAGTCTGAAGTGAACTTCTGTAGAACCATCAACCAACATTAATCATTAATGAATCCATAGTCACTGTGATGAATGCTGGACCATACTGTACATTAATTACCCCTAGATTAGACTCTTGTAACTATTCTCTATTCAAATGCTTCCCTGTTTTTTGCTGGAGTAAAATGCACCTGCATGGGTTCTTGGGAGAAGTAAAATTCATGTTCACTGCTGATCCAGCTTATTGAAGACAGGATTGAAGTGACCTTGGAGCCTATCCAAGGAAGCACAAGGATTAAAGATACTGCTTCATTTTCAGAGGAAACTGGAGCACCTGAAGAAGAGCCAGAGAATCACAGGGCAAGTATGCAAACCACACAAACACTACCCCCTGGAGTGCAACTTAGAGTCAACAGTTCACAAGTGTATCCACATGAATCCTGTACCAATGCAGATAGGACAAGAATATCATTTCTTTACTCACCGCCTTCAAGTTTTGTAAAACTTCAAATCCTCCCTTTTAAAACCTTAAACACAGCAGGCACAGATATATTTTAGTGAGCTTAGAGTCCTCAGCACCTACAAATAATAACTTTGTTTCTTTGTCTTATTGTACCATAAAACAAGAGTAAAGATAATTGTAGCTTAGATCTTCCCGAGTTCCTGTTATTGGGCTAAAAATAATTGCTGTATAAATACAGCATCCTTTTGCTATATGTGGTAATGCGATGCACTAATTTGTTCAATAGAGTGGTTAATAATAAATACTATTTTTATATGATTCAGATTTTGAGATTAAATTATTAATAAGTCTTACACCGGTGTCCCCACACCTGTATCTAGGGGTGGTCGGGTGGAATATCATTCATGTTTCCATGTTTGTGGTCTTCGTTCCATAATTAATTTGTTTGGTTTTGTCTTCTCCATATTTTTTCCAGGTTCTGTTCTTTCTGTTCAATATCCTGCCTCCACCAACCATCTATCTCAGAAAAGTCTGCTTGTCCCAGGTCCTTCAGTCCAGTCAGTGACCCAAATTACCGGCGGTTGCCTGTTTCCCGTTATATTCTGCCCATTGAAATCAGAGATTGTTGGGCAGAAAACCATGCATTGTGAGTTGGACCATCCAATTTAGGGGTTTCTGTCTATGTTTTGTTAGACCTTAGACAAACAGAACATATTTAGCAACTTTTTTGTCTCCAGTCATGGCAATGAGTGCAGAGTTATATTACATTTCAATGTACAAGCACACTTTGTTGAAATACTCATCAAACAGAATTTTGACAATGGGCATGAGGCAGGGAACAACCCAGGATGGGGGGCCAGCCCATCGCAGGGCACACTCACACACCATTCACTCTCACACACACACCTACGGGCAATTTAGCAACTCCAGTTAGCCTCAGCATGTTTTTGGACTGTAGGGGGAAACCGGAGTACCCGGAGGAAACCCCACGACGACATGGAGAGAACATGCAAACTCCACACACATGTAACCCAGGCGGAGACTCGAACCCGGGTCCCAGAGGTGTGAGATATATATATATATATATACACACACACACAAATGTACTTTTGCAGCTAAATGTTGTAGCAATAAGATTAGGTAGATTAGGTAGAAAACTGAGCTAAAATAAAGGACATGTATCTGTATCACGATGTATTTGAATACAAAAAGGGATTATTAGGTTTATATTTAGGAGTCTGCATTTTGATTTGAAGCCAGAGCAGCCGTTGTTTGTTTATACTAAGGAATAAAATGCACGGTTACCGTTAAAGGCTCGGTCGTGTTCTCGCTCCAGCATGGCAGTAACTCTGCTTCACACTCTTGACCGCGTCTGCGGGCGCGCTACATTGCATGTGCGGGCTCAGATCAGCTGCCAGCTGGCATGCCCGGGCACTGATGACCTATGAGCACAGCTGGTCTGGACGCCCACTTTGCAAAGGGGGCTCAGGAGAGCGGCTTTTAAGGCGGACTGACGCGGTGCCCGTCTGAATGTCGTTAATCTGAAAGCTCGCATTGACGTTAACACCTACCTCACTTATTCCCCATGGCGAAAACCACATCACAGTATTAAGGTATCGCATGCCCTTTAGCAACTGTCTTTCTGAGAGCTGTTAATTTGGCCTTCTCACCTCAGATGCCTCCTTGTAGCGCAAAAGATTTGCGGTTTTATACTTGATGTTACCACGTTAATCAGAGGGAGGTGTGTAACTCGGAAGGCTAGGCCTCTGTGTCCATGATCGGAAACTAGGAGGGCCAAATCCCATTTTCGGCAGAAGAGTCATATCACTGTTGGGCCCTTGAGCAAGGCCCTTGACTCTAAAAACTGTTTCAGGGGTGCTGGGTCAATGAACGGCCCTGCGCTCAGACCCCCAGCTTGGTTGCAGATTTTTTTATGTACATGTACAAATGGCAAATAATGTGTCGTTCCAATTACCTGTGACATTATAGATAAATGAAACATTAGTTTTTTGCAACTTGACAGGTATTATTACCCTATTAGCTGCTATCCACAGATCCTAGTTGTGGGTGGGGGCAACACTGGGCTACACCAGTCCACATAATGATACACTATGGCCAATTACCTTAATTGCATCTATTACTGCAGCAGGACCCCCCCCCCCCCCCAAAAAAAAAAAAAAAGTGAAATGTGTTTTATTTTACACATGGTGTTGGTGATTCGTGTTGACTAAATGATGAGGAGGAACATTTTAAACACCACCATTTAAATAAAATAGGTATGAGATGTTTGTTATTGCTATGAGTCCGCTTGAAAATGTGACTTATTTATACAGGTTATTTATACGTTAGATCAGTGACGTTTATTTTTATAGGAAAGCAGGCTAGCTTGGCACGTAGATTTATCGGCCCTCAGCTAGACAGAGCAGGCCTGGCAGTGACTGATTCATGTTTGTAGTAACAAATAAATGAAAACAGTGCAGTATAACTGTTTTCACATATAAACATTTTCACTCTGTCACGTGAAAAAAAACAAAAATGCACTTTCCTTTACTAGCTAATCTTTATTCAATTTAAACTGGAATTACACATTTTCATTATAGTTCTTTATTGACTAGAGGCTAGATAGTGACTTGGTTTTAATCTTCCAGGGTTTATATTAATATGAAATATAATAAAATGTGTTTTTAGGTCTATTTTACCCTGTATTATTCCTTATAAATGTCAGTTTCTTTCTTAGTAACCATAAAGAGGTAATTATAAATATGTTTTTGAAAATGGCGGTCTTGTGCATTTTTGCAGTGCTAGCACAGTGCTCAATAGGAAAATGTTTATCACTTTTGGAAAGGGGATAATGCAGGGGAAGAGAAGAAAGCCTTTGTGTTTGCTCAAGTCTAACACACTCTGTCACTTTCCGGAATCCCACGTAATGAAAACAGCAGTGAGACCTGAGCTGCAATGACCTCACACCAGCTGCGTGTCAGGGAGACTCTGACTGGTGTCAGAACTGAGCCAATTCAAAGATAAAGTTCCCTACAAATGCCAGGCCTCTCCAAGCTCTTGTTAAAACACAGTTTTAAAGGAAAATCAGTGAATGTCAGAGCAAGTCAATTGTCGTGGCAGTATTTTCAAAAGTATTTGAATGTTTAAGGGTTTTTTGGTAGTGTTGTTGTTGGTTTGACCTTTGAAATTACAGGATACAGGATAAAATAAAATATTTCAACTGTGACCATAGTTAAGTTTTTTTTTTAGGTTTAAAAGAGGATTTTGCAAATACTACACATTATCATATATAAACAGGAAAAAAAAATTAACATACATCAACAAAAGTCCTTCATGTCCTGGATTTTTATAGATAGATAGACAGACAGGCAGACAGACAGGCAAGTAAAATTGATTTATACAGTACGTTTCAAAACAGCACATTTCAAAGTACACCAAAGTGCTTTACAAAGCATAAAATACAAACAAGTTTAGAAGATCTGAGTTAAAGAGCAACAGGAGTAAGGGATTGAAAACGGATTACAGTGAGAATAGTAATGGAAAATATAATGTGGATGTCATAGTGGCACAGTGCACTGTTGCTTCACACCTTAGGGAGTGGGATTCCCTGCTAGGACTCCAAGTGTGTGGAGTTTGCATGTTGTCCCTGAGTCATTGTGGGGTTTCCTCCAGGTACTCAGGTCTCCCCCCACAGTACAAAAACATACTGAGATTATTTGGAGTTACCAAATTGGCCATACGTGTGAGTGTGCCCTGTGATGGGTTGGCGCCCCATCCTGGGTTGTTCCCTGCCTTGCCCCCATAGGTTCCAAATCCCCCCGCGACCCTGAATGGGACAGGTGGTTACAGAAGATGGATGGATGGATAATATAAGAAGAAAAACAAACAATCATCCCAGAGCTACAGATCAGTACATACATACATACACACACACACACACACATACGCGCATAGATCACTTTTGGGGACCTATGTCAGAACACCCTCACTTTGGGGACAAGGTTTTCCCAGTGCTTTGGAACCAAAATTATTGCTAAACATGGCTAATACGCATGCCGTAAACACGCCCATCAGTTGAAATTTCCAAAAAAATCCTGTTTTAAAAGTATGAAAAAAACCCTTGCAAATGAGGTCATGTATTTTTTAGGTGAATTTTGAGGACATGGCGACACACACACACACAAACTCCAGTTCAGCACTAATCTGAGGACATTTTCCCCAAATGAGGACACAAAAGAAGTTGTCAAGAAGAACTTACAATAAAATGTAATTCTCATTGTTTACAATTTGAAAAAAGCATCTAATGCGTTTTATGATTTTTAGGAACAGTTTGTAAGTTGTTTGCTATTTATAACACGGTCGGGAAACATGAATTTATAGAGCTGATCAGGAAAATAAAGTGTTAATGTGCAATGGAAATATTGCAGAAAATAAGCAGTCTATTATTATCCATCCTTACAAATGGATAAATAGGGACAAAATCTTGTAACTAACAAGAACTTTTATTTATTGTTTTTTCCATCCTATATGTACATATGTAGGTATACATATATACACACAGGTATAAATTGGCATCTTTCATTAAACAAGACATAAGAATATACATTTCAAATGACTTCCGTCGCTATCTGGCACATAGTCTACATCACTATAGTCAGTGTATTCAGAAACATCTGATGAACTGTAAGTGTTCATCACAGTCTCCTGCAAAAGAAATAAGAATTAAATGGTTAATGCTTCAAATTACATGAGGCTAATTACAATTACACCATCTTAAGCTTAAAATCAGAAAACTACCAATTTTGTATTTTGTTGACTGTTCCAAGCAGGGAAAACTGATTTAAAATGCAAAAAAATCCAACTAGCTGGCTTTATTTTAAATACTCTAGAAATAAAATAAACATTTCAAACTTTATGTTGGGCTATTTTAAACTGAGTATCTGTAAGCTTAACTTTATCATGTAAACTGAAAACAACTAAAAAGTGTGAAGTATTTCAAATTTTACAGATTTTCAGAAACTGCAGGTAGAGGAAAATGAAAGTGAACCAAAAGCCAGTGTTTAAAATGTCATCACTTCAAATTGCAAAACTGTTGAAGGGATGGGAATAACCAGCGCTCATTCATATATACAGTGTAAGTAACCACTCTATACAATCAGCATAGGTACTCAGCCTTACAGTAAGAAGTAATTACCGTAGAGCCTCCAGAAAGATACAACAGAGAATATAGAACACACTAGATAAAATATGTCAAAATAATGTTAGGAATTTAACTGCAAATGTCAGAGAATTTATTTTGAAAATTTCATAGATTAAGGATTTACCATCCTAATTATGTCTGTGGTCATTACTCTGATATTTTTAAGATATAAAATGAGCAAAACTATTGTGTGTAAATGACAAATAATCATAATCAAAGAATACAGTATATTATTTGTAAAAACTAGTATAACCTGACACTGACAATGCCAATAACAATAATTGGCCAGCATGCAGCAAAACCATGTTCTAAATTAGTTAGCAATGAAAACCCATTATTATTATTATTATTATTATTATTATTATTATTAATCTGATTACACTTTATACTTTTGACATCGTTGGAGAGTCCTCAATCTGTGAACTCGTTTCAGAGATGCTTCCTTTACTGTTACTCTAAAAGCAGAAAATATTCAATGCACATTATGAACATACTTTTAGACCCTAAATGAATTTATTTGGAATTTTCATGTTATAGACCTATGCATATATACTTTTATTTACTTTATATAAGGCTGACATTTTTACCAATGCAAAAACAGTGTAAAATGTCTACTTGAATGAGTCCTTAGAACATACCTCCACTTGATCAGCTGATAGGTGACCAAATTCATCAGAGGCAGAAGGTAATCCAGATCCAGATTCAAGCTTACGTAAGGAGAAAAATTAACCTACAGCACCTAATATTAAAAATAAATAAATAAAATTAAACGTGTTCTTTTTACCTTTTCATTAATCTGACTAACTTTACACAATAGCAAGGTCCGTTCTTTTTCAAGTCTCCTTCGTTCATTGTCTTCCATCACATAGTGTTCTAGACATTTGCTATGGTGCCTTTTCAGTTTCTGTAATCGTGCCTACAATGACAAAAGCAGAAAAAAATATGTAAACAGATTTCACATATGGAAATACCAAAACAAATACCTCTAAATTTCAAGATAAAACTGGGGACATGAGAAAACATGGCTAATTTTTATTTTTCCGGTAGGCTGATTCGATCTTCTATTTTCAAAACTTCTCACTCATTTTACACAACAGTAATACCTAACAATAGCTTTTCCTCTTCTTTGCCTAAAATATGCAAACAACTATGCTAAGAATTAAAATTAGTGTGAGATGACAATAGTGCCATTTGACACACCCCAAGTTGCACAGGTCTTCACCATTAGAATAAGAAGCCTTTTAGTGTTATTACACACAATGATTACATGTTCATTACACCATGCGTTTCTGAAACGACTAAATAAAAAAGTTAACTTGTGACTAAGACCTTAGTACTAATGTTTAACAAAGTGTGGTAATACAATTAATATGGTAACAATACAGAATTTTTAAGCAACAAATGCCAATAATATAAACATTGCACAGAGAATTACAAGCAATGTAAAATACTGCACATAGAGCAGATATTTGCACTTGGCTGTAATTATTACACAGAGAGAATTATTGCAAACCCAGCGAAGAGGTGTGGGTTGGGGAGAATGTATTATATGATAACTGACACATCAAAGAAAAGCTTATATTAATCCATATCATCAGCATGATACCACACAAGCAACTAATCAAGCAGAACTAGTTAGCAAGTCTTTGCTTTGCTTATACAGTACAGTAAACAGTATAAGACTAATTCTGAGAAGAACACAGTCAAGTATTGCATAAAAGAAACTCATACAGTACATTCTCCAAAAAACAAACTGGGATTCAAGAAATTAAACTATGTTCAGAGAATTTGCACACTCAAGATAGTGAAAAATAAGGACCCTCACACTTGACAAATTCCAAAATGGGGACATAAGTCCGAAGTATATCCGATCTAAAACAGATATATTACCATAAAGGACTTCCGTTTTCTCTCCACAGTCATAACTTCACCAAAACTGTCACTAGTCTGGGTCATTTGTTTGTCCATTAGCGACTTATTTTTTTTGGCGTGCGAGTCATCCATTGCCTATAAAAGAAAAAAAACAGAAAAAGAATGACTATATCAGAAAGAAAGATACAAAATTCCAGTGTTAACAATTCAATACAACAATCCAGGACTGCATACTGCCTATATTCTTTACTGGAATTAAGCCATCAAGAATTTTAAAACACAAATTTTACACAGAGATGACAAACAGGGATTAATTGCCCACAATTGATAAAATTATACTTTGAGACAAGGAACAGAAACACACATGGGTCACTGATGTATAGAGGAGACACTGATAAATTAGGATTAAAGTGTGCACCTTATTGAATATGATGGAACAGGATGCTCATATTATTCATGCTGGATAATGTGTTAAGTGTTTGTGTTAATCATTAATTATTAAGTGGTTTTACCAAATACTAAGGAACATTCGAAATATACAGCTGAACAAAATGTTATATTCACCTCTATGTAGCCAGACTCCAACTGGGGTATCTGGCTGTCATTCTGGACACTTTTCTCTTTTGGTGGGGATGATACAGCCACCTTTAAAGCAGCATTACTGTATTTTAATTTATAGCTATTTAGAACAAAACATAGTAAAATAAATTTGTTCCTATGCAACCTACAATCATTGTGTGTGAGCAAAATAAGGACCCTCGTACACTTGACAAATTCCAAAATGGGGACATATAAAATCTCTACGTCTCCTCTGAGTGTCCAGACCAATCACTGTGTGTTATGTCCTCATTTTGAACAATTCCGTCACACCAATATCAACTCAATCTATATAACTATACAGTGTAATCTTGCCTGTCATTCACAGATATCCAAAGTAAAACAGATATATTACCACAGAGGTCTTCCGTTTTCTCTCCGCAGTCATAACTTCACCAAAACTGTCACTAGCCTGGGTCATTTGTTTGTCCATTAGCGACTTATTTTTTTTGGCGTGCGAGTCATCCATTGCCTATAAAGGAAAAAAACAGTAAAAGAATGACTATATCAGAAAGAAAGATACAAAATTCCAGTGTTAACAATTCAATACAACAATCCAGGACTGCATACTGCCTATATTCTTTACTGGAATTAAGCCATCAAGAATTTTAAAACACAAATTTTACACAGAGATGACAAACAGGGATTAATTGCCTATAATTGATAAAATTATACTTTGAGACAAGGAACAGAAACACACATGGGTCACTGATGTATAGAGGAGACACTGATAAATTAGGATTAAAGTGTGCACCTTATTAAATATGATGGAACAGGATGCTCATATTATTCATGCTGGATAATGTGTTAAGTGTTTGTGTTAATCATTAATTATTAAGTGGTTTTACCAAATACTAAGGAACATTCGAAATATACAGCTGAACAAAATGTTATATTCACCTCTATGTAGCCAGACTCCAACTGGGGTATCTGGCTGTCATTCTGGACACTTTTCTCTTTTGGTGGGGATGATACAGCCACCTTTAAAATGGCATTACTGTATTTTAATTTATAGCTATTTAGAACAAAACATAGTAAAATAAATTTGTTCCTATGCAACCTACAATCATTGTGTGTGAGCAAAATAAGGACCCTCGCACACTTGACAAATTCCAAAATGGGGACATATAAAATCTCTACGTCTCCTCTGAGTGTCCAGACCAATCACTGTGTGTTATGTCCTCATTTTGAACAATTCCGTCACACCAATATCAACTCAATCTATATAACTATACAGTGTAATCTTGCCTGTCATTCACAGATATCCAAAGTAAAACAGATATACAGCCACCTTTAAAATGGCATTACTGTGTTTTAATTTAGAGCTATTTAGAACAAAACAGTAAAATGAATTTGTTCCTATGCAACCCATTATCACACTGTGAGCAACTCTTGCAAACAGTAATATATGAAATGTTGTAAAAATGCCAAAATAAGCAAAAAAGAGGAAACCTAAATACCTGTCTTCTCCAAGGCCAATCTGAATCTCCATAATTATAATTAATCTCTTCTCCTGACAAAATGTCTCTAACAGCAAAGAGACAAAGATGTGGACTTCCTTCAACATCTACTACTTTCATTCGACAGTTTGGATTCCTGTGCTCATCATTGACAAGCCTCCCTAAAGACTTGTCCTCTTGAGATGCGTCTATACTGTGTAGAAGACAAAATACAGTGACTCACCTGAACCAAAATCAGCAAAAGTATTTTAACACTTTTAAAATTGTCAAGTTCCTGCTTACCACCAGTTCTTCCCTTTCCATTGGAAATCATAGAGAAAAACACTTTTAGCCTCACTATATCCATTCTTTCGTTCAAAACTCTCTTTCTCCGACAACAGTTCACCCCTATATTCTACTACAAAATCTCCTTTGCAAATGTCCACCGTGCTGAACACTCCTCTTCCTACAAGAAAACAATAATTCATCGATAAATGCAGTCTAAACAGACACAATATTACACATCCCAAGAATATTACATAAGAAGTCCACATTTGTGATACATACCTTTATAAACATTAATATAACGCTCTTCAATCACAGCCTTATCAGACTTTAATCTGATATGCAACTTGACATCCTGCAATGGATGACATCTTTTTCTCCTAATGGAGTTCATTCTGTAACAATGCAGATTACAGTTATCACTTAAATTATATTCATAAAAAACAAATATAATTCCATTATTTAATAGAAACATTAATTGTCACTCAATTAAACTCAAAATATTGTGCAGGACATGGTTTCCAGGGCTGGGCAATATAGTTGAAAAACAAAATCTTGATATCTTAGGTCACTGTATCGATATTCAATGTATTTAAATATTTTTTAAATATCTCTAAAATACTTTTGAAAAGTTAGGATAGAAAGTCAGAATGAATTTTTTTTTTTGATGAATGGTTTTATTTATTGAAAGTAGTGTTTCCTAACTGAAAAACATAAAAATGCATCTCTGCTGAACATCGCATGCGCACCACGGAACATTAATTACTACCGGCGCCATCATTGCGTTACTTATTCTTGCACTGCCTGCTCTGTTTGTCGTGCCATTTTAGAGCAAATCATATTGTGTATATTTACAATTAATAAATAAAATCGATATGACGATACACTATCAAGCAAATCGTATGTAAAAAGTTATCGAATATAAGATAAAAATTCGATATATCGCCCAGTCCCGTTTTCCAAGACTAAAAATAATGGGAAACACCTTCATAATGTTATAGATTATATATAATTATGTTTCCCATTATTTTATATATATACAGTATATAAGCGAGCAGCTCACGTACATGGACCGAGTGTTTCAAATTGGCTACATGTCATGTGCTACATATCCAGTATTTCATTTACACTTCATAATTTAAAGATAAGTTAATAAGAATAGCATAATTATGATATACTCTTTAAAACAGGTGTGTGCCTATAGTCTGTTCAAATTCTTATTTTTAAGACATTTAAAGAACTACAATTGTTACGCTTCTAATTCCCATACATTTTACTTACTTACTAAGTTAATGCGGAAATTATTTCCAAAATGTATATTATTTTCGGTAAAAAAAAAAATTAAAAATTCTAATGTAGATAAGAAATGGAACAACTTTACCTGTTGGCGCGAAATCCTTCCTCCGATGTTTCCCCGCGAAAGTGACGTCTTTCCAAATTATAGCCGCAAAATCCACTTAGTCCACTTGTTAACTGCGCAGTGTGACATAAATATTCCTCCGCGCTTGTTATTGCACATGTAATATATATGACGGCCGAAAGAACTATTTAAAATTATAGGACTTCCACTTAAAACAGGTAGTATTATAAACATTTATTTTGCTTTCAGAATGTTTAGTACGCATAATACATGCTAGCGTTATATATAGTGGCTTGATACATGGAATTAGCATATTAATATTAGCCATATATTGCTCCTTATTTTATAATATATCAGAATGTAGTTTGCCAAGCACGCTACATGTTAGCGGTTCTAGCAACCTGATGTATGGAATTAGCATAGTCGTATTTGTTATATAGTGCTCCTTATTTTTCTTACTCTTACTTTCTTACACTTACTATGTATGCGTGGTGACCTGTTACATGGAATTATTAGAGTCATATTTGCTATATGTTGCTTTTAATTTTCTGTTTTATCTGAATGTGGTTTGCTAAGAAGACTACATGGTAGTGATTGCTAACATTACAAATAAGTATAAATCGGCGTAGGTAAATTTGCTAATACTGTTCCTTATTTTTGTACTTTATCAGAATGTTTATGGTTGGCATGCTACAGTTATATTAAACTGTTATATATACTGATGTACTTTTACTGCGTGATAGAAATAATATTACCAGGGCATGCTAGCAATGTGTAAATATACTGTATATATTTACGTTATGCTAAATATTAGCCTAAAGCTTCCTCCAGTACAAAAGTAAAATTTCATTGGTTTAGATCATCCACATCAAAAAAGTAGATTTTCATTGGTTTGTTTGGATCACCTGATCAAAATGTGTGCGTAGAGTAAGGAAGTGCAGTTCACATGAATTCCTGTTGGGGCGCTGCGTTTTACACACTCTGGGGGGGAGGCACACACACTTTTGGTACACAAATCAGGTCTTTGTCATTTTTCGGGACACGTGAAATTTTTTGGCCAGTGATGTTTTTTTAGCATACTGAACATGATAGTATAGCTAAACAAATGAGGACGTGGTTTTTGGTCCCCATTTGCCAAGAGGTCCCCAGTTAACTGGTGTGTACTCAGGAAAATGTCCTTAAATGTGACCTATGCGAGTACACACATACACACACACACACATACATACTTACACACACACACACACACACACACACACACACACACACATACACACACACACACACATACATACTTACACACACACACACACACATACATACATACTTACACACATGCATACAGTACATACATACATACACACACACGCATAAAGTACATACATGCAAATATACACAGATACGACTAGAATTCTTTCCATGATATCCTTCAATTTAATAAGAATGCATAAAATATTATGCTTTATATATTAAACTGAGGAATCCAGATCACCCATTAACTGCACTATAAAATGAATGATTACTGAAGTGAACCTGTAGGTCTGCGCTGACTCTGACTCCACGCACTGACTCTGACTCAACAAGCTGACTCTGACTCCACGCGCTGACTCTGACTCAACTCGCTGACTCTGACTCCATGTGCTGACTCTGACTCCACGCACTGACTCTGACTCCACTCGCTGACTCTGACTCCACGCACTGACTCTGACTCAACAAGCTGACTCTGACTCCACGCGCTGACTCTGACTCAACTCGCTGACTCTGACTCCATGTGCTGACACTGACTCCACTCGCTGATTCTGACTCCACAAACTCACCCGATTGCCTATTGCTGGTGCCTCCAGAAGCTGATTCTGCATATCAGGTTGCAAGCAGCATGAAGGCAGAAATAAACCTTGAAAAGAAGCCCAATAGATGTTTTATTCGGAAAAACCATGGGTCTTCTTGGATGAATACGTCACAGGCCGTAATGGAGGTACAGATCTAACATTCCCTATAGGTGAATCCCACTGACAATTCTTCATTCATCAGTGGTTCATTACGGAGGAAGAATGTAAGGCTGGAATAACCTCAGAGCAGAAGGAACATTTGATTCAGAGTCACAGCACACGGAGCTGACCTTTTCACGCCTGCATAGAAGCATAAAACGGAGTGTGTTCAGAATGTGTTCAGAGTGTGTTCCGATTGTGTTCAGAGTGTGCGCTTTTAAAAAAAAAAACTTTTGGCACTTCAGTCAGATTGCAGACAGTCCAACTGGATTGAATAATGTATTATAGCATTTATACCGAAGGCTCTTTATTAAAAAACAATGGCCTGTCTCTGTCCGTGTGACATGTACGAGAAAGAGGCAGGTGGCAAGAAACTGGAACAGCTCTAAGAAAGAATAAAACAAAGTCTTTCCAGGGGAATAGTGGTGAGTACACACAGTCGTGGAGAAAAATAAGAGACCACAGCACAGTTTTAATTTCACTCACTTCTCTATTTATGGGTGTACATCTGTGAATAATCTTTCCTGCAAACTGCAGCCTAGTTCTTCCCTGCTTCTCGTTAATGAAGAGCTTCTTCCTTCGTTATGGGACTTCAGTCCTGCTTCTCAGAGCCTGATACACACTGTCCTAGCAGTGCACTTCACACCAGCACTTAATGTTTCCCAATCCTTTTGAAGGTCACTTGATGTCATCCTGCGATTCATGACAAGCTATCGGATAAGTTATCCGCCATCTCTGGCATCAGAAAGCTGCTTCCTTCCACTACCTGGCTGGCTTCCCAGTGGCTTCCCAGTGGCTTCCCAGTGGCTTCCCAGTGTCTCCTCCTTACTCTTGTGTACGTACTTATGTACCATACAGCGCTCTCTTAATTTTCTCCATAGCTGTATGAATGTGACAAGAAACTGGGGCTCAACAAAAACACTGCGCGGAGATCTCCACTGCAGGGATGCAGTGACACTTAGTATTTCTTGAAGCTATGACGGTTCCCTCCGGGAATTAAAAGATACTATCTAGGATATCTCCTAAAACCTGCGAGACATTTTACTTAAAATGCTTTTGGTTATGGAGACATTGACTATGTAACCTCCTATACATTTTGGAGCAAGCAACTAAAATCAAGCAAACATGCTTCTTAAAACAACATTCAAATGAGCCTGAAGAATGCCATCAACGTCCAGAAACCATTAAAAAGGAGCTCAGTAAGGAAAACTCAAATCGTTACTTTAGTGTTTCAGTTAAGATTATGAACTGATTAGTGCTACATACAGCATATAGTATAAGAATTCACTCAGAAACTAATGACCCAGGAAGAATAGGCAGCAATGACGTGTTTATGACCAATGGGCATTTGTCTTTGATCCTGGTTTGTAAATCCTACTTGCTGCACTTGTACTGTCATAACCTTGTCCTGGGGGACGGTTTAAATTTAGGTCCACTGTGTATAGCTCTTCTAGAATGACTGACGCTAATCCTGTGCCTGTTGTATCGTCTGCACTGACGAAGGTTGTGTGACGCCACACTGTGTGTCACTGTCACTCACCTGTGACACAGAGAAATCCGCTCGCAAGCTTACAGAGGTGCAGAGACTTGAAGCATAGACAGGGATAATCCATCTATTGCGGAAAGTCAAAAGAACAGCATTAGCACAAGAGATATGTAGCCGTCCGCTTTGCGTTATTCGTGAACACGCGCAGAACATTAGCTACGCGATTTTAAATAAATATGTTTTGATTTAGGATCAGAAATAAATAAAAAAAGAAAAGAAAAAGAGTGAACACAACGTGTCAATTTTATGAAACATTTGTACCAATTGTTATGACTAATACTCATCAAATTGCTGCTGTTTATTAAAGCTCAGAGGATTGCTATGTTACCCAACCCTTACACAGATCATTTACATACCTTTGCTCTGGTCTTAGATCACAAGTTCAGTGACTTTATAATGAAGGATACAAATAAACAAACAGGGGATGCTGTGTGGTTCAGTGGGTTAGACCATGATCACGATCAGAAGGTCACTGTTATGAATCCTACAGCCAATAGCCCCTAAGCAAGCTCCCCCCCCCCCCCAACTCCACGGCCACTGCACACTGCCTGACCCTGCCATGTGACCCCCAAGCCTGCTCTCACTTGAATATGCTCTCCCTAAGATATGCAGACACAAGATAGGACTGGCAAAAAGAGAATTTCCTCATGGGGATGGATAAAGTATCACTATTCTATTTTATAAACACTGGTTGGCTTGTTGATATTCCACCTGAAAGGCTGCCAAATGTAGGTCTCTAATCCCCTTTCTGAAGACAATGAGTGATTCTGCTGGGAGCAGCCTGTGGCTGGGATTAAACCCAGGTTTCTGAAGGCAGCAGCCTGAATTACATTGGCAGTAGCCAAACAGCAAAGCTCCTAGAATCGCTGCATTATTTTTACAGCCACTAGCTATTTAGCTAACTCTCTATTTAGGTAATTTTCTAGTCCTCTTATTAAAAAAAGATTAGCAGAATCAACAAATTACAACTAGCCAAATGCTTAATTTGAGAGAGTGGCAGAAGAGTTGAAACGGTTACTCGACCCTAAATAAACAGAACAGATTTCAGGTAAACATGCATGCTGCCTGCATGCACCTTGATAACCATGCATGCTGCCTGGCATGCACCTTGATAACCATGCATGCTGCCTGGCATGCACCTTGATAACCATGCATGCTGCCTGGCATGCACCTTGATAGCCATACATGCTGCCTGCATGCACCTTGATAAGCATGCATGCTGCCTGCATGCACCTTGATGAGCATGCATGCTGCCTGGAATGCACCTTGATAATCATGCATGCTGCCTGCATGCACCTTGATAACCATGCATGCTACCTGGCATGCACCTTGATAACCGTGCATGCTGCTTGGCATGCACCTTGATAAGCATGCATGATGCCTGGCATGCACCTTGATAACCATGCATGCTGCCTGGCATGCACCTTGATAACCGTGCATGCTGCTTGGCATGCACCTTGATAAGCATGCATGATGCCTGGCATGCACCTTGAGACCTTATTCAGTGTTTATTTTTCATGATGGTAAGATTTTGTGAAAAAACAGAAATGGAATGGCAGCCCCACCTCTTTTATTTCCAATGCAATCTAAATACCCACTTTTCTTGAACGTTAGCTTCTCCTAAAAGATCAATATAGGGTGCATGTCTTAGTTATGATGCCATATAAAACCATTATGCATTGTGTTTGAATCCATACACGTGTACTGGTTGGATGCTGTTGAGCACATATATTAATCAAATTATCAAGTATCAATTATTTTTCAGTTAGTTGATTACGTCGTTTCTCTGTCACTTCAGTACGACTGTTGATTACTTGGCTGTATAACAGTTCACTTCATATAATTTATCAATACAAATAAAACACAAAGAAGCTTTGTTCTGCCTGCATTTTTTTGTTTCCTTTCATCAGGGGTTCCCAACTCCCAGTCAATGAACCGGCACTGGTTCAGTCCAGCGTTCCCCTGAGCCACGGAGTGCTGGCGGTTTGCGGAAGGGTTGGTGAATTCACAAAAATAAGCCAGTCCACAGAAGTCAAAACGTTGTCAGATAATGCTGAAAAATGAGGTAAGACACAACCAAACGGTCTCCCCACAGTGTACAGGATTCCTGTGATGCACCAGAGTGCCTCTCTGCCCAATATATCCGAACATCCCAAGGCTCTGAAAATACAGTAAGATGATCTAAAGCAGTTAACCGCACTCTGAGTTTGTCAGGGTCAGCACCCACCTGACCCTGTCCTTGTGTTTCGTCCTCGTTTAGCCAGCAGCCATTGCTAGCCATCCCCTTTGTCCTCTCATTGTCTTTGGCCCTACTGTGTTATTTCTGTTCCCCAGACTGTCGAATGGCTCAGTGGGTTGAGTGTGCAGCACCGAACTACACTCAACCCACTGAGCCATGCGGGAGTTTCGTACAAGCGCAATTAAATGCTTACTTGCGTACCTTCCTTCAGACTATAATATATAACAACAATTAATTGCAAGTAACAAATAAGAGAATTATGAGGAAAAATAACCTACATAGATGATATATGTATATTGTATATGTACGATACACAAAAATAATGCAATGCAGAGGGCCGGGAACAGGAACTGGAAAATCCACCCACATCTTACTGTACTTTCAACAACAATTGATGTGAACAGCTGGTGTCCGAAAGATAGGAAGCATTTTTTGCACGTGAGAAGGATTAAATTCTGCTTCATTAAAGGCTCTGGGACTAACTAACCATTTTATTCATCTAGCTAATTTATTCAGCTAGCTAAGCTGAGTTTTTCATTCGCGGGACTCTAAATACCAAAAACAAAATTTTATATTTCCATTCTCTTATAATTCAAATGGTCTAAACTTGTAAACTGATTTTTAAAACAGATTTCCTAAAATCTTAAAGTATCCGTTGCTTCCATCAAAAGCAAAATTAAATATTTACCAGAGGAATATTTAGAAAGTATTTTAACACTCACTGATTCCTCGCCAATGTAAGAAATCACTTGCCTCTTTTGTGAACTTATCTATGTTGACTACAGCTATTTCAGTGTCTTTATGTCCATGTGCGTGTCAATATGTCCATGTGTTCCTCTGACGTTAATCGATTTCCAAAAGATTAAATAACCAAAAGGGGTCGGAGACTCTGTCTTGTGATTATGATGGAAGTTCCCCTAAGGGAGGAAGTTGCCCTTGGATACTACAGTGTGATGCGAGCGTTGCTAACACAAACACTGCCTGGTGATTTACTTGTGCATTGGAATGGGCATCCTAAGGAAGTCCCAGAGGTCTCCTTAAATGGATCAAGTGGGAAAACGACTTCCTCAAACGCTTGTCAATATGTACTCCAGGGGACCCGTGAAGCTGGATCTGAAATACCTCAAACTTAAGGCCGTCTGAAGCACGTCAGCAAAACATGAATCCAGGTCTCACCTTCATAACGATTTGTACGATTAAATCGAACGACTGTTCTCACAGGTGCACCCAGGGTCTGCTTTTTCTGATGGAATTTGTGAGAAGACACTTCATATGTACGTTCCCTGCAATCTAATGTGTGTCAGTCTGCTTCTGAGAGTGATAATGACACAATCCACCGCTGGAAACAGCAAGTGAACGATCATAAATCAGTCAAACTAAAGGGTTAGGAAGAAAGATAAACTACCACCGATTCAAAGCTGCAGACATACATACTTAAAAGAGTTGAAAGGATGGTTCCCTTAATTTTTGAATTTTTCATAGTAGTATAAGCAGAATAAGACTGTATGTAATATATCTTTTGGAAAATATCACGATTTTGGAATGTAAACTTGACATTTATTGACATTCATCTATATATCAACTCATGCTGCAGTTCTTGATATTGTAAATTGTATTTACTTTCCGTACAAACTAAGTTTCTTTGTCATTCGTTTGTCTCAAGGGCCTTGATTATTTTGTGTGTATAAGTCCTACTCTATGAAAAATTAATACATCACAATATCAACCAATATCAATTTTCACCACTATAATTTCTGTAAAGCATGTGGTGGACTTCATGACAACCTTCTTGTTGAACGTTTTATTAATAAACTTGCTTGAAAGCAATCAAATAACATTGTTTTTCATTTCGATTTTTCAGTACTTCTACCAGTGCAAGTGACCAAGGTTTCTCTATTAAGCAAAGAAACTTCTGGATCCATGTCAACTCACACGAAGTCAATGATACTTCAAAATAAAGTATGGTGTAACAATAAAGCAAGTAGCCATAGCTCACTAATTTTATACAGGTGATATACCAGTGACCAAAATTGTGGAAGCACTTCCTATATTTAGAGATTGCAGAACTTTATTCAACTGTTGTTCCAGTTACTTATTTAATTGCCCAATGTACGAGATTTGTAACATCCTTTGATTGTTTATAACCATTACCACCAAAATTTGTGTAGTCATTTTTAAAGTGTAATGGTAAAAACAATTTTGGTCTAAAGTGTATATAGCATGAGTGCATGAAGAGGAAAATGTAGCTGAAGCTTGTCTGAAGCATGTTAACCGAAAAGGGCTAATCATGTACATAGCGTCTTGTGATTACGCTGTAATGCGTATCACGATAGCAGTGGTCACACAGCCACAAGATTCCTGTCTCTAAGGACAGTTACAAAACCCCAACTATCATCTTCAATAGAAAATCGAATTCTTCTCAGCTTTTTTTATTCAGGTAGCTATTTGTAACCTCTGCCTATTCTAAGAATTTTAGGCAGGTGCTCTGGTCATTCATCACACTTGATGGCTGCTGTGGTAAAATAAATGAATATTCATCAAGTTTACCAGGTTGGGTGACACAGTGCGACAGTTCAACAATAAAAAACCCGGGTGAATGTTGTTTTGTGAATCAAAACAGTGAAGGTTTCATTCATTCTGGGCATCATCTGATAAAAAAGGTACCTCATTTACCCAATTTGTGCAATTCCATAAATTTTATTCCAGTTATAGAATATTCATGGGTATATTGATCAACTCATTCTTTAAAATGTACTTATAGACTATTGAAAACATAGTGAATGATAAGTGTTATAAAAGAGACCCAAGTGTAATATATGCATGCAATCTTTGATGAAAAACTGGAATATGGTTATAATTATAACAGGCCGACTGCTGGCTTTAGCAAGTGCAAGAAATGTCAGGAAATGTATTGCATGGAATTCTGTAACAATGGCTTAGAAATAAATAACACTGTACAACGGAGATTGAACAGCGAATGAACATACTGACCACCCTTATGTTTACCGACTAATCAAATGTGTCAGTTTAAATATGTACCTGTCTGAGAAGAAACATGAAAGTATCATAAGGTTTCATATAACTTAAGGCACAATGTGGAAAATTAACAGTTTAAAGTCAACTCAGGATAGCTTTGCTGTTCCTGAGTCAGATCTGCAGGGAGAGCAGATCACAGAGAAAATCTCATGCGCTACTCTGTGTGTGGAGGACTATTCAAATAGAGGGAAAATGCTCCAAATATGTAAGTATGTTTGGGAGACGGGAATCAGGTGCATCTGGCCATTTACTTGTAAAAGGAGAAGAAAATTGTTCAAGCGAAATGTTTCCATTTTGACAGCGCTCTTATTTTGCAAAGGAAAGGAGTTCTTTATGACCTGTGGGACCAAACAGGAGACAGCAGAGCAACACATGCAGGGAAAGTCAAAAAGGAAAAAACCGCCCCTCTTTACATCTCACTATCTTTTTCTGTAATTAGGAAAGAGGGCACGTTTCCTGACAGGCAATCCCCGAAAAGCTCTAAAGTGCTGTTTCCATGGAAATGGTAAACAAAGCGAGAAAAGAAATAATTTGTTTAAAACTACTACTTTTTGAGGGCAAACCCCTGTAAGATGAATTACCACAAAATCTGCGAATAATACTGGATATGGGATGAGTTCAGACCTTTTCCATTGCCCAAGAAAAAGCCAACGCATATGTCACAAGCCGAGAGAAATAAGTTTGCAGCTTCTCTCTTAACAAGACAGCATATAGGGAGATAAAAAACGACTTTTTAAAAGACCCTTTGACAGTGACAATGGCGATAGTCAGACGTTTGCCTTTCCAGGACCCAAGATATCAGCTGATATGGAGTAACTGGCAAAGAATATTTACAGTAAGTACTCACTCACTGTGTTCATAGTGTTGCAGATTAGGCTGCGATGTGCAGGATTTCTGCAAACTTCATGTAAGTACATTTCAAAATTGTATTCAAGAGCAAGACTTGCAAAAAACGTTTAACTATTAGAAATAAAAATGATGGTCTCATGATTTTATATTGAGCCGGGTAAGTCGCTAGAAGATCAATGGCCTTGTATTAATAGTTATAATGGAAGAATTCCTGTTAAATTTAGGCACCGACATATAAAGCTAAATAGAAAATAAAATGTAAGCATTGCAAGTACAACGTTCATAATATTCCACGGTTTGATCTTTAATGAATTGTTACCAAGCATTTAATAATATATTACTAAATAAAAAGACTGACTTGTAATCAAATATAGAAATATATTACAAAGATATCTTACTCGGTTATATCTCACCTCTGCATTTGCTTACCGACCCACTGCATTATATTTCCAAGTGATTGTACAAACTGTAAATACCAGGAGCCAAAACTGATTCTAATATGTTTCTGAATTTTTTTAAGCTATCTTTCTATCTATTAATATATTGCTGAATGCTTAGGGACAGCTTATTAACCTGAAACTCAAGTGGCACCGAAAGGGCCATATAAGATAAGATAAGATAAGATAAGATAAGATAAGATAAGATAAGATAAGATAAGATAGGATAAGATAAGATAGCCTTTATTAGTCCCACGGGTGGGAAATTTGCATTTTACAGCAGCAAAGTAGACAGTGCAGCAGAAATAATCTATACATAACAATAATACAATCAAGGACTCTACAATACACTGAAAATAAAGTATAAATGTAATGTAGGTTATGTAGCTGAACATCACGTAGGAATCAAGCTGCCAGTCACTAGCCAGAGATAAACTGTTTAACACTATGTCTCTGCCCTTTACCTATTACTGGCACTGGCTTAGGGCCTAAAAACAAACGTGTATAAGGCTTTGATTTACTTAGCCAGCCTCTGTTATGCAAACCTATTAATACTACCCCAGTGTGTGTCTTACGGATTGACTCCCTCGTGCTGAAAGCCAGCAGCAAAGTGATTAAAGGGGACAAAGTTGTCAAACACCTGTTGTGGCCAGGCTGTATCTGGTCTCTCTGACGGAACGAGAGAAGCACAGGGCACAGGAACTGCAGACTCGCGGCCCTCGATTTTCCGCTGTGCCAGATGCCTGCAGAGGTGATTTAAGGTGCTCTCAGGAATACTCACACTGAAATAACCATGATCTGTCGCCTTTGTTCGGCACGAACAAGCCAACAACGTCCAGATCCTACCATAGATTTTTGGAAAGTTATTATGAATAAGTTTAATGTGATAAACTGCTTATAGAAATAGAATAGGAATCTGGATACAAAAAATGAGTTGCATGTAAGCCTAAGCATGAACAGGGTTGCAAACTTTGCCCAGTTGGCTGACATGAGATTTTCAATTCAAGACAAGTCTGCACACACATGAACACGTATTTACACGTATGTGACAGTTTTATTACCTTGCGAATAGTCTGTAGGGTTTGCAAACTATCCCAACACTTTTGATGTAGTTCATTTTAGGTTTATCATGGAATAATATAGATTTAGCATAAGGTTTCTTGCATGAGCCAGTCAAAGCGTGAGTGTCACGCCAGATGCATGAGAGTTAATAACGCCGCATGTACTGTAAGAATTCGGCATCAACACCTACAGCATGCAAGCCAATGAGAAACATTGAAATTTCACAAAACAATATGATTAACAAGTAGCAGTGCACTAGGAAATGTAAGGTATACTAATAAAACCTGTAATTTTATGTATTCAACTAGATCTACATATCAAATGTTGCAGGGTATTCTGTATTCGAAGCAAAACAGACATTTCCGTTTTAAAGCAGTGGGTTTTACAATTACAATAATCTAGCAGGAACATGCTGAATGACTTACGTTTAATTAGCTTGGTAAAGCATAGGCCTAAATGTTAAAGATATTGTTAATGTGAAAGGTGTTCGGCAGCAATGAGCTACAGGTATTTTCTTTATAGAAGCCATTCACAACAATGAACGTAAACTGTACACATTAAGATTTTGCTGAGAAATGTCAATGATCTATTAAATAAGACCATACGCTACTTTAAAACTTGTTTGAATGTTTTTCTTACGTTTAATTTAAATTTAACAGTTACATTCTATACACACAACTCGTTAAACCCTTTGAATATACTAATTTTGAAGACATATATTACTTATTGTACGCTTTATTCTTCAGTATTGCACTTAAAATGCTAGGCTATAATGCGTTATATTATATTGTATTTAAGACGACGTATATTATAGAGTTCACTTATTTTCCATGGCTTTGTGCGCCTGATCGGAATGACGGGAATCAGAAATACAGAGGAAAGCGTGTCATGTGTGGGAGTGGGTGACGGGCAGGGGCGTTTAAACAGTTCGTGTTTCCACCATAAATGTTAATCCTAGCTGCAGATCTGACACATTGGTAGAAACAGGTACAGTGGGATAATCTGCAGGTCAGCGTTTACTATGCAGAGGGATGAGAGTTTAATTTAGGACTGGTAACACTTGACAGGAGAAGGTATAAAATAACAAATTATGCAACCAAAAAGGACTGGGAAAGGACCCGCGTCACCAGTGGTGCTGGTATTCATCCCACGCTAAATCAAGTTGTGCAATTCCTGTAACAGGAGTCCTGTAAGCGCACCCTTCAATCCAGACACATGAAATCGCCTTTATTTTACCTACAGACAAATTCGTGGGATTCATTGTAAGGGACACCCTGTACATGCGTGGACTGCATTGCAGAATCAACGAGTCTCTGACTGAAGATCCGTAGTGATTTGCTGCAGGTGACTAATCGGGATTGACATGCTGTCGATGGTGACCGCCGTTGTCTTTCTGTGGATATATGCTGGAGTGGTGTCCTACGCTGCACCTTGCGAGACCATTAATATCCCCATGTGCAAGAGCATGCCCTGGAACATAACCCGGATGCCCAATCATCTCCACCACAGTACGCAGGAAAACGCCATACTGGCGATCGGGCAGTATGAAGAGCTGGTGGACTTCAACTGCAGCCCAGCGCTGCGCTTTTTCCTGTGCGCCATGTACGCTCCAATATGCACCCTGGAGTTCCTCCACGACCCCATCCGACCATGCAAGTCGGTGTGCCAGACAGCCCGGGACGGCTGCGAGCCGGTGTTAAGGCGCTATAACCACAGCTGGCCGGACAGCCTAGCTTGCGATGACTTACCTGTGTACGACCGAGGTGTCTGCATTTCACCTGAAGCCATTGTGACTGATTTACCTGAAGGTAAATCTTGTGACTTAACCGATGTAAGACAAAGAAAAAAAAAAAAAACAAGTAATGCTGCTTCCCAAAATCTACAAAACGTCACTCAAAACCTGTATCTAGACCTACAATAAATCGGTGATTTGATTTCTAACCATTTTCCATACTTTCCCCCCTAGATTTTAAATGGGTTGATTTTTCCAAGGATGTTGCATTGGACCGACCACAAATTTCAGATTGCAAGAATCCTGGTGAGTTTCCTGAACATTGCAGTAGGCTATTAATTATCATCAAGTGTTGGGCTTATTAACTTTTTACACACAATAAGTTAGATAAATAGCATGCATTGTTTCTAAACAGATCGCTGCAAATGCCGAAAAATAAAAGCAACTTTAAATACATATATGGAAAAAAAGTACAATTATGGTAAGTACTCCAATTTTCTCAAGTGAAACATATAAAATGACTCCTATCATGTGCCTTGTAGTTAGATTAAAATTGCGTTTTTAAATAGTATTTCTTTATATAACGAGGCCTATGCAAAAAAAAAAATCTTTAATGAACTGAACCAGCATCCCGCGTAATTTTATTTTTATATGACATTTGTGTATTCTTTGGATGATTAATTCACTCATAGGCTTCATTGCCCGAAATCTAGTATTACCAATGTGTGTAAATAAGTCTTCTAACGAAATGAAGCGCTGTACCCTTATTCTTGCAGTTATCCGTGCAAAAGTTAAGAGTGTAACTCGAAGCGGCTGCCAGGAGATTACAACCGCGGTAGAAGTGAAGGAAATTTTCAAGGCTTCTCTCCCCTTCCCGAGGGGCGACGTCCCTCTGATCACCAATTCCTCATGCTCCTGCCCGCAGCTGCAAGCCAACCAGGAGCTTATCATCATGTGCTATGAGTGGCGCTCCAGGTAAGAGGCAGACATGCCTGCCTAAGGCTGTTTCACACGAGACAGGACATTGATTTCTCTAAACATGGAAATGTCCACAATTTCTGCTTAATTCTAAGCCTCACGGTTCCTGTTCTGGTTCATGGAGGCGAAAACGAGTTTGTGAAATCTCAAAAGCCCTTTCAAGCGCCGCCGTCATGTTCATAAACATATTTACTATGTTTACCAGCGTTATTTTTCATGTCAGACTGCCCCCTTTAATGTGCTTTAAAACGTGCGTAATGCGCGCTTGAGTTGGAAGCGATCATGACTGGCGGTGAACTGGAGTAAACTGCGTATCTGTTACTCCAGGCTGATGCTGCTGGATGGATGTCTGGTGGAGAGGTGGAAAGACCAGTTTGTAAAAAGATACAAGGTGAGCCCTTTTTCAACTTAACAAGAAAATCAAGCTGAATGACTGCTGTGGACCTACGTGTCTCTTACCTATACGCAGTTTATTACTGAAATTAGTCATCAGTAGATATAACCCAGTTGGTATAATAACCCAGTTATACGTAGCAGATATGTATCCTGAGTGTGTAGGTAGGAGGAACGGATTTCGTTTAAAGTTGGCATTTTATCGCCAGTTTTGCCATCGATGCATTTAAATGTTCTCACTATTATTCCGTTAAGTACGCCTACCTAGATCGCCGCCTGCATACCAAAATTACAGCAGCTTCTTAATAACACTACTTACTAAGTTATAGGATTACACCTGGAGTGCTTTATGTGTAGCAAACAATTTATAATGTTCCGTTTGACATAAGCGCAGTTTATTGTAGACGGCCTGTAGGCAATAGATAATTTTTTGGCAAATAGTCGTTATTTTTACATTCGGTTGTAAAATTTGTAAACATTTTTTTAAATATAAGTAAAACCTAACACAACTTTAGCGTTCTACGTGTATAGGAATACGGCTTGCGATGTCACTCCGAAAAGTAATAATTGGCTGAGATTCTGTAAACTTGACATCTGTTTTTCTTTCCATGCAGCGCTGGGAACAACGACTGCAGGCGCAACGTCACAAAGGCGCCAAATTCACCACCAAGGATCTGAGCTCATCCACGGGAAGCTCAGCAAAAGTCGGTAGAACAAAAAACACACAGAAAGATGGCCGGCAGAGGAGAACTTGACTCTTTCTGGCATAGCAGGAATATAGCCGGTATCCCCAAACATCGTTAGGCAGTCTCACCATCGCAGTAATCCCATTTATCAGCTAACAGAAGTTTGCACTATTCCTATACACTTACAGTATTCATACGTAGTATATATTTAGGTTTTGTAACTGGAAGACAATTCCTGCTGTTTCTGCATCATGCTATATGCCACCTGTGAGTGTCATTATAAACATTTCTTAACATTTATTTTTATCATTTTTTAAAATTTGATCTCTTGCTTTTAAGACAACTGTGTTGTTTAGCATTCAGACTGGTTTCTGTTGTCGACAATAAAAAAAATATCGCTTATGGTTGAGCCTGAGAATACCCTACACCTTGATCTTGCAAAGCAAAGATGGAAAGCAAATGCATGCTTAGCACAAACTTTTTATTTGATTGTTTATCCCTGGGCTCAGAAAATGCATATATATTTAGGCTAGCTATAAAGTAAGCTTACTGAAAGACAGAATGATTGTTGTTAGTGTGGTGTTTCATACTGAATTTGTGGAAATCTCAGACCTTAACCACTTTTTATCACTGTCCCTGGAGGATACTAAAATTGTGTATAACAACTTTTGTTATAAGCAAAATTTATACTTCACTTTAAAATTAGGGAATCAGTCATTAAAAACAACCAGTCTTTGAATTTTAAATTTCCATACATATATCTAGACTATTTACCTTCTGCCACATAAGGGCAGAGAAATTCAGAGGCTTCATTTTCTTCCTCAGAAGACAGAAACTGTTTATTTTAAAAGGATACTTAGACACATTTTAAATGTACATGAATGACATATTTCCACAAGCTAATTCAACTGGTAATTGCTACTATTTAATGCATAATTCGCATTGCCTATTAACCGTGGTAACTTTTTTAGTTGTAATTATGTATTATCTATGTATTTTTATTTGCTTTTGCTGCTAAACAGTGAAGACAAGGGAATTCATGTATTCCATTATGAGCATGCATGTATTTTTGCTTCCGTACTGGCATATGTTCATTTACATATGAGCTTACAAATACCTTGATTGTTACATAAGGTGGAGTAGTGCTAGAATGTAATATCGGATGACCCATGTCAGGATCAGATTAATGCAAAGGTTATCCTAAGGCATGACTGCACTCCAATCACTAGAAAAGACTCACACTGATCCATTTGACTAGTGTGATGCTGAGGTATTACCTGCCACTTGACTGCATTCGGGTTCTCATTCCTGAGGTGGTTAGTCGTGTGGCAGGTGTGGCAACGCACTGGAATCAGTGTGTGCTCCTTACCTCCTCCTCCTCCTATCCCAGGGCTCCGGAACCCATCTGGAACCCTGCCCAACCTTGGGAGAAATGGGATTGATAGTTAAATCAGGAAAACCCTGAGTATGCATGTTCATGTGAGATTAGAACCCCCAGATAAATTAATCTACCCCTTACTCCAGCTCTGGCACCACATCCATCTTGGCACTGCATTTTGGAGATAATGCTGCCAGAATGATTTTTGTGAACTCAATCCAGCCACAGATAAGACAGGCTTGCTGAGCGAGCCATGCAGCCGTGATCCTTGTGTTACGTTTGGACCTTTTGAAAAAGGGAGTTGCCATTTATTTGAACATTTTAAATGTTATGGCACGTTATGCAATTCTGCTGCACAATGAAAGATCTTCCATATGACTTTCTGATTTACATACAATGTAATACTCTGGTTCAGCTTACAGTGAAAAATGGCTTGTAGCAGAATGCTGAATTCCTGCCTCCATTTCAAACTCACTGTTTTTTTTTTAATGAAAAATGAGGCCTTTTGTGTTTTTGTAATAATAAAAAATTGTTATGCCATAAATAAACTAGAAATAAAACACAGTAAATGGTATAAGCAAAATCCCATGCCAATATAAATTTTATATGCATCATAAATGACAGTTAAGGTGCCAGGATGAAATTAATGTTGACAAAATATATAAAGTCATATATAAAGAGAGAAGAAGTAACTAACAATTCCAGTTAACTACACATGTATGCTTGTTATTTGTAATTTGAAAGAATTTTTAGGTACATTGATTTTAAAGCTGGCTTTATTGCATGCAAATGTTTTATACCTTGAACAAAACTGCTGGAACAGCTTTTTAAATGCCATTTCCCATTTTTTACAGTTTCTTGTAATTGTTTGTTGTTTCTACTAAAGTTCACATTTTTAAAAGTATGCTTGGGGAAAAAAAACCCACATCTCCTCTCCTTGTTCATTCCTTCCATGGCTAATTTGGTGTAAACACTTCTAAAATAAAGCTATCTTGTATCAGTATTTGTTTTGTAATATTTTCACAAGTAAGCGAAATCAATCTGTTCCTCAAAAAGCATTTAGTCCAAGATTGTTTCTGTTGTTTCTGGATGTAGCAACTGCCAACGTAAACAATGGAACCTCAAAGAAAATTTAAACAGTTTTTCAAAACTGAGACTTTGGCATAACGAATATAATTGAACACATGTGCTGCTGCCGTGATTGTAGACAACATACCTTAACATCTTTGGAAGAAACAGATATGAGGGCTCATGTTTTGGCATTTTAACCATAACTGGGACTTCTCAGAAGCAAGAACCAGAACCATACAGGCACCTACACATATAAAAATGTTTTTGTAAGTCATAGAATTAAACAAAACAACGCTAAGCAAATGGGCCTAAGTGTATGAGTTTGCACTGGGATTGTCTTACGTTGTGTATGCCGAGTTATAGATAGACAGGGAACAGCCTGGACTTTAAAAGGTACATGTATCCAGTAAAATAAGACAAAGAATGGCAAGATATCCTTTCTTTGCACTGCTAAAGCAGTGGTACTACTGAAAACTGACCATCTCAGCCTTCAGGGAACTATGATCACTGGACCTAACCCACAGCTGCAACTTCCGATTAGCACATATGACAGAACCTTTATGAGTGAAGCTTTAGAATGAAAGCAGCAAGGTAAAGGTTAGGCTTGCAGTTCGATCTGCTCATCGCCCCTCCTGGACAGGGTAGTGGGGGTTCCTGGAGCCTATTCCAGACAGCATATAGGACACAAGGCAGCGTAGCATCCTGGATGCAATGTCAGCCCATCACAGGGCGCATACACTATATGTTGTATTTAATTTAGACATTGCACTGTTTTAAACTTCTGTCATAAGAAAGAGACAAGAGAGAAGTGGAATGAGAGTTGGATTGTTACTGGGAATGCAATGCCTTTGTGCTTTTGTAAAGCATCTGGTTTTATTATGGGCTGGCTATGTTCTAAGGGAAAAGGATGCTGAAGTTCCTCCTATCCTCTTTGGGAGTCGGGCTGTCATGTAGATGATTAATTGGCACATTGTCAAAGACAAACTGAGCACGCAGACAGCAAATGTGATTTAGGCTAGGATACAAGCCATCTCCTGAAAAGCAGCATTCCAAAGACATTTAAGAAGCATAATGTCGCAGTACCCATCGAACTCAGTAACTTCATTTAGGGTACAGATGAACTGCACAAAAATGTTACGTAACTAAATCTAATGAAGATGCATAACTGCCGATCAATTAACAACATGGTGTTCTATTGTCGTTTAAAAATAAAACATTTCCGTAACATTTAATTGTAGCTAAATTTACTTACGCAATTTCCTTGTTCTCCTTTTACAATGGTCTTTTTAAAGATTTTTTTTTTCTCTGAATTTGTCAAGACATTTTGGAGCCAACATATTCCTCTGTTGATGCAGTGTGCGGCCAAGTGCCTTAGGACTGACTTCCCATAACTAAGGTCATTGGTTCAAATCCCATCCATGCCAGACTGATTTCTCACAGATGCCCTTAATCAAGGCCTTAAAATCCACTTTTTCCAGGGATTAGTTTTTTTTTGGATAAAAGTATTTGCTAAATAGGTAAAATGTCTAAGGCAGTGCTAATGCCGAAACGTAACTATTACGATATAACATGAAAGAGGTTAATTGTGTAACTTGAAACTGCTTAAACATTTTGCATCACAAGCTGTCACCGTGACCACTGAAGGTGCATTAGCAGGCTCCTTGTTGAATTTTTCAGCCTGCTTTTCACAGGGGGTATCTCTTGTGTGCATTATCTTTAGATTTTCGGTGGTTGACAAAGGCATTTCAACACTACAGTATGTGTAAATACTTGGAAAACATTTTAGAGCATTTGTAATGTATAACATTGCTATCCGAAAGGTATATTTAAAAGTTTTTTTTTTTTTTTACATTATATATTATATACTGATAATTTATATTTGGGGCTTGAAAAACTAAGTCCAATGAAAATAGGGAGATGGTTTACCTTTACCAGATAATCCATTCCATTGCATTGATCATTCTGGATTGGATGCCAGTCCATCACAGGGCAGAAGGCAGGGGACACTGGATTGGATGCCAGTCAGAGCTAAAACACACACACATACACACAGCTACCACGCCGATGCTGTCCAGCAGCAGTAAAGCTGAATCATCTGATCTAAGTGCAAAGCCTTATGTCATGTGAAACCTCCTTATCAGCAACACATCATCCAGATATTACTGTCCCTGCTGTGAAATGTGGCGTTTACAGAATATTATATGAGGATCGCTTTTATTTGTTAGGACAAACAAGGTTCGGAAATCCACAGTGGGATCAATGTACTGAGGATGAAACAACATAAAATACTATAAGAACAGTTATTTACAAACTATGCTTTGTCTGTTCATCCATCCATCCATCCATTCTCTGATTGCTTGTCCTGGCCACTTTAAGGCCCCTGAGCAGGGCTCTGTGGCCCCCAAGCTGACTGTCACCTGCATATGTGTCCGTGTCTCATAGTGAGCAAGATGGGATAAAAAGACAGGGATCAATAAAGTACCACTATTCTCTTCTGTTCTATTCTATAAAACTGGATTTGTTAGAAGATAAATACTGGTGATGTTTTCAAAACATTAAATTGATTAAAATCTGTTTAAATCTGGTAGCATATTAGCCCAGACTCTCAAATGTAGTTAAAAACAGAACCAGCAAATACAGAACAGATAAGCACAAAAATTCCAAAGGGCTGAATATATCCTACAGGCACTGCGGATTAAAAATGATTATAGGAACACATGCATACAAACACTGAATACGGAAAATAGGCCAGTGTTCTTTGGCAAATGTAAGAAAGGGACTGCAGGAATTTACATAAAATGTAAAAACTAATGAAAAGCATGGATTATGGAAATCATCTTGATTTGCCCGGCTGGCCAAATATAAGGCTTTAAAACGACAGGATGATAAATAGTATAGAAAGACAGATTAAAGATCACACTCACACAAGGGAAATGGAAGTCCCAAATGGATTCATGCAGAAAGGAAACACCTGTTTGTAAAAATCTGTTTGTTATTTAAGATTGAGAGGTGACTCACAGTTATGTTATGTCGTTATGTTATGTTATGTTATGTTCTATAAAAGAATTAAATGTGAAAAACATATTAATAGATCATTTCAGTCTCCTTAATTCTAATCCATGGGAGGCCTTTGTCAGTTTCATACTCTACACTGTTATAAGGCAATTCTAGCATTATGAATGTGACATTCAAACTCATATTGGCAGACAAAATGCCTCATGGTAAAATTTAGTATCAATGAGCCACTTTGCGTATCTATTTTTCTCGAAATACATATATTTAAATATTAGAAATACATGGCATTTTATCAGGGGTTAGGACGTGACATCAAACAGATCACCTTCCCACCTTCCCATTCATCAATTGTGTGCAGTGAAACTCTGACTGGGATATTTATTAAAAGTGTGATGACCAACCCTAATATATGAACATGAAAATAATGACAGCCCAACTTAACTACAGAGAATGCATCCCTTTGTACCATCATCTTACATTTCTTCACTTCTTCACGTTTACGTAGGGGGAGGTGACTTCTTTGGTGGTTGGTTGGTTGGTTCTAATAATACATCATCAAGTTTTATCCATCCATCCATTTTCTGTACCCACTTGTCCTAATCAGGGTCATGGAGCCTATCCTGGAAGCTACAGGCACAAGACAGGGAGCGCTGCAGGAGGGGGCAACCACCTATTACAGGGCAAACACTCACACATGCACACCTATGGACAAGTCGGTAACTCCCATTAACAATAAAACATGCAGACCCCACCCACATTTAGCCAGGGCAGAGACTTGAAGCTGGGTCCCAGAGGTGTGAGGTAACAACTCCGACCAGTATGCCACTGCAACACAACAACTGCAACAAGTGTAATGGAAAACATAATTATTGTTCAGAAAATATTAATCAATCCCTTAAGGATTTTGAGAGTGATATTTTATTTCCATATGAAAATTCAAATGTAATCCATCCATCCATTTTCCAAACCGCTTATTGTACTGGGTCGCGGGGGTCCGGAGCCTATCCCGGAAGCAATGGGCACGAGGCAGGGAACAACCCAGGATGGGGGGCCAGCCCATCGCAGGGCACACTCACACACCATTCACACACACATGCACTCCTACGGGCAATTTAGCAAGTCCAATTAGCCTCAGCATGTTTTTGGACTGTGGGGGGAAACCGGAGTACCCGGAGGAAACCCCACGACGACATGGGGAGAACATGCAAACTCCACACACATGTGAAGACTCAAACCCGGGTCCCAGAGGTGTGAGGCAACAGTGCTAACCACTGCACCACCATGCCGCCCCCTCAAATGTAATATATTTACTATTTAAAACAGTTAACAGCTGCTTCAGTTTTGACGCTATACTTTTAGTAATTCCAAAAATATTCAAAGGATCTTTTTCAAGCTTTGATCTGGGGCTTATTTCATTTTGAAACAAACAGTACTAAAGTTTGAATGGCAGTTTCACACACCCGATACATGATAACTCAAAAAGCATTTGACAGATATTTCTCAGATTTTGCACACATATTGCCTGGATGAATATCTGGAACTTGTCAAATTTCGAAACCAAATGCACCAAAACTGGAGCAGCCCCACTTAGTGGCAGCAAAGGGAAGGGAAATCAATATAAAAAACAATTTGATTGTGAACTTTAAGACAGTAACTTTAAATGTATTTGATGGATCTTTTTCATACTTTCCAGGAACATTATATATATAGGGTATGTTCCTTTTTGAGATCCCAAAATTTATTGAGTGAATGGTGACACATAAAATGAGCTAGATAAATAAATAAATGCTTTTTTGGAGAGGTGAGTATGTAGGGGGAGTGAAAACTATAGATGCTGAGGAGGGGGTTGTAGGGGAAGTAGGGATTTGTAGAGGCCATTCAGGGAATACATTGTCAGTCTGATAGCAACTCATTTATAAAGCTTTCATATTCACAGTTACATAATATCATCATTCAAGCAACCTGGATTGTAATATAGCCAAGAAATGTAAAAATGCTTGCATGTTCTCTCTATTATCTGGTTTCTCCTTTATTATTTACTTAATTCTGCCTTAAGAAGATTATTAATTACTGGCACTGGAAAGAAAAATACATATAACATTATAATTATTTAAAAAGCTGGACAAATGTACAGTAATGACGATGATGACCTTCATGGTAAATTTTGATGGAATAATGTGATGAGATTGCATGGCCTAAGACTGCATCTTTCAGCTGTTTAAAGGCATTTATATTTGTTGTGTTTGTGCTGATTACTGGAAAAGGAACCGCTTTGCCTGGATATTTATCTGCACTCGGTGAGATCCAGTATGGTGCAGTGAGTAGTTTGTGAATAATTGACCTTGGTATAGCAAGTTAAACTCTTGCAGTGTATAAGAGGTGCTAGAATAAGAAAGAGTCAAATTGCTAGTAGGTTTGGCTACCGATGGTTCCCTGAAAAAGAAACCCGCATTCGCACTCTACATGATATGCAATGAAAATTAACGATGTCATGCCAACTTCTGTGAAACATTTTCCCCAAAGTTTCTTTGTCTTTTCGCAAATTTGGTGACCTCTAACTCGTGGAGACGTGCTGCTTCATAATAAGATTCTCTCAGACAAATCTGAATTGGGGCCATGGAACAGAATGAGATGTTTTCCATATAATATAATATATATCACAAATGCATCAACCTAGACAGATGGATAGTAACTTGGAGAAAAGCTGAAATAAGTGTATGAAAACGCTGCTAGAGGTTTTCCACGTGAGATTTCAGATGTTAGACAGCACAAAGAGTGCACTGATGTATTAGCAAATCTGTTTGCTGTTGATGTGGATTCTCAACTAAATGCCTTACAAATGGAGCTTGAAGTGCAAAGCCTAATTAAAAACAACATTCATAGAAAATAGCTAACATCATACGAAGCGCCTACCATCTTTTCCACATCATCAAAATAATGGGTAAGACCATGTGCTGATATTAAGTTATTGCTGCAATGCTAAATATGTAGCTGCTCAGTCTCTGAAGCCAACATAAACAAGGTGGCCAAGCAGAACCACAACCACAAGAAACAGAAAAGGATCTGGGAGGAGGCAGATTCCCTGACAACATTTTTATAATTGGATCCTGCTGGGTGATTTAAAGAAATGCAGCCATGCCACAGTGACACAATCCTGCGACTAAATAACTAGGCACATTAACCAATAAGAGTATAACACTAAAGGAAATCAAGGAAAAGAGAGCTAGTATTTTTAAAACTTGAAACAAAGCAGTTAAGTGCACAAAAACAATCCTGAGAAATTCGTGTGTCAGAGGTGGTTCTGAAAGATTAACACTAAGTAAATTTAGACTTGAGATTCGAGCCTATATGAAGCACCACGAGTCAACCAAAATAAAAGGCAAGTATTTCAAATATATGACCTCAGACGTGACTTAGCCTTTCAGATAAAACAGAACCTCTAGGAGTAGTTTGCTTTTTATTTCAGAATGTGGAGGAAGACAGAAAGAGACAAAATGTGGAAATGACCCCTTCTAGGGCAGCATTTGTGCAGGACAGAGAAAGCCAATGTTTATGAATGAATATATATGTGGACATTCAGAAGTGGGGTGGGGGGGGGGGGGGGGTGGGGCGCTGAAAAACAGTCAGGTGACTGTCGTTGTTCTCAGTCATTCAATGCACCTGTTCACTATCCTGCCAGGCTATTTATACTGGAGCATCTGCGTTTGCTTTGTCAGTAAAAGCCCAAAGCAGGAGTAGGTCGTTGCTGCTACAGGCAGCCAGCATTTTTAGTTTTGTCCAATGCCTTTGCTGTGTTTTCATTATGAATGGCGTTGTGTCCCTCTTAGAAAACAAGCTAATGCTTAACAAATGGATTATGCCAATGGCAAGATACAGAAAATGGACGGATGATGGGTTATAACATAAGGTCAAATTAATAAAATATACGCTAAGGAGCCATAACATTAAAACCGCTTATAAGGTGAAGTAAATAAAACTGATTATTGTGTTACAATGTTAAAGGTGCCCATTAGCTAAATAAGTGAACAGTCAGTTTTTGAGGTTGATGTGTTGGAAGCAGGAAACATGGCCAAGCGTAAGGATCTGAGCGACGCTGAGAAGGGCCAGATTGTGATGACTAGACAGCTGGGTCAGAGCATCTCCAAAACGGCAGGTCTTAAGGGGAGGTCCCAGCATTCAGTGGTCAGTTCCTACCAAAAGTGGTCCTAGGAAGGCCAACCAGTTAACCAGCGATAGAGTTATGGGCACCCAAAGCTCACTGATGCACGTGTAGCGCGAAAGCCAGCCGGACTGGTCTGATCCCACAGAAGAGAAACCGTTGTACAAATTGTTGGAAAAGTTCATTCTGGTAATGATAGATAGGTGGCATTGCAGCTTACTGCGTATGGGGCTGTGTGACCACAGATAGATTGGAGCGCCTACAATGGGCATTGGGCACGTGAGTATCAGAGCTGGACCATGGAGCACTGGAAGAAGGTGACCTGGTCTGATGAGTCACTTTTCTGTTACATCATGGGTGCCAGTGAGTCATTTACCTGGGGAGGAAATGGAACCTGAATACACTATGGGAAGAAGGTAATCCGACAGAAGCAGTGTGATGCTCTGGGCAATGTTCTGTTGGGAAACCTTGGGTCCTGGCATTGATGTGAATGTTACTTTGACACAAACTACCTACTTAAACATTGTTGCTGACCAAATACATCAATGATACTCCCCAACAGCAGTGGCCTCTTAATTATGTGCCCTGCCACACTGCAAAAAATGTTCCAGAGTGGTCTGAGGAACATGAAAATGAGTTCAAGGTGTTGACATGGCTTCCAAATCCCCCAGATCTCAATCTGATCACGCATCTCTAGGATGTGCTGAACAACCAAGTCTGATCCATGGAGGCACCACCTTGCAATTTATGGTGTTTTTCCACTAGCATTTAGGAACCAAGCCATACCCGAGCCATACTGCCATGAAAGAATAGTTACAGTGCAGTTCCAGCTCACTTCAATAAGTACGAGGTTAGAAATGTTCAGGTTCCCAGTTATCAGGAATGCATCAATGCATTGCGATGTGCAATACTACTAATAATGAATAATATATAGAATATGCCTGTCTTTCCTTCAGAAAATACATGCATATTGATGCACGTCACCAGTTTCTCCATCCATTTCCACCAATCAGATGGTGGTGACGCAACCTACTCAGTTTAGTCACGGTTTAGGTCCTGCTTGTGCGGTTATGGCTTGGGTACGACTGAGGCACAGCTCTCCTCGTTTACAATGGAAAACCAATAGTTTGCGGTACGACTCAGTTCTTGATGGCAGCGGAAAAGCACCATTATAGCACATAACTGCTGCTAATGTCTTGGTGCCAGAAACCACAGGACTTCTTGAGGAATCTATGATATTCTGAGCACTCGTTCCAACATCATAACCTGAACCCTTGCATCGTGCACAACCAGGAAGGAATATTAACGGTCTTCATTATAATTGTTGCTCATACTATTGTCACATTTGGGTATCAAAATATTGCATGTGGTAGCAAAATTAAATAAGTAATAATGTGTCTATCTTCTTCCTAAAGCCCAAAACCCTACACTTAAGTGTTGGTATCTTAAAATTAATTGGTACCTTGTGATGCACTGTTTCCCCTCCAGGGTGTTCTCCTGCCTGGTGCCTTTTGCTTCCTGGAAAAAAGGCTTTAGGCTGTAGCAAATAAGCAATTATGGAATATGGGTGGATGCTGACGTTTATCCTTCAAATCAGGCATAAACCACCCCGAATGTCTTTTTACCACTAAAAAGTAGAGTAAGAGCTCCTCAAATTCAGACTTCTGTTTCCTTCAGAAAAGAAATAAATCTGTAGACATTGCACATGGGAAAAATAAAAAACTATGTAGCATCACAGGTGAGTGTGAGAGGCAGGTGCTGGAATGAACAGAGGAAGAGACATAGTGTGGATGGAAATAATGCTCTTTTATTAAAGTCTTTAAAAAACACTTGAGTGTCCACACTTTTATGCTTTTGCTGGCTCTGACTGAGCTCCTCACTCCTTTCACACCTCATGGTTGGACACTTATCATTCACGTAGGTGGTCACTGCATTGGATGATGGGAAGGACACCGGGTCACACTAACCCAATCCAATATTTTCTTTGTGTTGTGGTGTTTACGGATTCGGCATCCAATAATTTGTTTGTAAAATGTGCAACAAAGGAGCATATTTAGTTCATGGCAAGTCATAAGGAGTTACTGTCACACTAACAAAAGAAAACGATAAATTAAAACCTTAGAACCATGCCTCCAGCATTTCTGTTACTGTTGTGTGCATGTCATATTTACATATTTACATCACACATAATATGGCAAACAAAGGATGAACTGTATTTCATCTGGTTTCGCATACTGGACTTATTTTTCGGCTTGTTTTCAGGGCTTGCATGTTTGTCTCGTTAGACTAGGCAAAGCTGTTGCTATCACATCACAGTACTAAACCCACTATGGTTAGCAATCATTCCGGGTGTATAAAACCTACACAATAAAAACAATCAAATACCTTCACATTCACTCTTTTTTTCCTTTCCATTCAGCTGTGTGTAATGGTTAATAAACATGAGTTGTCACATCCAGATTTCCTTTAGGGTAAAACTGTCTGCCTTTTATTAGGGTATCTGGTGTAATTTATCCTTTTAACTCTGGACATTTTGTTTTCAATTTATTCTACATCAAAGAAACAAATGGATGTTTGGTTAATTAGGCCTAAATATACTGTTTCTTTGTAACTGACACATTTGACTGTCATTCTGGATGTCTTTGTTTAACTGCCTGACGATGTCGACGAGAGAGAGAGAGAGAGAGAGAGAGAGAGAGAGAGAGAGGCACAGAAACATTTGAATGCATTGTGCAGTGTATCTCTTTGTGTATACTACACTATACAGTACAGGCAAAAGTAAAGGGCTACACCTCTTAATCGTTGAATTCAGCTATTTCATTCAGACCCATTGCCACAGTTGTATAAAATCAAGCACCTAGTCATGCAGTCAGGTTTACAAATATTTGTGAATGAATTTCCGAAGTGCTCGGTGAATTCTAGCCTGCAAGCCTCACACCACCAAGTGCAATGCCAAGCCTCAGATGGGGTGGTGTAAAGCTAGGCTCTGGAGCAGTGGAAACATGATCTGTGGAGTGATGAATCTGACTGGCAGCCTGATAGACGAGTCTGGGTTTGGCAGATGCTTGGAGAACATTACCTGCCTGACTGCATTGTGCCAAATGTAAAGTTTGGTAGAGGAGGGATAATGGCATGGGATTGTTTTTCTGCGGTTGGGTTGGTCCTTAGTTCCAGTCAAAGGAACTCTTAATGCTTCGGCATACCAAGACATTTTGGACAATTCTATGCTTACAACTCAGTTTTGGGAAGGCCCTTTTCTGTTCTAGCATGACTGTGCCCCAGTGCGCAAAGCAAGATCCAAAAAACATGGTTTGGTGAGTTTGGTGTGGAAGAACTTTACTGGCCCGCACAGAACCCTGACTCTAATCCCACTAATCATTTGGGATGAACTAGACGAGTCAGGCCTTTGCGTCCAACATCAGTGCCTGAGCTCACAAATGCTCTTCTGGGTGAATGGGCAAAAATTCCCACAGATACACTCCAAAATCCTGTGGAAAGCCTTTCCAAAGAGTGGCAGCTGTTATAGCTGCAAAGGGGGGGGGGGGGGGGGAATCCATATAAATTTAGAAATGTCATAAAAGTACCTGTAGGTGTAATGGCCAGGTGTCGCAATACTTTTGTCCATATAATGTATATTTAAGATGGATGCCACGGGCGCCATGTAGAATAAACAAATCACCTTACAGTCACACCCCCTCCACGTGCTAGTGTTCTATTGCCTGAAACAAAGGATTTTACTCATTAAAAGGGAAAAACCGCTTTGAATTATACGAATGCCAGTGAAAGGTGCGAACTAAGACATTCATGTAGGTAGGTTTAATTTAAGTGAATAATTTAAATAAGCCATATTCATATAGTAGGCGAACTTCCAGCTACTTTAGCTGCACAGCCATCATAACACCCCCCACCAACTTTTGAAAGGTCTATCATGGAGTCATGTGACCGCACCCAGGCGGTCATGTGATCGCAAAGTGAAAGCAGGGAAGGCGCTCGAGCACGAGACAGGCGTGTGATAATGTCGCGAATAGATGAAGAGCTACGGCTTGTCTTGGGGACCGACTTGCCCGAAGTTCTGGAGGTAACTTAATGCCATACATTACCGCTGATAATTCTTAAAACCTCCAAATTATCTACAACTGGAAACCCAACTTTTGGTTTTAAGTTAAGCTGGCACTGTCTGAACTCCAATCTAATGCTACTTCATGACAGTTTAGCGTTGAACACAATTAACGGACACAATTTAGCTATTGCTGATATAGTTCCCAAGCGTAAGCTAAAAATATTATCTGAAAATGAAGAGAACCGGGAAATCCAACTTCGCATGTAATATAGCAGAAGTGGAAAACGAAAGACATTTGCCGGATGTTTCCGCATAAAAACTACACCATACACAACTTAAGTGTAACTTCTAGCGTTTAAGTGCTAGAATTGATTTACATCACCCATATTTCGCAAAGTATTTATATGTGGCAT